>NC_136274.1:87784167-88515571 GCF_964187855.1 Myxine glutinosa
ATGAGGACTGTATTTTTTTTATTGTGTGTTTTATTAATACTAGGGCATTGCCCGTACTATATCTATATCTAAAATTATATCCCCCCCCCTCTATTTACATGAATTGGTTTGGTCCAAAGCGAACGGCGAACGGCTTGCGAGTACAGTGACAACCCCCCCCCCCCCCCTCTATTTACATGAAATGGTTTGGTCCAAAGCGAACGGCTTCCGGAGTTTGGTAAAGAAATCGCCATCGCGTGCACAAACGCGCAGGAAAGCGAATGAATCGCAAATTAGTTTTAATTAGTTTTAAAACATAGTTTAACGCCAACATAGCGGCAACATAGTTTGCCAACGTGAAATAAATGAATACGCTCTCAAATGTGCCGTCCGAGGCAGCGTGTGTTCGGCACGTTCGGCACACGCGATAACTCGCTGCTCGCTGATTGGTTGAATCGTTTTTTGGACATAGCTCGGTAAGTAATTGTCCGATTAATATGAAACCTTGAAAAGGCACATCCTCGGGTCCCCAGCAATATACCTGGCAAGTTTAAAGTATATCGGACCCGTGGTTGTCGAGAAACAGCGGTCACAGACAAACGTACAGACAGAGATTACTGGAATTATAGATAGATTGCTTGATTCTGGACCCTCCTGCCTCCAGTGTTGTGTAAAGGTCAAAGGGCGTCCCATAATTAGTCCATAAAGCATACACGTCAGCCAATCATAGATTTCCCCCTGGTTGATAGTTATATCTTTATTATGTGTATTAGGGTAAGGCCTTGTCTCCCATTAAGATGACACTCCATTGCACCAAGTGAAATAGAGTAGATTCCTTCCACACCCCCCTTTCATCATTGCCAAGCCTCGATTGCCAATTACATCCCCTCCAAAACCACCATTGAACATGTGCTCGGGTCCGGGAAGATGGGCATGCCCGCCCGTTGTCATCAAGGGCGGAGCCAGAGGGTCGCGCGACCAACCAGGGCCGAGGTGAGCACACCGATGGGCGTGTCCTAAAGGCCGGCTGCTTGATCGCCGGAGGCGCTATAAAAAGCGCGCGCGCAAAGTACTGCAAAAGAGGATCATCCAGGGAAGCACAAAGCCTGCTATTCGTTGCCTTGCTCGCCAAAGTTGGACCAAGCAAGAGAGTTGGGCAAGAAGCAAGCACGTTGTTCAGTTGTGTGGTTGGACCAGACGAGTCCTGGCAAAGCACACGACGTCCACAGAGAGCAGCAACAGCCACAGCAGCAACAACAGCAGCAACAGCAGCAACAACAGCAGCGTGGGGCCTTGACGGCAGTTCCGGAGCAGGGCCGCGAAGGAACGGCGGCTGTTAAACGCGCCGATCGTGCTGCAGTACCATTGGACCTTCCTCTCCTTCCAGCCATCCACCTCCTGCCTTTCCATCCTTCTTGTGTACGTGAGTTTGTTTTGTTTGTTCTGTCCTTGGGTTAATTAAGTTTGTATAAGCTAGCGTTGCACTGTGTCTAATATCTTCTGTATATTATTTTCTTATCTTTCCTTCTCCTTGGTTTTTTTGAGCCTGTAAATAGCAAATAAATTATATTCGTATTTCCAACCTTTTCGTCTTCTTCTTCTTCACATCCGTGTCGCTTTTGTCTTTTCCATATTGAATATCTGTGGCGCGATCCGGCCAACGTTCGGGAATCGGGTTAGTAGGGGTAACTGTTAGGGCCGCGGGGCCTCCGCTCGGCAAAACCAACATCTTATCCGCGGTCCGTAACAATTGGTGTCAGGAGTGTCGGATTCGGACCTGGGACTAAATTTATTCAGCCCAAATTTTGGAACACCAATTCTACTATTGGCAGTAACAATTGGTGTCGGGAGCGGGAACGGACCCGAAACGCGCTTAACGCGCTCAAAATTACGAGCTGCTGAAAATTGTTTTGTTTTAAAAAACCCGAATTTTGAAATCGCGCCATGGCTGGTCAAGGCGACGGGATGTCGGTGGGAGAGATAGACGGGGTAGAATCGACCCAGGACCTCGGGGAAATGTATGTGGAGGAGGGCAATGAGGAGGTGGTTGAGGAGGTTTCAGGCGCGCAAGATGGCGCTTTCGCGCACGAGGTTACGGGCGCGCAAAATGGCTTCTCGCACATGGCTACGGCGGCCGCGCCCGCCGCACAAGTGGGAGGGATTGACATACAGGCCCTCATTGTGCAGCTGCAGGCAGCGGTACAGATGAGTATGGGGAGCCAAATGGAGGCCCTTATGGCCAAGAATAGTGAGCAATTGGGAAACCAAATTGGAGCAATGAGGGACGAGGCGAGGGCTGATAGTGAGCGATTGGGGGGCAAAATGGGAGAAATGGGGGAGTGGCTAGAACTAAATTCGAGGGGTTAGACAAGAAATTTCAGGGGTTAGACAAGAAATTTGAGGGGTTAGACAACGGGATAAAAGGGGTGAAACATGGGTTAACGGGGGTGGAAAATAGAATGGCAGCCCAGGAGAATCAGATAGAGGGGGTGAAATATGGGTTAAGGGGGTTAGAACACACAATGGACGACAAATTGCGGGAAGTAGGGGAGCAATCCGCCCGGGAAATCAAACGGATGGGGAACCAGATAGAGGAGGTGAAAATCGGGTTAGAAAGTAAATTGGATGCTCAGAGGGATGAATTGGGACAGATGAGGGTGGCATCTACTAAGGAGATGGAGGAGGAGATACGACGAGGTGTAAGCGAGGAGGTCTCGGGGGTACGCGAGGAGGTAAAGCGAGGTGAAAAGCGTATGAAGAAAGAGGTGAGGAATAATACGGCTAGGTTACAAGGGGGAATAGAAGACCTGACGCAGGAGGTGGAACAGCTGATGGTGGAACAGACGGAGTTAGTGGAGCAGGTACAAAAGAACACTGCGGTACTAGGAGGGTTAAAAGCGACACAAAGAGACATCAAGGACGACTTGATAGCGACGAAGAGGCAATGTCAGATGGTACGTGAGGGACTGACAACGAGGTTGGACGAGGTGACAGAAGTAATGGAGACGAAGGACCGGGAGGTGAGGACGCACATAGAAACGGTCAAGGTAGCCTTAGAGGACGAGATAGAGGAGACGCACCAGGAAATAAAAGAGGTGAAGCAAAAGTTAAAGGAGGTGGTGAGTGAAATTAAGAAGAGACGGACGGAAACTAAGAGAGAAATACAGGAGGAGGTGATGGAATATGTGCAAGGTCGGTGCTCACATCGTGATGATGTGCTCGCTAACCAAATAAAGAGTTTGCAGGTGGTGAAGGAGGTGCGGAGACGAGGTGCCAAGGTGAGTGGCGATATACGAGGAAATGTATATGATGTGAGGGGAGCTTCAGTCGGCTTGGGGGTTGATTTGGATCCGGGTGTTCGTGAGAGCCCGTTGGTGAAGTGTGCGACAGGTACGGTGTGCGAAGGAGGAGGTGTGCGAGAATGTCCGACTCTGGGGTGTGTGAGGAAAAAGTGCACGCCGAGGAGTGAGTGTGCCGTCGAGAGTGAGTTGGTTGTCGCGCGTGTGCGAGGGGGCACATGGAAGCGCAGGATGGGGAGTGTTACAAGGGATGTAACGGAAGCATGCACGCCTGTGGTGAGTGTTACGGAGGCAGTAACGGGAGAGTGTGCGCAAGAGGATGAGCGAGAAAGGTGTGTAACGGACGGGGGCATAAGGAAAGAGTGCGCTGGCGAGAGTGAGGGTGAATGCGCGACCGAGTGTGGTGGTAAAAGTAGTAAGAGTGACACGGAGCGTAAGTTGGTTGTGGCAGGTGAGAGAGGATGTACACCTGGAATGGAGGGATGCACACCTGGAATGGTAGAACGCGTATGGGAATGCACGCTGGAGTTGGTCGTGAGGCACGTGGTTGGGTGTGCAAGTGAGAGCGCACCTGTGATTGTCACAGAGGAGGTGACCGAGGAGGGGGCGCGAAGAGGTGTGTTGGTGAGGTGTGTGAACGACGAGTGTGTGCAAAGGTGTGCGGTGGTCAGGGGTGTGACCAAGTCTGTGAGCGAAAGAACGAGTGCAATAGCGAAGTACGCGGGGTGTACGGGCGGCGTTGGAGCACCGAGCTCGGTGAGGGTGAAAGGGTAGCGTATGCGTGTGAGCATGCAGGTGAAGCATCGACGGTAACCGGGTTAGCGGTTAGAGTGACTTATAGCCGAATCGTGCCCTCGGTGCGCGCCGGGCAGCTTCGCGTGCCACGAGGACCAGCGGGGATCCGAACCACGGCAGTTTCGAAAGATCCGCCGTACGCGATCCACGCTGGGCCGCGCTTTGAACGGCCGCGTCCGTGCTCCACTAGGCGGAGCGGGCAGCCCGATAGGAAGGGTCGTCATGGTGACCCCTTTTTGTTGAGGCGTTCCGGCAGGTCGAGATCGGGCCATTGGATGGCTCCGTGCCGAGGTGGTGCGTGGGATCTCGGCCCGGGTGAACCTCCTTCCCTGCACCGAGTGCCGGACGTATCCAGCCGCCGGCACCAAGCAACCCGCATTCATTGCTCGGCCGTGCGAAGCCGGGCTGTAGAAGTGAATTGGCGCAATGATAGGCTCTAGTGAGTCCACGTGATGATGAGGATAGTGTTTTGGCCCCGAAATGAGAAGAACAAAATTTGAGGATTGGCAGAGTGATGATTGGTAGAGTGATTGGCAAATTTTTGATTTGTTGAATTTGGACGAGCAAAATTTATAGTGAAAGATACCCGATGTGGTGGGATGGCCAATCTGCCATCTCTCACAGCGGGGGCAAAGGAGCACTAGTTATGGGGTTTATGGCAGTGAAAACTAGCCCGGGAGGGTTTGGATAATGTGTAGGGATCTAGAGAAGATGACAATAGGTAACGTTAAGATTAGTTAGTGACAATGATACCTGTAGTGGGGACGCAGGTAGATTAGTGTGGATGATAATGACGTGGTATGTGCTTAGTTTAAAGGGAAGACGGGGAGCACTAAGTTAGCAGGGCAACAGGTAGATTAGATGATGCCGTGTGAGTGTTGGAGGTGTATTCAAGTGTATTGAGCAGGGTATGAGTAAATGATTGTGAGTGTGAGTTGTGGTGCGATTGCACAGGTGTGCAACTGAACAGGTGGATGGAGCAGTGCATGAGGGAGTGATGGTGATTGCGTGTTGTGTTGACCAAATGGTCCAGGAAGGAAGGAGGGTGCAGGTGGCACCAGGTGTGATTGCACAGGTGTGCAACGACAGGTGTATGAAGAACAGGTGTATGGAATAAATGGTATGGAATATATGGAGTATGGGAATGGATGGTCGTGGAGTGAGTATGATGGAAACTGTGGAGTGAGTGGAGTGGATGGTGCGAAGGTGTGAATGGGGGAAGGATGGACCCCCATCACGAATACCCGGGGAGGGTAGTGTAAGTGTTAGGTAGAGGGTATAGGTAAATTGTGGTTGGATATTGGCATCTGTGGTGCGAGGTGAAAGAATGGTATTTGGATGGGTGCATTAGTGTTGTGGAAATGGCTGGGCGTGTAGCCTGTTAGTGTGTGTAGTTGGTTTGGGCACTCCACCACTGTGAGGATGTCGGCCAGGTGAGGCCGCAGGTGGGCTCTGGGAGCCGGTAGAGTTGTTGTGGATGGGGCCCGAGGATCCGGAGGAGGGACCCAGGTAGCCCAGTGCCAGAGGGCACCGAGGGGTGACAGAGCCAGGAGGGGCCTTCCCCAATTAGATAGGTTAGGGTGAGGAGCTAGGTAAGCTTGGGTGGCAACTGCAGTGGTGGAGGTGTGCAGGTGGGTAGACCTGCTGGGAGAGCTACACGACCCAGCCCGGAAATTGTGCAAGGGCACCGGGAGTTGAATCGGGGGAGTGAGACCCCAAATTGAGAAGCACCACAGTTTGGTCAATGGGAATTTGGTTTTTAAAACCACATTGAGTAAGATTGCCAATGGTTTGGCAGGGAAAGACCCCGGGTAGTGTAAAGTGTGTTAAAGTAATTTAGAAGGTAGTTAGGATGGAAATCTCCTCGTACCATCTGCATCCACTCACCTGAGATGACGTACCTCCAAACCATGCCAGGTTGTTTTTATTATTTTTATGATGCAAATGTTTGGATTGTGAGATGCATCATGATGTGGGTGTGACATTGTGCTTGATGTTCCATCTCTTCCTCCTTATGAGGATTGATGATGAATTGGGTGATGGCAAATTTTGGTTAGAGGGATTGTGGTGACGAATTTGGAATAGAAGAAATATGGGGAAGACGTGACAGTAGAGACGAATTTGTAAATGTGTAGATTTTTGTAAATATGGGGTAAGGGCAAGGGTAGAGTAGGTGACAGGGGGGGGTGACGTACGGAAGGGACGAGCTTTTCTCACTTCGCTCTCCGTACGCATTTCGCCTTGCATTGCCTTGTTTGATGTGTACCCTTGTGACCTTACCCCTCGCTCATCTGTCTCTCCCCCCCTTGTCTCCCACATGAGGACCTGTGCGCCACTGGGCGCCGAGGGGAGCGTGCGTGAGTCTGCCATTGTGCGCCCGGATCTCCCAGAACCAGCTGTCTGCATCGATGCACCACATTATGGACCACATGTCTGTGGCTGAGCACCACTGATGGACCCCATGGGTTGGGGCATGGCCCCTCTGCTGGAACCGGCCATGAAGGCCCGAAATCTTGCTGGCGGACCTTGGCCACAGGGCACCGATGCCCCACAGGTGAACCACACAAGTCGGCCCAGTGGGCCATAAATAAAATAAATAAAAATGGACACGTTGTGTGCATTTTAATAGCGCAAATAGGCCGCCAGCAAAGGAAGATGACAACACCAGGAAAATAATAATAGCCAGCAGAGGGAGCCGAAGAGCAAGAGACCACCTGCAGGGTTAGGGGTTGTTGTTTTTATTTTTATTCATGAACAATGATGACTGTGCACCGATTGGTGCTTGAGGGTGTGTTGGTGCGTTTTGGGTGCTTTCATGGTGCGTCGATGCAGAGCAGACTGTCTCCCCCCAGAAAGAACAATCACAGGTCCTGGGTTAGTTTTGTAAATAAAAGCAGAGTCATTGTAAATAATGCTCCCCACCGTCAGTGTATCGTTTGAAGACCATTCCGCAATTCGGTTAGCTGTGGGCGTGAGTCTGTTAGGTCGGGTGCAATGGAGCAGCGGGACATATTTATTTATGTTTTAAAACTGTCGCACTCAGGGTCAGGTTAAAAGTAGAGGGAACTACACCTTCGTGTCACACTAAGTTAAAGTTATAGGCCCGGGACGTGCCTAAGAGGAGGAGGGTGCAGTGTTGTGGATATGAGGATTGTATTTTTTTTATTGTGTGTTTTATTAATATTGCTTGATTCTGGACCCTCTTGCCTCCAGTGTTGTGTAAAGGTCAAAGGGCGTCCCATAATTAGTCCATAAAGCATACACGTCAGCCAATCATAGATTTCCCCCTGGTTGATAGTTATATCTTTATTATGTGTATTAGGGTAAGGCCTTGTCTCCCATTAAGATGACACTCCATTGCACCAAGTGAAATAGAGTAGATTCCTTTCACACCCCCCTTTCATCATTGCCAAGCCTCGATTGTTAATTACATCCCCTCCAAAACCACCATTGAACATGTGCTCGGGTCAGGGAAGACGGGCGTGCCCGCCCGTTGTCATCAAGGGCGGAGCCAGAGGGTCGCGCGACCAACCAGGGCCGAGGTGAGCACACCGATGGGCGTGTCCTGAAGGCCGGCGGCTTGATCGCCGGAGGCGCTATAAAAAGCGCGCGCGCAAAGTACTGCAAAAGAGGATCATCCAGGGAAGCACAAAGCCTGCTATTCGTCGCCTTGCTCGCCAAAGTTGGACCAAGCAAGAGAGTTGGGCAAGAAGCAAGCACGTTGTTCAGTTGTGTGGTTGGACCAGACGAGTCCTGGCAAAGCACGCGACATCCACAGAGAGCAGCAGCAGCCACAGCAGCAACAACAGCAGCGTGGGGCCTTGACGGCAGTTCCGGAGCAGGGCCGCGAAGGAACAGCGGCTGTTAAACGCGCCGATCGTGCTGCAGTACCATTGGACCTTCCTCTCCCTCCAGCCATCCACCTCCTGCCTTTCCATCCTTCTTGTATACATGAGTTTGTTTTGTTTGTTCTGTCCTTGGGTTAAGCCCTGGTGTTGGGCTAGCGGCTAGGGTGCCGGCTTAGGATCCTAGGATCCTGGGTTTGAATCTCGGTCGATCGCCGAATTAATGCCAGGGGGGTTGACTCAGCCTGTCATCCTTCCGAGGTCGGCTAATTGAGTACCAGTTCACTGGTAATTCCCTGTTTGTCGTTGAAGGCGGCAAAAAGGGTTGGCGTCAGGAAGGGCATCCGGCCGTAAAACATTGCTTCAAAAAGGGGACCAAAAAAAACAACAACTACCACGGTCCACGAAAAGGCCAACCCCCGCTTTGCGGGGAAAAATGGCCTCTAAACGGTGGTTTGTCCTTGGGTTAATTAAGTTTGTATAAGCTAGCGTTGCACTGTGTCTAATATCTTCTGTATATTATTTTCTTATCTTTCCTTCTCCTTGGTTTTTTTGAGCCTGTAAATAGCAAATAAATTATATTCGTATTTCCAACCTTTTCGTCTTCTTCTTCTTCTTCTTCTTCTTCTTCTTCACATCCGTGTCGCTTTTGTCTTTTCCATATTGAATATCTGTGGCGCGATCCGGCCAACGTTCAGGAATCGGGTTAGTCGGGGTAACTGTTAGGGCCGCGGGGCCTCCGCTCGGCAAAACCAACATCTTATCCGCGGTCCGTAACAATATATATATATATATATATATATATATATATATATATATATATATATATATATATATATATATATATATATATATATATATATATATATATATATATATATATGTCACGTGAAAAAGTAAGTACACCCCATGTAAAGTTTTGACTTTTTCAACATATTTCAACATACAGCTATTTTATCTTCATTTCAACAATATTGATAAATAAAGGTGATATAATATAACAAATATTATGAAACATTTACATTTTGTAGGCCATTGTATAATTTAAATAAACATAAATGCAAATTTCGCATGTGGAAAAAGTAAGTACACCCTTGGCTCTAATAGGTGGTATTGCCCCCTTTGGCAGAAACAACCTCAAGTAGGCGTTTCTTCTAACTGTCTACCAGTCTCTGACATCGACTGGGAGAAATGTTTGAACACTCCTCCATGCAGAATTCTTTCAGCTGTGCGATGTTTGAGGGGTTTCTTGCATGCACAGCTCGTTTCAAATCCCCCCACAACATCTCGATGGGATTTAGATCCGGGCTTTGACTTGGCCATTCCAGAACCCTCCATTTTTCTTTTCAGCCATTCCTTGGTGGATTTACTGGTATGTTTAGGGTCATTGCCATGTTGCAAGGTCCACCTTCGGTTGAGCTTCAACTTTCTGACAGATGGCCTCACATTATCTTCAAGCACCTTCTGGTACCATGAAGAGTTTATAGTGGATTCTATGATGGTGAGCTGCCCAGACCCTGATGCAGCAAAGCTGCCCCAAACCATAATATTTCCACCACCATGGTTTACAGTTGGTATCAGGTTCTTGTGGTCAAATGCTGTCTTTGGTTTTTGCTAAACATGTCTTCTGGTACTGTGGCCAAATAGCTCTACCTTTGACTCATCTGTCCAGAGCACATTGTTCCAGAAGTGCTGGTCTTTGCCTCGGTGTTCATTGGCAAACTTTAGTCTTGCCCTGATATTCTTTCTGGACAGCAAAGGTTTCCTCCTGGCACACCTCCCATGTAGATCAAATTTGTGCAGCCTCTTTCTAATGGTAGACTCGTGCACTTTGACATCGACAGTGGCAAGAGCTACCTGTAGGTCCCGTGATGACATTCTGGGGTTCTTAGAGACTTCTTTCAGCATCTTGCGGTCTGTTCTCGGGTTGAACTTGCTGTGGCGGCCTGGCCTGAACAAGTTGGCAGTTGTTTGTAATCTTCTCCACTTGTAGATGATCTTCCGGACAGTCGAATGATTGATTTCACATTGTTTGGAGATCTTTTGAAATCCCTTCCCAGACTCGTAGACATCTACAACCTTCTTTCTGAATGCATCGGAGAGCTCTTTTGATCTAAGAATGGTGACGTCGCACACTTCAACAACAAAGAGCAAACCAAACTAAATGTCTGAGGTTTAAATAAGACAGGTTCCTCCAAGATCCTCTCTCACGATGTTCTAATCATTTGCACCTGAGCTTGTGCACCTGATTCTAATTTTAGGTATTTGAAGTAGTGATAAATGTAGGGGTGTACTTACTTTTTCCACATGCGAAATTTTCATTTATGTTTATTTAAATTATACAATGGACGACAAAATGTGTTTCATGATATTTTTTATATTATATCACCTTTATCTATCAATATAGTTGAAATGAAGATCAAATGGCTGTACGTTGAAAAAGTCAAAACTTTACATGGGGTGTACTTACTTTTTCACGTGACTGTGTGTGTGTGTGTGTGTGTGTGTGTGTGTGTGTGTGTGTGTGTGTGTGTGTGTGTATATATATAGGGAGCCGAAGAGCCTCATATATATATATATATATATATATATATATATATATATATATGTATATATATATATATATATATATATATATATATATATATTCGGGTGGTGCTCAAAATAATTTTTTTAAAATATTTACCAGGACATGGCTTTATGTTGTTCCTTTTGTTCCAAAATGAAAAGACACCAAATATGAAAGCAATCTGATTTTATTTAGGGGTGCCTCATCAGCCTTCAAACTAAAGGTGTCTACAAAACTTTTCTATATATGGATCGAAAGCAAAACCAGAAGTTTGTTTTATGAAAATCCACCCTCCACTCACTTTCTTTGTATTCTAGCAAACACAAGTTACAATAGCTGCACAAATAGCACTATATTGCTATGAAAACTCAAATTCAATGATAACAATCCAAATGTTCAGTTCATAAAATGAAGAGACACCATATCACATAATATTAAAAAACCCAAATATAATGAGAAATGTAACTCCTATTTCTGGGCCTGTTTCACCACTGTTGCCTTCTTGGCATCGGGGTACATCTTCCTGTGAGCAGCAACAACTTGGAGCAGAGCTTGCTTTTGCTCTTCATCCTTTGTAAGGAGCTTATTGTAGTCTTGTATCAATGCGACACCCCTTTCTGCCCTGTCGTTCACCACGACTAAGCCACTGGCGGCTTTCTTTGCTTCCTGAAAGCTGGTTTCTTGCTCCCATGAACCAGGATCCTTATCCATCCAATCAGTTGGGGTCCCTAGGATGCTGAAGAAATGCTTGGTGTGTTTTGTTATGAGGCCAGCGATTGACAGGGCGGTTCCTCGTTTGATAGCTGGTCTCTTTGGAGAGGGGTTTTCACCGTCATTTTTCAATGCTTCAATCATATTGATCTTGCTTTCTTTGTCAATTCTGGTGTCAAAGAATGCAAATGCCACTAGTACTGGGCTCATGTACCACGTGTGGCGGCCAAGTGCCTTCAAGGCTGCCTGAGCCATCTTCTGATTGATTTGTTCAAACTTTTCCAACTTCTTGAAGAGGTTAATGTCATTCAGGGGAGCCTCAATAGCTTGTGGAGCCCAAAACCAAGCCTGTACATACACAAGGCAGACAAAAATGTTGAAGGCTCGGAGTTCTCTCGCCTCTCGAAGTGTCAAGTGGAACTCTGACCGAAACATGAACACCTGTAGTGAATATAGTGCTTTTGCCATCCATCTGGCTCTGTGCATTGCTCCTGGAGCCATGATCCGGATTCCACGAGGTGGGATTCCTCCCATGTAGATGACAGTCAGGTCTAGGAGTTCACGATCATCATTTCGTGGCTGCTGATCTTTCTGATGCAGCTGATGCTGACACATTATCCTGAGCCCGAGTTTTCAATGAAACACTGGTACTAGCACATGCCATATCTGCAAAATAAGCAAGAATGTGGGTAAAATCCTGTTAATTCTTACTCCACAGGGTCACTCTCTACAAAAGAGCCACAGTCAATAAGTTAGGCCTACATATTACACACTAAAAAAGCGTACCCCTGACCCCGGGAACCTGTACAAAACATGCATGAAAATTGCCCAGATAGTGATCATAGGAAGTCTCAAAACTGTATGTATAATATATTGTATATAACTATATATATAATGTATAATGTGTATTTATGTATATTTATTATTTAATGTATATTTTATGTATAAATTTAATGTATATTTAATTATAATGTATATATATTGTATAACTATATATTTATTTATTATATTTAAATTTTAATATATTATATTTATTTTTAATATATTATTTAATGTATTATATTTGTCTATATTTGTATAATTGTCTATCGTATAATTGTATATATAATGTATAATATAATATATATTATTATTATTTAATGTATATTTACTGTATATTTATTTTTAATATTATATTTAAAGTATATATATAATTATGTATTTATTTTGTGTATATACAGCCCAAAAAATGGGAATTCCTATTTTTGCATGGGGGAAAATTCATCACTGATGTGGCACCCCTAAATATTATTGGATTCCATTCAAATTTGGTGTGGTTTCCTTTGACACCAAAAGGAACAAAAATTGACCATGTCCCGGAGAAAATCTGCATTTTGCTTTTTTGAAGCCCACCCTAATATATATATATATATATATATATATATATATATATATATATATATATATATATATATATATATATATAATTTGTTGCGGATCTCCCGAAGCCCGTTCCACGTTACAAATGGGGGATTAAACCCCTTTTTTCCCCCCCTGGGTCTTCGTGTCCACGAGGCCGAATCACCACTTCCGCAGCAAGCGTGAAAAAGGGTATCGGGTCGGCGCCACACGTACCTTTAACCCACGCTGCCACAAATAAAAAGCGGGGACCGAACCTCGCACAAGCCACGCTTAATTGAGTGCACCCGAGCGGTATGCGTATCACGTGACTCGTGCCGTTACTTTTATGGAACCCGATTCGAGCGGTTCTAGTCGTACCATGCGAGGCCAATCAATGGAAGGGACGGGAATGGTCAAATAAGAGGAATAACACAATTTATTTACAATGTACAGTAATCAGGATGAAGGAAAGGGGACACAGAGCAGAAGCTGAACCAATTTAACTTATCTCCAGACACAGGGCCCACTCATGCACACGGGGAGAAGTAGAGAAGAAGTTCGCGCACCAAACATGCTTTGCCGTTGGTCACTCCAGGGCAGCTCGCCCGGCGTGGCCCTCTGGCGGTCACGGCACGTATGCAGGAGAAGGCAGGCGGGAGGAAATCGCGTGTCTGTGGCCCGGCACGGGTCGTCTTCTCGAGCGCGGTTAATACAGCGCAGGGCACAGGGCATGGGGCAAGTTCGTGTACAATCATGATAACCGGCAATGCAATTGACTCGTTCTCTTGCGCGTTCTCTCTCTCTCTGACTCAATCAATGCCTCGACCCGAACTCCAACTCCGACTCCGACTGAGAACTCAACTGACAGGCGCCTCTCAACTGACCCGCGGTGGGGGGGGGGGGGGGGCTCGGAGCAGGGTTTTATGGCTCCGCCCCAGCCTTACTCAAATGTTCCAAGCCCCACCTCTCATCGCCGTGGTAAGCCACTCCCCTCGAGCACTGATTGGCGGCTTGTTGCTTACCGGACACTCCCCCTGCAGCGCCTCCCTTCGGCCTCGCCAGACTTGTTCAGGCCTGCCACGTCGCAGTTCAGCGCCAAAAGACCACCCTACTCACGGGCCTGCTCAACGAAAAACTAACACAGGAAAGGACTACGCTTACATTTATGCACGCGCATTTACGCTTTACATCTACGACTACGCTTAGTAAATGTAAGCGTAGTCCTTTCCTGTGTTAGTTTTGCGTTGAGCAGGCCAGTAAGTGTAGGCCTCGATTAGGCTGGAATACCATGTGCCCGGCCTGAACAAGTCTGGCAAGGCCAAAGGGAGGAGCTGCAGGGGGGAGTGGCCGGTAAGCCGCGAGCAGCCAATCGGAGCCCAAGGGGAATGGCTCACAACGGCAATGAGAGGAGGGGCTTGGAACATTCGGGTAAGGCCGGGGAGGGGCTTTGTCAAACCCTGCCTCGAGCCCCCTCGAGAGAACGAGACGAGACAAGGAGAGAGAGTCGCCCCGCGTCAGAATCAGAGAGTGCGTCAGAACTGTTGTCCCACCGCGAGTGGATTGAGTCGCTTGGTATAGCCGCTGTACACGAATTCCCCGTACCCCGTACCCTGTGCTCTGCTGCCTGTATTAATCGCGCGGTGTGGAGACGATCCACCCCGGAGCCACTTACGCCGACGACCCTCCTACCTGGGCTCCCTGCATTCGTGCCGTGACCACCAGAGGGCCAGGCCGAACGAGCTGTCCGGGAGCGACCGACGGCAAGGCGCGTCTGGCGCGCGAACTTTTACTTCCTCCTTTTCCCCCACGTGAGTGAGTGGGCCCTTTGTCTGGGTATAAGTTACGACTGCTTATAAGTGCCTGCTCTGTGTCTCTTCGGATCATTGTACATAAATAATAAACCTGTGCTCTTCCTCTTATTTGATCGTTCCCGTCATTTCACAAGTGGCATAGCATCGCACGAATAGAACCCCTCGAATCGGGTTCAATAAAAGGTAACGGCACGAGTCACGTGATACGCACACCCCTCGGGCATATTCGATTAGCGTGGCTTGTGCGAGGTCCGGTCCCCGTTTTGGTGGCAGCGTGGGTCAAAGGTACGTGTGGCATCGACCCGATACCCTTTTCCATGCTCGCTGCGGAAGTGGCGACTCTGCCTCGTGGACACGAAGACCCGAGGGGAAAAAGGGGTTTAACCCCCCCCCTTTGTAACGTCGACAGGCTTCGGGAGATCCCCAACAAATTGGTGTCTGGGAGTGGGATAATTGGCCCTCGAGTGCGTTTCACGTGCTCAAAATTACGAGTGGACGAAATTTAGTTTTTTTTAAAAATCAAAATTAAATTCGTACGATGGCTGGCCAAGGCGGTCAAATGCCGGTGGGGGTAGTAGAAGAGGAACCAATGACCCAGGACCAACAGGGACAGTTGGTAGTGGAGGAAGTAGATGAGGGGGCGGCAGCAGGGGAAGAAAATGGCGGCGCCTCGCACGCGGTGGCGAGGCAGGGCCCAGCTGTGCAAGCCGGGTTTAACATCGAATTATTCATGGTTCAAATAAAAGCATCCCTGAAGATGGAGGGGGACGAATCAAGAAGGGAAATGAATGCAAAAATGGACGCAATGGGGGACAGAACCACCCGGGAAATGAAGGAAGGGTTGGAAAACAAAATGGACACCCATAGGGACGAAGCCAGGTGCGACATGGAAAAGATGATGGCAGAGTCAAAGAGGGACATGAAAAAGGCAGGGGAGGGCATTGGGCGCAGGTTGACCGGGAAGGTCGCGGTGGTTCGCGACGAGGTGACACGGTGTGGAGAACGCGTGGGGAGCGAGCTTGAGCGAAAGACAGCCAAGTTGACTGGGGCTATGGGAGTCGCGATGGAGGGTGTAGTGGAACCGACGATCGTCGAGTTGGAAAATAAAATTTTGGGGGCGCCGACGATCGTCGAGGTAAAATAAATAATTGGAATTAAAAAGACACAAGGAGAGAAGGGGAGCAAATCACGAGAGGTGGTGATGGAATGCGTGCAAGGTCCGTATTCGCACCGTGATGCCGTGCTTGCTAACAAAATAAAAAGTTTGCAGGTGCTGGCAGAGAAGGAGGGCCCCGAGGTGAGTAATAATGGTGCGAATGTGTTTGGCGCGAACGGGTGTTCGGCGCGCTTAGGAGAGAGGCGAGACCTGGGCGTTCGCGTTGGGCCCATGGTGCGTTGTATGAGTGAGGGTGGTACGATTCGCGGAAGGCCCATTGTGCGGTATGAGAGGACGTGCGTGGAGCGAGTGTGTCACGGAGTGTGTGGAGTGCACACCGGAGTGTTTGTGGAATGAGTGTGTGCCGGAGTGTGCGATGGGCGAGTGTGTAGGGTTAAAGTGTGCACGAAAAGAGTGTGCACCAGAGTGTGCAGAAAAAGAGTGTGCATCGGAGTGTGCAAGGGCCAAGTGTGTAACGGAGGAGTGTGCGATGGCTAAGTGTGCACCGGAGTGTGCGAGGGCCGAGTGTGTAACGGAGGAGTGTGCACTGGAGTGTGCGATGGGTGAGTGTGTGGAGGAAAAGTGTGCACCGGAGTGTGCAGGAAAAGGGTGTGCACCGGAGTGTGCGGTAACGAAGTGTGTGGGGGGTGTGTGTGCGCCTGGTTGTGCGGTAAAGGAGTGTGTGAAGGGCGCGTGTGCGCTGGGGTGGTGTGCAGCGGAGTGTGCGGTAACGAAGTGTGTGAGGGGCGCGTGTGCGCCTGGGTGTGCGAGTGTGGAGTGGGTCGCGCTAGGTGAGGATGCGGCTCAAGCATCGACACCGACCGGGGGGGGTGGGGGGGTGGGGTAGAGCTTAGCGGGATGAGTAGCGTACGTGAGCCCCCGGTGAGTTGTGTGCAGCAGGGACCGGAGGGGATCGGTGCTGCGTCGGTCTCAAAAGGACCGGCGTGCACGATTCGTGCCTCCGGCCCCCGCACTGTATGGTTGGTGTCGTGCCGTGGCGGCAAAGGCGATCGGCCGGGTTTGGGGGGAGGTTCGGGTTATCGGAGCCACGCACCTTGTCTGGTGCGGTGCTCCGACCGTGGCCGGCTGGGTCATCGTGCGTGGGACTGCGAGGCCCCGCGCAGGGATGGAGCTCTGCACCTGGGCCCATCAATCCTGCCCCCTTTGCATCGAAAATGCCGGACGGACACCCCATACAGGTGACCAACCACCCGCATGGATCGCTCGGCCCCTCGAGGTCGGGCCGTGACAAGATGCATCCACATGGAGAGGCTCATAGATTAGAGGACTGGGTGGAGTAGTGTACCCCACGTAGGGGAATGGTAGTTTAACCATTCCTCACATGGGGGGGCCCATGAGCATTAGTTTAGGGGGATGGCAATGTTAGGCCCATGGAGGGGCCAGCAATGGTTGCCTCCATGGGGCACCGAAGCTAGCCGAGGGAGGGCTAGGATAATGTTAGGGAATTAGAAGACCTGAGGGACATGAGATGTAAGTAGTGACACCTGAACTATAGAGGGGATGTAGTGAGTTTAGGTGGTTGTTAAATAAAAGGGTGTGCATCGTGTAAAGGGACGACGAGGGAAGCACGAGTTTTAGGGGAAATTAGGTCGATAGATGATGCAGTTGTTAGGGTTAGGGTTAGGGTTGTTAGGGTTAGGAATTGTGTGTGATTGTGTGTGTTTGATGAATTGTGTGTGAAAAACAAATGGAATTGTGTTTGAGGTGTGTGGAAATAAATGGTATGCAAATATTTGGTGTGAGAATGCTTGGTGTGGAATAAAAGGAAGGTTGGAATGCTTGGTGTGGAATGCATGGTGCAAAGGATTGAATGGGGGAGAAGTGGAACCCATTCGCGAAAGCCCGGGGGGGGGGGGTGGGGGGTAGAGTAAAGCCAGGTAGAGGGCATAGGTAAATTGCATGGATATTGACACCTGTGGTGCGGGTAGTAGCAAGAAGTGCTTTGTCGGGTGCATGAGACTGTGGAATGGCTGGGCGTGTGGCTTAATTGGTGCGTATGGTTATTGGGGCACTCTGCCACTGGTAGTTTGTCGGCCAAGTGAGGCCGCAGGTAGGCTCTGGGAGCCGGTTAGGTTAGTTGTGAGTAGGGCCCGAGGATCCCAGGAGAGGACCCGGGTTGCCCGATGCCAAGGTGGGCACAGAGGGGGTAAGAGCCAGGTAGGGCCTTCCCCAGTTAGGTAGTCGCGAGGAGCAGGCAAGCTCGGGAGGCGGCTTCAGTGGCGGAGGTGCGCAGGTAGTTGGACCTGCTGGTGGAGCCACACGACCCAGCCGCGAAATTGTGCGAGGTCACAGATTGAAAATCCGTTGGGTGAGACCCAAATTCGGAGGGAACCACAGTGTGGGCAATGGGAATTCGGGTTCTTAGAACCACATGCTTTAAAGAGGCCGATTGGAAGGGTACGACCCCGGGTAGTTTAAAAGTGTAATGTTATTAGTGTAGTTAGGATATGAGAAATCCCTTCGCACCATCCACAGCCAGTCACCGAGGAGGACGAGCTCGACACCGAGGCTCTGTAAGCCGGTTAGTAGTAAAACGCATCACGATGTAAGTAGGACATTGTTGTGTTCCATCCCTTCCTTCCTGGGAGGGATTGGGAGATGAATTTGGCATAGAGGGGGATATGGGAGACAGGACATAGAGATGGATTGTAAATACAAGGGGGGCTAGGGTAGTGTAGCCAACGGTGGGGGTTGCGGGCAGTTAGGGACGAGTCTGCTCTGCTCGCTCTACCGCGTCCCTCGCACCGCACCAGGCATGGTGGTGCCTGGTCACCTTGTTTTTCGTGGCCACTGCGTCCTTTCCATTTTGCTTGTTGTGCCTTGTTTTCCCTCCCCGCCCCAGGACCTTTGAAGGCCGAACTATGCAGCATCCATTCTGCCATGTCGCACCTGGGCAGCCGAACTGTGCAGCACTTTGCTGCCAAAACCACCTTGCTGCCATGTCCATGCGACACCGGTGCAGCCGACCTGTGCAGCATTTTTGCTGCCACAAACCACCTTGCTGCACCTTATCACACTTATGGACCACAAGCCTTGTGGCCTTGCACCCCTGCTGTGCAGCATCGTGCTGCAAAATCATCTTGCACCTTCGGACCACATCGGAGTGGCCCTGGTGGCAAATAATAAAAAGTATTGTTTACTATCGTGTGCCAGGTATGACGAAGAAGATGGAAGCTTAGATGGCCCTGATGCTTCAAATGGCCTGTATGCCGGTCAGAGCCAGCCGGTTTTGTTAGCCACACACAGAAGAGCAAGATGCAAGATGCAAGCAGCAAGTGCCACAATGAGTGTTGTTTCTCTCCCCTCCAATTCTTTCTTCCTAAAGTACAGGTCCTGGGTCATAGAATTGTAAATACTAGGGCATGCCCGTACTATATATATGCCCGTACTATATATATATCTAAAATTATATCCCCCCCCTCTATTTACATGAAATGGTTTGGTCCATTCGCAACGCCAAAGCGAACGGCGAACGGCTTGCGAGTACAGTGACAATCCCCCCCCTCTATTTACATGAAATGGTTTGGTCCATTCGCAACGCCAAAGCGAACGGCGAACGGCTAAATCGCCATAGCTCGGTAAGTACTTGTCCGATTAATTTCAAACCTTGAAAAGGCACATCCTCGGGTCCCCAGCAATATACCTGGCAAGTTTCAAGTATATCGGACCGGTAGTTGTCGAGAAACAGCGGTCGCATACACACACACACACACACAGACAGAGATTGCTGGAATTATAGATAGATAGTAAGTTCTGTGCATGTAAATATAAGAATGTGCCCACCGGCTATGTGTTTAGTTTAAAATTCCGGAAATACTCGGGTCATTGTGGGTGTGAATCTGTTAGAGTAGCTGCTCAACGCAATAGGAGGGACATATCTAGTGCTAAAAATGTCGCACACATGGGTCAGAGTAAATGCTAGGGGAAATCACACCTATGTGTCACATTTAAAAGTAATGGTTAAATTTGCATGCCAGGCTCTACCGGCTGTTCCATTGTTGGAGTCGACTCGGGACGAGTCTGGTGAGAGGGGTAAAGTGTTACGGTTTTGTGAATAAAGAATGTTCACAATTATTTGTGAATAAAGAAGTAGTTTATTTATTTCTTAGTAAATGTAAGCGTAGTCCTTTCCTGTGTTAGTTTTGCGTTGAGCAGGCCAGTAAGTGTCGGCCTCGATTAGGCTGGAATACCATGTGCTTGGCTTGAACAAGTCTGGCAAGGCCGAAGGGAGGAGCTGCAGGGGGAGTGGCCGGTAAGCCGTGAGCAGCCAATTGGTGCTCGAGGGGAGTGGCTCACAACGGAGACGAGACAAGTCAGAGACGAGACAAGGAGAGAGAGTCGCGCAGCCCATGAAGCAGAGACGGTGAGAACCAGAATAGAGGGAAGCCAGAACGCATGAGGACAAGAGAGAGCCGAAGTCAGAGATCGTCAGAACCGCAGCAGAACGAGTGGATTGAATTGTTTGTAATAGCCTCGTTGTACACGAACTCTCCCCATGCCCTGTGCCCTGCGCTCTGCTGCCTGTATTAATCGCGCGGTGTGGAGACGATCCATCCCGGAGCCACCTATGCCGACGACCCTCCTACCTGGGCTCCTTGCATACGTGCCGTTACCACCACAGGGCTACGCCGGGTGAGCTGTCCGGAGTGGACGACGCCAGGACGCGTTTGGGAATGCGAACTTTTCCTTCCTCCTTTTTCCCACGTGAGTGAATGGGCCCTTTGTCTGGGGATAAGTTAAGACTGCTCAAGTGCCTGCTCTGTGTCTCTTCACCTGTATAGCTGTAAATAAAGCGTGTTCTTCCTCTTATTTGATCGTTCCCGTCCTTTCTATCTATTGGCCTAGCATCGTATGAATAAAACCGCTCGAATCGGGTTCAATAAAAGTAACGGCACAAGTCACGTGATACGCAAACCGCTCGGCGTACTCAGTGGCAGCGTGGGTACCAAAGGTACGTGTGGAGTCGACCCGATACCCTTTTCCATGCTCGCTGTGGGAGTGGCGATTCAGCCTCGTGGACACGAAGACCCGAGGGGGAAAAGGGGTTTAACCCCTCCCCCCTCTGTACGTCGACAGGCTTCGGGAGATCCGCAACAAATTGGTGTCAGGAGTGGGATCAGGCTCTGTAAGCTGATTGAGCAGTGAGACGCATCATGACGTGATGAGACATTGTGTTTGTTCCATCCCTTCCTTCCTGGGAGTGATTGGGATACGAATTTGGAGTTAGAGGGGGATATGGGAGACAAGACAGACACGGATTGTAATTACAAGGGGGGCTAGGGCAGTGTAGCCAACGGTGGGGGGTATGGACGGCTAGGGATGAGTTTGCTCTGCTCGCTCTACCGCGTCCCTCACACCGCACCAGGCATGGTGGTGCCTGGTCACCTTGTTATCTGTGTACCACTGCGTCTTTTCCGCTTGCTTGTTGTGCCTTGTCTTCCCTCCCCGCCCCGGGACCATTTTGGAGGCCGAACTGTGCAGCATTCACTCTGCCATTTCACACCTGGGCAGCCGAACTGTGCAGCATCTTGCTGCAAGTCCTTTTGCTGCACACTTGCTACACCTGTGCAGCCAACCGGTGCAGCACTCTGCTGCCAAAACCACCTTGCTGCCATGTCTTTTGCTGCACCTTGCAACACTTATGGACCACAAGTCTTGTGGCCTTGCACCTCTGCTGTGCAGCATCTTGCTGCAAAATCATCTTGCACCTTCGGACCACTTGTTTGAGTGGCACTGAGGCCACGCAGTTGGACCACGGGAGTGGCCCTGCTTGGCAATGAAAAATAAAAGCATTGTTTATTATCGTGTGCCAGGTATGACGAAGATGTGTTAGTTCAGATGGCCCTGATGCTTCAAATGGCCTGTATGCTGGTCAGGGCCAGCCGGTTTTGTTAGCCGCACACAGAAAATGCAAGCAGCAAGTGCCATCTATGAGTGTGTTTTCTCTCCTCCAATTACTTCCCAAAGTACAGGTCCTGGGTCATAGAATTGTAAATATCTGTGCATTGTAAATATAAGAATGTGCCCACCGGCTATGTGTTTAGTTTGAAATTCCGGAAATACTCGGGTAGTTGTGGGTGTGAATCTGTTAGAGTAGCTGCTCAACGCAATAGGAGGGACATATCTAGTGCTAAAATTGTCGCACACATGGGTCAGAATAAATGCTAGGGGAATCACACCTGTGTGTCACATTTAAAAGTAATGGTTAAATTTGCATGCCAGGCTCTACCGGTCGTTCCATTGTTGGGGTCGACTCGGGCCGAGTCTGGTGAGAGAGGGGTGTAGTGTTGCGGTATTGCGAATAAAGAATGACCCCCTCGTCATCGGTAGACGCACCACAACATGTAGCCTCGCTGTAGTTCAGTTATTTCTGAGTAAATGTAAGCGTAGCCCTTTCCTGTGTTAGCTTTGTGTTGAGCAGGCCAGTAAGTGTAGGCCTTGATTAGGCTGGAATACCATGTGCTCGGCCTGAACAAGTCTGGAAAGGCCAAAGGGAGGAGCTGCAGGAGGGAGTGGCCGGTAAGCCGCGAGCAGCCAATCGGAGCCCAAGGGGAGTGGCTCAACGGCAACGAGAGGAGGGGCTTGGAACATTCGGGTAAGGCCGGGGAGGGGCTATATAAAGCCCTGCCTCAAGCCCCCGAGAGAGAACGAGATGAGACGAGGAGAGAGAGTCGCCCCGCGTCAGAATCAGAGAGTGCGTCAGAACTGTTGTCCCACCGCGAGTGGATTGAGGCACTTATTATAGCCGCTGTACACAAATTCCCCGTGCCCTCTGCCCTGCGCTCTACTGCCTGTATTAATCGTGCGGTGTGGAGACGATCCATCCCGGAGCCACCTACGCCGACGACCCTCCTACCTGGGCTCCCTGCATTCGTGCCGTGACCACCAGAGGGCCAGGCCGAACGAGCTGTCCAGGAGCGACCGACGGCAAGGCGCGTTTGGCGCATGAACTTTTCCTTCCTCCTTTTCCCCCACGTGAGTGAGTGGGCCCTTTGTCTGGTATTTTGGTTAAGACTGCTTAAGTGCCTGCTCTGTGTCTCTTCGGATCATTGTACATAAATAATAAACCCGTGTTCTTCCTCTTATTTGATCGTTCCCGTCATTTCACAAGTGGCCTAGCATCGCACGAACAGAACCGCTCGAATCGGGTTCAATAAAAGGCAACGGCACGAGTGACGTGATACGCACACCGCCCGGGCGTATTCGATTAGCGTGGCTTGTGCGAGGTCCGGTCCCCGTTTTCGTGGCAGCGTGGGTCAAAGGTACGTGTGACATCGACCCGATACCCTTTTCCACGCTCGCTGCGGAAGTGGTGACTCGGCCTCGTGGACACGAAGACCCAAGGGGAAAAAGGGGTTTAACCCCCTCTTTGTAACGTCGACGGGCTTCGTGAGATCCGTGACAATATATATATCCCCCCACAATATATATATATATTGTTGCGGTTTTGAGTTTGTACAGTGAGTCTAATGAAGGTTAAAATTTCCCCCTCATAGTTAGTCACACAAGCAACATGTAGCCTCGCGATAGTATAGTTATTTCTTAGTATTTGTGAGCTTAGTTCCTTTCCATTGTTAGTTCTGCGTTGAAGTAGAGTCAGGAGAATAGGCCCCACTGCCACCGACTATCCAGCGTCCGTAGCCTCATGCCCTTTTGCGCTAACGTTGGTTCATTTTGGGCGAGTTAACACGAGGCAGGCTAGGAGGACGGGGGCGGAGCGGCAGCAGCGCTGACGGGAAGCACGAGCCGCCAATCAGGGTTCAGAGGTGGTGATGGCGGTGTTGCGTCACAGGGCATGGTGAGAAGGTTTGAGAGGATGCCAGAAGGTTCGGGGGGCGTAGCTATAAAACCCGCCCTCGAAAGGACTCGCGCGCACACGGCAGTTGAAACCGGACTCGCGCAAAAAGGACTCGATGCAAAGGACTCACAGATGAACAAAGAACCCGATAGGACTTGCTGCGAAATACTTGGTGAGCAAAGAACTCGCATGCACTGACCAACCAGCTTGGAGGGATCGAGGAAGAGGAGTTGTGAGCATCGGAGAACTGTACCAGATACGCGGGCAAAGCCCGACGCGCTTTTATGAGTGACGCTCGGTTGAGTTTGAGGCCGATCGCTATACAGTGCATTAAGTCACACGAGTGAGGAAAACGGCTGTGTAATAGCCAGCCGCGCTGAGAGTCCCGCCCTTTACCGTTCCACCTCGTCATCTGCCTTGTTCGGGAGACGCGCTACGAGGTTCCTGCCATCGCCTGCTGCCATCTTCGTGGGACGTGCTGGGACTGTGGAGAGCCGGACGGGGACCGTCTCTGGACGACCACGTCAACGCGTTGGGGAACATCTACCCATCTGCAATTCCCTGTGTGAGTGTGTGACGGGCCCGAGTCCAGGGGATAAGTTAAGATTGACTAAGGCTGCTCTGTGTCTCTGCGTCCCCGCTCATTGTTAATACGTGTGGGAATAATGAAACCTGTGTTCTTCCTTTCTTCCATTCGATCGTTTCTGTGGTTTCTTCATATGCTAAGCGTGGTACGAGTAGAACCGCTCAAATCGGGTTCCACTAATTAAGACTGCACGGACCACATGGTACTCAATCCGCTCAGCGTACTCAAACCACTCGTACTCAAACTCAAACCTCGGCGTACTCAAACCGTACTCAAAGCACGTACTTTGGCTTTTGCGCATGCGCAAGATTGGAACTCACGTTTTTTCGAAGCTGTCCATGCGCTCACGCTTTCGAAGTTAAGGAATTTTTCACAATTGTGTTTTTGTCGAAACTGTATCTATCTTTCGGTGTGTGTACCTATAGTGTGTCTTTAGTAAGATTCTCGGTGTTAATTTTTCATACCTGTATACAAAATCGTCAGTTAATTCGTGTCGTGTATTCTGAGGCCGAGTAGGCCTCCGTGTCTGACTTTGAGGCTTTGTTTTTCGCTCAGCGGTTCGTCGATTGCGCTGCAATTACTTTCGTTCTCTGTTTTTGTCCCAGTCTTTCACCCCATACTTCCTTGTTTAAAATCTCAACAACAAAAAAATATAAAAAAATATTTCCTTCTCTGTTCTTATTCGTTTATTCGTTGTTCTTATTTGTTCGTTTGTTCTTCGATCACGTTGTCCGTGATCACGTTGTTAAAAATGTTTAAACTTTCCCCTGAAGAACTGTATTCTGTCGTATATTATAACACCTTTTTCTTCTTCTATAAAAGGATGCTTTCGACTTGCTCACCAAATCTATTCATTCCAAAAAAAAAATCCATCTCTTACAGTTCCTTTTTTCTACATTCCCGAAACTCTCCTGCACTCCACCCCTCCTTCAGCATCCTCAAACGTATTTTTGACCCGAAGGTCTCAAGAAACTCATTTTGCAAGAAATGTTCGTTTCCCATTAATCGTACACTTTTCAAAACCCCATCTCACCCCTCCCCTCCAAAACTTCCCCATCACCCCTCCCCTCCAAAACTTCCCCATCACGCCTCCCCTCCAAAACTTCCCCATCACCCCTCCCCTCCAAAACTTCCCCATCACCCCTCCCCTCAAAAACTTCCCCATCACCCATCTCTTTCAAATATTCCCCCTTACCCCTCCCCTCCAAATCTTCCCCATCACCCATCCCTTTCAAATCTTCCCCCTTGCCCCTCCCCTCCAAATCTTCCCCATCACCCCTTACCTACAAAACTTCCTCATCACCCCTCCCCTCCAAAACTTCCCCATAACCCCTCCCCTCCAAATCTACCCCCTTGCCCCTCCCCTCCAAATGTTCCCCATCACCCATCCCTTTCAAATCTCCCCCCCTTGCCCCTTCCCTCCTAAACTCCCCCCAAACCCCTCCCCTCCGAGACTCTGCCTCGCTCCTCCCCTCCTAGACTCCCCTCTCACCCCTCCTCCTCAAAGCGTCCTCCCCGCTTCTTCCCCCTTCCAACTTTCACCTTCATCTCCCTCAACCTTCTGCCTTGCTCTTCCCCCTCCTCAAATAACACCTCACTGTGCCTCACACAATCACCATCAAACCTTTTGTCCGCCCCATTCTTCCCTTTCTCCAAGCTATTCTGAAATCTCTGACACACCATCAACAGCTCTCCCTACCTCTTCCTCCTCTTCCACATCTTACCCTACCCCCCCCCTGTTCTGTATCCGATGCTCCCCCTTCCTCTTCATTAACGGTATGGACCTCAAACATCCGGGGCCTTCGCTCAAACTTGACTGATCTCTCCATACAGGTTGCTTCTGACAAACCAGACTTGATCTGCTAAACAGAAACTTTCCTCCTTCATGATGTCTCTGATTCCTTGGTATCTCTCCCAAGTTACTCCCTCCTCCGGTATGATAGACCTGAGCCTCGTCCTGGAGGTGGGGTTGCTATCTTTATAAAAACTCTCTTCCTCACTCGCCCTGCACTGCCCTCTCTCCACCTCACCCCCAGGAATACCTTTGGCTACGGCTTCCCCTTCGCTCCCACCTTTTGTTCATATGTGTGTTGTACCGTCCACCAAACAGTGATGACTCCATCTACATCTCGCTGTCTGATAATATGGACCAACTTCTATCTACGCATCGCAACTCTCTCTTCCTCATATGTGGTGATTTCAATTGTCACCATGCCAGTTGGCTGGGTGTGGGTACCTCTCTCACCAGCCATGGCTCTTCAGCAAAGGACTTCTGCGACTCACTGGGACTGACACAATCTGTCAATTTCCCGACCCGTATCTCAGTCAACGGAGCATCTTCTCTTCTGGACTTGGTTATGACTAACTTCCCTGAAAATGTCTGCTGCTCTTCTTCTGCTCCAATCGGCTCTTCTGATCATGTGCTTGTTAAAGTGGACATCTCTCTGACCATTCTCAGAGAGCCTCCTCAGCGTCGACGAGTCTGGCATTTCACTCAGGCCAACTGGCACGGTCTTCAAGCAGCCATCAATCATCTGGACTGGTCTCCCATCTCTACCGCCTCTGACATCAACTCATCCTGGGAATTCTTCCAAAGTAAATTGCTCTCTCTTATGCACAGATTTATCCCATCTCGTCTTCAGTTGTCATACCCTTCCTCCCGTCCATGGTACACGGAATCTTGTGGTGAGGCTGTTGCCCAGAAACAACTTGCTTTCATCTCCTGGAAAGCAAATCCAACGGAAGGAAATCTCATTTCCTTTCACAAAGCCCGAAACAAGTGTGTGTCCACCCTCAGGAGAGCCAGGAAACAATATCTCTCCGTTCTCAAGACCGAACTCTCTTATCTGTCTCCCTCTTCCAAATCCTGGTGGCGTCTGGTCAAATCTGTTTCTGGTGTTTGTTCCCCCTCCATCCCCTCCCTCACCTCAAACGGCTACACGGCTGACTCTGCACGTGAAAAAGCTGAATGCCTCATCTCTGTGTTTGCCTCTAAATCTTGTGTCCCAAACCCATCCCTCTCTGTACCCACCGTACCCAGTCGTACCCAGCTGCTCCTGGACTCTGTGTCCTTTCCTCCTGACAACGTGGAAAAGTTTCTGTCAACCCTCGACTCTGATTCTGCAACTGGACCTGACGGCATCAGCCCACGGGTCCTAAAATCCTGTTCTTCCGCTCTTTCACTCCCTCACTCTGTTCTCTTCACCCTCTCTTTTGCTCAAGGTCATCTGCCATCTGCTTGGAAATTAGCCAACATCACCGCTTTGCACAAAAAAGGTGCAAAAACAGATCCTAGCATTCTGCTAGGAATGCAAAGACCAATCAGCCTTCTCCCAATTATCAGCAAAGTCATGGAATCCATCATTGCTTCAGATATGAAATCTTTCCTCTTCTCCAATGGCTTGATCTCTGATCATCAATTTGGTTTCAGACCTGGTCACTCTACTCTGGACATGCTGCTTCTGCTCTCAACAATGGATGGAGGTCCTCAATGTCAAACAGGAAATTAGAGCTGTCTCCCTTGACATATCACGTGCCTTCGATACGGTCTGGCACCCCGCTCTGCTCACCAAACCCTCCTCCTTTGGTATCCATGGAAATCTCCACGCATGGCTGGCGGACTTCCTCTCTAGTCGTAGTCAACGTGTGGCCCTGAATGGGTTTCTCTCATCTCCTCTTCCTGTTCTGGCTGGAGTTCTCCAAGGCAGTGTTCTGGGCCCTGTGCTTTTTCTGGTCTTCATCAATGATCTCTCTGACTCTCTTGAAAATCCTCTCTATCTCTTTGCTGATGACTCTACTCTCTGTCGCTCCATTCCTCATCCCTCAGATCGGCAGTCTGCAGCCTCCTCACTCTCTGCAGACCTGGACAAAATCACAGACTGGGCAAGCAAGTGGAACATGTCTTTCAATCCTGACAAATCTCACACTCTTACGATGTCTCTCTGAAAAGACCGACTGGACAACCCTCCCATCCACTTTCTGAATAATCCTCTCCCAGAAGTTCTGTCACTCAAGCTTTTGGGTCTCACTATCTGCCATGATCTTTCCTGGGAAAACCACATTTCAAATCTGGTCTCCAAAGCCAGTCGCAGACTGGGCATCCTCCGTCGTGCAAAGTCCTTCCTTGGCACACCTGAGCTCCTCACCACATACAAGGCTTTCATCCGCAGCTCAATGGAATACTGCTCTCCCCTCTGGGCTGGTGCTCCTGCCTCACACCTAGCTCGTCCGAACGCTGTTGAAACCAAAGCGTTCAGAATCATTGGAATCTCCCGTGATGAAGCTAACTCCAAGGGCCTTTCACTCACTCACCGAAGGCAGGTTGGTGGTCTTTCCGTCTTCTACCGACTCCTCTCTGGCCTTGCCCCCCCCCCAACTCTCTCTGGGCTCTGTCCCCCAAATATTCCTACAGGTCGCACAAGATATCCCTGCAACCCTCTTATGGTTAAACTGCCAAAATCAAGACTCTGCGCACCTTCACTCCTTCATTCCTGTTTTCTCCCGCCTCTGGAACAAACTCCCTCACTCTCTTCAATCCCATTCCACCCTCCAGGTCTTTAAAACAGCTGTTCACCACCATCTCTTATCTTCCCCCATCCAAAACCTTGATCTTTTCTATCCCCGCTAATTTCACCCCAAATCCACTTTTTCGAAATACCAACTTCTGTACTCCTCCCACCCCCCCCCCTTCCCACGCCTCCTCCCCCCAAACCCTCTCCCTCGCACACATCTCCCTGCTCTCAAATGTTGTGTTTGTGTGCTTCCCCTTCTCTCCCCTTCTTGTCTTCCGCTCCCTCTTTTTATATATTTTGTTTGTCTGGTTGATTTGTTTGTGAAATAAATGTTAGCTCTTTCACGAGCCTCGATTCAGTATACAAAAAACAAACAAACAAACAAAAAAAAACACGTGGCTCATGCGAGGCTTGCTTCCTCGCTTCCAGGGTTGCGCAGGGAACTAGGTATGAGCGAGAATTGGTCCCGAGACCCTACTCTGCGTTTGTCCGGAAGGGACGTATCAAGCCTCGGTTCCGCCAAGCCCAGAAAGAACAAGGGGATTAAACCCCCCTTGGTAAGGGGCAGGGCGGCATAGAACCATAACATTTGGTAGTCAGGAGTGGGGATTTGGAACCTGGGACAAAAATTTTGGACACCAAATTAACAAATTGGCCGTAACATTTGGTGTCGGGGAGTGAGATTGGACCTAGAGTGCGCTTCACGCACTTGAAATTGCAAGTGGACGAAATTTAGTTTTTAAAACCAAAATTTTAAATTCGTACCATGGCTCGCCAAAGCGGTCGAATGCCGGTGGGGGTAGAAAATGAGGTAGATGAGGAATTAATGACCCAGGACCCACGGGAAGAATTGGGAGAAGAGGAGGACATTTATGAGGGGCCGGCAGTAGGGGTAGAAAATGGCGGCGCCTCGCACGTGGCAGCGGAAGCCGAGCCCGCAGCGCCAATGGATATGACCCTTTTTATGATACAACTCAGGGCGTATATGGGAGAAGAAATGAATAAAATAAGGGACGAAGTAAGGTGTAGCAAGGGCGAGTTGACTGAAAAATTGGACGCCCAGAGTGACAAATCCACCCGGGAAAGGAAAGAATTGGGGGACAAATCCACCCGGGAATTGGAAGAGGTGAAAAGGGGGCTGGAAAGCAAAATGGACACCCAAAAGAACGAATTGGAAAAAATGAGGGTGGCGTCAAAGAAAGAAATAAAAGAAATGGGGGAGGACATAAGGCGTGGGTTGAGCGAGGAGGTCACATTGGTACGCGACGAGTTAAAGCAGTGCGAGGAGTGCGTGGAGAAGGAGTTGAGGAAGAGTACGGCCAGATTACATGGGGGTATAGAGGAATTGACGCGGGACGTAGAGAAGCTGACAGTGGGACAGCAGGAATTAAGGGAGCAAGTGGGGAAGAATACCGACGTAATAGGGGGGCTGAAAGCAGCACAAAAATAAATAAGACGGGAAGTGATAGCGACGAAGAAGGAATGTCAAATGCTACACGAGGGGCTGACAAAGAGGATGGATGACATGGTAGAGACGTTGGGGATGAGGGAATGAGAAGTCAGGACCCATATAGAGACGATCAGGGTGGTCTTAGAAGAAGAAATTGCGGGGGCGCACCAGGAAATAGAAGGGGTGAAACAAAAGTTGGAGGAAGTAGAAGAAGGGGTGAGTGAAATTAAGAAGAGACGGAAGGAGACCAAAAAAGAAATAAAGGAGGAGGTGATGGAATATGTGCAAGGTCTGTTCACATCGTGATGACGTGCTTGCTAACCAAATAAAGAGTTTGCAAGTGGCGGAGGAGAAGCGAGGAGGAAGAAATGCCGAGGTGAGTGGCAAGAATGGCGGAAATGTGTATGGTGTGAGGGGAGGTTCGACGAGCTTGGGGGTTGGAATAGACCCGGGCGTTCGTGAAAGGCCGATGGTAGGGTGTGCGACCACCACAGAGGGCGTGGAGAGAGAGTGTGCGCATGGGTGTCTGACAATGGGGTGTGCGAAAGGTGTTTGTGAGCCGGGGTGTGTGAGTATGGAATGGGTAGCGGGTTGCGAAGAGGCGGCCCAGGCATCGACACCGACCGGGGTAGTTTTAGAGGGACGAGTAACGCACGCGAGCCCCTGGTGGGTAGTGTTCTATGGGGGCCCGAACGGTTTGGCCCCGCGTTAACCCCGCAAGGAGAGGAGCACGGGGTCTGTCCATCGGGCAGCCATACGTTTCCGCTCGCGCCATATGACGGCAAGAGCGATTTGAGGGCGTATCTGGCGCAATTCGACCACGTGTGCAGGGGTAACGGTTGGAACCCGGACGAAGGTGGGGTGGTACACCTTGTGGCAGCCCTGCGCGGCGGCGGAGGTTCTGACGGCCTTACCACCGGGTGCTCTCACCCTGCCAGAACTCCGCTCGGCCTTAATTAATCGTTTCGGCGTGGAACAGCAGAGCGAGCTTGTTAAAGCTCAGCTCGCGATGCGAAAGAGAAAGCCCCAGGAGAGCATCGGGGAGCGAGTTTATGACATTCGCCGTGCAGTGGGGATAGCACACGCGGACATGGCTGCGACCTCCCAAGAAAGTTTGGCGCTGGACCATTTTATCCAGGCCTTCCCGGACCCCGAGCTTCGGCAACAGCTCGCCACGTGGCACCCGGGGACCCTGAGCCAGGCGGCCGACGATGGGGCCCGTTGGGAGGCAGCGAAGCCCCTGGCCCGGGGGAGCGAGCGCCACGCAGTGGCGGTGAGACAGGTAGGTCCCGTGGCTGGTGGCGGGCCCCTGAGAGGGTCCGCCCCCCAAAGGGGCCCTGACCTGGAGAACATGGTCCGAAGGCTGGTGGACCAGCACCTAGCGGGATCTGGACCATGGCAGGCGGCTCCGGAGGTGGCACACGGTAGGCCACGATGAAATGCCCCAATTCGGGATTACAGGGGGGGGGCAATTTGGAATTCCAGAGGCAAGCACCTTACCAGGTGAGGTGCTATAATTGTAACCGGGTGGGTCACCGTGCATGGGAGTGCCGAGCCCCGCCCCGGGACGGACCCCGGCAGCCGGGACCATCAACTCGGCCTCGAACGAGTCGGGCTAGCCGACCCCAGACACCCTCCCGCCAGGGACGGGGAAACTAATAGGTGCCGAGCATGCAGGGCCGTGTTCAGCAGTAGGGGATGGAGAAGAGCCCTCATTGACGCGACAGGTCATCTCTTGTGGCCAAATTGGTACAGGTAGTTTGACAATTCGGTGCAAAATTGCCGGCGTGGGGGTAGATGCCGTCGTGGACACAGGAGCTAGTGCCACGATCATCAGCCCTGTGGTCCTTGATTCGAGTGCAGATGGCCGGGATACAATCCAGCATCTGGAAAATCATAGTTTGCAGTTGGCTACCGGGGTAACGGCCCCCATCATAGGGCGTGGTTTTGGAACCCTCAAGTTGGGGTCGGTAAAGAGGGAGATAGAAGTTTGGGTGGCAGAAGTGCGCGACCCATGCCTAATCGGGTTGGATTTGTGGACTGTCAGCGGTTGTAAAATCGATTTGTGCCGGGGGACCCTGCAAGTGGGAATAGATGAGCTGCCATTGGACGGGGTGAGCACGGCCGAGAGGACGGAGCTGGAGGCTTCTGAGGCCGTGACCATTCCCTCAAGGGCGAGGCAATAGTGCCGGCCCGATGGCTAGCTCACCCAACCTGGCAGGAGTCCTGTGGCCGAGTCGAACCGGTGGCAGCGCAGTCCATCCCGGGTTTAGTCGTGAGCCGCACCCTCGTAAAAACGGATGGGCCGGTGGTGGCCGTCCGGGTAATTAATGCAAGTACAGAACCACGCACTGTAGGACGGGGCACGAAGATAGCCGGCTGCACCCCAGTTAATGAAGTCGCGGCAGTGAGGGACGAGAGCATCCAGCTGAGCCGGTCCCGGAGGGAGTCTTTAGCAAATAGTAGGAATTGGCCCGATCCCATTTGTGAGATGGTAAACCGGAGTCGCGTAGAGTTGGAGGAGACCCAGCAGGAGGCCTTACACGAATTAATTGAGACCCATTTGGACATCATCTCCTTGTCCTCAGTGGATATTGGATGTATGGGCCTGGTGAAACATCAGATCCACACCGGTGAGGCCCGGCCTATTCGTCAGACCGCCCGACGGCTCCCTTGGAGCAAGAGGGAGGAAGCTGATGAACAGGTAGAAAAGATGCTCAATGCAGGTATCATTGAGTCCTCGGGAAGTCCGTGGATGTCACCAGTTGTGTTGGTCAAAAAGAAAGATGGGACCACGTGGTTCTATGTGGACTATCGCCAACTGAACAACATGACACTCAAAGACTAATATCCCCTGCCAAGAATTGACGATACCCTCGATGCCGTTGCGGGCTCAAATTGGTTCTCAACCTTGGACCTCAAGAGTGGGTATTGGCAGGTGGAGATGGACAGGGAAGGGAAGGAGAAAACGGCATTTTCCACAGTTAAGGGGCTGTATCAGTTCACTGTGATGCCGTTTGGTTTGTGTAACGCACGCACCACCTTTTTTTTTTTTTTTTTTTTTGTCCTATACTGAATCGAGGCTCGTGAAAGAGCTGACAACCGCGAGGGAAAGACAGCACAGGGGGACCACGAGGGAAAGACAGCACAGGGGGACCACGAGGGAAAGACAGTACAGGGGGACCACGAGGGAAAGACAAAGACAGCACATGGGGACCGTGAGGGAAAGACAGCACATGGGGACCACGAGGGAAAGACAGCACATGGGGACCACGAGGGAAAGACAGCACAGGGGGACCACGAGGGAAAGACAGTACAGGGGGACCACGAGGGAAAGACAAAGACAGCACAGGGGGACCACGAGGGAAAGACAGCACATGGGGACCACGAGGGAAAGACAGCACATGGGGACCGTGAGGGAAAGACAGCACATGGGGACCGTGAGGGAAAGACAGTACAGGGGGACCGCGAGGGAAAGACAGCACATGGGGACCATGAGGGAAAGACAGCACATGGGGACCGCGAGGGAAAGACAGCACATGGGGACCATGAGGGAAAGACAGCACATGGGGACCGCGAGGGAAAGACAGTACAGGGTGACCGTGAGGGAAAGACAGCACATGGGGACCGTGAGGGAAAGACAGCACATGGGGACCTCGAGGGGAAGACAGCACATGGGGACCGCGAGGGAAAGACAGCACATGGGGACCACGAGGGAAATACAGCACATGGGGACCGCGAGGGAAAGACAGTACAGGGGGACCGTGAGGGAAAGACAGCACATGGGGACCGCGAGGGAAAGACAGCACATGGGGACCGCGAGGGAAAGACAGCACATGGGGACCGCGAGGGAAAGACAGCACATGGGGACCGCGAGGGAAAGACAGCACATGGGGACCGTGAGGGAAAGACAGCACATGGGGACCGCGAGGGAAAGACAGTACATGGGGACCGCGAGGGAAAGACAGCACATGGGGACCGCAAGGGAAAGACAGCACATGGGGACCACGAGGGAAAGACAGCACATGGGGACCGCGAGGGAAAGACAGCACATGGGGACCACGAGGGAAAGACAGCACATGGGGACCACGAGGGAAAGACAGCACATGGGGACCGCGAGGGAAAGACAGCACATGGGGACCGCGAGGGAAAGACAGCACATGGGGACCGCGAGGGAAAGACAGCACATGGGGACCGCGAGGGAAAGACAGCACATGGGGACCGCGAGGGAAAGACAGCACATGGGGACCATGAGGGTAAGACAGCACAGGGGGACCGCGAGGGAAAGACAGCACATGGGGACCACGAGGAAAAGACAGCACATGGGGACCACGAGGGAAAGACAGCACATGGGGACCGCGAGGGAAAGACGATTTGATGATGGCAGTCATGCCTTTGAAACCTTTGAAAGATTGATGGAGCATGTACTGGGCGGCATGCCATGGCAGTCATGCCTGGTGTACCTGGATGACGTCCTGGTACATGCTAAGCTCACCTTCACTCCTTCATTCCTCTTTTCTCCCGCCTCTGGAACAAACTCCCTTACTCTCATCAATCCCACTCCACCCTCCAGGTCTTTAAAACAGCTGTTCACCACCATCTCTTATCTTCCCCCATCCAAAACCTTGATCTTTTCTACCCCTGCTAATTTCGGTCCCCTTGTGTTTTATACCTCTCCCCCCCCCCCCCTTTCCCACGCCTCCTCCCCCCAAGCCCTCTCCCTCCCACACTTCTACCTGCTCTCAAATGTTGTGGTTGTGTGCTTCCCCTTCTCTCCCCATCTTGTCTTCCGCTCCCTCTTTTTGTATATTTTGTTTGTCTGATTGATTTGTTTGTGAAATAAATGTTAGCTCTTTCACGAGCCTCGATTCAGTATACAAAAAAAAAGACATTTCCCCAAGCCATAGCTAATTTGGATCAGGTGTTTGGGTGCCTCAGACAGGCAGGGTTAAAGTTGAGCCCGAGTAAGTGCACTTTGTTTGCTAAGGAGGTGGCCTATTTAGGTCACGTCATTGGTCGCGAGGGGGTAAAAACAGACCCAGGCAAAATTACAGCAGTGGAGGAGTGGCCCGCACCTCGCAACATTAAAGAGGTGCAGGGATTTTTGGGACTTCTCCTACTACCTGCGTTTTGTGGCAAAATTTGCAGAGTTGGCCCGGCCCCTTCACCGGCTTACGGAGAAGGGGACGAGATTTAATTGGACAAGGGAGTGCCAGGAGGCCTTCCTAGCATTGAAGGCGTGTTTGACATCCGCACCCATTCTAGCATACCCGACCAGTGACGGGACATTTACCCTGGACACGGATGCGAGCCAGGAAGGATTGGGCGCGGTTTTGTCCCAGACACAGGGGGGCGTGGAGAGAGTGATCGCGTATTATAGTCGGGCCATGAGTAGGCCCGAGCGAAATTATTGCGTCACTCGTAAAGAGTTATTGGCTATGCTGGCTGCCATGAGCCATTTCCACTCGTACTTGTACTGGCGGAAATTTCTGGTTCGAACTGACCATTCCTCCCTGCAATGGCTCCTCCGGTTCAAGGAGCTGGAGGGCCAAATTGCAAGGTGGTTGGAAAGGTTGCAGCAGTACGATTTCAGTGTGACCCATAGGGCCGGGAAGGCCCATGGGAATGCCGATGCACTCTCTCGACGTCCTTGTTTGGGGGGAAATTGTAAATTTTGTGCGAGACACGAGGATAGGGAACAATTGGCAGACACCACCCCTACCCTCGTAGTCCGTGCAACCCGGGTGAGAGGGCCAATCTTGCCACTAACCGTCGATGAGGAATTTGGAACTTTGGCTTGGAGCACGGCCCAGCGGGAGGATCCCGTACTGGGACCGGTGTACGAATGGGTTCGATTAGGGAGAAGACCTTGTGGTGAAGAGGTCACCCCCCTTGGGGCGCCAACAAAGGCATATTGGGCTCAGTCGCAAACCCTGGAATTGAAAAATAACATCTTATACCGCAAGTGGGTTGAGATTCCCTCTGAGAAAACTTCCTGGCTGGTGATAGTCCCAGAGCAATTTAAGACCACCATTTTGCAGCAGGTGCATGATACCCGCTCCGGCGGCCATTTGGGCAGGCCAAAGACTACATCTCGGGTCCGCCGGAGGTTCTATTGGGAGATTATGGGGTGCGATATACAGGACTGGTGTCGGAGATGCGACACCTGTGTCGAGAACAGAACCATGTTCCACACCTTGAGTTCAAGAGATAACAAGATTTAATGATGAACCAATATCACAGTGCTGTGGAGGGTGTAAGAGTCATACTATTCACAGACGAACAGCATGGCCACATACACTCCTGAGTTCCTTACAGAAAGAACTTCCTTATATACTTGCAGAGTGTGATAAAAATCTCCGCTAATTTTGGCAAGTTTCAGCAGTATAATACACAATGGGGGAAACGTTGACCAGTACCCCCACCAATGTCCTATCTTCTTTGGCATGAGCAAAGGGCAAGATGCGGGAGGGAGAAAGAGCACCGTGACATTCTCAAAACTTATCTTCCATGTTGGCTTTTGGTCAAGGACAGACAGACGCGTTTTCACTAGGGGTCTAACAGAGCAAGCAGTTTCACTATCTTTCTACATTTTTTGGCACAGTTGGACAATAAAACATAGTTCAAAACAAGAGGGAACATAGTAAGCTTAATCCTTTTCACAAAGCATCCATTATTAAATGCAAACCACAATTACATAAGGCACAATAAAAGGCATAATCTCGACATTCCCCCATTTGGTCTCTACGAGACTACGTATCACAGAGACCAGGCCACATCGGCTTTATTTGCAAAGCAAAAGAGTATAGTGTTATATGTGGCCACATCGGGCTTTATTGAGTGTTGTATGTGTGTCCTCCAAAGGCATGCCACGCACATAAAGTTCCTTGCATGCATGTTTGAAAGGTGTCATGTTGTGCGTGTTTGGAACATGAAGACTCAGAACATGAAAGTCTATTAACGTTTCGGATCCACAACGAAGGCCTCTGGTCCAGATGAGGTTCTGCTCCGCCAGGGGGCCAACAACCTCCCCTGCGGAACTTGCTCCCCCCACCCTTTGCAGATGCAGTCCTTGCACATCTTCGAAGTTAATCAACGATCATGCCCATGAGATCTCTCACGTGCTGCTGTTCTGGGGAATACATAATGTTGTCAGTATCTTGTGTCTCATGTTCCTGGTCAGGGTACAGAGCGTTAAAATCCGAATCACTTGAAGCAAAGAGATCCAAAACATTTGAAGCAAAGAGAGGGACTTCCTTTATGTCAAAGTCTCCCATGGACGCCTGGTCGGCTTGCGGGTCTAGGATATCCATGTCGGGTCCCTCGACTGCCAGACCCAGCGTCGCAATCAGATCCATAGTTGGGTCGGAAGGGGGTGTACAGCTGTGAGCTTGTAATACATAAGAGGCGTTAGCCAGTACACGCAAGGGGTTTACCACACAAGTATCACAGTCATCACAAACATCAATACAGGCATCAGCCAGTTCCCACAAGGGATTTTCAACACAAGTATCACAGTCATCACAAAAATCAATACAATCTTCTGAAGCGCCGGTCACATCTGCCTTGTTGTAGGACCCATTCAGGTCGACGGCCTCTGTGGTCAAGATCATGGTCTTCCGACGGCGGTTTCTTCATCGTCCATCCTGAAAAATACTTTCTTACACACACCATGGTCAAATTCCTAGCCCCCCGTCCCACCAATTGGCATTTAGTTACCTTATCTCTCAGATGGTTGGCTTATTCATAGCCGCATTTCCTGTGTCGTGTCTGGAAATTCAAATGCCATATTTACTTTCACCAATTTCCGAAAATACCTTCCTTTTAATCATCTTCCCTACATCTAATAATACATGATTTACCAACCATTTCCCCCCCATTTGGTCAATGGAAATAATCGGTATTCTCCCCTTCAAAATTTCACTGTTATCCTATCAATACCTGGACATTTTTTCCCTTCTTTCCTAGATACGCGAATTTCACACCAGTATATACCCACTGGAAAAATTATCTGAAAAATAACGAAATCGTCTCCAGGTTCTCTAGCTAATCTCCATCCGCAATCGCCAATTTTACCCTCCTATGCATTTTGCCTTAGGTTTTAGAACATAGAGTCTACTAAAACAACAACAACTAGCCTTCCAAAGCCATTTCCCTGCAAGAGCGGGGGTTAGCCTTGCGGTCCCCATGACAATCTTCTTCATTTTGCTCTATCACCTCCCTTTGAGCAATAATTCAATTGATGTGATTCCCACATACCTGGTGGAGTTCTGTTCACCTGGTCTGCAGAGCCGTGATCCAATCTTCACCAGCCCCCAATCACCTCCTCGATTGGGGTCATTCTGCATGTAGCAATCTAACACAACGTTTTTAAACTTTACATTCATTGGTCCCCCCCAGTGCAAGCCAACCCCTTGTATCACCTTCTTATCACAAAAACAACAGTCCATAACTAACCACTTTCCTTTATTTCCTGTCTTTTCCATTAACATTTTACAACCTTTTCCTCTACTTCCTCAACAATTCCTAACAAAGTCACCTGTCATTGACAAATAATCCATCTGAGTCGACTTTCCAATCCAATCATCTTTGCACTTTCCACGACCTTCTTCACACTTCCTCCCAAACCTTTCCTTCAGACACAACCCACATGAGTTATGAATACAATTTCCCCTTTCAGGCACATGTCTAGCCACTCACAAAGTGTCCACAAGACAATGTCACCATATTTCACACCTCAGCTCTCGAGACCACCCAGGGGTCCCTTGAGAGATGCATCCTAATGTTAATCAGCTCTCGAGAGCTCAATTTTGAACAGGGGTAAAACCAGCAATATTCAATTCTGCCAAGCTAGAGGCCAGAGCAGTATCACTCCCTCTTCCCTCTGCCCACCATAACTGGCAGACAGACAATGGCGAGCCACAAGCCCCAACCCTACAAGGCTCCAGCTCCCATCCAAAGGACACAAACTCCCTCAGACTGGCATAATCTCTTTGCCAGCTTATGTACGAACCAAGTTTGCAAACAAATAGTTTTCCAAATAAAACTCAGTTGTCACCCTATTGCACCATATTGGCAGAATTCACTTCAGCTCTCTACCACTCTTGTGTCGAGTGGTGCCCCAAAATGACATTGCACGAACCCTTTCAATACCCGTCTAAACCTACTGCCATTTAACGACGCTTCCCAAATGACGGTTCCCCATACACTATTCTGGCACAAAATTGTTGCATCCCACAGATGCCACGATTATTTGAACAAACTCATTTTCCTAATCCACCTGTTCAATTTTCATTTCAATTTAAAGTTAATCCAATGTCCTCTAATACCTCTCTTAGCATCCCATGCACCTGTTGCAGACACCTGTTTTAGCCTCTGGCCCAATAGCTGCCCAATAAACAAATAATAAAAAGAAAATAACCTGATCTATTTATTGAAATAGACCTAATTCTCATGTTGGTCAATTTTTTCACCCACTGTGACTCTCGCGTCAATCCTGCCATTTCCAACCACATTTCCAGCGAGGATGACGTCACTATTTCACACCTTTCCTCCCTTGAACAGCGGGAGTCCTCCAAGAGATGCATTCCGATGTAAATCACTTCAAAGTACCCGAATAGCCCTACGGACTGCATCACTGAAATAAATCCTGGCTTCAAATCAACTTTCTCAAACTTAACTATGATAAATCTGAAATAATCGCATCATCTTCCTTCGAACTCAGAGCACACCGACCAGTATACATCAAACATTGGATTCATATTTCCACAGACCTCCACCACTCTGTTAAATCCTAAACATGCCCAATGGGCAATCCCCTCTGCTCAGGGCTGCAAAATGCTGGATTCTAACCTTCCCAAACACAGCTCTTGTCCGCCAGGCTGCAAATTCAAAGCATTTTCAGTCCCCCTTTTTCCCATACACTAGCCAGTGTAAGCCAGCCAAACATAAACAAAGAGGTTCCAGCGAGCTGTGACCTCCATAACTCTAAACAACTCCACTGGCACTTTTTAAAACAAACTTTCCCAGTCACTTACTAAAATAAAGTGCAGCTCTTGTCCGTAGATATACGTTAACCAAGATTACATGAGACTTGACAACAATAGTACTGCCCCGTGGAGCAAGGCATCAGAGACAACTCCCCTCCACCTTGACTTACCCCAGGTAGAATTTGGCTACCTACAGAGAAAGTACCTGCACAACACATTTACAAACCAATTCGTCCCCTCGTATTAGGGGACATCACAAATGTTCCACCACAATTCACAGCAGGTGACCACCCACCTGCCTTCTGTCGAAGTCCAGTTCAATTTTCTGAGTTTCCATTCACAGACAGACAGACAGACGAACCCCCAACGTACTAACAGGATGGTCTCACAGAGGCCATTCCATTCAAATCTGTAGGCTGCCACGATTCTTCCCGCCAGGACACACCATCATAGTCACCATACTCACACGACATGTCAGCAGACACAGTGAATGACATTCGACACCATAACAGACACCGCAGACACTGCTCCTCCTTGATCCATATTTGCAGACGCAGTCAGACACACCCAGTCGGACAGACAGACTGGCTCCACATTACAACTGCAAACATCCGAAATGACAACAGCTAACACCAAATATTTATTGTCCCCCTTTCAGGGAAGTCAAATCAACCACCATTAAAGCACAAAACAGAAAACGACCATATACTCAGAGTGAGACCCGAAAATCAAGCAGACAGACTGACAATCGAACCTGTCTTTCGACACTGCCGAACGACAAGTCTGCAGACACTGAGGGAGTGACTTTCGACCCCCAGTAAATACCGCGGACACCGCTTTGGTCCGCACCTGCAACTCCATCACGCGCCTCCAACTTCTTTTTCGGCGCATCGATCAACACAAATGTACCGACGCATCTTATATTCTACACATTGCTATCCAACCTTTCGCCACAGTCCCATCACAAACAATGTATCTCTCGCGGCATGCATGGCGGGAATCACACTCGTATTGCACCAACATGGAATTCGAGCACATTCCATAGTTGCGAAAATATTGTGCTGGACAAGACATTATTATCATCGACTTGCGCTTTCACACGCATGGCAAAGTCCACGGATGTACAAAGTCAAAGTGCCCTCTCCATTAATTGATCCACACTGTACCTCGGCACACATCCTCAGATAATTAAATACATGTTTTAATCCAAGCGTGCATCCTCGCACCCGCTCCACCATCATGTACACTCAGCACCCATAAATGGCACACGCCAGCATCACATGTCATTCTTGCCTTAATTCAACGCATTCTGCCATCCCAAGTCGGCCAAATACAAGCCCCGGCCATGCCGTTGAATAAACACCTAGTCGGTTGACAGCCTATCATTTTTGACTTTTACTCCCATTCTCCCTTGCTACATCTGGAGAGCCGTTAATGTGGGGATGTAATTGAACACTTGTTTTAAAGCCCTGTCTACACATGCTCTCCATAACATACTCATTATTCCCTGCCAATTTTCCCCAGCAGACTGAGTCCCACATGGCATCTCAAAATCTAAACTGATACCTGCGCTTTTCTGATTCCAGTTTAATTTATCCTTCTCCAAAAATCACATAAACATTTCCTATTTCCACATATAAGAAATAACCAATATCTCCCTTGAGATACAAAACAAAACGCTTCCAACTCTAGCATCCCAAAGTCTTCCTTGGAAGCATGCTCGACAATGCAGCACTGCTTCCACTCAGCACACAACATACATGTGCTCACTCCAACACATCACTTCAAGCTACCTCATCACTCGCATTGTTCACACACACGAATGCGTCTCCTGCTTGTGCACAGCATGGTCCGCATTCCTGTCTCGATTCTGTCCCACCTCGCTGTTCCCCGCGAGGCAGCTACTCCGTTGCCCCGGCAACCTGCCTGCATGTCTCGGCTCGCGTGTTCACAGCTGGATTCCACACACCTCGTACATTATAATCCTCTCTGTTTTATTTCTCCAGATCTAACCTCATCTCTTGTCCAGAAAGAGCTAATACTTGACCTACCTATAGCATATTGTCAGAACTCCTTCCTTTGGGTAAAAACTGCACCGGATGTGCATGCCTTAAATCCTGAGACAGGACAAAGAAGGCCTTGAGGGGGGGGGGGGGGGGGGGGGGGGGTTATCAGATACACACATCCAGTGCGTAGCTTAACTTAAAATACTCATCGTCCTACCTTCCTTGGGCTAGTCCCTCCAGCGGGTCGAAGATCGGGCCGCCCCCCGATCTGTAATACCCTTCTCTTATCACAGTACTCACGCCGGAGTATTCTTAACACCAATATCTATTACCCATTCTTATCCTTATTCTTCCATATCCTTATAAAGGTGCAACCAGCCGCATCTTACCTGGCTCATTTTAATCCTTTATTCGCCTGACTCGGCCACCCGAATGCGTCGAATACACGCACTCCGTCTCCAGAACTCAAATCATTCTAGTTTACTTCAGATTGAGTATTACTCCGACATACCTTAATCTCCCTTAAGATATTTAATTAACGTGCACGGAACATTTTCCCATCCATGCGCCCAGGCGGTCGCTCCCAGCGCACGGCAGCACGACCTCCATTTGGAAGAAGCAGCTCGTGATGCGTACAAGGCGCAAGGAAGCGCCCCGAGGCCATCCACCGAAAAATCCTGCCTTTTAGTTTACCGCGCCGATATTTCCCTAATCCGGTCCTCCCGCGGCGCTAACTCGCGGTCAATGCTTGTATAGCGCTTCTAACTTGTCTAACTTATCACCCATGCCAGGGCTTTCCTAAAGGGGTTCTCCCTTCTTAACTTAGCTTAACACTTATCCTGGCCATCCTCCTTGGGTCCCCTCCGTTAGTCCGCAGCCAATACTTTCTCTGGTTACTATCAACCCCATCAACTCCATCTTGTCTCTAGACTGCCCTGCCTGGGAAGTTATTGGCTTTACCAAGAAGTCCCCCCTTTTTGCTAACTGACCCCCATTTCTTGGTTCATCAATAGACAACTTGTTACCCGAGCCAAATAGGCCTGTACTTACACACCAGATTCCAATTTGTTCGTGATCCAAGCACGGAACGACGAAATGGAAGACAGACAGCCTGAGTGAGTGAACGGAGCTCAATTTGGAAAGACCCCTCAGTATGAAAACTCACGTTAATCGAATCAGTGCTGGCCAGCCTCTCCGCTGAGTCCCCACAGGGTCTGCCTCCCAAATATCGCTCAGAGTCGGATCCCACTTCTGACACCAAAACTGTCGAGAACAGAACCATGTTCCACACCTTGAGTTCAAGAGATAACAAGATTTAATGATGAACCAATATCACAGCGCTGTGGAGGGTGTAAGAGTCATACTATTCACAGACGAACAGCATGGCCACATACACTCCTGAGTTCCTTACAGAAAGAACTTCCTTATATATACACAAAGAATTAAGTTAAGCACCCCTACACAACGAATTAAGGTAAGCACCCCCTAATATATACACAAAGAATTAAGTTAAGCACCCCCCCCCCCCCCGTTTTTGTACAACCTCGCACATTACAAGTTTGTTGTCGTCAAAACAGTGTAATATACCCATGATATTGCTATATTTTCTGGAGAAGTGATATTATGGTCACATAAAAACATAACAATCATGCCGTTTTCAATATTTTATTCTGAATAATTTAAGGTGAAATTTTTTGGGAATTTAAAGCATATTTTCACCTCAATTTAAGTATGGAGCTATAGGTCCATCACGGACAGTGTGGATGACGTTTATGTTTTCTAACGTACAGTCATTGTTCTGAGAAGACCTCTAGTGATCTTTGCGTCAATAACGTGTGTAGGACCCACGTGATCGGATCACTGACTCAACCCTACGTCTCATAGACCCTGTAAGCCGTCGTATGCGTTGCTGTGGCAGGTTGTTCCATTCCCGATGTAATGCACGTTCCAATTCATCCAGATTGGCCATTGGAGGGACCATCTTCGCAATTTGTCGTCCCAACATGTCCCAAACGTGCTCGAGGGGGTTCAGGTTCAGGACAGGATTAGGGGGTGCTTAACTTAATTCTTTGTGTAGGGGTGCTTAACTTAATTCTTTGTGTATATATTCTTTGTGTATATGTATACATTGGCATATATTCTAAGGTATGTGAGATCAAATAATGATTGGTATGACATTAGCAATTATCCAGCAACGCATACGACGGCTTACAGGGTCTATGAGACGTAGGGTTGAGTCAGTGATCCGATCACGTGGGTCCTACACACGTTATTGACGCAAAGATCGCTAGAGGTCTTCTCAGAACAATGACTGTACGTTAGAAAACATAAACGTCATCCACACTGTCCGTGATGGACCTATAGCTCCATACTTAAATTGAGGTGAAAATATGCCTAAAATTCCCAAAAAATTTCACCTTAAATTATTCAGAATAAAATATTGAAAACGGCATGATTGTTATGTTTTTATGTGACCATAATATCACTTCTCCAGAAAATATAGCAATATCATGGGTATATTACACTGTTTTGACGACAACAAACTTGTAATGTGCGAGGTTGTAAAAAAACGGGGGGGGGGTGCTTAACTTAATTCTTTGTGTATACTTGCAGAGTGTGATAAAAATCTCCGCTAATTTTGGCAAGTTTCAGCAGTATAATACACAATGGGGGAAACGTTGACCAGTACCCCCACCAATGTCCTATCTTCTTTGGCATGAGCAAAGGGCAAGATGCGGGAGGGAGAAAGAGCACCGTGACATTCTCAAAACTTATCTTCCATGTTGGCTTTTGGTCAAGGACAGACAGACGCGTTTTCACTAGGGGTCTAACAGAGCAAGCAGTTTCACTATCTTTCTACATTTTTTGGCACAGTTGGACAATAAAACATAGTTCAAAACAAGAGGGAACATAGTAAGCTTAATCCTTTTCACAAAGCATCCATTATTAAATGCAAACCACAATTACATAAGGCACAATAAAAGGCATAATCTCGACACCTGTACTGCTAAAAATGGACCAGCACAGAGGATGAGGGCCCCCCTTCAATTACACCAGGTGGGGGCCCCCCTTGAGCGGGTGGCTATGGATATTGTAGGACCACTACCCCGCACCCGCCAAGGTAACAAATACATTCTAGTGGTTACGGACTATTTCACCAAGTGGCCGGAGGCCTATGCCCTCCCCAACCAAGAAGCCGGGGTGGTGGCACAGGCCTTCGTGGAAGGATTTTTTATGTCGGCATGGGATTCCGGAGTAGCTGCACACCGACCAGGGTCGAAATTTTGAGAGCCTATTATTAAAAGATGTGTGCAAGCTCCTGTCAATTAGGAAAACAAGAACAACGCCCTTAAGACCTCAATCTGACGGGATGGTGGAAAGGTTCAATCGAACCCTGATACAACAATTGGCGTTATTTACCACCACCCGTCAGGACGACTGGGACGAACATCTCCCGTATTTCTTAATGGCCTACCGAACCAGCCAGCACGGGGCCACCGCATGTAGTCCAGCGCTGCTTATGTACGGGCGGGAGTTGCGGGCTCCCGCCGACCTGCTATGCGGTCCCGTGCCAGAGACCCCTGATAGACCGCCGGGGGAGGGCTATGCACGTCACCTGGAGGAAGGCATGGAGAGGATCCATGCCTTCGCACGCCGCCAGCTGCAGCTGGCGGGTGCCAAGATGAAGCGCAGGTACGACCACCGGAGCCAGGGGAGTCAGTATTCTCCGGGTAGGAAGATTTGGTTCTTCAATCCCCGGAGGCGGAAGGGCAGGTGTCCCAAACTCACCTCGCCCTGGCAAGGCCCGGGGGTCGTCCTGGTGCAAATTTGTGACGTGGTCATTAAGATAAAAATGGGGCCACGAGCCCTCCCTCGGATCGTCCATGCCGGCCGAGTAAGACCCTACACCGGCGAACAGGCGCCCTCATGGATCGCCTTGGCTTTAGAGGCCGAGGCAGGACCCAGTACCTCAAATGATGGGGGCTCATAGTTCAGAGGACTGGGGGGGAGCAGGGTTGGGGAATGGTGCCCGGCGTGGGGGAATGGTAGTTTCACCATTCCTCACATTCCGGGCCCATGAGCATTAGATTCGGGGGATGGCAGTGACAGGCACATGGGGGGGCCAGCGATGGTTACCTCCATGGGGCACCGAAGCTAGCCGAGGGCGGGCTAGGTTAATTGATAGGGAATTAGATGACGGTAGAGGACACAAGATTTAAGTAGGGACATTTGTACTGTAGAGGGGACGTAGAGAGATTAGCTGGTTGTTAATGACGAAGGGTGTGCTTAGTCTAAAGGGATGACGGGGAAGCACGAGTATTATGGGAAAAGCAGCTAGATAGATGATGCTGTGTGTATGAGGAATTGGTTGAGAATAACCAGGAATTGTGTATGGAGAACAAATGGAGTTGTGTTTGAAGTATATGGGAAGTAGTGTGTGAGCACAACAGGTGTGCGAGAAAGAAAAAAGGTGTGAGCACAAAAGGTGTGCAAGAGATTTAGTGTGGGAGATAAATGGTGTGTGAATAAATGGTGTGGAATGCTTGGTGTGGAATAAAAGGTGTGGAATGCATGGTGCGAAGGAGTGAATGGGGGGAGATGGACCCATTCACGAATACCCGGGGTGGGTAGTTTAAAGCCAGGTAGAGGGCTCAGGTAAATTATTGTTTGGATATTGACACCTGTGGTGCAGATAGTGGCAATGTAGTGCTTTGGTTGGGTGCATGAGTCAGTGAAATGGCTGGGCGTGTGGCTTAATTGGTGCATATGGTTATTGGAGCACTCCACCACTGGTAGTTTGTCGGCCAGGTGAGGCCGTAGGTAGGCTCTGGGAGCCAGTCAGAGTAGTTGTGAGTAGTGTTCAGTGGGGCCCGAGGATCCAAGGGATGGACCCGGGTAGCCCAATGCCAAGGAGGGCATCAGAGGGGTAATGAGCCAGGAGTGGCCTTCCCCAGTTTAGGTAGTCGCAGGAGCAGGTAAGCTCGGGTGGCGACTTCAGTGGCGGAGGTGCGCAGGTAGTTGGACCTGCTAGTGGAGCCACACGACCCAGCCCTGAAATTGTGCAAGGGCACAGTGTGAAAAATTGGGGAGTGAGACCCAAATTTGTAGGGCACCGCAGAGTGGTCAATGGGGAATTTGGTTTTTAGAACGACATAGTTTAAAGATGGCCAACTGGCAGGGTATGACCCCGGGTAGTTTAAATGAGTTAATGTCACTAGTGTAGTTAGGATGAGAGAAATTCCCTTCGCGCCATCCACATCGATTCACCAAGGAGAACGAAGCTCCGCACCAAGACCAAGTGCAATGAATTGAGTGTAAGACGCATCATGACGTAATGGGACATTGTGTTTGTTCCATTCCTTCCTTCCTGGGAGGGATTGGGAGACGAATTTGGTTTAGAGGGGGATATGGGAGACAGGACGTAGAGATGGATTTGAATTTGTAAATACAGGGAAGGGCAAGGGTAGTGTAAGCTGACGTTGGGGGGCACGGACGGTTAGGGACGAGCTTGCTCTGCTCGCTCCCCCAAGCCCCTCATGCTGCATTACCTTGTATTGCTGTGTACCTTTGTGCCCTTTCCGCTTTGCTTGTGGTGCTGTGTCTCTCCCCCCACCCCAGGACCATTTTGGTGGTGGAACTGTGCAGCTGCACCTTGGCACACCTGTGCAGCACCCCTGCTGCACTTTGCTACATCTGTGCAGCTGAACTGCGTGGCACTTTGCTGCCATATCCTTTTTGTTTGTTATAACTTTGCTGCACATGTGCAGCACCCTGCTGCCACAAACACTTTGCTGCACATTATCACATTATAATTATGGACTACAAGTTTTGTGGCCTTATACTTTGCTGCAAACTTACCTTGCATCTTCGGACCACTTCTTTTGAGTGGCATCAATGTCACGCAGTTGGACCACATATGGTTGGCCCTGCTGACAAATAAACGCACACACTTGTTGTGCATTTTTTTTTTTTTTGTGTGCTAGGGCCGAGAAGAATTGTAAGTTTATCTAGCCCCGAAGAGCAGGAATGGCCTGTATGCCGGTCCGGGGGCTTGCCGGTTCAATATGTGCACACAGAAGATAGAAGATGGAAGACACCAGCAGCAAATTAAATGTGAATTGACTGTTGAAATGTGTATTTGTGCTTTGCTGTGCTTTCTCTTCCCCTCCAATCTTCTTTCCAAAAAGGACAGGTCCTGGGTCATATAATTGTAAATAAGGTTAGGTTTTGTGCTTGTATATAAAATGCTGCCCACCGGCTTTATGTTTAGTTTGAAAACAATTCCACAATTCGGTTAATTGTGGGCATGATTCTGTTAGTTAGCTACTCAACGCAGTAGGTGGGACATATTTAGTGTTGTAAAACTGTCGCACACATGGGTTAGAGTAAATGTTAGGGGGAACCACATCTATATGTCACACGTAAGTAAAAGTTAGTTCCAGATCTTTCTCAAAACCGGTTGTTCCAGTTTTTGTAGGTTCGACTCGGGGACGAGTCTGACGAGGGAGAGGGGCAGTGTTGCGGTTTTGAGTTTGTACAGTGAGTCTAATAAAGGTTGAAGTTTGCCCCCCATAGTTAGTCACACAAGCAACATGTAGCCTCGCGATAGTATAGTTATTTCTTAGTATTTGTGAGCTTAGTTCCTTTCCATTGTTAGTTCTGCATTGAAGTAGAGTCAGGAGAATAGGCCCTACTGCCACCGACCATCCAGCGTCTGTAGCTTCATGCCCATTTGTGCTAACGTTGGTTCATTTTTGGCAAGTTAACATGAGGCAGGCTAGGAGGACCGGGGCGGAGCCGAGGGCGGAGCGGCAGCAGCGCTGACGGTAAGCACAAGCCGCCATTCAGGGTTCAGAGGTGGTGACGGCGGCGTTGCGTCACAGGGCGTGGTGAGAAGGTTCGAGAGGATGCCAGAAGGTTCGGAGGGCATAGCTATAAAACCCGCTGCACAAAGCCTTCGAAAGGACTCACGCGCACACGGCAGTAGAAAGAGGACTCGCGCGAAAACGACTCGATGCAAAGGACTCGCAGATGAATGAAGAACCCGATAGGACTTGCAGCGAAAGACTTGGTGAGCAAAGAACTCACGCGCACTGACCAACCAGCTTGGAGGGATCGAGGAAGAGTTGTGAGCGTCCGAAAACTGTACCAGATACGCAGGCAAAGCCCGACGCGCATGAACCTTAAGACGCGCTTTTATGAGTTACGCTCGGTTGAGTTTGAGGCCGATCGCTATACAGTGCATTAAGTCACGCGAGTGAGGAAAACGGCTGTGTAATCGCCAGCCGTTCTGAGAGTCCCGCCCTTTACCGTTCCACCTCGTCATCTGCCTTGTTCGGGAGACGCGCTACGAGGTTCCTGCCATCGCCTGCTGCTATCTTCGTGGGACGTGCTGGGACTGTGGAGAACCGGACGGGGACCGTCTCTGGACGACCATGTTGATGCGTTGGGGAACATCTACCCATCTGCAATTCCCTGTGTGAGTGTGTGATGGGCCCAAGTCGAGGGGATACGTTTTTATTATTTTTTTGTATACAACATCGAGGCTCGTGAAAGAGCGAACATTAATCACACATAAAGACAAACCGACACATAAAACATATAACATGGGGAGCGGTAGACAAGATGGGGCGAGAGGGGGAGGAACACAAACACAACATCTGAGATCAGGGACATCGAGAGAGCTGTGGGAGGGAGAGGGCTTTGGGGGGGGGAGGCATGGGAAGGGGGGAGGGGTGGGAGAGGTATAAAACATATGGACACTGCTGGGACTTCCAGGAAAGAAGTTGGAATTTCAAACAAGGTGGATCTGGGGTGAATTAGTGGGGGGTAGAAAAGATCAATGTTTTGGATGGGGAAAGATAAGAGATGGTGGTGAACAGCTGTTTTAAAGACCTGGAGGGAGGAGTGGGATTGAAGGGAGTGTGGGAGTTTGTTCCAGAGGCGGAAGAAAAGCGGAATGAAAGAGTGAAGGTGAGCAGAGAGCCGAGATTTCGGCAGTTTAACCATCAGAGGGTTGCTGGCAGATCTTGTGCGATCTGTAGGAATATTTGGGGGACAAAGCACAGAGAGAGCTGGGGGAGCAAGGCCGGAGAGGAGTCGGTAGAAGACAGAAAGACCACCTACCTGTCTGCGGTGAGTGAGTGAAAGGCCCTCGGAGATAGCTTCATCACGGGAGATTCCAATGATTCTGAAAGCTTTGGTTTCAACAGCGTGAAGCCGAGCTAGGTGTGAGGCAGGAGCACCGGCCCATAGGGGAGAACAGTATTCCATTGAGCTGCCGATGAAAGCCTTGTATGTTGTGAGGAGCTCAGGTGTGCCGAGGAAGGACTTCGCACGACGGAGGAAGCTCAGTCGGCGACTGGCTTTGGAGGCCAGCTTGGAAATGTGGTTTTCCCAAGAAAGATCATGGCAGATAGTGAGACCCAAATGCTTGAGCGACAGAACTTCTTGGAGAGGATTGTTGAGAAAGTAGATGGGAGGGTTGTCCAGTCGATCTTTTCGGAGAGACATAATAAGAGTGTGAGATTTGTCAGGATTGAAAGACATGTTCCACTTGTTTGACCAGTCTGTGATTTTGTCCAGGTCTTCAGAGAGTGAGGAGGCTGCAGACTGCCGATCTGAGGGAAGAGGAATGGAGCGGCAGAGAGTGGAGTCATCAGCAAAGAGATAGAGATGATTTTCCAGAGAGTCGGAGAGATCATTTATAAAGACCAGAAAAAGCACAGGCCCAGAACACTGACTTGGGGAACTCCAGCCTGAACAGGAAGGGGAGATGAGAGAAATTCATTCAGGGCCACACGTTGTCTACGAAGAGAGGAAGTCCATAAGCCATGCATGGAGATTTCCATGGATACCATAGGAGGAGAGTTTGGTGAGCAGAGCTGGGTGCCAGACCGTATCGAAGGCACGTGATATGTCAAGGGAGACGATTCTGATTTCCTGTTTGGCATTGAGGACCTCCATCCATTGTTGAGACAGCAGAAGCAACATGTCCAGAGTAGAATGACCTGGTCTGAATCCAAATTGATGATCGGAGATGAAGCCATTGGAGAAAAGGAAGGATTTGATATCCGAAGCAATGATGGATTCCATGACTTTGCTGATAATTGGAAGCAGGCTGATTGGTCTGTAGTTGCAAGGATCTGTTTTTGCACCTTTTTTGTGTAAAGCGGTAATGTTTGCTGATTTCCAGGATGCTGGCAGATGACCTTGAGCAAAAGAGAGGGTGAAAAGAACAGAGAGAGGGTGAGATAGAGCGGCAGAGCAGGATTTTAGGACCCGTGGGCTGATGCCGTCTGGTCCAGTTGCAGAATCAGATTCGAGTATTGACAAAAACTCCTCCACCTTGTCAGGAGAGAAGGACACAGAGTCCAGGAGCAGTTGGGTTCGACTGGGTAGGGTGGGAAAAGAGAGAGATGGGTTTGGGACACAAGATTTTGAGGCAAACACAGTTGAGGCATTCGGTGTTGTCACGTGCGGTGTCAACTGTGTAGCCATTTGAGGTAAGGGAGGGGATGGAGGGGGAACAAACACCAGAAACGGATTTGACCAGACGCCACCAGGATTTGGAGGAAGGAGACAGCTTTGAGAGTTCATTCTTGAGTGTGGAGAGATAATGCTTCCTGGCACTCCTGAGGGTAGACACACACTTGTTCCGAGCTTGGTGGAAGGAATTGAGATTGCCTTCAGTTGGATTAGCCTTCCAAGAGGCAAAGGGAAGTTGTTTCAGGGCAACTGCCTCACCACAAGATTCAGTGTACCATGGACGGGAGGAAGGGTAAGACAACTGAAGACGAGATGGGATAAATCTGTGCATGAGAGAGAGAGCAGTTTGCTTTGGAAGAATTCCCAGGAAGAATTGATGTCAGAGGCAGTGGAGATGGGAGAACAGTCCAGATGATTGATGGCTGCTTGAAGACCGTGCCAGTCGGCCTGAGTGAAATGCCAGACTCGGCGACGCTGAGGAGGCTCTCTGAGAACGGCCAGAGAGATGTCCACTTTAACAAGCACATGATCAGAAGAACCGATTGGGGCAGAAGAAGAGCAGCAGACATTAGGAGGGAAGTTTGTCATAACCAAGTCTAGAAGAGAAGATACACCATTGGCTGAGATCCGGGTCTGGAAATTGACAGATTGTGTCAATCCCAGTGAGTCGCAGAAGTCCTTTGCTGAGGTGCCATGGCTGGTGAGAGATGAACCCACACGCAGCCAGCTGGCATGATGACAGTTAAAGTCGCCACATATGAGGAAGAGAGAGTTGGGATGAGTGGATAGAAGTTGCTCCACGTTGTCAGACAGTGAAATGTAAATGGAGTCATCACTGTTTGGACGACGGTACAGAACACATATGAACAAAAGGTGGGAGCGGAGAGGAAGCCGTAGCCGGAGGTACTCCTGGGGGTGAGGAGGAGAGAGGGCAGTGCAAGGAGAGTGAGGAAGAGAGTTTTTGATAAAGATAGCCACTCCACCACCAGGACGAGGCTCAGGTCTATCATACTGGAGGAGGGAGTAACCACTCCCTCCCAGGAAGAATTCCCAGATCATGGCAGATAGTGAGATAAGAGATATTAAGGAATCGGAGACATCTTGAAGGAGGAAGGTTTTTGTTAAGCAGATCAAGTCTTGATTGTCAGAAGCGACCTGAATGGAGAGATCAATCAGGTTTGAGCGAAGGCTCCAGTTGTTTGAGGTCCATACCGTTAATGAGGAGATAGGGGGAGAATCGGGTGCAGGACAGAGGAGGGGAGATGTCGGGTAAGATGAAGGATGAGAGGGGGAGGTAGGGAGATCAGTTGATAGTGTGTCAGAGATTACAGAAGAGTTACAAGAAAAGGTAGGATGAGGAGAACGAAAGGTTTGATGGTGAAGGGATGAGGCACAGTGCGGGGTTGTTTGAGGGGGGGGGGGCAGAGGAAAGTAGAAGGTTGGGGGAGGTGGAGGTATGAGATAGAAGGGAGACGAAGTGGGGAGGAGGCAGGTTTGAGGAGGAGGAGGGGGGCGGAAGAATTGGAGAGGAATGGTATGGGAGGATATTTGAATGGGAGGGGTTGGGGGGAGTTTTGAAGGGGAGGAGTGAGGGGGGAGTTTAGGAGGGGAGGGGCAAGGGGGGAGTTTGGTTAAGATTAAGTTAAGATTGACGAAGGCTGCTCTGTGTCTCTGCGTCCCCGATCATTGTAAATACGTGTGGGAATAATTAAACCTGTGTTCTTCCTTTCTTCCATTCAATCGTGTCTGTGGTTTCTTCATTGGCTAAGCGTGGTACGAGTAGAACCGCTCAAATCGGGTTCCACTAATTAAGACTGCATGGACCACGTGGTACTCAATCCGCTCGGCGTACTCAAACCACATGTGGCTCATGCGAGGCTTGCTTCCTCGCTTCCAGGGCGGCGCAGGGAATTAGGTACGAGCGAGAATTGGTCCCGAGACTCTTCTCTGCATTTGTCCGGAAGGGACGTATCGAGCCTCGGTTCCGCCAAGCCCAGAAAGAACAAGGGGATTAATCCCCCCTTGGTAAGGGGAAGGGCGGCGTGGAACTGTAACAATATACGTATATGAATATATATATATATATATATATATATATATATATATATATATATATATATATATATAAGTTGTATTCTGAAACTCAAGGACTTGAGACTGAGATGGAGCAACTGGTATATTTTATTGGACTCGCAAAACACAGACTGCGGAGAGCAGAAGTCGAGCAGATGGCCACAGGATGATCAACTCTCCAACAAAGGCTCTGAAATAATTCGATTTAAACTTGGTATATATGGGGAATACTTGGGTGTGGCTTTAGCTCACAAGGATACAGAGAAAGAATGGGCTCACTGGTTCCCATCCTGTTATTCAGTTAGTTAAAGGAAATCCATTCAAGGCTACTCATGAGAAAGCACAGATAAGGAAATGGTCAGCAAGATGTGGCAACATGTTTACAACTTTCTGTATAGAGACTGGGGTTTGGGAAAGTACAAAGGGAGTGGACACTGCAAATGCATCATTCTACAGGATATCTAGCAAGGTCTCATGGGAGGCTAAGGACAGCCACTGCAACCAAGGCCAGGAAAGGGGGAACAATGGATTATGCCGACACAAGGCAAAAGCTCACAAGCAGCAGGACTCCTTATTAGGGCATAACACATTCTCAATGAACAGAAAAGGGCTATGAGCATTTAAAGCATACAGCAATTAGTTAAAAGGAAATATATAATTGGTTATGCTTGGATATTGGTAAAGATACATAACAGAGCAAGGGGGGAGGGACATAACAGTCCCCTACATACCGCCCTTTTGGATCTAAGATACAACGCTATCTACGAGCCAATCAAAGGCCTTTATTGTCAAACAAAGTAAAAGGAAGCAACTAAAGGTTCATTCAACATATCCCGCGAAGGCAGCCCGGTGAGCATGTCACGCGCCTCCATGCACCTCACATCGCACTCAGCAGGATGATTCGCGTATGTAGGTGAGTATGTAATGTGGGATCGTAGAATCAAATAGCAGGTCAAAGTCAAAGGCAATAAACCAGGCAATGTAAGAGTTCCATTAAGCACACCACGTGAATGCAGCCCAGTGAGCATGTCCCGTGCTCAAAGCACCACACATTACTCAGCAGGATGTTCCGCGTAGCATGTGAGTGTGTGAGTATGTAATGTGAGTGTGTGAGACTGTGAGTATGTAGTGTGAGTCCGCAGGGGCATGAAGATCGAATAGCGTGTCAAATCCACAACAAAGGCGTCTGAGTCGACCGGGGTCCACACCCAGGAGGATCTCCCGACCCACCCTTGGACCACAGAGGTGCGGCCGGGACTCCCCCCCGACTGGAGCTCGCCCAAGCAGGCCCAGGCACAATTCTTGTAGATCTTCGGTGCTCAATCGATATTCATGGCCATTAGGCCTCGGATGTGCATTTGTTCTGCAGGGGAATACACAACATCAGTATCAGGTGGCTTAACCCTATGGCCAAACAACAAAACATAACGATCCAAAGGAGGGAGAGAAACTTCCTTTGAGTCAAAGTCGAAGTAGTCCGAGTCGAAGCTGCTTCCATCGTCATTATCCATGAATGAATCGTCAAAGCAATCAGGTTCGGAGCTCAGAGCATCCTGATTGTCGCGATCCTTGCCACCCAAGCCCGGGTTTGCAGTCGGGTCCAGTGTTGGGTCGGCATCCGAAAGTGGGTCAGTGACGATTGAACCACTGCGAGACTTCGAGGAACAGAGGTGAGCTCGTGAAACATAAAGAGGCAAGGCCATCATCGAGACATAAACATCAGTATCAGACTCACGCGAGTGGTGCACATCATCATCGGATTCGTCATCCGTAACATCATTCTCGGGTGGCTTAGGGCTGTGGCACGGACGGCCAGCAGCAGTCATAGCCCTACCCTTCGAGATAAAGAGGGAGACCGCCCTTAAGTAGGTCATGGTGTCAGCATGTGACGCGTTGGGGCCCGGGGTATTCGGCCAGGTAGCCCGCAATGCTCTGAAGTCCCGCCATGCCTCTTCGGTCGGAGTTGAGTCCAAAGCCGGAGCCGGGTCAACAATGGTTGGCTTACTGTGAGCTCGTGAGACAGTAATAGCGCAAAAATCATTAGGCGACGCCCGCGAGGGCCAGAGCCTGTTCACATCCGAATCCAAATCCAGTTTGTCAATGCAGTTAAAATAGTCATTAGCAATATAATCTTTCTCAGGCAAATCAATCAAGGAAGAACAATCTTCGGAAGCAGAGATCTCATCATCGCTGCCCAGTGACCCATTCGGGTCGTCGTTCCAGGATCCAAGGTCTGCAGCCACGTCGGCAGCCGGAGTTGCATCTGGATCCGTGGTCAGCTTGGCGGTCATCACCATGGCCTTTTCCGGGGTCGTCTTCAGGGTCCATCCTGCAGTAAACTTTCTCATACACGCAAGGACTAAAGCCTTGATTAGTACACTACAAATTACAATTCCAAGGACTATCGCCAAGGCGGTCAATATCCACTTTACTATCGTGCCTGTCCACCCTTGAAACCAGTCAATAAGCCTCTGGTGGGAGGCTTCTCGATCCATTCGATCCTTTGTCAATATGTGTGCGCTTTCTCTTAACCTTACAATAGCGGCACTAACTCCCTGTGAAGGATCGGGAATGTACGTACAACACTTACCCTTAATTATTCCGCACACCCCTCCTCGTTCTGCCAATAACATATCTAAAGCGACCCTGTTTTGCATGACCATCGTACCCAGGTGGACGACTGTGTTCAACATTTCATCATGAGCTGTAGCGGAGTCGTTGGCCACCCTCTCCAGGATTAGCGCAATTTTGTCGATACGGTAACTATTCATGACCGTTCCTGCCCATGGGAAGAAGAAGCCAACGGCTTTTTCCCAATCGGCGCCGTGTAAGGTGGTAGTGTCATCGTCATGCCAATAGGTGCTCCGTTGTGTCCTTATGGGTGCTGTGGTGTCATGCAAGTTTTGTCGCAGTTCCATCCCTGGAAAAACCGATCCCAAATAGCAAGTTCCTCCCCAATGGTCGGGCAAATACGGATATGCCTTGTTTCTGCATATGAACATAGTCCCGTGTGGTGCCACTAAATGAGTGGACATGCAGGTGCGAAGGGGTTGAGAGTGAAGGGCCCCTACCCATGCCAACTGTAGGTGTGTGACGTTGTGTAAGGGTGAGCTTGGCATGGTAACATTCACCCGCAATCCCTTTTTTCCTTGCCCCGGGTCTGCGGGGAGAGTATTCCTGCACAGGGACCTGCCCATTTGTATGTGGCCCTTTCCTTCTAAACAGAGGGCCCCCCGTGCCGGTGTAACCCAAGCCGGCGCAGGATGTTCCTTAAAGTGCTGGGATTGGATCGGGGGATGGTACTGAAAGACACGTTTGCACGCGGTCCCGCCAGTGCCTCGGCTTGTGAGGGTTGTACTAATGCATTTGGTGTGTAGTGGTTGCGAACACAAATCATTGAGTGACAGAGGTAAAACCACCATGGGTATCCCAGTAGTGCTGGTGCGGGGAAAATGCATACAAATCCAACATTCTGTCCTATTTTGTGCTATGGCCATGTGTCTCGCTACCTTCCAATATGTGTTTTCCTCTGGCTCTATCCTTACTTCTTTAGCAGGTGGGGGTTTGATATAGGTTGCGGCACAAGTGGATCGTATTTTGTTCACGGTTCCTCCTCCGTCGGTGAATGGTGATGTTGCCACCTTCTGATGAGCGGGCCACACTTCACATTCAAACACCAACGTTAAATTTCGGTCGACCAGGGCATATGTCAGTAAGGTAGTATTCTGAAGACCCGTGCCCCATCGGAACCCTGCGGCGGCGTAACCCTGCATCGCCCCAGTGTATTTCCCATTCGCCACTTGCCTGCGCTTGGTTAGAACTGTGCGTTGTGTCATTCCTCCTTGGTCTCCAGTCGTTATTTTGTAGTAATCCATTTTTAGTTCCGTCCATCTTACGTACAACCACTTAAAGTCCGTCTCCAGTTTACAGCAATTTACTGATATGTTGTGTCCCCGAAGAGCCGTTATGTATTGTGGTCGTGGTACTGCAGGGAGTGGGGGGAACGTTGGTCCGGTTTCAAGTGCTGGTATTGTGGGGAAGTCCCTTTCCTGTGGGTTATAAATCCCATGCCTATTTTGAGCCAGGCACGGGAGTCCTGCTATCATGACAGCTATCATTAGCCTATGAAAACTGTAGTACCCCCAACGGTGCATTGTCTTAGGCAGTGTGCGGTGTAGTGTCTGGTGTGGTCTGTGGTGCGGGAATGGACAACTTACAATGGGTGGCGTGAATCCATGAAGGCTTACCCTCGCAGAAGACAGCCGTCGGTGTGACCAGTAACACCTGGAATGGTCCTTTCCACCTCGGCTCCAAAGCAGCCTTGCGGGTGAAGTGCTTGATGAGCACCCAGTCGCCGGCGTGGAAGTTATGAATGGCGTGGCCTATTGGTTCAGGCAGCACCTCTCGTACTCGAGCATGGATGCTGCGCGCCACGTCGGCCAACCCTCTGCAAAACCTTAAAAGCATGTCATCCATCACAGGCAATTCAAAGTTGGACATGTCCATCGGAGCTGAGACGGGCAAGCTCATAGGCCGTCCCATCAGTATTTTGTGAGGGGAAAGACCCGTAGTGCGACCAGGGGTGGAACGGATGCTCATTAATGCAAGCGGGAGAGCTTCCGGCCACTTCAAACCTGTGTCTCCGCAAAGTTTGGCTAGTTTATTCTTCAAAGTCCTATTTGTCCTTTCCACAAGTCCCGATGATTGTGGGTGGTAAACACAATGGAAGGTTTGTTTCACGCCCAACGCCTTTAGGATGCCCGTGACCACGTTCCCCGTGAAATGGCCTCCCTGGTCCGAAGAAATTATCTGGGGAAGTCCAAACCTACACATGAAATCCCGCACGAAGCGCTTCACTACTGTCGGGGCATCGGACCTGACACATGGGTAAGCCTCAACCCATTTGGTGAAGGTGTCTACGATCACCAACACGTAGCGAAATGACATACTTGGTTCCATTTCCGTGAAATCGAACTCGATATTTGCGAATGGCCCGCTCAGCAGGGGGCGACCCCCGTCATGTGCGTGTCTTGGCGGCGCTCCTCTATTGTGTTGTTGGCAGACCACACACGTTCGGCACACTTTGGCTACAACCCGTGATAAACCCGGTGCCGCCCAAGTATAGGTTATCTGTCCCATCACCCCCCTCTGGCACACATGGCCGTTTTGATGAGCCATGCGTGCCAGCCAAGGCAGTAAGGCCTGGGGCGCTATAGGTTTCCCGTCAAGGGTCCACATCTCCCCTGTCCCGGGGCGTGTCGCCCCTTGTTTTATCCAGTCCCCGTGTTCGGGCTTTTTTTTTTCTTTTTTTTTTTTGTATACAAGATCGAGGCTCGTGAAAGAGCGAACATTAATTACACAGAAAGACAAACCGACACATAAAACATATAACATAGGGAGCGGTAGACAAGATGGGGAGAGAGGGGGAAGGACACAAACACAACATTTGAGAGCAGGGACCGAGAGACATGGAGACATCGAGAGATCTGAGAGAGGGCGAGGGCTTTGGGGGGGGGGGCGTGGGAAGGGGGCAGTGGGAGAGGTATAAAACATATGGACACTGCCAGGACTTCCAGGAAAGAAGTTGGAATTTCAAACAAGGTGGATCTGGGGTGAATTAGCGGGGGTAGAAAAGATCAAGGTTTTGGATGGGGGAAGATAAGAGATGGTGGTGAACAGCTGTTTTAAAGACCTGGAGGGAGGAGTGGGATTGAAGGGAGTGAGGGAGTTTGTTCCAGAGGCGGGAGAAAAGAGGAATGAAAGAGTGAAGGTGAGCGGAGAGCCGAGATTTCGGCAGTTTAACCATCAGAGGGTTGCTGGCAGATCTTTTGCGACCTGTAGGAATATTTGGGGGACAGAGCACAGAGAGAGCTGGGGGTGCAAGGCCGGAGAGGAGTCGGTAGAAGACAGAAAGACCACCTACCTGCCTGCGGTGAGTGAGTGAAAGGCCCTCAGAGATAGCTTCATCGCGGGAGATTCCAATAATTCTGAAAGCTTTGGTTTCAACAGCGTGAAGCCGAGCTAGGTGTGAGGCAGGAGCACCGGCCCATAGGGGAGAACAGTATTCCATTGAGCTGCGGATGAAAGCCTTGTATGTGGTGAGGAGCTCAGGTGTGCCGAGGAAGGACTTCGCACGACGGAGGATGCCCAGTCGGCGACTGGCTTTGGAGGCCAGCTTGGAAATGTGGTTTTCCCAAGAAAGATCATGGCAGATAGTGAGACCCAAAATCTTGAGCGACAGAACTTCTTGGAGAGGATTGTTGAGAAAGTAGATGGGAGGGGTTGTCCAGTCGATCTTTTCGGAGAGACATAGTAAGAGTGTGAGATTTGTCAGGATTGAAAGACATGTTCCACTTGTTTGACCAGTCTGTGATTTTGTCCAGGTCTTCAGAGAGTGAGGAGGCAGCAGACTGCCGATCTGAGGGAAGAGGAATGGAGCGGCAGAGAGTGGAGTCATCAGCAAAGAGAGAGAGAGGATTTTCGAGAGAGTCAGAGAGATCATTGATGAAGACCAGAAAAAGCACGGGGCCCAGAACACTGCCTTGGGGAACTCCAGCCTGAACAGGAAGAGGAGATGAGAGAAACCCATTCAGGGCCACACGTTGACGACGACTAGAGAGGAAGTCCGCCAGCCATGCGTGGAGATTTCCATGGATACCAAAGGAGGAGAGTTTGGTGAGCAGAGCGGGGTGCCAGACCGTGTCGAAGGCACGTGATATGTCGAGGGAGACAGCTCTAATTTCCTGTTTGGCATTGAGGACCTCCATCCATTGTTGAGACAGCAGAAGCAGCATGTCCAGAGTAGAGTGACCTGGTCTGAAACCAAATTGATGATCAGAGATCAAGCCATTGGAGAAGAGGAAAGATTTCATATCAGAAGCAATGATGGATTCCATGACTTTGCTGATAATTGGGAGAAGGCTGATTGGTCTGTAGTTGCTAGGATCTGTTTTTGCACCTTTTTTGTGCAAAGGGGTGATGTTGGCTGATTTCCAAGCAGATGGCAGTTGACCTTGAGCAAAAGAGAGGGTGAAGAGAACAGAGAGAGGGTGAGATAGAGCAGCAGAGCAGGATTTTAGGACCCGTGGGCTGATGCCGTCGGGTCCAGTTGCAGAATCAGAGTCGAGGGTTGACAGAAACTTTTCCACCTTGTCAGGAGGAAAGGACACGGAGTCCAGGAGCAGCAGGGTACGACTGGGTATGGTGGGTAGAGAGAGGGATGGGTTTGGGACACAAGATTTAGAGGCAAACACAGAGTTGAGGCATTCAGCTTTTTCACGTGCGGAGTCAGCTGTGTAGCCGTTTGAGGTAAGGGAGGGGATGGAGGGGGAACAAACACCAGAAACGGATTTGACCAGACGCCACCAGGATTTGGAAGAGGGAGACAGATAAGAGAGTTCGGTCTTGAGAACGGAGAGATATTGTTTCCTGGCTCTCCTGAGGGTGGACACACACTTGTTTCGGGCTTTGTGAAAGGAAATGAGATTTCCTTCCGTTGGATTTGCTTTCCAGGAGACGAAGGCAAGTTGTTTCTGGGCAACAGCCTCACCACAAGATTCCGTGTACCATGGACGGGAGGAAGGGTATGACAACTGAAGACGAGATGGGATAAATCTGTGCATGAGAGAGAGCAATTTACTTTGGAAGAATTCCCAGGATGAGTTGATGTCAGAGGTGGTAGAGATGGGAGACCAGTCCAGATGATTGATGGCTGCTTGAAGACCGTGCCAGTTGGCCTGAGTGAAATGCCAGACTCGTCGACGCTGAGCAGGCTCCCTGAGGATGGTCAGAGAGATGTCCACTTTAACAAGGACATGATCAGATGATCCGATCGGAGCAGAAGAAGAGCAGCAGACATTTTCAGGGAAGTTAGTCATAACCAAGTCCAGAAGAGAAGATGTTCCGTTGACTGAGATCCGGGTCGGGAAATTGACAGATTGTGTCAGTCCCAGTGAGTCGCAGAAGTCCTTTGCTGAGGAGCCATGGCTGGTGAGAGAGGTACCCACACCCAGCCAACTGGCATGATGACAGTTGAAATCACCACATATGAGGAAGAGAGAGTTGGGATGAGTAGATAGAAGTTGGTCCATATCATCAGACAGCGAGATGTAGATGGAGTCATCACTGTTTGGTGGACGGTACAACACACATATGAACAAGAGGTGGGAGCGAAGGGGAAGCCGTAGCCAGAGGTATTCCTGGGGGTGAGGTGGAGAGAGTGCAGTGCAGGGCGAGTGAGGAAGAGAGTTTTTGATAAAGATAGCAACCCCGCCTCCAGGACGAGGCTCAGGTCTATCATACCGGAGGAGGGAGTAGCCCGGGAGAGATACTATGGAATCAGAGACATCATAAAGGAGGAAAGTTTCTGTTAAGCAGATCACGTCTGGTTTGACAGAAGCAACCTGTATGGAGAGATCAGTTAAGTTTGAACGAAGGCCCCGGATGTTTGACGTCCATACCGTTAATGAAGAGGAAGGGGGAGCATCAGATACAGAACAGGGGGGAGGAGGGGTAGGGTAAGATGTGGAAGAGGTGGAAGAGGTAGGGAGAGCTGTTGAAGGTGTGTCAGAGATTTCAGAATAGCTCGGAGAAAGGGAAGGATGGGGCGGACAAAAGGTTTGATGGTGATTGGGTGAGCCACAATGAGGTGTTATTTGAGGAGGGGGAAGAGCGAGGCAGAAGGTTGGGGGAGATGGAGGTGAGAGTTTGAAGGGGGAAGAAGCGGGGAGGACGCTTTGAGGAGGGGGAGTGAGAGGGGGGAAATTGAGAAGCAATGAGGGTGGGGAGATTTGAAGGGGAGGGGTGAGGGGGGAGTTTGGGAGGGAAGGGACAAGGGGAGGGATTTGAAAGGGATGGGATATGGGGGAGATTTGGAGGGGAGGGGTGAGGCAGGAGTCTAGGAGGGGAGGGGCGAGGGGGCGTCTTGGCGGGGAGGGGTGAGGGGGTAGTTTAGGAGGGAGGGGGCAAGGGGGGAGATTTGAAAGGGATGGGTGATGGGGAAGATTTGGAGGGGAGGGGTGATGGGGAAGATTTGGAGGGGAGGAGTTATGGGGAAGATTTGGAGGGGAGGGGTGAGATTGGATTTTTGAAAGTGTACGATTTATGGGAAACGAACATTTATTGCAAAATGAGTTTCTTGTGACCTTCGAGTTAAAAATACGTTTAAGGACGCTGGATGGAGGATGGAGTGCAGGAGAGTTTAGGGAATGTAGAAAAAAGGCACTATAGGAGATGGATATTTTTTTTGGGATGAATTGATTTGGTGAGCAAGTCGAAAGCAGCCTTTTAAAGAAGAAGAAGAAAAAGGTGTTATAAAATATGACGGAATACATAACTTGAGGGGAAAGTGTAAACATTGAAGGTTAATGAGTGAAAACTATCTGGGGGAAATGGGGGAGAAACACGTGGTCGAAGAACGAACGAACGAATAAGAATGAATAAACGAATGAGAACAGAGAAGGAAATGTTTTTTTTTTTTTTTTTTTTTTTTTTTTTTTTTTTGAGTTGAGATTTACACAAGGAAGTAGGCTATGGGTGAAAAGACTGGGAATACAGAGAACGAAAGTTATTGGATCACAAACGACGGACCACTGAGAGAAAAACAAAGCCTCAAGGTTGTACAGTGCACACTGTACAAGGCCTTGCTCGCGACACGGCAAACAGACGATCAATTTATGAAAGATAAACACCGAGAAACAACCAAAGTTGCACACAATAACTTCACACACCGAAAGATAAATACAGTTTCGACAAAATACAATTGTGAACAGACTTAACTTCGAAAAACGTGGAGACCGTGTGGAGCTTCGAAAATCCCTGCCGCCGTCTCCAAGATCTCGCGAGATCTCAACCGTGTGGGCTTATTAACCGTGTCGACCGTGTGGGCTTATTTATGATATCGCTTATTTATTTGCGTTTTGCAAATTTATGATATCGTCCTTAGTTGGTGTGGCAGGTGGCCCCACAGTCGGTATGTCAGCGATCTGTGCAGATGTCCCCTTTGCTCGTGTTACCATCGGCATGTTGCGTCCTATCTGTTGGTTGGCGGCCTTTCCGGCCGCCTCGTCTGCCCTTGCATTGCCTCGAGCAACGTCGGTGTCCGCCCTTAGATGGCCGCGACATTTTATCACCGCGATAGCGCGGGGAAGCAAGATGCTGCGGAGGAGCCCTTCCACTAATGCGCCATTCTTCATCACTGAACCTGCAGATGTGAGGAAACCTCGCATCTTCCAAATTGCTCCTTTGTCGTGGACTACTCCGTGTGCGTAAGCCGAATCTGTGTAAATGTTGACGGCAAGACCTTCCGCCAAGGTGCAAGCTCTTGTCAGCGCGCACAGCTCTGCCTGCTGTGCAGAAAATGTTGGTGGAAGACGCCCGCTTTCTACCGTCTCGCTATCGGAGCACACAGCGTACCCGGATAACAGAAAGCCGTCCCATGCACGCCTAGCCAATCCATCGACATAATATGTACAATCGGGGTAGTCTAGGGGATTATCCTTTAAATCAGATCGCACCGTGGAGACTAGCTGCACAACGTCGGCGCACACATGTAGTTCGCCCTCCTCAGGGGTGGGCATCAGTGAGGCTGGGTTAAGTGTCGTGCAACGTTCGATCGTGATGTTGGCTGCAGTGATCAGTGCGGATTCGTATTGCATTAATCTTGTGTTAGACAAATGTTGTGTGCTTCGCTGTAGCAACAGCGAAGTGACGCAATGCGGCACCCGTAGCGTTACTGGGTGACCCATTACAATGTCTGCTGTTCTTTTTACTGTGTACCTAGCTGCTGCCACGGCTTGTAGGCACACCGGAAACCCTTGTTCGACCGGGTCTAACTTTTTACTAAAGTAGGCCACCGGCCGCTCCTTGTCCCCATGGGTCTGTGTCAAGACGGACTGGGCGAAACCTCCCACGGCGTGAGTGTAAAGGGTGAACGGTTTCGCATAGTCCGGGAGTCCTGATGATGGTGCCGTGACCAACGCCTTCTTTAGACCCTCGAAACATCGCTTCAACTCATCCGTCCATTTCAAGAGTCCTGGGGCATTTGATTTGGTCGCCTCATACAGGGGTTTAGCTAACAGCGCAAAATCAAGTATCCAAGTGCGGCAGTATCCCGTCATACCTAGGAAGCGCAGCATTTGCCGTTGCGTGTGTGGGCGAGGCATCTCCATGATAGCGGTCACTCGTCCAGCATCCAGTTCTCGTTTCCCATGCGAAATGGCATGTCCCAAGTAAGTCACAACCTTCCGTACAAATTGCAGTTTTGGTCTACCTACTTTGTGGCCTTTGGCCACCAAGGCCTTTAATAGGGCCATAGAATCCTTTTCGCACGCCTCTTTAGAAGGGGAACAAATCAACATGTCATCAATGTACTGCAACAACACTGACCCTCCCTTTAATTCCACATCCGCCAGGTCGCGGTGCAACGCCCGGGAAAACAGGGTGGGGCTATCTGAAAACCCCTGGGGTAGCACTGTCCAGGTATACTGTCGCCCCCTATGGGTGAAAGCGAACAAATACTGTGATTCGAGTGCAATAGGCACAGAAAAAAATGCAGAACAAAGGTCAATAACCGTGAAATGTGTCGCGTCCGGTGGAATTGACATCATGAGAGCCTCCGCATTCGGCACCAACGGATGTATGCCCTGTATCACCTTGTTCACCTCTCTTAGATCCTGTACAAACCTCCATTTGTTTTTCGTTGGCTTTTTCACTGGCAGAATTGGCGTGTTACATGGGCTGTTAGTTTCCACAATTATTTTCTGCTCCACCAGGGATTGGATTACTGGTGCTATACCCACGTCGGCCTCGGCTCGTAGTTTATATTGTTTCACGTTTGGCAGGCGCATTCCCGGCTGCACTGATATCACTAGTGGTTCGGCGTCTCGCATCCGTCCGACCTCGTCATCCCATTGAGCCCACAATTCAGCTGGCACCTCCGCTAGGAGATCGTCTGACTCACCCGGGTCTGTTAGAACTGCTCGCATGACATAGTTGCCCTTAGGGGGCAACTCTGCCTCTTCGAACACCCCATCCCTCTGTTGCTTTTTAATTTCAATCAGGTAACCTTCGCTGTTCTCGAGTTGTCTTATAGTCCAATGTCCTTCCTTAAACCAATAACCATGAAACGGAGTTTCCTGCAATCTCCCGATCATCCAGCCTATGCTTTCTGATGGCCATCCCTTGGCAGTAGTGAGGGTCACGTGGGCGACCACTCCTGCCGGATATTGGGTCAATTTACGCTGATCCACGGACAGGATTACCTCGATACCTATTCCCTCTCGGCCAATCCATATGCGTGACAAGGATAGGGATGTTTGCTTACCCAATGCTTCCTTGATCCTCTCTCGATAGTCTTCGTCCGCGCCCTGTACGTCGTAATAGGCCGTGCAATGGGCCGGATTATCCTTTATGTGCTCTATCGAAATGCGGTGTAATTGTAGCCAATCGCGCACGCACTGGTTTTCCAAGCCCACCTGGTCTATGATATGTATCCAAGTGGCCAGGGCTCCTTCGTCCAAGCGCCACCAGTACGCGGTGGGGCCGGGACGAGACAATGCCATCATCAACAAGTCGCGTTTAGATTCCGCGACGTTTACGAAAACTCCCTGCTCGGTACATGAAATTTGACAACCCAAACGGCAAAGCAAATCCCGTCCTAATAAATTCGTCGGCGCGGTAGTGGTCATTAAGAAAGCATGCTTGGCCTCTAGCGGGCCGCATGTTACTCGCACTTCCTCCGAAATAGGAAGCGCTTGGGGTAAGCCCGAAACGCCCATTATTTGAACGTTCTTGTTCGTGGGGCGCAAGGATGACAGTTGCCCCTTGTTAATTGTACTGCGTTAATTGCCCGTATCGACAAGAAAGTCTAACTGTTGCCCGTCCACGTCCAGAGTTAAGGTCGGTTCTTCTGCCGGCGTCACAGTCAGGAGAGGACACACCTTGGGCGACCCGCTAGCGTCCCGTCAATATGTCGCGCGATGGGGCGGGAACCCCTTACGAGCACTTGGGCAATCGCGTCTCCAGTGTCCCAATTGCTTGCAATAGAAGCACGGTTACTGCGGAAACGGCGGTGCGGAGGGCCCAGGTCATCCCTCTGCGGCACCCCTTCCACCTAGCCGTCGGTCTGGCGGCCCCCACTGTGACTGGTTTACCTGTTGCCATGGTGGCTGGCCCTGAGGCGGGGCCCAAGTTCCCCTAGTTCCATTCTGTGCCCAATGATTGGGGTGTGGTCCATGGTTTTGGTAAGGGGGTATTGGTGGGTGCCATTGTTGTGGAGGGGCCTTTGGACGGTCCAAATTTGAGGGGTTTGAGGAGGAGGGGGAGGAGGTGGGGGCTGTGTCCATTGTGTAGGAATTTGCTGTCTAGCCTTGTCCATGTCGAATTGGCCATTATCGTCGACATATCCATCACACCCATCTTCCCCATCACAAATCCACTCTCCATTTGGTTGATCGCCTCTATAGGTGGGCCATTCGCCGGGGGTCTCGTGCGCGGGGATTGGGGAGGCCCGCTCTCCAATTTTGGCAGTTAGCGCGTACGTGGTTCAGACTCCGATCTCCCCCTTTGCTTTGATTGAGTTGGGCCCGTTTCTCCTGGACCAGCATTTGCAGGATGTCGTCCTTTACCTCGGCCTTTTTATCATCGCTGTCGCTACATTGTTCGGCTGCCTCTACTAACTGGTCGGTCGGAGTATTCCTCCATGCGAGCAAGGCCGCTTGAATACGCTTCCTTATCGCGGGTCTCAGTCCCTCTACCAAAAAGTTATTTACTACTGCGCGGGGAAGATCCCGTGCATGGACATGGCCTAACCCTCCCCACTTTAACAATGTCCTTTCTACCCGGTCTCTCCAATCGGTCGCTGCCTCGCCGGGTTTCTGTCTTAAGGCATATATTTTGGTCCAATCCGGCCCTCTAGTTGGTATTAATGCGGTAGCAACCCCAGCCATCAATCGCCCGACCAGGTCTCTCCAGTCCCCTATGGCTAGGGGTGGGTCTGGATTCTGGTTTGGCCATTCTGCCTGTTGTTTCGCATGCTCCCACACCCGCTCGGGCAATACAGCCTTTCCCAAATGGCAAATGTCCCGCCGGTCTGCGGTTGCCTCAGAAATCCACAGGGCCATAAATTCGGCCACATCCCCCGGTTTGTCGACTATCAAACCCTTTATTCGTTCCCGCATAGAGGTCAAATCCGTTTCCCTCCACGGTGCCCTGACCATTATGGGACGTGGATCACCCCCTACGTCCGCTGGTGGATCATAACCTATGTGTTTCAGAGGATACATCCCGGTAATTGTCTGGGAGGTCTCGATCCCGCTGCAACCTAGCAGTGAGGGATATAGCCCTTCTTGTCCAAATGGTGGCGGGAACCCAGCGATGTCGGTGCCGTTATTTGTCCCATTAGCCCTGGGCGGCGCTATCGGATTTCCTGGGCTCAGGTGGTTCTGGCCGTGGGGTGTCGGCCCCCGGGGTAGCTGGGGTGCGATGGTGGCAGGGTTATAGGGAAGGGGTGGCGGGAGCGCGGAAAGGAGAGGTGGCGACTGAAACCCCGGGACAGGGCTTAGGTCTGGGGCCGGGGAGGGTAGGTGGGTTACTACCTCCCCTGTCGTGGGGTCTTGATCTTCCACGAGCGGCATCAGCCGCGCATTGGCTTGCCTATCTAGTTCCTTAATCGCTTTATCTTCTAATTTGTTCGCCTGCTTCCTCAGGCCCTTCAATTTTGTTACTTCGCCTGCCAGGCTGGCCTGTCTCGACCTTGCCTGTCGCTTAAAGCCTCTTCCTTCCACCAACTAAAGACCTTCCAATAGTCGGGTGGAAAATGTTTCTTTTCCTGTTCTAACTTATCTAATGCCCCATACAGCGTGTCCAATGTCTCCAGCGCAAAAGACCCTTCTTCGGGCCACGGTTCGCCCAGGTCTTTAGACAGCGCAGTCCATCCCTTTGATGGTCTTATGGCGGCATAGCCATGCCTCTTGAACATAAAAAATGCTGGGGTATTCCTGAGAGGCTCCCCCGTTCTCACAGGTTTATTACCCATCCTTGACGGATTTAATTTATCGACGTTGCCTTATCCCCGAGAGGTTCGACCGCCTGCATGGGGTTCAGCCATCTAGCCACAATGCTAAACTGTACCCTACGTTCCGGACGTCCCACGCCCTTAAAACAATTCTATCCTTACTTACGAAACCAGTCTATTTCCTATCCTTGTGCGCCCTCTTGAGGCACCTTACTCCTATCCCGTAACGTCACCCAACGAATCCATAAAACAGTCAGTTGCTCCAGGACCCAAACTGTCCGTTTCTTAAATCAGGTACTTGGATCAGACTCAAAGCAGGGGACGGAACAAACGGCACCCGAGCAAGAGAGTGGGTTACAATTTGGACTGACCCAGGCTATAAAGGAAAAACCAAACAGAAGAAAACCACAGCTCACCTGACCCGGATCAATTGCCAGCTGGTCTCACCACTCACTTGCCTGGGACCGCGTCCCGGACTGCTTGGACTGATCCCACCGCTGCCACCAATTGTTGTATTCTGAGACTCAAGGACTTGAGACTGAGATGGAGCAACGTATATTTTATTGGACTCGCAAAACACAGACTGCGGAGAGCAGAAGTCGAGCAGATGGCCACAGGATGATCAACTCTCCAACAAAGGCTCTGAAATAATTCGATTTAAACTTGGTATATATGGGGAATACTTGGGTGTGGCTTTAGCTCACAAGGATACAGAGAAAGAATGGGCTCACTGGTTCCCATCCTGTTATTCAGTTAGTTAAAGGAAATCCATTCAAGGCTACTCATGAGAAAGTACAGATAAGGAAATGGTCAGCAAGATGTGGCAACATGTTTACAACTTTCTGTATAGAGACTGGGGTTTGGGAAAGTACAAAGGGAGTGGACACTGCAAATGCATCATTCTACAGGATATCTGGCAAGGTCTCATGGGAGGCTAAGGACAGCCACTGCAACCAAGGCCAGGAAAGGGGGAACAATGGATTATGCCGACACAAGGCAAAAGCTCACAAGCAGCAGGACTCCTTATTAGGGTATAACACATTCTCAATGAACAGAAAAGGGCTATGAGCATTTAAAGCATACAGCAATCAGTTAAAAGGAAATATATAATTGGTTATGCTTGGATATTGGTAAAGATACATAACAGAGCAAGGGGGGAGGGACATAACAGTCCCCTACATATTGTAACGAATTTGGAAAGTGTAAAGAATGTGAGAACTGGCTTGCTGTGTTTTAACTGGCCCTCGTAGAGTAAATAAGATCGAAAGACGTCCCCCTAGTTAATTCCATGAACCTACAGACAGGCCACGATATATCTTTTTAAATAGCTTATTTCCTCATTCTATGTAGGCTAAATATGTGTTTCCCACTAGATTGACTCTGCATTGCATCAAACGAAATAAGCGTAGGCCCCTCCGATGATCCATGGCAGCTCAAGTGCCAGGGATTCCTCCACTTGAGCTTTGACAGCAACCGTTTATTGCAGTACTGAACTGCTGTGCAACGTGACGGCGCATTACCTGCAGCTGCTGACCGGTTTTCGACATTTGCGGCCATTACAAACAAGGGGAGTGGCTAGAGAAGACCGGTCGCCCCCCTCGTCATAGGGGGGAGGAGTAAGTCGGCCCCGCTCATCCAACCCAGAACAACGGGTTTGGCTAAGAGAGGGCGGAGCGGGAACCCCCGAGAAAGTGCGCGAAGGTTCGGTGAGAAACCAATATAAACCGCCGCGGGACGCACTCCGTCCTTTTGCTCTGACCCCGTCCTCTTGCTCTTACCCTGTCCTCTTGCTTGCTGTCGCTCGTTTTTGCTGGGGAGAAGGAAGACGCCTGAACGAGCAGGTGTGACCGAGCCTGCGAGCCATCATGCGACCAGCTGCGCTGCAGCTAAGGGGACGCAGGCCACGAAAAGGGCGCGCCAGGCAGCAATCCACGCTGGACCCTCCATTGCCTCCCAAAACAACCATCCATCCTCAAGCCATACCTGCCTGCAATTTCCCCTGTGTAAGTGTGAACGTCGTCTGTCTTGAATGTTGTTCTGGGGTTTATAAGTAAACTGCATAGTATAAGCTAATGATTTCCCTGTGTCACCTGCTTCTTCCATCCATTGCTTGTAAATAACTTGATTGCTCCTTTTCTGCTTGTGTATGTATAATAAATCTGTTCTTCCTCTGTACTCTGTCTTCCTCCTCTCTTCCTTCTCTTTCGGTCGCTTTAGAGGTTTCCAAATTGAATACCTGTGGCGCGATTTGGTCAACGTTTGGGGGAGTCGGGCTAATCGGGGATCCTGTAACGGTCGCGGTTGACCATCCGCTCGGCCCAAAGTAACATCTTGTCCGCGACCCGTAACAATTGGTGTCAGGAGTGGGATACGAGGCCCGAACCAAATTTTTAAAACGTGTAGAAAAAAATTTGGTCAAAATTACGAGCTGCCGAAATTTTGTTGTTTTATAAAACCCGAATTTTGAGATCGCGCCATGGACAATCAAGGCGATCGGATGTCGGTGGGGGAGATAGACGGGTTAGGGGTAACCCAGGACTTAGGGGAAGAAAGGGAGGAGGAGAGCAATGAGGTGGTTGAGGGTGTATCAGACGCACAAAATGGCGCTCTCGCGCACGAGGTTACGGGCGCGCAAAATGGCGCCTCGCACATGGCCACGGCGACCGCGCCCGTGACCGTAGCAGCGCCACCGGTGGATTTGAACCTTTTTGTTATACAAATGATGGCCCTTATGGACAAGAATAATGAAGAAATGGAAAACAGAATGATGGGGGCCCTTATGGGACAAATGGGAGACCAAATTGGAGGTTTGAAAAACAGTATGGGGGCAATGAGGGACGAAGCAAGGGCTCAGAGTGAGCAATTGGGGGTAATGAGGGACGAAGCGAGGGGTACCGGTGAGGGGTTAGACAAGAAATTTGGGAAGTTAGACAATAATTTTGAGGGGTTAGACAATAAATTTGGGAAGTTAGACAATAATTTTGAGGAGTTAGACAACGGGATAAAAGAGGTGAAAAATGGGTTAATGGGGTTAGAAAATAGGATGGAGGACAAATTGCGGGAAATAGGGGAACAATCTGCCCGGGAAATCAAACGAATGGGGAACCAGATAGAGGAGGTGCAAATCGGGTTAGAAAGTAAACTGGATGCTCAGAGGGATGAATTGGGACAGATGAGGGTGGCATCTACAAAAGAGATGGAGGAGATGAAAGAGGGGATACGACGAGGTGTAAGTGAGGAGGTTTCGGGGCTACGCGAGGAGGTAAAGCGAGGTGAGAAGCATATGGAGAAAGAGGTGAGGAATAATACGGCGAGGTTACAGGGGGGCATAGAGGGTCTGACGAAGGGAGTAGAGCAGCTGACAGTAGGACAAAGGGAACTAGCGGACCAAGTGGAAAAGAACACTGCAATCATCGGGGGTTTAAAAGCGACACAAAAGGACATTAAAAATAAATTAATAGCGACACAGAAGGAATGTCAAATGGTACATGAGGGATTGACGAAGAGGTTGGAAGAGGTGACAGAAGTAATAGAGACGAAGGACCGGGAGGTGAGGACGCACATAGAAACGGTTAAGGTGGCGTTAGAGGAAGAGATAGAGGGGGCGCACCGGGAGATGAAGGAAGTAAAGGAAAAATTAGAGGAGGTGGAAGAAGGGGTGAGTGAAATTAAGAAGAGACGAAGGGAAACTAAAAAGGAAATAAAGGAGGAGGTGATGGAATTGGTACAAGGTCTGTGCTCGAATCGTGATGAGGTGCTCACTAACCAAATAAAGAGTTTGCAGGTGGCAGAAGAGGTGCGATGAAGAGGTGCCAAGGTGAGTGGCGATATAATCGGAAATGTATATGATGTGAGGGGAGCTTCAGTCGGCTTGGGGGTTGTTGTGGACCCGGGTGTTCGTGAGAGGCCATTGGTGAAGTGTGCGACAGGTCTGGTGTGCGAAAAAAGAGGTGTGCGAGAATGTCCGACCATGGGGTGTGTGAGGAAAAAGTGTGCGCCGAGGAATGAGTGTGCTGTCGAGAGTGAGTCGGTCGTAGCGCGTGTGCGAGGGAGCACATGGAAGCGCGTAGTGAGAAGTGTTACAGAGGATGTAACGGAAGCATGCACGCCTGTGGTGAGTGTTACGGAGGAAGTAACGAAAAAGTGTGCGCAAGAGGATGCGTGAGAAAGGTGTGTAACGGACAGGTGCATGAGGAAAGAGTGCGCTGTCGAGAGTAAGGGTGAGTGCGCTGTCAAGAGTGGTGGTGAAAGTAGTGAGAGTGACACGGAGCGTGAGTTGGTTGTGACAGGTGAGCGAGGATGTACACCTGGAATGGAAGGATGCACACCTGGAATGGTAGAGCGTGTATGGGAATGCATGCTGGAATTGGTCGTGAGGCACGTGGTGGGGTGTGCGAGTGAGAGCACACCTGTGATTGTCACAGAGGAGGTGACCGAGGAAGGGGCGCGAAGAGGTGTGTTGGTGAGGTGTGCGAGCGACGAATGTGTGCAAAGGTGTTCGGTGGTCAGGTGTGTGACCAAGTCTGTGAGTGGAATGAGTGTACCTGGGTGTGTAAGAGAAGGTGCAATGACCAAGAGCAGGGAAACGGCTGGATGTATGAGCAAGAAAGGGGTAGCGTATGTGTGTAAGCATGCAGGTGAGGCATCGACGGTAACCGGGTTAGCGGTTAGAGCGACTTATAGCTGAATCGGGCCCTCGGTGCGTGCTGGGCTTCGCGTACCGCGAGAACCAGCGGGGATCCGAGCCACGGCGGGTTCGAAAGGACCGCCGTACGCGATCCACGCTGGGCCTCGCTTGGAACGGCCGCGTCCGTGCTCCACTAGGCGGAACGGGCAGCCCGATCGGAAGGGTCGTCATGGCGACCACTTTTTGTTGAGACGTTCCGGCAGGTCGAGATCGGGCCATTGGACGGCTCGGTGCCGAGATGGTGCGTGGGATCTCGGCCCGGGTAAGCCCCCGTCCCTGCCCCGAATGCGGGACGTATCCAGCCGCTGGCACAAAACAACCCACATTCATTGCTCGGCTGTACGAAGCCGAGCTTTAGAAGGGAATTGGCGCACCGAGAGGATCTAATAAGTAGACGGATGATGATAATAGTGATAGTGGTTTTGATCCAAAATTTAGAAAAGTGAATAGAATTGGCAGTAAATAGAAAATTTTTGATTGGTTGGAATTTGGACGAGCAAAATTGATAGTGGGACCTCCCCGATGTGGTGGGATGGCAACTCTGTCATCCCTCACGGGGGAGGGGGGGGGGCAAAGGAGCACTAGGTTTAAGGGGTGTATGGCAGTGTAAGCTCGCCGAGGGAGGGTTTGGATAATGTGTAGGGACCTAGAAGATGACATTAGGTAACGTTAAGTTTAGTTAGTGACTGATACCTGTAGTGGGGACGCAGGTAGATTAGAGTGGATGATAATGACGTGGTATGTGCTTAGTTTAAAGGGAAGACGGAGAGCACTAAGTTAGCAGGGTAACAGGTAGATGAGTAAATGATTGTGTGTGAGGAACAGGTGTGATTGCACAGGTGTGCAACTGAACAGGTGGATGGAGCAGTGTATGAGGGAGTAGTGGTGATGTGTGTTGTGTTGACCAAATGGTCCAGGAAGGTAGGAGGGTGCAGGTGGCACCAGGTGTGAGTGCACAGGTGTGCACCAACGGGTGTATGGAGAATGGTTGTGTGAATACATGGAGTGTGGAATATCTGGAGTATTGGAATGGATGGTCGTGGAGTGAGTAGGATGGGAACTGTGGAGTGGAGTGGATGGTGCGGAGGTGTGAATGGGGGAAGAGTGGACCCCCATCACGAATACCCGGGGCGGGTAGTGTAAGTGTTAGGTAGAGGGTATAGGTAAATTGTGGTTGGATATTGGCATCTGTGGTGCGGGTGAAAGAATGGTATTTGGATGGGTGCATTAGTGTTGTGGAAATGGCTGGGCGTGTAGCCTGTTAGTGTGTGTAGTTGGTTTGGGCACTCCACCACTGTGAGGATGTCGGCCAGGTGAGGCCACAGGTGGGCTCTGGGAGCCGGTAGAGTTGTTGTGGATGGGGCCCGAGGATCCGGAGGACGGACCCGGGTAGCCCAGTGCCAGAGGGCACCAAGGGGTGACAGAGCCAGGAGGGGCCTTCCCCAGTAGATAGGTTAGGTTAAGGAGCAGGTAAGCTTGGGTGGCAACTGCAGTGGTGGAGGTGTGCAGGTGGGTAGACCTGCTGGGAGAGCTACACGTCACAGCCCAGAAATTGTGCAAGGGCACCGGGAGATGAATCGGGGGAGTGAGACCCCAAATTGAGAAGCACCACAGTTGGTCAATGGGGATTGGTTCTTAAAACCACATAGAGTAAGATGGCCAATGGATTGGCAGGGAAAGACCCAGGGTAGTGTAAAGTGTGTTAATGTCATTTAGAGGATAGTTAGGATTGAAGTCTCCTCGCACCATCTGCATCCACTCACCTGAGATGAGGTAACTCCACACCATGCCATGTTTTATTATTTTTCATTAATGCAAATGTTTTGGATTGTGAGACGCATCATGACGTGGGTGTGACATTGTGCGTAATTCCATCTCTCCCTCCTTATGAGGATTGATGATGAATTGGTGATGGCAAATTTTGGATAGGGGGATTGGAGACGAATTTGGTGTAGAAGGGAAAGATGGGGAAGACAAGACGTAGTGACGAATTTGTAAAGGTGTAAATTGTTGTAAATATGGGGTAAGGGCAAGGGTAGTGTAGGTGACAGGGGGGGTGACGTACGGTAGGGACGAGTCTTTCTCACTTCGCTCTCCGTACGCACTTCACCCTGCATTGCCTTTATTGACGTGTACCCTTGTGACATTAACCCTCGCTCATTTGTCTTCCCCCCTTTTGTCTCCCACTTGAGGACCTGTGTGCCATTGGGCGCCGAGGGGAGCGTGCGTGAGGTGGCCATTGTGTGCACGAGATTCTCAGAACCAGCATGCATTGCGTTGATGTACCACTTTATGGACCGCTGTTCTGCGGCCAAGTACCACTTGATGGACCCCAGGTTCTGGGGCAGGGCACCTCTGTTGGAGACCGGCCATAGTGGCCAGGGAATCTTGCTTGCGGACCTCGGTAAGGTGGCACCTATGCCAAACAGGTGGACCACCCTTAGTTGGCCCCTGAGGCCCTAAATAAAAATGAACACAAGTTGTGCTTTTTATTATTTCCAAGTAGGCCGCATGAAGCCAGAAGACGTCGGGAAGAACATCGGCCCAGCAGAAAAAGAGAAGACCACCACCAGTTGTTTTGTTGTGTTTATTATGAACAGTGGTGACTGTGCACCGAGTGGTGCTTTTGGTGCTTTTTGGTGCTTTTGGTGCTTTTGGGTGCTTTGGTGGTATTGGTACTGGTGCATCGATGCAATGCGTGCTGTCTCCTCCCTCCCAACAGGAATTTCATTTTCTTGTTCCCTAAAAAGGAAAAAAACACAGGTCCTGGGTTGCGTTGTAAATAAGAAATAACGTCACTGTAAATAATGCTCCACACCGTAAATGTATAGTTTGAGAACAATTCCGTAATTCGGTTAGCTGTGGGCTTGAGTCTGTTAGACAGGGTGCAATGCAATAGGGGGACATACTTATTTGTGTTTTAAAATCGTCACACTCAGGGTCAGGTTAAAAGTAGAGGGAACTACACCTACGTGTCACACTAAATTAAAGTTGTAGGCCCGGGGACGAACCTGAAGAAAGGAGGGTGCAGTGTAACGAATTTGGAAAGTGTAAAGAATGTGAGAACTGGTTTGCTGTGTTTTAACTGGCCCTCGTAGAGTAAATAAGATCGAAAGACGTCCCCCTAGTTAATTCCATGAACCTACAGACAGGCCACGATATATCTTTTAAAATAGCTTATTTCCTTATTCTATGTAGGCTAAATATGTGTTTCCCACTAGATTGACTCTGCATTGCATCAAACGAAATAAGCGTAGGCCCCTCCGATGATCCATGGCAGCTCAAGTGCCAGGGATTCCCCCACTTGAGCTTTGACAGCAACCGTTTATTGCAGTACTGAACTGCTGTGCAACGTGATGGCGCATTACCTGCAGCTGCTGACCGGTTTTCGACATTTGCGGCCATTACGAACAAGGGGAGTGGCTAGAGAAGACGGGTCGCCCCCCTCGTCATAGGGGGAGGAGTAAGTCGGCCCCTCTCATCCAACCCAGAACAAGGGGTTTGGCTAAGAGAGGGCGGAGTGGGAACCCCCGAGAAAGTGCGCGAAGGTTCGGTGAGAAACAAATATAAACCGCCGCGGGACGCACTCCGTCCTTTTGCTCTGACCCCGTCCTCTTGCTCTGACCCCGTCCTCTTGCTCTTACCCCGTCCTCTTGCTTGCTGTCGCTTGTTGTTGCTGGGGAGAAGGAAGACGCCTGAACGAGCAGGTGTGACCGAGCCTGCGAGCCATCGTGCGACCAGCTGCACTGCAGCTAAGGGGACGCAGGCCACGAAAAGGGCGCGCCAGGCAGCAATCCACGCTGGACCCTCCATTGCCTCCCAAAACAACCATCCATCCTCAAGCCATACCTGCCTGCAATTTCCCCCGTGTAAGTGTGAACGTCGTCTGTCTTGAATGTTGTCCTGGGGTTTATAAGTAAACTGCATAGTATAAAAAACCACCTTTAGAGGCCATTTTTCCCCGCAAGTGGGGGTTGGCCTTTTTCGGGAACCGTGGTAGTTGTTGTTTTTCGGTCCCCTTTTTGAAGCAATGTTTTACGGCCGGATGCCCTTCCTGACGCCAACCCTTTTTGCCACCTTTAACGACAAGCAGGGAATTACCAGTGAACTGGTACTCAATTAGCCGACCTCGGAAGGATGACAGGCTGAGTCAACCCCCCTGGCGTTAATTCAGCGATCGACCGGGTTTCGAACCCAGGATCCTAAGCTGACACCCTAGCCGCTAGCCCAACACCAGGGTTTGTATAAGCATAGTATAATGAATACATGAATAGTATATATTCAAACTGCATAGTATAAGCTAATGATTTCCCTGTGTCACCTGCTTCTTCCATCCATTGCTTGTAAATAACTTGATTGCTCCTTTTTGCTTGTGTGTGTATAATAAATCTGTTCTTCCTCTGTACTCTGTCTTCCTCCTCTCTTCCTTCTCTTTCGGTCGCTTTAGAGGTTTCCAAATTGAATACCTGTGGCCCGATTTGGTCAACGTTTGGGGGAGTCGGGCTAATCGGGGATCCTGTAACGGTCGCGGTTGACCATCCGCTCGGCCCAAAGTAACATCTTGTCCGCGACCCGTAACAATATATACATACATACATACATACATATATATATATATATATATATATATATATATATATATGTATGTATGTATGTATGTATGTCGGTCATGCATTTAGTTATGCCTTATCTAATTATAGTTTGCATTTAAAAGTGGTTGCTTTATAAAAAGGATTAAGCTTTCTATGTTCCCTCTTGCTTCGAACTATGCTTTACTGTCCTTTACTTTACTTTACTGTTCTTTACTGTGGCAAGGAATGTAGAAATATAGTGAAACTGCTTGCTCTGTTACACTCCCTCGTGAAAACACGTCTTTTTGTCCTTGACCAAAAGCCAGCATGAGAAGGTGCTCTTTCTCCCGCATCTTTCCCTTGGCTCATGCCAAAGAAGATAGGGTCTCGGTGGGTGGTATCTAGCCCGTTTTCCTTTGTCCGCGCTCATTTTTCAGCGGAGGTTTTTTGTATATTTTTGTGTATATAAAGAAACTCTGGGTTGCCAATTTTCCAGGAGTGTCTGGAGTTGTGCTGTTCAATTGAATTGTATAACTCTTACACCCTCCACAGCACTGTGTTATTGGTTCATTAATAAATGCTTGTTATCCCTTGAACTCAAGGTGTGGAACATGGTTCTATTCCAGAGAATTTGGTGTCAGAAGTGGGATCCAACTCTGAGCGATATTTGGGAGGCAGACCCTGTGGAGACTCAGCGGAGAGGCTGGCCAGCACTGATTTGATTAAGGTGAGCTTTCATGCTGAGGGGTCATTCCAAATTGAGCTCCATTCACTCACCCCGGCTGTCTGTCTCCCATTTCGTCGCTCCGTGCTTGGATCACAAACAAAATTGGAATCTGGTTTGTCAGTGCAGGCCTATTTGGCTCGGGGTAACGAGTTGTCTGTTGATCTACCAAGGAATGGGGGTCAGTTAGCAGAAAGGGGGGACTTCTTGGTAAAGCCAAGAACTTCCCAGGCAGGGCAGTCTAGAGACAAGATGGAGTTGATGGGGTTGATAGTAACCAGAGAAAGTATTGGCTGCGGGCTAACGAAGGAGACCCAAGGAATATGGCCAGGATAAGTAATAAGTTAAGCTAGGTTAAGAAGGGAGAACCCCTTTAGGGAAGCCCCGGCATGGGTTAAGTTAGACAAGTTAGAAGCGAGTTAGCGCCGCGGGAGGACCGGATTGGGGAAAGTTCGGCGCAGTAAACCAAAAGGCAGGATTTTTCGGTGGATGGCCTCGGGGTGCTGCCTCGGGGCGCTTCCTTGCGCCTTGAACGCATCACGACCTGCTTCTTGCGAATGGGGGTCGTGCTGCCATGCGCCGGGAGCGACCGCCTGGGCGCATGGACGGGAAAATGTTCCGTGCACGTTAATTAATATCTTAAGGGAGATTAAGGTATGTCGGAGTAATACTCAATCTGAAGTAAACTAGAATGATTCGAGTTCTGGAGACGGAGTGCGTGTATTCGACGCATTCGGGTGGCCGAATCAGGTGGAAAAACGATTATATTGAGCCAGGTACAATGATTAAAACGAGTGAGATATGGAAAGAAAATGATGCAGCTAGGTGTTGTTGAGCTGCACCTTTATGAACAACGTGAGTATGAAGTTGCTTGGAGGATGTGTGCCCAAATGCATTGTGGGCCATTGCGACTTTGCTGGATGTCGATCGTTCTTGCTTTGCTGGTGGGATGTTTCATGCGGTGTGCTATGCTCCATGTCAGTATAGTGGGGGCCAGTGACTCCTGCCATGCAATGTCATGAGGAATACGTTGTTTGATAATGGAATTATAAGAGGAATGCTGAATAAACGTTGATAATAACGGGAAGTATATAAAATGAGGCAATTGACGTGGTCGAATGGGGGATTTCAAGACAGTAATGAATTTCCGGTGCCAACAGGAAGTCTTGTCCATACAATGAATGATGTACAGTGTGGATGAGGTCTCTCTGAATGAGGTGAATGAGGTTGTCTAGAGCGGATGAAATAGAGAATGGCAGTTGCAAGATCGAGGTGCGGATGTGATGTGGAATGGCAGCTGGAAGATGCATCGGCACATTTGTGTTGATCGATGCGCCGGATAAAGACCTTTGCAGGTGAGCGATGGTGGTATGGTTTAATTATCAAAATGCATATGGGTCTCAGGGCAGATATGCGGGACAAGCTGCCCCACAGGCAGATGGGGGAAAGTATTGGAGACGTGGCAGTTTGGAGAAGATAATGTGGGTCGAACGCTCATCCGAGGGATGAAAACGGTCGAGGTTTCAACTGTCGGTATGTGATGTGGTTCACGCCGGGCGAATGATGTGTGGATGGGGTGCGTGATGCATCTTGGAGATGCGTCGGAGCGAAGACACAGGGAAGGTGGTGAGAGTGACACGGAGTACGAGTTGGTTGGCGCAGGTGAGAGAGGGTACATGGAAGCGCGTGATCGGGTGTGCAAGAGAAGGTGCAATGACGGAGGGCATGGAGACACTTGGATGTGTGAATAAGGAATGTCGAATGGTTTTGTCAGAGGTTGAGGTTGAGGAGGTTGAGGTTTTTGGTCGTGTGAAATGTGGGGCTGAATTAAAGGGATATGCTGAGCGAGCACAGGTGCGGAAGTTGTGCACCAGGTAGAGAGGGTGCTGCATGGTAGAGCATGCCTCCCTAGAAAGGCTGTGGGGTTTGAGGTGAGAGCAAGTGCTCCGCACTTCAATTGAAGATCATTAGAGGTGCCTTGTGTTGGCGGAAGTTCCTGGACGGACCGGTTGGTTGTTTTGGGTACATCGGGTGTGTGCATTTGCAATGTGGAGCTCTTGCAGAGGCAAGTTGTATTTTTTAAGATGACATCTGTTTTAATTTGCTTTGGGATTGATTGAGTTTGGGATTTGACTTGGGAGGATGACAGGCTGAGTTGCTGTCGGCATGGTTGAGGTGTGGCTGGAACCTCGTGTGGTTCATCAAATGGTTGCAGTTGTAATGTGGAGCCAGTCTGTCTGTCTGTCCATCTGTCCGGATGCGGAGCTCTTGGAGGCAGGATGGGATGGGATTGACCAAGCAAGTGTTGGAGTTGTGGGATGGAGACGTCTGTTAGGCGGGCTGGAGTATTCTTTTGATGGGTGATCTGCCAAGAATGACATGTGGTGCTGGGGGTCATGACCTCACCACGGAGGAGGAATAGGGGTTATGGGTTCACCCCTGTGACCATCTGGGTGTGTCTGACTGCGCTTGCAGGTATGGATCAAGGAGGAGGAGCGGTGTCTGTTATGGACCTGCGGTGTCTGCGGTGGTGTCTGCGGTGTTAGGACGTTGGGGGTACGTTTATCTGTCTGTCTGTCTGTGAGCAGGACGTCTTAGAAAGGTGTGGACGGATTGGTATGCAATTTGGTAGGGCTAGGCATTGTAGGGCTAGGCAACCAATTGGCTGGTTACATCATTTGCAATTTTGGGTCAGACGTTAAGGATCAGATAAGTTGTTGTTGCGATAATTCGTGAACTAGGGATGAGATACTGACCAATTTGTGTATGGAATGATGTAAACTAAAAATTAAATTGAGTATATATGGGGGACAGATGTGTGCAACAAAGGTAAATTGATTGGATTTTGGCAAGGTTGAGTCATATATGTGGTTGGATGGGGTGTGGAGGCGAGTTATGACTGCTCCAGGGAGCAGTCCTGGTGTTGGGTCTCATATAATCGTGGTTAAAGTACATGTGCAGACAAAAGTGTACTTTGGTTTGTATGACTGGAAGAGAAAAGACAACATGGGTTTGTTTTTTGGGAATGCTAGCTTTGTGGGGGTGCAAAGGTCACGGCATGCTGGGATATCTTTGTGTACAGTTGATGGCTTGGACTGGCTTGTGTGCGGGGAAAAAGAAAACAATTGGAGCTGTTTCGGAAAAACGGTGGCTGGGTTGGCGGTTGGGATCCAATATTATGTTAGGAGCACGCAATCCTGAGCAGAATGGATTGCCATTGGGCATGTTAATGATTTTAACAGAATGGTGGCTCCTGAGCAAGGGAATGAGTTCTGGGGAAAATGAATTCAATGTTTTATGTATACTGTATTGGTGTGCTTGAGCAAGGCTGTGCGATACCATTCGACACAGGAGTGGTGGAGAGCTTTTTTTTTTTTTTTTTTTTTTTTTTTGTATACCAGATCGAGGCTCGTGAAAGAGCTAAATATGTGATGTGGTTTGAATTTGAGCGAGCTAAATATATGAGCTAAATATATTTTATGAGCTAAAACATAAATATATGAGCTAAATATATTAGCTAAAATACATAAATATATGAGCTAAATTTGAAAGAGCTAAATATATGAACCACATTTGTGATGTGGTTTGAGCTGAAGTGAATTCTGCCAATAGGGTGCAATAGGGTGACAACTGATTTTTGTTGGAAAACTATTTGTTTGCAGTCTTGGTTTGTACGTAAGCTGGCAAAGAGATTATACCAGTCTGAGGAAGTTGTGTCCTTTGGATGGGAGCTGGAGCCTTGTTGGGTTGGGGCTTGTGGCTCACCATTGTCTGTCTGCCAATTATGGTGGGCAAGAGGGAGTAATGATGCTCTGGCCTCCTGCTTGGCAGAAGGTAATTGTGGTTATTGCTGGTTTCACCCCTGTCCAAAATTGAGCTCTCGGGAGCTGAAGTGTGAAAGATGGGGACGTTGTCTTGTGGACAATTTGTGAATGGCTAGACAGACGCGCCTGGAAGGGGAAATTGTTTTTATTACTCATGTGGGTTGAGTCTGAAGGAAAGGTTCAGGAGGAAGTGTGAAGAAGGTTGTTGGAAGTGCAAAGATGATAAAGGAAAGTCGAATCAGATGGATTATTTGTCAATGACAGGTGACTCTGCAGGGATTTGTTGAGAAGGGGAAGGGGTTGTAAAAAGTTGATGGTAAAGGCAGGGAAGAAGGGAAAGTGGTTGTGGAATGTTGGTTTAGTGATAAGAAAGTGATAAAGGTGGTTAGCTTACACTTGGGAGAGTGTGCCAACGAATGGAAAGTTGTGAATTGTATCTAACAAAATTGTGTTAGATTGCTACACGCAGATTGACCCCAATCAAGGAGGTGGTTGGGGGCTGGTGCAGAGTGGATCACGGCTCTGCAGACCAGGTGAACAAAACTCCACCAGGTACGTTGGGATCACATCAATTGAATTATTGCTCATAAGGGGAGGTGATAGGGCAAAATGAAGAAGATTGTCATGGGGACCACAAGGCTAACCCCCGTTCTTGCAGGGAAATGGCCTTGGGATGCTAGTTGTTGTTGGGTGACTAGGTTCTCGAACCTAGGACAAAGTGCAGGGAAAGGGAATATTTTTCCAGTGGTTTATACTGGTGCGAAATTCGCTTGACTAGGAAAAGGGGAAATGGTTGGTAAATCATGTATTATTAGATGTAGGGAAGATGATTAAAAGGAAGGAATTTTTGGAAATTGGTGAAAGTAAATATAGCATTTGAATTTCCAGACACGACGCAGGAAATGCGGCTATGAATAGCCAACTATCTGAGAGATGAGGTAACTAAATGCCAATTGGTGGGGTAGGGGGGCTAGGAATTTGATCATGGTGTGTGTGAGAAAGTATTTTTCAGGATGGACGATGAAGAAATCGCCGACGGAAGACCATGATCTTGACCGCCGAGGCCGTCGACCTGAATGAGCCCCTGGGCGATGCCGATGTGACCGGCGCATCTGAACACTGTTGATTTATTGTGATGATTTTGTTGTAAATCCCCTGCGGGAATTGGCTAATGCTTCTTATGTTTTATAAGCACACAGCTGCACATCTCCGCTTGATCCGACTATGGATCTGACTGCGACGCTTGGTCTGGCTGCCAAAGGACCTGACACTGATACTCTGGATCCACAAGCTGATTATGCGTCCATGAACGACTTTGACACAAAAGGAAGTTTCTCTCCTTACTTTGAATTGAAATGCTCTGCACTCTGACCAGGAACACGTGACCCAAGATATTAATTACATTATGTATTCCTCAGAACAACAGCATGGACGTCGATTAACTTCGAAGATCTGCAAGGACTGCGTCTGTGTGAGGACGGGGAGCCCTTCGATTGGGGGGAATTTCAGCTGCACCTACGCCACTGCAAGGGTGGGTTGGGAGACCCCCCCGGGCAACGTCCCCGGCCGGACCAGGCGCCTTCGTTGCGGATCTGAAACGTTAATAGATCTTCATGTTCTGGACCTTCATGTTCCAAACACGCACAACATGACACACCTTTCAAGTGTGCATGCGGGGTGCTTTGTGTGCGTGGGAGGACACACATACAACACTAAATAAAGCCCGATGTGGCCACATATAACACTATTCTCTTTTGTTTGCGAATAAAGCCCGATGTGGTCTTGTCTCTGTGATACGTAGTCTCGGTAGAGACAAAATGGGGGTATGTCGGTCATGCATTTAGTTATGCCTTATCTAATTATAGTTTGCATTTAAAAGTGGTTGCTTTTTAAAAAGGATTAAGCTTTCTATGTTCCCTCTTGCTTCGAACTATGCTTTACTGTCCTTTACTTTACTTTACTGTTCTTTACTGTGGCAAAGAATGTAGAAAGATAGTGAAACTGCTTGCTCTGTTACACTCCCTCGTGAAAACACGTCTTTTTGTCCTTGACCAAAAGCCAGCATGAGAAGGTGCTCTTTCTCCCGCATCTTTCCCTTAGCTCATGCCAAAGAAGATAGGGTCTCGGTGGGAGATATCTAGCCCGTTTTCCTTTGTCCGCGCTCATTTTTCAGCGGTGATTTTTTGTATATTTTTGTGTATATAAAGAAACTCTGGGTTGCCAATTTTCCAGGAATGTCTGGAGTTGTGCTGTTCAATTGAATTGTATAACTCTTACACCCTCCACAGCGCTGTGTTATTGGTTCATTAATAAATGCTTGTTATCCCTTGAACAAGGTGTGGAACATGGTTCTATTCCCGAGATATATATCCCCCCCACAATATATATATATACACACACACACACACAAAACCACACGATCCATTGGCCAGATGTGTACGAAGCTGCAATTATTTCCGTGTGTTGAAGACTTTATTTCGATGTTGTTAAAAGGTAAGATCTTGCCGTCCAGATCCAAGCGCAACGCCAAAAATGGATGCATGTTCTTTTCCATGGTAACAGTCACTCGTTTCATCAAAAGAGGCTCGGGATTTAATAAAGCACCAAAAGCTGCAATAATAGGCCATGGCTCAGGTATACATCACAAGGTAGTTCTTCATTGAAGAAACATTGGCCAGTGATGCACTATCCATTCAGGGTATGGATAGACTCGACGACCAACGAGGGCAGCTCCAGTTCCAAACACAAGCAAGTCCGAGTCAGTGCGATTCCAACAAAAACACCCGCTCGTCTTTTATCAGGTTAGCCTCCACCTGAAGCTTCAATCATTACATTTCACATGACAAATGGCAATTAACATTAAAAATAAAATGTGCACTTTGGAAACGACAATGAGATTATCATTAAAACAATGTTCACCCATTTTCCGAAACAAGGATAACTACCAAGGATTACAAGGATGAAGTAGAATGTTGGAAAGTTGATCATGAACCAATTGGCCTCTAACCTGAGCCAGTGTCCCAAGCAGCGAAAGCTTGTGAAATGATGAATATGGATTGGGGGAACGAATGCGACCAGGAAGCACAAATTGATTATAAACACAGATCAGTTTGTGGTCATGGCACTCGTAGACCAGTTTGTGATCATGGTTTTCGTCGACCAGTTTGTGATCATGGTGCTCGTAGACCAGTTTGTGATCATGGTGCTCGTATACCAGTTTGTGATCATGGTTTTCGTCGACCAGTTTGTGATCATGGTGCTCGTAGACCAGTTTGTGATCAGTGTTCGTAGACCAGTTTGTGATCATGGTGCTCGTAGACCAGTTTGTGATCATGGTGCTCGTAGACCAGTTTGTGATCATGGTGCTCGTAGACCAGTTTGTGATCATGGTGTTCGTAGACCAGTTTGTGATCATGGTGCTCGTAGACCAGTTTGTGATCATGGTACTCGTAGACCAGTTTGTGATCATGTTGTTTGTAGACCAGTTTGTGATCATGGTGTTCGTAGACCAGTTTGTGATCATGGTGTTCGTAGACCAGTTTGTGATCATGGTGCTCATAGACCAGTTTGTGATCATGGTGCTCGTAGACCAGTTTGTGATCATGGTGTCCGTTGACCAGTTTGTGAGCATGGTGCTCGGAGACCAATGGCTGGCTTCCTGGTTCTCACCAAGTGGGCATCGCGTCTGGATACCAGGGACGACCGAGGTGCCGCGACACTTCTGCCTGAATGTCTTCGAGGCTGCAATAGAGATGGTCGGGCACCAGAACGTCCTCCATGATGGACAGCTGCGTCAGACGATGTCCGCACATACGTACAAACTGCACAAACGCCGAACAGGACACCTCGCACTCCCCGAGCCCGATGGCGGTGAGCGAGAGACAGCACCCCGCGATCCGCAGCAGCTCTTCGTCCAGGTGTTGCATCCCGTTGGCACAAACCACCAGCTCGAGGAGCCGCGGGCAGTACAGGCCCACACGGCCCAGAACCGCCTTGCTCACGGAGCGGCCAAAGTACAGGTGCGTCACTGGTGTGAGGTCGAAAAAAAAAGGCTCAAACTCCTCCTCGGCATCCAGGTAAAAATACATTACCAGGTTGACCGACGGCGAATGACGAAGCAGGGCTTCCCAACTGGAGCGTCGGATCGAACGGAAAGGAAGTCGAGGCTGTCCGGTTGTTGGATCTTCGCTCACCACGTCGACACGCAGGTGCTCCAGATGCACGTGACACTCTGTGGACAGTGCCAGGAGCAGGTCATCGGACAACAGGTGGTAATTGAGCGCCAACTCGCGCAATCCTTGGCATTGATCGGCGACACACATGATACCTGTGGGAAACACTGTGATCACACACCTGGATGCATAATACAATGGTTAAACAACAATGCTCTTCAAAGGTTTGTCATCTGTCAAGAGGCAACCAGCCGGCCAGGTGGTCATCTGTCAAGAGGCAACCAGCCGGCCAGGTGGTCATCTGTCAAGAGGCAACCAGCCGGCCAGGTGGTCATCTGTCAAGAGGCAACCAGCCGGCCAGGTGGTCATCTGTCAAGAGGCAACCAGCCGGCCAGGTGGTCATCTGTCAAGAGGCAACCAGCCGGCCAGGTGGTCATCTGTCAAGAGGCAACCAGCCGGCCAGGTGGTCATCTGTCAAGAGGCAACCAGCCGGCTAGGTGGTCATCTGTCAAGAGGCAACCAGCCGGCCAGGTGGTCATCTGTCAAGAGGTAACCAGCCGGCCAGGTGGTCATCTGTCAAGAGGCAACCAGCCAGCCAGGTGGTCATCTGTCAACAGGCAACCAGCCGGCCAGGTGGTCATCTGTCAAAAGGCAACCAGCCGGCCAGGTGGTCATCTGTCAAGAGGCAACCAGCCGGCCAGGTGATCATCTGTCAAGAGGCAACCAGCCGGCCAGGTGGTCATCTGTCAAGAGGCAACCAGCCGGCCAAGTGGTCATCTGTCAAGAGGCAACCAGCTGGTCATCTGTCAAGAGGCAACCAGCCGGCCAGGTGATCATCTGTCAAGAGGCAACCAGCCGGCCAGGTGGTCATCTGTCAAGAGGCAACCAGCTGGTCATCTGTCAAGAGGCAACCAGCCGGCCAGGTGATCATCTGTCAAGAGGCAACCAGCCGGCCAGGTGGTCATCTGTCAAGAGGCAACCAGCCGGCCAGGTGTTCATCTGTCAAGAGAGGCGAAAATCATAGACATGGACCATTCTTCACCAATTCATGCGGGATTGACCGTTATGGACAAAGCTAGCACAGAGTACATCATGGACAAAGCTAGCACAGAGTACATCATGGACAAAGCTAGCACAGAGCACATCATGGACAAAGCTAGCGCAGAGTACATCATGGACAAAGCTAGCACAGAGCACATCATGGACAAAGCTAGCGCAGAGCACATCATGGACAAAGCTAGCACAGAGAACATCATGGACAAAGCTAGCGCAGAGTACATCATGGACAAAGCTAGCGCAGAGTACATCATGGACAAAGCTAGCGCAGAGTACATCATGGACAAAGCTAGCGCAGAGTACATTATGGACAAAGCTAGCGCAGAGTACATCATGGACAAAGCTAGCGCAGAGTACATCATGGACAAAGCTAGCGCAGAGCACATGATGGACAAAGCTAGCACAGAGCACATGATGGACAAAGCTAGCACAGAGCACATGATGGACAAAGCTAGCACAGAGCACATGATGGACAAAGCTAGCACAGAGCACATGATGGACAAAGCTGGCACAGAGTACATCATGGACAAAGCTAGCACAGAGTGCATCATGGACAAAGCCAGCACAGAGTACATAAAGGACAAAGCTAGCACAGAGTACATCATGGACAAAGCTAGCGCAGAGTACATCATGGACAAAGCTAGCACAGAGTACATCATGAGTAGTGTATATATGTTGCTTCTGGGACACTTTCATTTTCCCATTGACTTGCATGTTAATTTTTCCCCTCCCTCATTGCCCCTAAACACCTCTATTTCTCTCACCCTGTTCTTTACGAACCTTCTAACCTTTTGACATGTTATCCTTATTCATTAGACCACTTAAACAATGGTCCTTCTGTGTGAACCTGTGATCCTTCTGACCTTATGGACCATTTAACCTTTTACTCTTAATATCATCTGGTGAATCATCTTTGACCCACTCAAACAACGACCCTACAAATATTTGTTTATGTGTGGGAAATAATTTAATTCTCCTACAACTCTCCTCACCGTCTAATACATTAACAAAAAATATGTTTGAGTTTGGTTCTTTATTAAGATATTTTAACTGAGCTAAGATAAAATGGTAAACCTCCCTCAATGTTCTTGTTTGAGCGCCTCCAGTGCCACACACTTTTTGGTAGGCTCTGCCCACCTTTTGTTAAGCTCCGTCCACTTTTTGGTAAACCCCGGCCACTTTTTGGTAAGCCACGCCCACTTTTTAATAAGCCCACCCACTTTTTGTTAAGCCACGCCCACTTTGTGCTATGCCCCGCCCACTTTTGCTAAGTCCCACCCACTTTATAAACTCTTCAGCATTGTATCATTTCCAGGTAATACATTACATCATTTTCAGGGAATTTCCATCACATCATTTCCAGTTAAGACACGCCCAGGGAATTTCCACAGGAAATGACACACACCCAGCCCTTCTTATAAAAGGCACCGACCACACAGGCTTTTTCAAACACGCTTTCTGCTTCACTTGAGAATGGACTACTATGCCGAAATGGAATGGGATAACTTTGGTATCCCTTGGAGTCCTACACCTGTGAAGCGCTCAACCTTCAGATTGATGAACTGGACTCGAACCTCTTATCAATGGAGGTAAGTTTGTTTATTTATTTATTTATTTATTTAATTCTTTATTTAAATTTTTATTATTTTTATTTTTTAGATGAGACTCATGTAAGAGTTAACAAAGTTTATTTTAATATTCATAGAGCTTGATTTATACAAATAAAAATATTGTATTAAATTAATACATTGTTATTTTCTTTCACAGGAAATTGTATCTGAGATACGAAATGAAAATTCTGCTTTTAACACAACTTGGGATGAAGTTATTTTTTTGTTTGAAGACATTTTGAACAACCAAGACCCCCAGAACGAGTTCTACCTTGATGACCCAGCCAAAGAGTTATACCTTGGAGATCCACAAAATCCTGAAAAAGAGTTTTACCATGATGATACTTGTTGTGAGTTATCAAAACAAAACCCACTGAACAAGTTCTACCTTGATGAGCCAGAATACAAGTCATACATTGGAGACCCACAAATTTCTGAAAATTGGGAAAGGGGAGTTCTCCCTGATGGTCCGCAGTTATACTATGTGAGACACATCATAGAAACCCTAAAAAATTGTGAAATGGGAATTCTCCCTGATGGTCCGCAGTTATACTATGTGAGACACATCATAGAAACCCTAAAAAATTGGGCAAGGAGAGTTCTCCCTGATGGTCCGCAGTTATACTATGTGAGACACATCATAGAAACCCTAAAAAATTGTGAAACGGGAATTCTCCCTGATGGTCCGCAGTTATACTATGTGAGACACATCATAGAAACCCTAAAAAATTGGGCAGGGAGAGTTCTCCCTGATGGTCCACAGTTATACTATGTGAGACACATCATAGAAACCCTAAAAAATTGGGAAAGGGAAGTTTTCCCTGATGGTCCGCAGTTATACTATGTGAGACTTATCACGGAAACCCCCAATATTTCTGAAAATTGTGGTTCTACCTTGGGGACTTGGAAAGATGGTTATATTTTTGGAGACTCGGAATGGGGGTTTTGTTTTGATGACTCGGAATGTGATACCTATCTTGGAGGCTCAACAGGAATGTGGTTATACCTTGGGAACTTGGAAAGTTGGTTTTATTTTGGAGACTCTACCTGTGGGGTCCATCTTGGAGACTCTTTGGATTCTAAAGCAATGAACAATGTTCTTTGTTTAATGACGCTTGATTTAAGCAATATCAAGAAAGTTCGAGGAAGAAAATGCTGGAAAATTCTTTCTTCCCATTTCTACTTCTTCAAACTTGAAAGCCTTGAAAGACAGAATTGGGAGAAGAGGAAAAAAAAAAAAAAAGAAATACATATTTTAAAAAAAGAAGAAAAAAAAGATTATGTTAGGGTTTGGGTGGGATTTTGAATGTGAGGGTTAGGGATGGGGTTGGGTTAGGGATGGGGTTGGGTTAGGGTTGGGATTTTGAATGTGAGGGTTAGGGTTGGGGTTGGGTTAGGGATGGGGTTGGGTTAGGGTTGGGATTTTGAATGTGAGGGTTGGGGTTGGGTTAGGGATGGGATTGGGTTAGGGTTGGGATTTTGAATGTGAGGGTTAGGGATGGGTTGGGGTTGGGTTAGGGATGGGGTTGGGTTAGGGTTGGGATTTTGAATGTGAGGGTTAGGGATGGGGTTGGGTTAGGGATGGGGTTGGGTTAGGGATGGGGTTGGGTTAGGGATGGGGTTGGGTTAGGGATGGGGTTGGGTTAGGGATTGGGTTGGGTTAGGGATTGGGTTGGGGTTGGGTTAGGGATGGGTTGGGTTAGGGATGGGGTTGGGTTAGGGATGGGTTTGGGTTAGGGATGGGTTTGGGTTTGGGATGGGTTTGGGTTTGGGATGGGTTTGGGTTAGGGATGGGGTTGGGTTAGGGTTTGTATATTATTATGACTCACTCACACATACACAAAAGTTAAGCCCCAACTGGAAAGTTGAGGGATTCTGTGTTTGGGGTTCACAGATTTAAAAACGTATCCCCATTATACACACACAAAAGTTAAGCCCCAACTGAAAAGTTGTGGGATTCTGTGTTTGGGGTTCACAGATTTAAAAACGTATCCCCATTATACACACACAAAAGTTAAGCCCCAACTGGAAAGTAATCCATCATTGCTTCGGATATGAAATCTTTCCTCTTCTCCAATGGCTTGATCTCTGATCATCAATTTGGTTTCAGACCTGGTCACTCTACTCTGGACATGCTGCTTCTGCTGTCTCAACAATGGATGGAGGTCCTCAATGCCAAACAGGAAATTAGAGCTGTCTCCCTCGACATATCACGTGCCTTCGACACGGTCTGGCACCCCGCTCTGCTCACCAAACTCTCCTCCTTTGGTATCCATGGAAATCTCCACGCATGGCTGGCGGACTTCCTCTCTAGTCGTCGTCAACGTGTGGCCCTGAATGGGTTTCTCTCATCTCCTCTTCCTGTTCAGGCTGGAGTTCCCCAAGGCAGTGTTCTGGGCCCCGTGCTTTTTCTGGTCTTCATCAATGATCTCTCTGACTCTCTCGAAAATCCTCTCTATCTCTTTGCTGATGACTCCACTCTCTGCCGCTCCATTCCTCTTCCCTCAGATCGGCAGTCTGCTGCCTCCTCACTCTCTGAAGACCTGGACAAAATCACAGACTGGTCAAACAAGTGGAACATGTCTTTCAATCCTGACAAATCTCACACTCTTACTATGTCTCTCCGAAAAGATCGACTGGACAACCCTCCCATCTACTTTCTCAACAATCCTCTCCAAGAAGTTCTGTCGCTCAAGATTTTGGGTCTCACTATCTGCCATGATCTTTCTTGGGAAAACCACATTTCCAAGCTGGCCTCCAAAGCCAGTCGCCGACTGGGCATCCTCCGTCGTGCGAAGTCCTTCCTCGGCACACCTGAGCTCCTCACCACATACAAGGCTTTCATCCGCAGCTCAATGGAATACTGTTCTCCCCTATGGGCCGGTGCTCCTGCCTCACACCTAGCTCGGCTTCACGCTGTTGAAACCAAAGCTTTCAGAATTATTGGAATCTCCCGCGATGAAGCTATCTCTGAGGGCCTTTCACTCACTCACCGCAGGCAGGTAGGTGGTCTTTCTGTCTTCTACCGACTCCTCTCCGGCCTTGCACCCCCAGCTCTCTCTGTGCTCTGTCCCCCAAATATTCCTACAGGTCGCACAAGATCTGCCAGCAACCCTCTGATGGTTAAACTGCCGAAATCTCGGCTCTCTGCTCACCTTCACTCTTTCATTCCTCTTTTCTCCCGCCTCTGGAACAAACTCCCTCACTCCCTTCAATCCCACTCCTCCCTCCAGGTCTTTAAAACAGCTGTTCACCACCATCTCTTATCTTCCCCCATCCAAAACCTTGATCTTTTCTACCCCCGCTAATTCACCCCAGATCCACCTTGTTTGAAATTCCAACTTCTTTCCTGGAAGTCCTGGCAATGTCCATATGTTTTATACCTCTCCCACCGCCCCCTTCCCACGCCCCCCCCCCAAAGCCCTCGCCCTCTCTCAGATCTCTCGATGTCTCCATGTCTCTCGGTCCCTGCTCTCAAATGTTGTGTTTTGTGTCCTTCCCCCTCTCTCCCCATCTTGTCTACCGCTCCCTATGTTATATGTTTTATGTGTCGGTTTGTCTTTCTGTGTGATTAATGTTCGCTCTTTCACGAGCCTCGACCTTGTATACAAAAAAAAAAAAAAAAAAAAAAAAAAAAAAAAAAAAAAAAAAAAAAAAAAAAGTTGAGGGATTCTGTGTTTGGGGTTCACAGATTTAAAAACGTATCCCCATTATACACACACAAAAGTTAAGCCCCAACTGAAAAGTTGTGGGATTCTGTGTTTGGGGTTCACAGATTTAAAAACGTATCCCCATTATGCACACACAAAAGTTAAGCCCCAACTGGAAAGTTGAGGGATTCTGTGTTTGGGGTTCACAGATTTAAAAACGTATCCCCATTATACACACACAAAAGTTAAGCCCCAACTAAAAAGTTGTGTGATTCTGTGTTTGGGGTTCACAGATTTAAAAACGTATCCCCATTACATTTTATTTATTTATTTATTATTTTCAAGGGTATTATCTGCTTACTTGTGTTTTTTGTAATTCTTGTGAGTAAAATGAACCCAAGATTTCTTCTCCATTTCAATCATATAATTTGTAGGTCCAAGGGACTGTATCCATTACATCAACGATTTTAAATAATTCATTAGTCCATCTCTTTGTATAACCTTTCTCAAAATGACTTTTCCATTTGTATATTCTTACAATATCACCAACTTTAAACTTGGGCTTTCTCAAATTAATCTCCTTTTCATATTCTAATTTTGTAAATGTTTCTGATGGTTTTGATTGTGTTGATGAATGAACTGTATTATTGTAATTATCTACAATATCCTGAATTAAATACACCCATTTTTGAGAACCGAGTTGTGTGAATTTTTTATATAATTTCTCTTTTAAAGTACGATTAAAACGCTCAATAACAACTGCCTTTCCTTCATTAAAGGTGCTGTATAATTTAATACCCTTCCCCTTAAGAAATTTCATGAATATTTTGTTATAGAACTCTGTTCCCTCATCAGTCCATAACTTCTTTGGTTTCCTTTTATCCCGATCAAATATTAGCTTAAAGGCTAACATTAAAGTATCACCCCTTTTATTTTTTAAAGGGACAACCCAGGCAAATCTACTCCTCAAATCAATAACGGTTAAAGCATACCTGTATCCCCTGTCATTATTCAATTCAATTAAATCAGCGGACCATATGTGGTCGGTGTATTTAGAATAAACCTTCCTTCTTTTAAACTTTGTGATTATAGGTTTGTGTAATTCTTCAGCCAAAAGCTCCTCAGTCTTGATGACATCATTAGAGCCTAATAGTTTTTTGAGGAATAACCAAGACCAAGTTTCAATTTAGCATTTATCAAATTTCTCACAATAAACCTATCAACTTTCTCTCTCAACGTTGGATTTTGTATCAAAGACAAATTATACAACATTTCGCTGTCGGCTTTATGTTTTTCAGTCAACGTAGTGGTTTTCCCATAAGCAATATCATGCTTCATACACACTTCGTCAACCCTATTTGTAGGTTTAGACCAAGGTTTAGGATTGTCAGCCTCATCTAATCTTTTATCCAAGTTTGTTCCTGGACCACAGAAACAATACACTGGAAGGTGTAATTCCCCTGGAATTCCAGTTGTTGTAAATTTACTTCCTGACAGAAACTTTTGTATGTCTCCTCCTCTTTTAGGAGAGATGAATTGGCACTTTTTAGAGCCACATACTTGACATATTCCTTTTTGATAAACTCTATTATTTTTAGCTTTAACATAAGAGATATTTTTAGATTTAGTTTTCTTTTTACATTTGAGACAATAACTCATATTTATTTATCAGAAAAATTCTGACAGAGTATCAAAACCTTTTTGGTTTTCAACATATACATTTCAATCTTTATTTTTAAAACATAAAGAATCCTAAGGAATGCCTTCACTCTCTCCTCCATTTATTTACAAATAAAAACTAACTGAAGTCAATGACACCAACATCATCAATCACATAATCTTTTCCTTCTTCTTCTTCTTCTTCTTCTTCTTCTTCACCACTTTCTCGTTGAAATCTCCTCCCTGAAATTGAAGACATTGACGTTGTTATTTTTGAAACCATTATCTTCATAAGAGTTGTTAATTCTTTAATTTCCTCTTCGGTGCATTGAGATTGATTTATTTGCTGTAATACACTCAATCTTTTACGAATCTCACTGATTTCCATCTTTTTATATTTTTCCTCCCTCTCTCTTTGCTCCCTTTCCTCCCTCTCCTCCTTCTCCTTTTTCTCCCTCTCCTCCTTCTTCTTTTTCTCTTTCCTCCTTCTCCCTTTTCTCTCCTTCCTCCTTCTCCTTTTTCTCCCTCTCCTCCTCCTTGTTCTCCCTCTCCTCCTTCTCCTCCCTCTCCCTTTCCTTCTTCTCTCTTTTCTCTCTTTCCTCCTTCTCTTCTTCAACTCCTTCCTCATCCCTTGCTACCCTTGAGTTTGAACCCCAAAGAATATTATACATATACTCATCTGGATTTTGTGATATTCTTGTATCTATAATTATTTTTCTCATAATAGGATACCAATAAGATTTGTTGACGATTTCTAAAAGAGTTTTATATTTCATAACTTTGAGAAGTTCATTTTTATTTAATATTTTAAACAAGTCTCTATTTGTGGGTTTAACAATATCAGTATAAGGCCAGTTTTTAATGACAAAATTCCCATGTATATGCTCCAAATCATAAGGTATGTAATACCGAGCACCCTTTTCTTGTAGGTATCCTTGAATACAAAAATTATAATTCTCTTGTAGTCTTCTTCCTGCCATTTATGTATCAGAAATATATGTGAGATTAATATTATGACAGGTAATACCACCCCATCTTCCCACTACCAAATTGGTTTGTATTCCTTGGCTTTCTATCCTTATCTCATGACCTTCCTTCTTTGTCATGCTAACCATCGCTATACTATCATATATTTTTCTTTTCTTAAAACCATGTATTTGTTGTTTATTAATTGTACTTCCACATAAATCCTTATCCTCACCAAGTGGATAATATTCTTCTTTACGAGACTGATTAAAATCATGTAGGTCTTCTATGTTTATTGAAAAAGACCAATTATACCCTAAATCAGGCATATCATACCCCCATTTATTAATTCGCATATTAACTATATGTCCTTCTTTATAAAATTCAATTGTAAGCAGGTAGTTAAATTCAATGAGGAAAGGTGTATGGTCAGTATAACCAGGTGTTGTGGTTGTAAATTTTACTTGTTTAACAAAACGTGCTGTTTTCTTATAAAAATATATATTGTGATAAATCACTTAATCTAATTAAGTCATTCGCATCTGTAGGGTTTGGATAATTGATTAATTTATAAATATTCTTCACATTAATATTTTTACTTACACTATATTTTTGTCGTTCAGCCTGTGCCTTTGTATAATAATTTGATAAATCAATATCCTGAGAGGATTTTCCAAAGATAGAACCATCTTTTCCAACATAAGTCATTTATATTAGATTAAAAATGATATCATAAAAATTTTCATTATTGTTGAGTTGAAATAATACATATAAACATAATTGACCACAACATTTAGAATTAATTTCTTGAACTTGAAATGTTTGATAAACACCATTCTGTAAGAATTGTATTACTTCAACAGGTGGTGGCATACCATAACTATCAAAATAATATTTATCCTGACTATTATGAATACAAACCCAATGAGAACCATTCTGTGTGTCTAAATTCATAATAATATTCTTTGTATTCTTATTTATATGTATTAATTCATCTCTCATACAAATAACCACATTATCAATTTTTAGTGTTTTACAATACTTAGCTAGTTCTATATTTGACGTTGTATTCTTTCCAAATTGTTTAAACCATTTATCCATTTATTTATGAGAAAGATACAATCCATTACCCCGTTTAGTTAGTTTAACACCCGCTTGAGTGATAGAGGAAAGCATATCTCCAACCAACAATCTAGCTTTATCAGGTAGACTTTCAAGTTTTTGAGCAAAATCTACAATTACACCACTTCCACTAATTTGTTTCTCCAACTCCTTGTTATGTCTTTCCAATTCTTTTTGAGCTTTTAGTTGTGCCTTCCTTTCGTTAGCAGTTTTTACCGCTGCTGAAATACCACCAGTCAATGCTCCCGCCGCACTTAAACCAGCAAATAAAGGAATTAGAAACGGGAGAAATCCTCCTCTTGACTCGTCTATTGAATATTTCTTTAACATAGGTTTCGTCATTTTAATTTTAAGTGATCCAACATCATTTAGTGTTTTTACTTGTGTGTGTGTGAGTAAAACATCAATTCTTACAGCTCCTTTTCTTTGAATTGTATTAACATTAATAATACAAGGCTTTTGATTTTGAATACAAGATGTTAATTTATTAAGATTGATTTGATTAACATATACCCCAACCATTTATTTATGAGAAAAAACCTATGTGATATTAATCATAACACCATTATCTGTATTAATCTGTAATTCTGTTTCCTCCAAAAGCAAACAATATGCATTAACCTCTTCACTCTCCCCTCTTTCAATGTATAGAGAAGTATCCACTCGATTAGACTTTATAGTTTCCTTTTGAGAACTCAGGTCAATTGCGTAGATTGTATAAAGTTTTTGAAACGCAACCATATCCAAAATAGGATCATTATTACCATTACTTTCACACACCTTTTGGTAGGACTTGTAGGCTTCCGCATAATCATTTTTTTCCCAATCAATTTCCAATCTATCTCGTGGATAAAATGTGCCATCAAGAGAAACCCGAAGTTGTTTCACCTTAGCATTATCACTCAGGGCATTATTCTTATTAGTACCGTCCTCTCCATCTGGTTTTTTAAAAATGAGCCAGAGGTATCGTGGCTTTCCTTGAAGAACACCCAAATTCCAAGTGTAGGTAGTGTGTTCCAGTTTAACGTGTTGGCATCTTCTTTTAAGGTACGATACATTTAGCGGTTTCTTTGAGTTAAGTCTTCTATTTAACATCTCTTCCGTTTTAAGATTAGGAGTATATTCACTGATATACCAACACAAATCATTAATAACAAATTTATTATTTTCTCCAAAAGCATTTTCAACCCCAAAAAGCAACCTATTTACATTATCATTCCTTTGTAGTTGAAATCTAATTTTAAGACCATACAAAACTTTGTCATAATCACAAAATCCAAATATACCTTTCAGAGGTACTGCTACGGTAAAACTATTCTCTGGTTTTGTGTCATCATTATACATTGCCTTCCTTTGACTATAACCAGGGTCTGTGTTTGTACCCATTGACATATCAGGAATAAAACCTTCAACAGCTCCCTTACCCATTCTATCACCAAACGAATATAGTGTAAATTTCATCATTTCAGATGTAGCAGAGACATAATCAACCACTTCAACCTCTTGTGTTCCAATATACAGGCGAACACTATCAAACATTTTCCAGAAGAAATCATTTACGAGTGTAGCATTAGTATTATTCGCAGCCTTAGTGAATTTAAATTTACACAGCAAGAAACTATCAGCTATATTCAAGTAAGTTTGTTGATTATTTATTTCAAAACTTTTTGTTCCGTTTGAATTCCAGTCTGTTCCTGTTATAGCATTTACCTTAAAATAGTCTTCCTTTTTCGTGGAGTTTGAAATGATAATTGTATCATCCAAATCATAGATACTATCAATCGCTTCCATACTTGTATTTATATAGTATTAAAATCGTTGAAACCCTGACCCAAGTATTTTAATGATTTTTTGTCGTTCTTGTGAAGATAGTTGAGTTTTACCTTTTTTTATTTCTTTGATTGCTTGTAATTTATGAGACTCCTTTTGAGCATCTTTTATACTCTTTATAGCACCCGCAACGGAGCCCATGGCAGAAGCAGTTGAACCAATTAGGTCTTTATGTTTAAGGATGGTTGAACCAATACCCATTAGAGTATCAATTATCCCATCTCCTTTATTTCGAAATTGATGACCTACACCTCGTTGTCTCTTAGGTTTATAGTATCCTCTACCCACATACCTTGTATAGTATGGTGAAAGGTACATGCCCTCCCCTGTAATTATTTTATATTTTCCCAACTCGTGTTTTCTCACAATAACCATTATTTATTTATTGAAAAACTTCACGTAGGTGAATTCTGATGGATATAATTTCATCATTAAAGGATATCATACGATTATCTTGGTCGGTTATCCTAAAATTTACTCTGTATATGGTTTTTCCTGACACAGGTAAATAGACAAGATTTTTTGGTTCCATATTAAATTTATAACCAATCGGGGTTGAGTATGCACTGAATGAAAATATTGTATTTGTTCTTATTCCATCGTTATAAGCACCATCAATCAAATCACAATGAATTAATACTGAATTTATACCGGAGGATATTTGAATAACATTATCACTGTAAAACGTCCCGTTATTTTCAATCTTTTTTGAAGAGAAACCCAATAGCTCTCTAAACGAATTTTCAATCGTGAAATCAACTTTATAATTATTTTTAAGTTTAATAGTTGATTTTGAAGTGTGTTTTTGAATATCTATTACAATATTTTTTGGTTCATCACCTTTTTCTTTCATAAGGCGAGAGACTTCTGAAGATATTTGAGAAATCTCGTAAGCTCCAGGTGAAACGGTTATAGTTTTATATCCACTTCCTGGATTATAACTAAACTTGTTGTTTTTCTCTGTGATATTAAACAAGGTATTATAAGTTTCCATCGACAATAAAGATGCCTCATATGAGGTAAGGGGGTCAAGTTGTAGTGGGTAAGGGAATGAAGCTGTGTAATCGCTCGTTGTGAAATTAAAACTAAGAATTGTGCTTCTCATCTTATTTAATATCTAATAAAATATCTTTGTATTGACATTTATTAATTATTTTCATATTCATCAACCGATCTAAAATGGCTGAGGATTCATTAAAACAATTGTTGTTTCCAGCCTTCTTACTACCTAACAACAATAATAGCCTATTAACTAATTGTGATGGGTCATTTGGAAGAAAACTAGCACCTGAACCAAGCTTACTTAAAGCATCAATAATATGTTTCTCCTTCTCATTCTTCTTACTTTTACCAGCGACAGAAACTCCATAATCAAGTGCATTTAGCAACTCAATATATACCCTATCTTCCTCTCTTTCCATATCAAGTGGTTCCTCAAAATATTTTGAACCGCTGAATCCGGGGTTTGTTAGAAGAAACATTTATCTTGGAGTTAATTTAACATTTGGTTGAGTAGAACTCAAGAACATCAATTCATCATTAAATATCAATACCTTTTCTTCCACAAGATGGAACACTGCTGGTTCTTCTGTTGGAATGAGACCTGCTCTGGTTTTTGAATCTGCCAAATATTCATTGTTTTGAAGAGCTTCCACTACATAATTAGGGGGTTGATTTACCTCCTCAAGTTTCTGAAATAATTCTTCATCATTATATTCGAATTTTCCAAGTTCTTGTTTTGTTATCTGACTAAAATCTTTGAGCATTTGAAGTTTTTTCGGAGTAAATTCTACCGTGGGAACTGTAGGGTGTTGAGTTTTTAAAAGCGGTTTAAAAAATTTCTCTTGTTTTCTTTCAAAGGCTTCTTCACCAGTTAGTTTCCGTCTCCGTTTCTTCTTCATCTCTTCCTGTTGTTTTACAACTTTTGAAACCAACTCTTGATGTGCTTTAAACTTTCTTGCTCTTTCTTCGGTATTCATTTTCTGTATTTATTTATTGAAAAATATCATTTAATGAATTGTAAAGGTCAATGGGAAAATTTTCCTTTTCTTCATCATTATAGTAAATGTGTTGAAATAAATCCTTTTCTTTAAATATTTCATCAAATTCTTTATTGGTATTAATACGAGTTGTTATTTCTTCTTCACTAATACTTGTATCTCTGCTTTTCATACGTTTGCGTTGTCTCCTCATCGATATCAAAACCGAATGATAAAATCTTAACTCCATCACCACACAAATGTTTAATAATTTGTCTCATTCCTTCAGGATTAGTTTCTAAAATCCCAAGACCATTAGATTTCACTTTATTTAACTCACTCCTACAATGTGAATATTTTGTAGAACCAAGAGAGACCTCCTCAAATATTTGACCTTCGTTCCTCAATCGCATATGTTCCTCCATTGAAATGTAGTAATAATCTTTCCCTTCTACTTCTCCTGGTTGCTTTGCTCTGGTTGTAGTACTCACAAAACGAATCATAGGGTGTTTTTAAAAAAAACTTACAATCTTTTCATTTTTACTATTCAAGAGTTTAGATTTATGAAAGTTCTTTCCAGAAGCAGATTTACCCACAAGGTTAATAATAATTGTTGTCATTAATATATGTAATTATGTTTAAAATAAAAATACATCCTTTAATATCTCATCTTGTTTCACAACAATATATTTATATTTTCCAATCGTGTGTTTCATATAATTTTCAAATTCTTTTTTACTACATAACGTAGAGCAATTATCTCTCCAAAAATTATTTACATCTATTGAATTTAACTTAAATAAAATAAAAGTATTGGCATTGTTTCTTATTGAGCGTCGAGGGAGTTGAAAATATGACTGACTAAGATAAATACAATTACAAGAAGAATGTCTCCCTCTTGTATAGTAGCTGTCCATTACTGTTTGGTTTCTCTCATTAACACAATCATCAAAGATGACGAGGTTCTTTTTTGATTTATCTAAATCTTGAGGTGAAGGTATATCATCCGTATTATCACTGAGAATACAAGTTATGGGTTTTGGTTTCGATTTTGATTTCTGTGTATCACAAAATAATTGTATTATATCTTCAATATTATAATCATTTAGTTTGTTTTGAAGTTTAAATAAACCGATAATGTCTTCCTTTTTAAGACCTGCATTAAAACCCTGTGAGAGTAGTTGATACTCGGGTTGAAAACTAGACTTTGTAAAAATTATTAAATTATCATAATCTAAAAAATTAGGACCAAGGAGCATCTTTAAAAGTAAACAGGTTTTTCCACATCCGCTTGAACCAACTATTAGACATCTCAATGAATTTGGAATGTTTTTATGGTTATTAAATTTTATCTTATTTTCCCAAACGGGTAAAAAATCATTCATTTATATATTTTGAAAACAAGTCATCTAACTTTTTTTGAGCTATTTTAGAAACTCTACATTTTATCCTGAGTTCGGGTTTAATTTCAAAATAATTCATTATTTTATTTATATAGTATCTTGTATTAACATTTCCATTAAAATTATTTTGAATAATAAATATCATTAAACCCTTATACATTTTCTTAATACAAATAGTCTCTTCCCTTGAAAGAAATGGTGTATTATCATCACAATACTTAACATTCATCTCTCTTATTAATCTTGTAAAGTAATTCATTTTTGGTTCTAATTTAAAAGAGTTATATATATTTTTATATTTTTTATTATCATTAATTAAAATTAAATCACAGAATAAACATTGTTTATATGAATCCTCATCATTAAGCCCCACTCTATCACAAGCCGGACAATTCTCTAATTTATCATATGGAGAGTCTGGAAATTCTAAATATCCTTCAGAACTTATCATATTTATGTGGTAAATTTTTACTTAAACTAAATGCAAGTTTATTCATTAATAAATACAATGTTTCAAAGCACAAAAGACAAATTTCAATCAATCTCTACTTCGGTGGAAGATATAGAAAAATATGTCAAAGATGTTAAATTGAACAAAGATAAATATGGAAATTTTTGGGTAAAACCAGTTATGGAAAATAACATGAGCCCCTCTATTTCATTTAAAGGAAGAGCTCTAACTATACCTGGAAAGACATCCATTAAAGTAAATCTCACAAAAGTTTCTCCTCTACTCCTGGCAATTTATTCAAAGCTTGAAAAAGTGATTGACCATGATACTTTGAAAAAGAATGATAAGACCATCAACAATACTCGTGGAGAAATTTGTATTTACTTTAATAATCCAAAGGGTGTAGATCTAAGTAAAATGAATGATGTTAATATTTCTGGTGAAATGTCATTTCGTTCTATGATAGTTAGAGATTATTTAAAGATAACTTTTGATATTAAAAATGTAGAGATTGAATCCGTTAATGAAAGAAAGTATATTGGTATAGATGGAAAGGTTTTTTCTGCTAATTAAATACGAGTCATTACAGCAGTGAAGATTTTACTATTTCATTGAACTCGGACAATAGTGATGATAGTATTTCATTGAACACAGATGATAGTTATGATACTAATAGTTTGTGCTCAAATGATAGTTATGAGAGTAGCTTTATTGATGACTCTGAGTATGATTCTGAGTATTCATGTGATAGTTATGACTTAGATGATTCTGAGTGAAAAAGTGTTTTAGTTTAAGCACAGCGATATATATAAAACGGAGCTGTAAAGCTCAAAAGTGTTTTATTTTAAGCACAGCGATATATATAAAACGGAGCTGTAAAGCTCAAAAGTGTTTTATTTTAAGCACAGTGATATATATAAAACACCACGTTTTCTCACGCTATAAATATGGTTTATTGTGATACTTGCGAGAAGGAAGTAAAATATTATAAACAACATTCTCACCGCAAAACATACATACAACATTCTTAACAAACTTTCCCCTCTTCCACCTAAAACAAAACATTGTAAGGTCTGTAAAACAACCATCCTCAAGAAGGGGTTTAAAGCCCATCTTAAAACTAACAAACACTTGTCAAAATTGTTTACTATTAAAAATACTGATGGTGCTTTCAAAAGACATATCAGGATTCGAATCTTTAACTTCAAACCTCCCGAACCAAAGTCTATAGTTGATGCTGTTGAAATAGTCAAACCTGCTGTTCAAACATTGATTGAAAAAACACTAAAAGAAATGAAACCACTTAAATTTTATATGGGGGTAAAATTAGAAATGACAAAGGATGAAGGAGTTATAGATGCACCATACATGAGAACTGAGCCACACTTTATATCTTCATATCAAGATTTTAAAACATCAGGAGTCTATGATGAACTTATTAAACAAGAGTAAGATGTGGATAATTCAATCGTAGGAAGTGGATTCAATATAGGAAAAATTATTTACATAGACATTCATATTCTTAAATCAGATCCTCTAAAAGCTTCTTCTTACATTGATTTACCCAGTTTTATCAAAAATAGAAAAGCAGTTATCAATATCAAAAATAAAGACAATAAATGTTTTCTCTGGTCTATTTTAGCACACTTACATCCTCCACATTTTCATGATGAAAGAGTATCTCATTATAAAAAATATGAGAATACATTAAATACGAAAGATCTAAAGTTTCCGATGACTTTAAATGATATTCCTAAATTTGAAAAGATGAATAATTTATCAGTTAATGTTTATGGTCTAACAGAAACAAACAACATTCAGGTTTTAAAGCTTTCTGACAATTGTAAACAAACTCATATTAATCTTCTATATTTTAATTCAGAGGAAAATTCACATTATACATACATTAAAGATATTGCTAAATTAATAAAACCACAAGTATGTAAAAGAACAAATAAAATATATATTTTTTTGCGTTGTCTTAACTTCTTCCATACACAAGAAAGATTAGATCAACATTCAAATTATTGTGGTCAACATAAATCAACGGTAATCAATATGCCTAAAGAAGGCTCAAAGATCACATTCAAAGATGAAAAGAAAAAGATCAAACATCCATTTGTTATATATGCTGATTTTGAAAGTATTCTAGAAAAAATAAATACTGCTTCTCCAGATCCAAAAGAATCATACACAAATAAATATCAAAAACATATTCCTTGCGGTTTTTGTTATTATATCAAATCATCCGTTGGTGATAAATATAACAAGTTAGAGGAGTATAGAGGCTCAAATACCCCAGAGGAGTTTGTGAAACGACTAGAAAAAGACTGTGTCCGATTAACCAAGATAATGAGAGAAACCAATAAACCAATGTCCTTGATGAGTGAACAGAAAAGGGAATTTAGAAAAAACAATGTTTGTCATATTTGTGAGGAAAAAATTGGTGAAGGTCTAAAGGTTAGAGATCATTGTCATCTCACTGGTAAATATAGAGGTCCGGCTCATCAAAGTTGTAATATTAATTATCAACTCCCCTCTTTCATTCCTGTCTTTCTTCATAACAATGCTCATTATGATACGCATCTATTTATTAATGAACTTTCAAAGACATCTGGACACATTTCAGCAATTCCTAACACGGATCAGAAATACATTTCATTCACAAAAACAATTCACACATCTCCTATTACTCATATCACATTTCTTGATACATTTAAATTCATGGCAAGTCCATTGGCTAACTTGGTTCAAAATCTAAAAGAGTTTCCATGTCTTTCAGAGTATTTTTCAGATAAAGATTTTCTAACACAAAAGGGAATTTACCCCTATGACTATATGGACTCATTTGAGAGATTCAATGAAACACAACTTCCTTCAAAAGAAAATTTCTATAACAAATTAAACAACAGTAATATATCTGATAAAGATTATGTACTCGCACAAAATGTTTGGGAAAAATATAACATCAAGAATCTTGGCGAGTATCACGATTTGTATCTCAAAACTGATGTGCTTTTATTGGCCGATGTATTTGAAGCCTTTAGATCTGTTTGTCGCACTGGATATGGATTGGATCCTGCTCACTACTACACAGCACCTGGATTGGCCTGGAGTGCGATGTTGAAAATGACAAAACAAGCTTTGGATTTCATAACCGATGTTGATATGCTTTTGATGATTGAAAAGGCAAAAAGAGGTGGAATTTCACAAGTCTGCTCGAGTAGATACGCAAAAGCAAATAACAAATATCTTCCAAATTATGATCCAACGAAAGAGAGTTCTTACTTGATGTACTATGACGCGAACAACCTGTATGGCTGGGCAATGTCTCAGGCTCTTCCTTATGGAAAATTTAGATGGGTAAAGGAAAAAGACTACAAAAACGTTTTACAAGATGTATGTATCTCTACACAAAAAGAATTGGATGAAGAAAAAGTTGGTTATTATTTTGAAATTGATTTAAAATATCCAGAGGAACTCCATAACCTACACAAAGATCTCCCATTTGCTTGTGAGAAAGAAAGTCCAAAGAAAGAATGGTTGAGTGATTATCAACGATCGTTTGATATAGGTGAATCAACAGAAAAATTACTTACTACATTATATAACAAGAAAAATTATGTTCTACACCAAAGAAATTTGCGACAATATTTATCAAAAGGTCTAAGAGTAGAGAAGATCCACAGGGTTCTAAAGTTCAATCAAAGTCATTGGTTAAAGGGGTACATCGATTTTAATACACAAAGAAGAACAGAGTCAAAAACAGATTTTGAGAAAGACTTTTATAAATTGATGAATAATGCAGTCTTTGGTAAGACTATGGAGAATGTGAGGAAAAGACAAAATATCAGACTATCAACATCTTGGGAACAAGCATCAAAATTAATTAATAGACCGAGTTTTACTCGAGCTGAGGTCTTTACTGAGAACTTTTGTGCGATCCATTTGATTAAAGAGAGTATTGAAATGAACAAACCTATTTATATTGGAACAACAATTCTTGATTTATCAAAGTCATTAATGTATGATTACTTTTATAATAACTTGAGGAAGAAATATCAAAATGATGTTAATCTACTTTATATGGATACAGATAGTTTTATTTTGAAAATTAATAACAACGATGTTTATTCAGACATGAAAAGAGACATTAATATCTATGACACGAGTAATTACAGTCCAGAGAGTGAGTTGTTCTCTTCTAAAAATAAAAAGGCGATTGGAAAGTTCAAGGATGAATTAGGAGGAAATGTTATGAGTGAATTTGTGGGATTGAGGTCAAAGGCTTATGCTTATAAATACATTGTGAATAACGTTGAAAAGACTGATAAGAAGTTAAAAGGTGTTAAGAAAAATGTTATTAAAGAAACAATAAACTTTAAGGATTATTATAACTGTTTAACAACAAAGAAAGAAGAGTTTAGAAAGATTAATGGAATAAGAAGTTATAAACATCAATTATATTCAGAAGAGATAAATAAGAAAGCATTGGGGGCTTTTGATGATAAGAGGTTTATTTTAGAAAATGGAATTGATAGTCTCCCTTATGGTTATATAAGTATATAAGTGATAAGATATATATAAGTGATAAGATATACATAAGTGATAAGATATATATAAGTGATAAGATATATATAAGTGATAAGTTAAAAAGGGGGGGTTGGGGATTTTAACGGGCTACCGCTAAAATGTCTCAGGCTCTTTTTTACTATTATATAAATGATAGAACCAAGTATCAACCAGACTAAAGAGTGGAGGTGTAATCAACCTTGGTATATAAATGGAAAACATAATGAATGTGAAAAATATCAAATAGGTATAATTGAAAAGGCAACTGGTAAAAAAGTTCACAAAACAAATAAGAGAATCAATTTAAATACCGGTGAGTTGGGTAAAAAAGATAAAAATATTTTTGAGTGGACGGAAAACTTTGATGGTTGTCAGGAAAATATATACATTAATTTAAAAATGGTATGTGGGAGAGGAGGCACTCAGACAAGAACATTGAGGGAGGTTTATCATTTTATTTTAGCTCAGTTAAAATATCTTAATAAAGAACCAAACTCAAACATATTTTTTGTTAATGTATTAGACGGTGAGGAGAGTTGTAGGAGAATTAAATTATTTCCCACACATAAACAAATATTTGTAGGGTCGTTGTTTGAGTGGGTCAAAGATGATTCACCAGATGATATTAAGAGTAAAAGGTTAAAAGGTCCATAAGGTCAGAAGGATCACAGGTTCACACAGAAGGACCATTGTTTAAGTGGTCTAATGAATAAGGATAACATGTCAAAAGGTTAGAAGGTTCGTAAAGAACAGGGTGAGAGAAATAGAGGTGTTTAGGGGCAATGAGGGAGTGGAAAAATTAACATGTAAGTCAATGGGAAAATGAGAGTGTCCCATAAGCAACATATATACACTACTATCATGGACAAAGCCAGCGCAGAGTACATCATGGACAAAGCTAGCACAGAGTACATCATGGACAAAGCTAGCGCAGAGTACATCATGGACAAAGCTAGCGCAGAGTACATCATGGACAAAGCTAGCGCAGAGTACATCATGGCCAAAGCTAGCACAGAGTACATCATGGACAAAACCAGCACAGAGTACATCATGGACAAAGCTAGCACAGAGTACATCATGGACAAAACCAGCACAGAGTACATCATGGACAAAGCTAGCGCAGAGTACATCATGGACAAAGCCAGCGCAGAGTACATCATGGACAAAGCCAGCACAGAGTACATCATGTACAAAGCTAGTGCAAAGTACATCTGGACAAAGCTAGCACAGAGTACATCATGGACAGAGCTGGCGCAGAGTACATGATGGACAAAGCTAGTACAGAGCACATGATGGACAAAGCTAGTGAAGAGTACATCATGGACAAAACCAGCACAGAGTACATCATGGACAAAGCTAGCGCAGAGTACATCATGGACAAAGCTAGCGCAGAGTACATCATGGACAAAGCTAGCGCAGAGTACATCATGGACAAAGCTAGCGCAGAGTACATCATGGACAAAGCTAGCACAGAGTACATCATGGACAAAGCTAGCGCAGAGTACATCATGGACAAAGCTAGCGCAGAGTACATCATGGACAAAGCTAGCGCAGAGTACATCATGGACAAAGCTAGCGCAGAGTACATCATGGACAAAGCTAGCACAGAGTACATCATGGACAAAACCAGCACAGAGTACATCATGGACAAAGCTAGCGCAGAGTACATCATGGACAAAGCTAGCGCAGAGTACATCATGGACAAAACCAGCACAGAGTACATCATGGACAAAACCAGCACAGAGTACATCATGGACAAAGCTAGCGCAGAGTACATCATGGACAAAGCTAGTGCAGAGTACATCTGGACAAAGCTAGCACAGAGTACATCATGGACAAAGCTGGCGCAGAGTACATCATGGACAAAGCTAGCGCAGAGTACATCATGGACAAAGCTAGCACAGAGCACATGATGGACAAAGCTAGCACAGAGCACATGATGGACAAAGCTAGCACAGAGCACATGATGGACAAAGCTGGCACAGAGTACATCATGGACAAAGCTAGTGCAGAGTACATCATGGACAAAGCTAGCACAGAGTACATCATGGACAAAGCCAGCACAGAGTACATCATGGACAAAGCTAGCGCAGTGTACATCATGGACAAAGCTAGCGCATAGTACATCATGGAAAAAGCTAGCGCAGAGTACATCATGGACAAAGCTAGCGCAGAGTACATCATGGACAAAGCTAGCGCAGAGTACATCATGGACAAAGCTAGCGCAGAGTACATCATGGACAAAGCTAGCACAGAGTACATCATGGACAAAACCAGCACAGAGTACATCATGGACAAAGCTAGCACAGAGCACATCATGGACAAAGGTAGCGCAGAGTACATCGTGGACAAAGCCAGCACAGAGTAGATCATGGACAAAGCCAGCACAGAGTACATCATGGACAAAGCTAGCGCAGAGTACATCATGGACAAAGCTAGCGCAGAGTACATCATGGCCAAAGCTAGCGCAGAGTACATCATGGACAAAGCTAGCACAGAGTACATCATAGGGATTCAAATCTGTAGCTTCATCACCTGTTGTTTTGTGTTGCATCACCTGCGGGTTATGTCGTACCTCCAATGGTCCAGGTAGCTCAGCATGACATTTATAAACTAAGAGATTTCATGATAAATTTGACCTGAAGACATTTGATTATATCAATGGGTTTATTTTTTAATGGGTTTAACGAGTGAGTTTAAAGTGAAGATCAAGTTCTCAAAACAAAACAACTATTGCACGTTTTAAAAATGAAGGAAGCAAAGCCAGGGGTAGTTCACCTGCAGGTGAAACGTGTGGACAACTGTTCATCTTGAGGAGCTTCAGTGTGTCCCTGTTGTTATCAACGAGGACCTTGAGCGAAGGGTCGTCCATGGGAGTGTCGTCGACCCTCAGTGATGATAAGGACTTTGAGTTTACAAAGACGACGGTCAGAGCAGAGATAAAGTGTGACTGCGGACAAACAGACATTTTTCAGACGCTCACCTTCACAAGGAGATGTTTGTGGTGCTGCACACAGATTAAAGGTTCATCACCTGGGACACGTCCAGGAAGCTCGGTCGAGCTGTAGATATGAGTCCGAGGGTCTTGAGTGAGCAGTTGACCAGTTGCGACAGGATGTCGCACGCCGCTTCCGCCGATTCTTTGCTGCTATCGACCTGTACACAATGCAGGTACATAAACACCAACAACCGGGCATCACCGTTCCTAGTAGCTGCTCAAATGACTCAACTCTGTTGCAGCATCTTAATGTAGCTGTCTGTCTACTTTTCCATTGGACCTGAGCCCATGGACATGTACAGGAGCAGCTTGTCTTGTGCTGCAGACAGGGGACATCGATTGCCGTGCTTTAATTCTGTCTTTTTCACCGTCTCAATCCAACAGTGGTTGGAACTGAGGTATGTATGGAGGGCTCACTCAAGTGCAACAACAATGCACCTGAGCAGGTGGCACAATGTTAAAACGAAACAACTACAATTGTCCATTTCCATTAACCAGGTACGCCAACGTGCTTTTCGCACCTTGAAACTGAGGTAATGCAGGTGGCTTGAGTGACGTTTGACGATCTGCTGGATGAGGTCTGGATGTGTCGCCTTCAGGTACGAAGTTCCTGGGTGGCTCAACTGGAATTCAAAGCGTCTCCAAAGCTCAGGCTGGTGGGACACGTCGTTCCAAGCGTGGCACACCTGTGATGCGCGTGCACGATCTACCAGCGGGAGAAATTGAAAGATGTACAAGAGCAGTTCAGGAGCAAGATGTCCCCAGTGGGTGCGATGGGAAAAGGTCGCACGAGGTCCGGTGTATCGAGCAGTCGGTGTGAGCACCGGCAGGAGCGCTGGTGTGGGCGGTGCCGCCTGTTGGCTCAGGTGAGTAAGCGTTCGGGAGGGGGGGGATCCGGTTTGGTGGGGGTGGGTAATGGCTGCATCGGGGTGGGGTGCGGTTGGGTGGGGGTGGGATGTGATTGGGTGGAGGTGGGATGTGATTGGGTGGGGGTGGGTAATGGCTGCATCGGGGTGGGGTGCGGTTGGGTGGGGGTGGGTAATGGCTGCATCGGGGTGGGGTGCGGTTGGGTGGGGGTGGGATGTGATTGGGTGGGGGTGGGTAATGGCTGCATCGGGGTGGGATGCGATTGGGTGGGGGTGCGTAATGGCTGCGTGGGGGTGGGATGCGATTGGGTGGGGGTGGGACGTGATTGGGCGGGGGTGGGACGCGATTGGGTGGGGGTGGGACGCGATTGGGTGGGGGTGGGACGCGATTGGGTGGGGGTGGGACGCGATTGGGTGGGGGTGGGACGCGGTTGGGTGGGGGTGGGACGCAATTGGGTGGGGGTGGGACGTGATTGGGTGGGGGTGGGACGTGATTGGGTGGGGGTGGGACGTGATTGGGTGGGGGTGGGACGTGATTGGGTGGGGGTGGGTAATGGTTGCATCGGGGTGGGATGTGATTGCGTGGGGGTGGGATGTGATTGGGTGGGGGTGGGTAATGGCTGCATCGGGGTGGGATGCGATTGTGTGGGGGTGGGATGTGATTGGGTGGGGGTGGGATGTGATTGGGTGGGGGTGGGTAATGGCTGCATCGGGGTGGGGTGCGGTTGGGTGGGGGTGAGATGCGATTGGGTGGGGGTGGGGGTGAGATGCGATTGGGTGGGGGTGGGGGTGGGGGTGGGTAATGGCTGCATCGGGGTGGGATGCGATTGGGTGGGGGTGGGACGCGATTGGGTGGGGGTGGGACGGGATTGGGTGGGGGTGGGACGTGATTGGGTTTGGGTGGGTAATGGTTGCATCGGGGTGGGATGCGATTGGGTGGGGGTGGGTAATGGCTGCATCAGGGTGGGGTGCGGTTGGGTGGGAGTGGGATGCGATTGGGTGGGGGTGAGATGCGATTGGGTGGGGGTGAGATGCGATTGTGTGGGGGTGAGATGCGATTGGGTGGGGGTAGGTAATGGCTGCATCGGGGTGGGATGCGATTGGGTGGGGGTGGGTAATGGCTGCATCGGGGTGGGGTGCGGTTGGGTGGGGGTGAGATGCGATTGGGTGGGGGTGAGATGCGATTGGGTGGGGGTGAGATGCGATTGGGTGGGGGTGAGATGCGATTGGGTGGGGGTGAGATGCGATTGGGTGGGGGTGAGATGCGATTGGGTGGGGGCGAGATGCGATTGGGTGGGGGTGGGTAATGGCTGCATCAGGGTGGGGTGCGGTTGGGTGGGGGTGGGGTGCGGTTGGGTGGGGGTGAGATGCGATAGGGTGGGGGTGGGATGCGATTGGGTGGGGGTGTGATGCGACTGGAGGAGCCAGTAACACGGTGCCTCCATCGAGCACCACGGTTCCGGCCAAGGTGACATTGAGGATTGGTTCACGGGACGAGCAAGCCAGACTGGCAGGAAGATCGGAGGTCGCCATAACTGAACAGGATGAAATGGGACATTCTGTGTTTATTCCTGACCCCGTTGACCTCACATGTGCAGCAGCGCGCAATCCACGGCCTCCCAGATCTTTCAGGTGTTCCCTCTCTCCATCTCCACATTTCATCTTGTTGAAAGTTCTGCAAGAAACACTTGTTCGTCACATTTAGAATTCGGCCGTTCGACATCGTGATCGCTCATCACCCCCTTCCCCGTTCCATGTTCACCAAGCTATATACAGTACATGGATACATGAAGAAATGTCCTACTCCATGCAGCACCATGAGGAAGACTGACACCACCAACAGCACCGTGAGGGACTGACACCACCAACAGCACCGCGAGGACGACTGACACCACCAACAGCACCGCGAGGACGACTGACACCACCAACAGCACCGCGAGGACGACTGACACCACCAACAGCACCGCGAGGACGACTGACACCACCAACAGCACCGCGAGGACGACTGACACCACCAACAGCACCGCGAGGACGACTGACACCACCAACAGCACCGCGAGGACGACTGACACCACCAACAGCACCGTGAGGACGACTGACACCACCAACAGCACCGCGAGGACGACTGACACCACCAACGGCACCGCGAGGACGACTGACACTACCAACAGCACCGCGAGGACGACTGACACCACCAACGGCACCGCGAGGACGACTGACACCACCAACGGCACCGCGAGGACGACTGACACTACCAACAGCACCGCGAGGACGACTGACACCACCAACGGCACCGCGAGGACGACTGACACCACCAACGGCACCGCGAGGACGACTGACACCACCAACGGCACCGCGAGGACGACTGACATCACCAACGGCACCGCGAGGACGACTGACATCACCAACGGCACCGCGAGGACGACTGACATCACCAACGGCACCGCGAGGACGACTGACACCACGAAGACGACTGACACCACCAACAGCACCGCGAGGACGACTGACACCACGAAGACGACTGACACCACCAACGGCACCGCGAGGACGACTGACATCACCAACGGCACCGCGAGGACGACTGACACGACCAACGGCACCATGAAGACGACTGACACGACCAACGGCACCATGAAGACGACTGACACCACCAACAGCACCACCGCAAGCGACCGCTGCTGTCACAACCCTATCTCAAAATTCAAAAACACACAACTACTTTCAAAGGAACAACCACTTTTGTCCACTTCGTGCACCTCACCTTGAGACGACTGTTTTCTGCATTTGTCTTGCGATCACAATGATTTAGACTTGTGTTCCCGATTAGAGCAACGGACCGAGTGACGAACACATTCACTTTGATTTAGCAGCACCAACTTGGAAACACAGCGGCCCCGACAAGAGCAAAGCTTCACCTGCCCCACTTCGGGTTCGGGGATTCCCCGCCCCCGTCACGTGCGCATCGATCCACGTGAACACCTCGCACGCGGACCTTCATCCTTCGGCACGCGTCACGTCATACGTCACCCGCACCCAGAGCAAAACGTGCACTGGATTGCGCATGCGCAGAACTGCGCACACGAAAAGGGTCAAATCGGGACAGAAACGTTCACATGACATCTCAACATGAACTTTATGTGTTGTGTTTATGTTTTATGAACACTACCCTTTATGTGGGAACATTTACACTACCCTTTATGTGGGAACATTTACACTACCTTTTATATGGGAACATTTACACTACCTTTTATATGGGAACATTTACACTACCCTCCATATGGGAACATTTACACTACCCTTTATGTGGGAACATTTACACTACCCTCCATATGGGAACATTTACACTACCTTTTATATGGGAACATTTACACTACCTTTTATATGGGAACATTTACACTACCCTCCATATGGGAACATTTACACTACCTTTTATATGGGAACATTTACACTACCCTCCATATGGGAACATTTACACTACCTTTTATATGGGAACATTTACACTACCCTCCATATGGGAACATTTACACTTCCTTTTATATGGGAACATTTACACTACCCTCCATATGGGAACATTTAAACTACCTTTTATATGGGAACATTTACACTACCCTCCATATGGGAACATTTACACTACCTTTTATATGGGAACATTTACACTACCCTCCATATGGGAACATTTACACTACCTTTTATATGGGAACATTTACACTACCCTCCATATGGGAACATTTACACTACCTTTTATATGGGAACATTTACACTACCCTCCATATGGGAACATTTACACTACCCTTTATGTGGGAACATTTACACTACCCTCCATATGGGAACATTTACACTACCCTTTATGTGGGAACATTTACACTACCCTCCATATGGGAACATTTACACTACCTTTTATATGGGAACATTTACACTACCATTTATGTGGGAACATTTACACTACCCTTTATATGGGAACATTTACACTACCCTCCATATGGGAACATTTACACTACCCTCCATATGGGAACATTTACACTACCCTTTATGTGGGAACATTTACACTACCCTCCATATGGGCACATTTACACTACCCTATATATGGGAACATTTACACTACCTTTTATATGGGAACATTTACACTACCCTTTATATGGGAACATTTACACTACCCTCCATATGGGAACATTTACACCACCCTTTATATGGGAACATTTACACTACCTTTTATATGGGAACATTTACACTACCCTCCATATGGGAACATTTACACTACCCTTTATATGGGAACATTTACACTACCCTCCATATGGGAACATTTACACTACCCTCCATATGGGAACATTTACACTACCCTCCATGTGGGAACATTTACACTACCTTTTATATGGGAACATTTACACTACCCTCCATATGGGAACATTTACACTACCTTTTATATGGGAACATTTACACTACCCTCCATATGGGAACATTTACACTACCCTTTATATGGGAAGATTTACACTACCTTTTATATGCGAACATTTACACTACCTTTCATATGCGAACATTTACACTACCTTTTATATGGTAACATTTACACTACCCTCCATATGGGAACATTTACACTACCCTCCATATGGGAACATTTACACTACCCTCCATATGGGAACATTTACACTACCCTCCATATGGGAACATTTACACTACCCTTTATATGGGAAGATTTACACTACCCTTTATATGGGAACATTTACACTACCTTTTATATGGGAACATTTACACTACCCTCCATATGGGAACATTTACACTACCCTTTATATGGGAACATTTACACTACCCTTTATATGGGAACATTTACACTACCCTTTATATGGGAACATTTACACTACCCTTTATATGGGAACATTTACACTACCCTTTATATGGGAACATTTACACTACCTTTTATATGGGAACATTTACACTACCCTCCATATGGGAACATTTACACTACCCTTTATATGGGAACATTTACACTACCCTTTATATGGGAACATTTACACTACCCTTTATATGGGAACATTTACACTACCCTTTATATGGGAACATTTACACTACCCTTTATATGGGAACATTTACACTACCCTTTATATGGGAACATTTACACTACCTTTTATATGGGAACATTTACACTACCCTTTATATGGGAACATTTACACTACCCTTTATATGGGAACATTTACACTACCCTTTATATGGGAACATTTACCCTACCCCTTATGTGGGAATATTTACATTACCCTTTATATGGGAACATTTACACTACCCTTTATATGGGAACATTTACACTACCCTTTATATGGGAACATTTACACTACCCTTTATATGGGAACATTTACACTGCCCTTTATATGGGAACATTTACCCTACCTCCTATGTGGGAACATTTACCCTACCCTTTATATGGGAACATTTACCCTACCCTTTATATGGGAACATTTACACTACCCTATATATGGGAACATTTACACTACCCCTTATATGGGAACATTTACACTACCCTTTATATGGGAACATTTACACTACCCTCCATATGGGAACATTTACCCTACCTCCTATGTGGGAACATTTACCCTACCCTTTATATGGGAACATTTACCCTACCCTTTATATGGGAACATTTACACTACCCTATATATGGGAACATTTACACTACCCTATATATGGGAACATTTACACTACCCTTTATATGGGAACATTTACACTACCCTTTATATGGGAACATTTACACTACCCTCCATATGGGAACATTTACACTACCTTTTATATGGGAACATTTACACTACCCTTTATATGGGAACATTTACACTACCCTTTATATGGGAACATTTACACTACCCTTTATATGGGAACATTTACACTCCCCTTTATATGGGAACATTTACCCTACCCCTTATGTGGGAATATTTACATTACCTACCCTTTTATGGGAACATTTACACTGCCCTTTATATGGGAACATTTACCCTACCCCCTATGTGGGAACATTTACCCTACCCCTTATGTGGGAATATTTACATTACCTACCCTTTTATGGGAACATTTACACTGCCCTTTATATGGGAACATTTACCCTACCTCCTATGTGGGAACATTTACCCTACCTCCTATATGGGAACATTTACCCTACCCCTTATGTGGGAATATTTACATTACCTACCCTTTTATGGGAACATTTACACTACCCTTTATATGGGAACATTTACCTTACCCTTTATATGGGAACATTTACCCTACCCTTTATATGGGAACATTTACCCTACCCTTTATATGGGAACATTTACACTACCCTATATATGGGAACATTTACACTACCCTTTATATGGGAACATTTACATTACCTGTTATATGGGAACATTTACACTACCCTTTATATGGGAACATTTACCCTACCCTCTAAATGGGAACATTTACCCTACCCTTTATATGGGAACATTTACCCTACCCTTTATATGGGAACATTTACACTACCCTTTATATGGGAACATTTACACTACCCTTTATATGGGAACATTTACACGACCCTTTATATGGGAACATTTACACTACCCTTTATATGGGAACATTTACACTACCCTTTATATGGGAACATTTACACTAGGGCACCCTTCATACAGGAACATTTACACTACGGCACCCTTCATACTGGAACATTTACACTATGGCACCCTTCATAGAGGAACATTTACACTACCCATCATACTGGAACATTTACACTATGGTACCCTTCATACAGGAACATTTACACTACGGCACCCTTCATACTGGAACATTTACACTACGGCACCCTTCATACGGGAACATTTACACTGCAGTACCCTTCATACGGGAACATTTGCACTACAGTACCCTTCATACAGGAACATTTACACCACCGCACCCTTCATACAGGAACATTTACACAACGGTACCCTTCATACTGGAACATCTACACTACGGTACCCTTCATACCGGAACGTTTACACTACGGCACCCTTCATACAGGAACATTTACACTACGGCACCCTTAATACAGGAACATTTACACGACGGCACCCTTCATACAGGAACATTTACACTGCAGTACCCTTCATACAGGAATATTTGCACTACAGTTCCCTTCATACAGGAACATTTACACTACGGCACCCTTCATACAGGAACATTTACACGACGGTACCCTTCATACTGGAACATCTACACTACGGTACCCTTCATACCGGAACGTTTACACTACGACACCCTTCATACAGGAACATTTACACTACAGCACACTTCATACAGGAACATTTACACTACGGCACCTTTAATACAGGAACATTTACACGACGGCACCCTTCATACTGGAACATTTACACTGCGGCACCCTTCATTCAGGAACATTTACACGATGGCACCCTTCATACTGGAACATTTACTCTGCGGCACCCTTCATTCAGGAACATTTACACTATGGCACCCTTCATCCTGGAACATTTACACGACGGCACCCTTCATACAGGAACATTTACACTATGGCACCCTTCATATAGGAACATTTACACTATGGCACCCTTCATACTGGAACATTTACACTATGGCAGTACGGCACCCTTCATACAGGAACATTTACACGATGGCACCCTTCATACAGGAACATTTACACTACGGCACCCTTCATCCGGGAACATTTACACTACGGCACACTTCATCCGGGAACATTTACACTATGGCACCCTTCATACAGGAACATTTACACTACAGCACCCTTCATACTGGAACATTTACATTACGGCACCCTTCATACAGGAACATTTACACTCCGGCACACTTCATACTGGAACATTTACACTACGGCAACCTTCATACTGGAACATTTACACTACGGCACCCTTCATACAGGAACATTTACACTACGTCACCCTTCATACAGGAACATTTACACTGCGGCACCCTTCATGCAGGAACATTTACACTACGGCACCCTTCATACTGGAACATTTACACTACGGCACCCTTCATACTGGAACATTTACACTACGGCACCCTTCATTCAGGAACATTTACACTACGGCACCCTTCAGACTGGAACATTTACACTATGGCACCATTCATACAGGAACATTTACACTCCGGTGTAGCGGTTACCGGAAGCATGACACAATCACCTTGCACCGGTCGATGACGTAACCCGCGGGCGGTTACTTGCCCGGACTCGCCCGGACGTGTCCGGACTTGCCTTGCCCGGGCGGACTCTCGATTTGCATACCATGCCCGTTGAGAGGCGTGGCTGACTTATTTGCATACCACGCTCCACTTGAGAGGCGTGGCTTTTGTGTGGTGAACTTTTGATATAAATTGCCGCCCGTGTTAACGGGCTATTCAGTGCTTTTGAGTTCTTTCGAGTTGAGCTAGAATAAATAGCTCAGTGAAACTTCGTTGCTGGTGTCATCCATTTTGTCCAGCTTTATCGTGCGAGCATAGCTCCACAATTGGTGACCCCTTTTCAAGAACATGGCGATGGAGTCATCTGTAGCTTTGAAGCTCCTTGGCTTTTGGGAATCGCACGCAGCCGTCTGGTTCGCCAAAGCGACTTCTCAATTCGCCCTGCGGAACTTTACGGAGGACACGATGCGCTACCACCATGTGGTCTCTGCGCTCAATGCCTCCACTGCTGCCCGGGTCCTCAGCTTCCCACAGAACCCGCCGAACGCCGACAAATACGGCGCGCTCAAAGGCCTACTCCTCAGTGCGTTTGGACTCACGGAGACCGAACGTGCGCGACAACTGCTCGACCTCCCGGAGCTGGGTGAGGCCCGCCCATCCGAACACATGGTCCACATGCTTGCTCTACTCGGTGACCACAGCCTAGATTTCCTCTTCCGCGAGCTGTTCCTCCGGCAGCTACCTGGGCAGGTACGATTAGCTTTGGCTAATTCGCCCATCACGGACCCTCGCGCCCTGGCCAAGGAGGCTGATAAATTTTTCTCGGCCAGGCGACACGTCGGAGCGGCCACCTTGAATCCTGGGCCAACCGAGGCAATGCCCGCGCCACGACCGGCGCCACCACCGGCCGAGTTAGCGCCACTGGCAGCAGCGGATGCCCCGTCGACCGAAGCCGACGCGACCGCTGGAGCCTCCACCAGAGTGGACCATGTGCTACTACACGCCAGGTTCGGGCAGAAGGCCAGAACGTGCCACCCACCGTGCACTTTCGGCAGGTCAGGAAACGACCATTCCGGCGCTCTTTGCCTGCCATGAGCATCGGCCATTCAGGCAGCCTTCTGTTTATTATGGACACAGCGTCCGGGCGGCGTTTTTTGTGCGACACCGGCGCTCAGCTGAGCGTGATACCCGCCTCGGTGCAGGACAAATAGGCCGCGCTTTGCGGCCCCGCCTTGGTCAACGCAAACGGCTCCTCCATCCGCACCTTCAGTTCGCGCAGCGTCGCATTCTGCTTCGGGGGCCAGCGTTTCAGGTGGGACTTCATGACGGCGAACGTGCCCATGGCCTTGCTGGGTGCAGATTTTCTGTGCGTGCATGGGCTTTTGGTGGACGTCAAACGGCGTCGGCTCATCAACACGGAGACCTTCAGCTCGCTCGCTTGCTCATTGAGCGGCTCCACACCAACCATGCTGGCCTGCGTGCTCCCGGTCGCGGACGATTTCACCCGCCTGCTCGCCGAGTTTCCCGCCCTCACGCAGCCGTCGTTTTCGGCCGTCGCCGTCAAACACGGCCTCGAACACCACATCCCGATCACAGGTCCACTGGTCTACGCCAGGGCTCGTCGCCTCGACCCGACCAAACTCGCCGTGGCGAAGGCGGAATTCGACGCGCTGGAGCGATTGGGCATTGTGCGGCGCTCGAATAGCGCGTGGGCCTCGCCCCTGCACATCGTGCCCAAACCGGGTGGCGGATGGCGACCATGCGGCGATTATCGCCGCCTCAACGATGCCACCACCCCCGACCGGTACCCGATACCACACATACAGGACTTTTCCGCCCGTTTGGCGGGGCGGGTGATCTTTTCCAAGGTCGACCTCATTCGGGGCTACCACCAGGTACCCGTCCGGCCGGCCGACATGCCGAAGATGGTGGTAATTACACCTTTTGGCCTCTTCGAGTTCCTTCGCATGCCGTTCGGCCTTAAGAACGCGGCCCAGGCCTTCCAGCGGCTGATACACAGCGTGCTGCGTGACCTCACCTTCCTTTTCATTTACTTGGACGACAAGCCAGCACTTCCTGGGCGGAGCACCTCATCCACCTGCGCACGCTTTTTGAGCGCCTCGGCCAACATGGCCTCATCATCAACCCAGCGAAATGCCAGTGTGGCGTAACGGCCGTCGACTTCCTGGGGCACCGCATCACGAAGCGCGGGGCTGTCCCGCTGCCTACCAAGGTGGAGGCAGTCACAAGTTTCCCGCGCCCCCGCTCCATCAAGGCCCTACAGGAATTTTTGGGGATGGTAAATTTCTACCACCGGTTCGTGTCTCGCACCGCCCAACTCATGCGCCCCCTGTACGAAGCCCTCCGGGGCAAGCCGGCCAAACACGACGTCGCCTGGACCAAAGAGATGGACGAGGCATTCACGGGCGCTAAGCTGGCCCTTGCCAATGCGACCAAACACCCGCACCCGGCGCTCGACACACCCATCGCCCTCACCACGGATGCTTCCGACTACACGGTGGGCGCCGTGCATGAACAGTGGGTGAACGGGGCTTGGCAACCGCTGGCCTTCTTCAGCCGGCAGCTTTGCCCTAACGAGCACAAGTATAGCGCTTTCGACCACGAGCTCCTTGGCCTTTACCTGGCCATTCGCCACTTCCGCCATCTTTTAGAGGGCCGCCCGTTCACGGCGTTTGTGGACCACAAACCCCCGATCTTTGCCATGGCCAAGGTTGCAGAGCCATGGTCGGCCCGCCAGCAGCGCCACCTCTCTGCCGTGTCCGAATTTACGACAGACATCCGGCATGTCGCTGGCAAGGACAACGCTGTGGTCGATTGCTTCTCCCAGTCTGGCACGAACGCAGGCCTGTGGTTGGTTGACGTCCCCTTCGAGGACACAGGCACAGTTCTCCTGTGCGACGTTTCCCTGGGCCAACCTCGCCCCATCGTGCCCACCGGATGGCAGCGGCACATTTTTGACGCCCTCCACGGCCTTTCCCGCCCGGGCCGTAAAGCGTCGCAGAAGCTCATGGCAGAAAAGTTCGTCTGGCACGGGCTCCGTAAGGACGTCCGCGACTGGGCCAATGCCTGTCTCACCTGCCAGCGCGCGAAGGTCCACCGGCACACCCAGGCCCCGTTGGCACCATTCGACGTGCCCGCGCGGCGCTTCGACCACGTCGATGTAGACCTGGTGGGACCCCTTCCCTCCTCGCGGGGCTTCACCCACCTCCTCACGATGGTGGACAGGACCACCAGGTGGATGGAGGCCGTCCCGCTGGCATCATCAACATCTGCCGACGTGGCGCAGGCCTTCATTGGCACCTGGATTGCCCGTTTTGGTGCCCCCTCGGACATCTCCTCTGACAGAGGCCCACAATTCACCTGCGAGCTTGGGGCGCGGTCGCCCAGGCCTTGGAGGTCAAGCTACACCGCACCACGGCCTACCACCCCCAAGCCAATGGCTTGTGCGAGCGGTTCCACCGCTCAATGAAGGCCGCTCTCAGAGCCAGCCTCCAGGACGACGGTTGGGCCGACAGGCTGCCGTGGGTCCTATTGGGCCTCCGAACGGCCCCTAAATAGGACCTCCAGGCTTCCACTGCCGAGCTGGTCTACGGCCAGCCACTGTGCGTGCCGGGCGAGTTCATCCCTGAAGCCACCGGCCCCTGGTCCGCGGCTCGCCAACGCTCGGTCCTCTAGGAGGCCGCCAGGAGATTTGCCCCTGTGCCCACGTCTCACCAGAGCTGCTCCCAACCCCACGTCCCCCCAGCACTTCGCACTGCGGAGTACGTTTTTATCCAGAACGACGCACACCGGGGACCGCTCCGGCCGCCGTACGATGGACCTTTCCGGGTCCTGAAGAGGGACGACAAGTGTTACGGACTCGGCCTTAATGATTGTTGTTATGAGTATTGTTCCTGGTTCGAAGTATTCTAGATATTATGCTTATTGTGACTTAAGGGAAAGGGTTGTTGTGAGTAAAAGATTTAAAAGCGCTCCTGGTAAAATATGGCCAGAAATCCGGATCGAGACCGGAAGAGGTGGAGCGAAGAAAAGGAGGTGGGAGGAGATCAGAAGGAGGTGGTGGTGGAGGCTCCGGGCCGAGCGTTCGACGTACAGTGTGAGGGAACTTTGCGTCCTTGAAAGGAAGTTTGGTCGATAAGAAATATCGCCGGAGTGCAGGGAGCCTGTGTCGCCGGGTATTCTCAGTGAGGGTCCGGAGGATCCAGGCCTTGAGAATCCGGGTTGGAGTGAAAGCCGTCCACCATCTTGGGCACACATGCACCCTGCAGGGAACAGGCTTTCGTCGTGTCGGCTGGGCATTATTCCCTGGTGGATTGCCGGGAATGGCTGTGCCAAAAAGGGACACGTGAGAATTATACGGAGGCTCGCGGGTTGAACCGCAACGTGTACGTCGGAGCGCATCTTTGTGAGGTTCCTCGCCACCGCTGTGCTGCTGGGGGAAACGACCGTCCCCTTCGATGAACTTTCCTAGTTCCTCGATGAACTTTCGATCACCCCTTCAGTGAACTTTTCTACACGGATTAACTGTGAACGCCACGTTCCTAAAGGCGTCCATGTAGTAAACGTTCCTGCACGGACTAACCGTGAACGTCACGTTCCTAAAGGCGTCCATGTAGGGAATACTCAGCTCGGCCTCCCGGGAAAAAGTGCTATTAGGAAGCAATAGGTGGTTTGTTGACAAGTTGGCCTGCAAAGAAAGTTTTCGCTGTGGTCAAACTTTCTTTCCTGAAGGGGGGGAAGTGTTATGGACTCGGCCTTAATGATTGTTGTTATGAGTATTGTAGCTGGTTCGAAGTATTCTAGATATTATGCTTATTGTGACTTAAGGGAAAGGGTTGTTGTGAGTAAAAGATTTAAAAGCGCTCCTGGTAAAATGTGGCCGGAAATCCGGATCGAGACCGGAAGAGGTGGAGCAAAGAAAAGGAGGTGGGAGGAGATCGGAAGGAGAGGTGGTGGTGGAGGCTCCGGGCCGAGCGTTCGACGTACAGTGCGAGGGAACTTTGCGTCCTTGAAAGGAAGTTCGGTCGATAAGAAACATCGCCGGAGTGCGGGGAGCCTGTGTCGCCGGGTATTCTCAGTGAGGTTCCGGAGGATCCAGGCCTTGAGAATCCGGGTTGGAGCGAAAACCGTCTGCCATCTTGGCCACGCGAGCATCCTGCAGGGAACAGGCTTTCGTCATGTCGGCTGGGCATTATTCCCTGGTGGATTGCCGGGAACGGCTGTGCCAGAAAGGGACACATGAAAATTATACGGAGGCTCGCGGGTTGAACCGCAACGTGTATGTCGGAGCGCATCTTTGTGAGGTTTCTCACCACCGCTGTGCTGCTGGGGGTGGAGCACGTGACCTCGGGGTCAACTCGCTCGTCCGCGCCTCAATTGACCACCGGGCCTTGACTTCCCGATCGCGGGAGCGCACAGAGACATTGGGACTTCGCCTTGGAGGGGAGCAGAGACATTGGGGGAGGTGCCGTGAGTGGGGTTAAGGGGCTTGCCACGGATATTATCGTAAGATTTGAAAGTAGGGGTGATTGCCCCATTGCTGTATGGCTCTTTGTGTGTGATTTATAATATAGTATGGTTTGTTTATAACTTGGTGTGGTTGCATCCTTGGTTCGGCTGTTTCATTTGCTGGATCCATTGAGGGACGTTATTTGGCTGGGTTTCAACCAGGGATAACACATCTTTCTGCCGGGGACCCTCTCGGGTTCAGAGGTCCACCGAGACCAGGGGTAAAGGGGGGAGGGGGGGGGACCCCGTAACACAAGTCGTTCATCATTGACATCGGCAGCAAACCGGACCGCATCTCCGTGGACTGCCTCAAGCCGGCCTATTTGGACCTCGACCAACCTCCACGGTTGGCCCTTCCTCCACGACGGGGACGTCCCCCATCAACCAAGCCCCCCGCCCGACCATCCACCGCCACGCCACCTACCACCCCCACACGAATCGCCAGGGGTCGTTTCGGCCGGGTCAAGACCCCCCTCAAACTGACTCTCCCGGTGCAAGTTAATTCTGGGGGGGGGGGGGGGGGGGGGGAGGGGTGCATGTAGTGGTTACCGGAAGCATGACACAATCACCTTGCACCGGCCGATGACGTAACCGGCGGGCGGTTACTTGCCCGGACTCGCCCGGACTCGCCCGGACGTGTCTGGACTTGCCTTTCCCGGGCGGACTCTCGATTTGCATACCACGCCCCGTTGAGAGGCGTGGCTGACTTATTTGCATACCACGCCCCACCTGAGAGGCGTGGCTTTTGTGTGGTGGACTTTTGATATAAATTGCCGCCCGTGTTAACGGGCTATTCAGTGCTTTTGAGTTCTTTCGAGTTGAGCTAGAATAAATAATAATAATAATAATAATAATAATAATACATTTATTTTATATAGCGCTTTTCAGGAAGCCCAAAGACGCTTTGACAGAGTGCAAAACATAATGCATAGCAAAACATAAAGACAATTGCAAAAAAAGAAGAATCAATAGGGAAATATTCAAAGCACAAAGGAGGGAGAAGGAGAGGAGATAGTCAGGGGTTAGATGCTGTGGGTTAAATGTTGAATGCAATGTTGAACAGGTGGGTCTTGAGTGATGTTTTGAATGTGGTGAGTGAGGAGGAGTCTCTGATGGTGTGAGGTAGCGAGTTCCAGAGGGTGGGAGCAGCGATGGAGAAGGCCCTGTCCCCCCAGGATCTAAATTTGGTCTGGATGGGGGGGGGGGGGGTCAGGAGGTTGGTACCAGCAGAGCGGAGGTTGCGGGTGGGAGTGTGTCTGGAGAGGAGGTCAGCCAGGTAGGATGGGGCCAGGTTATGGAGGGCTTTGTAGGTCAAGAGGAGGATTTTGTACTGGATTCTCTGGGAGATGGGGAGCCAGTGAAGCTTGTAAAGGACGGGGTTGATGTGGTCATGGGTCCGGGAATGGGTGAGTAGACGGGCAGCGGAGTTCTGAATGTATTGGAGTTTATTGGTGATTTTTGAGGGTGAACCATAAAGGAGGCTATTGCAGTAGTCCAGACGGGAAGTGATGAAGACGTGGATGAGGGTTTCTGCAGCCACGGAGGAGAGGGATGGACGGAGACGGGCGATGTTTTTCAGGTGAAAGAAGGCTGTCTTTGTGATCTGTTTAGTGTTTTTGTCGAAGGAGAGGGTTTGGTCAAAGATGATGCCAAGATTCCGGATGTGAGGGGAGGTGGATACTGGGAAACCGTCGATGTTGAGGGCAAAGTTATGGGTGGTCTTGGTGAGCGTTTTTGGGCCAATGATGATTATTTCAGATTTATCACAGTTAAGTTTGAGGAAGTTGATTTGAAGCCAGGATTTTATTTCAGTGATGCAGTTTGTCAGGATAGAGTGGGTGGCGGTGGAGATGGACTTGGTGGAGATGAAAAGCTGGATGTCATCGGCGAAGCAGTGGAATTGGAGACCATGACGGCAGATTAAGTGACCGAGGGGGGACAGGTAAAGGATGAAGAGGAGGGGGCCAAGAACTGAACCTTGGGGGACACCTTGGGGGAGGGGAGCAGTGGGGGATTTGCAGTTATTGATGGAGATGAACTGACGTCTGTCAGAGAGGTATGATTTAATCCAAGAGAGGGCAGTGCCGGTAATGTTAAAGGTGGTTTCAAGTCGGGTGAGGAGGATGGTGTGATCGATGGTGTCAAAGGCGGCGCTGAGGTCAAGGAGGATGAGAATGTTGAGGTTGCCAGCGTCAGAGGAGAGGAGAAGGTCGTTGGTGATTTTGAGGAGGTGAAATAGCTCAGTGAAACTTCGTTCCTGGTGTCGTCCATTTTGTCCAGCTTTATCGTGCGAGCATAGCTCCACAACGGCACACTTCAGACAGGAACATTTACACGATGGCACCCTTCATACAGGAACATTTACTCTACGGCACCCTTCATACAGGAACATTTACACTACGGCACCCTTCATACAGGAACATTTACACTACGGCACCCTTCATACAGGAACATTTACACTACGGCACCCTTGATACTGGAACATTTACACTACGGCACCCTTAATACAGGAACATTTACACTCCGGCACCCTTCATACAGGAACATTTACACTACGGCACTATTGAAGAATTCCTAATTCCTACTACTAAACTCCAACAAAGAAAACTCCAACTTGTTTCTCACACAAGGTTTATTAAAAACTGTAGAGGGTTGTTACATAAACGTACTAATTCAAGATATTGACTAACTAATGAACTAACTAAACTTAACGACACGTCGTTCTGCCGGTCGTGGCACTCCACAGTCTTCTTCTGTGCGCAGCTCTCCCCAGTTCCTTGGCCAGCGATCTATATAGCAAAGGCCTCTTTCCTTATATGAGCATGGATTTCAGAATTCCGCACAGGGCCTTTCGGCTCAGACAGTGAGATATTTGCAAACCTCTGGTTTCTATCTTGAAGAGTTCCAAAAGCCTTTTTTGACAGCTGTTATCATTTAAAATGGCGAACACTCCATTATCTTATTCTGGAAAAAAACATTCTGGAAAAGAAGAATATGAGAACATATATATGAGAACATATATATTTGTATGCTTCCACAATCCCTCATTTTTTCTTTTTGTTTATAGTAATCATTAATCTAAACATCAACCTATTTAATATTCGAACCATAAATTTGGTAATCCAATTTTCCCATACATAAGGCATACACCGTCATTCTGGAAGAATATGATCACAAAACATTTCTCTTTCCATATTGATAATGCAATTCACTTCATTTGCATAAAGCATAAAACACTTCACCTTTACCAAAACACAATAATTTCAGTTCACCATTAAAATAATAAAGCATCTGCAACATTTGGCAATACGTGTTGCTTCGACACAAATGTTGACTTTTTTTGTTGAAAAGAAGGGGCTGATGACTCGTGTTTGAAATTCAAGTATGAAACATTTTCTTCTGATGTCTTCATGGCACCTACACTATTTTGCGTAGGATTTTCTACTGTTGTGATAGCTGGGCGGAGTCACAAACTGACCCTGCTCTGCATGTAACATTCTTGCCTCTCTTGCTGTGAGCCATAGTAGATTTGAACAAGGCCTTCATCCAGTTGTCGTCGACTTGCCTCCTCACTCATCATGAGTATGGAGCAAGTGTTAATGTGATGTTGATTGGCCAGCAAGATGTGGAACAGGGATGCCAGATGCATCCACAATGATGTTGGGACCATGGTGTTCAAGTCGTCCATGGTCCATATCAGGAGCAACCAGCAGAATTGTGCACAGCTGTTGTGGAGGAAAAGGCACAGCCATTCGCTTGCAACTCCATGCTGGCTCCCCGGAAGTTGGTGAAGTAATAACACACGTCACCGTATCCCGTGGAAGTTGCAGGTAAAATGTCATCGTCCTGCAATTGCCGACGTGATGAATGTTCGAGGCATTCAAACAAAAGTAAGTGATCGCCCTTCTTTCATAGTGTTGCGGATATGGGATTTACATCCATCCATATCCGCTTGTAAATATTCCCCTATTTCCTCAATACTTCCCAACTACCCCCAATCCCCCATTCCCTAGTCCCATTTTCTGTAAACAACACTCTGTAGACCCGACCTCCCCCTATTTCCCCCATTAAATGTCGCACCCAGGTTCACCGCATCTCATGTAAGACAACTATAGGACATCTTGCTAGTTATTCTTAGTCTATGTCAGTTAAGGACTCGTTTCCATTAATTCTGACTCTTCGTTGCACCAGAATGTGATTGTATGGCACTGTTAGGAAGTTTAGGACCTCCCAATACCTCCACGCAGCTCTTCATCACGGTTCAGCAACAACAACAACAACAACAACGGCGGCGGCACGGGGAGTGCGCGTCCTCACTCCGGCTTGGTTGGTAGGGGGTGTTGGGAGGGCACCAGGCCTTTCCAACGAGCCGCCATCGAGCATGTGCTCGACGGGGTTACCACGTAGGGGCTCGCTGTCAGCTCCTCGTCAAGGGCGGAGCACGGTAACCCCCCGCACCCAATAGAAGTGGCGGACCCGTCCCATCTGGGGCGGAGCCAACCAGCCGAGGGCGTGTGACTCCCCGCTGAGCATGCGCAGGAAGAGGGAGGTGACGTCAGATGCGCGCTGAGCTTGGAGAGAGAAGGACGCCACCTCCGAGCGCTGTGACACCTCCCCGCATCTCTGGACTGGACCGTGCTTTATCCTGTCCCTGAGCCAAGGTGCACCTTGTGCTATCAACCGACCTGTCCTTCCCTGCCATCAATCCCTGTGTAAGTCAGTCTTGTTCCGTTTGTCTGTGGTCTGTCGGGGAGTAGATAAGATTGTATCTAAGTGCCTATCTCTTCTGTGTCTTTTACCTCACTCTACCTTGTAATCTACCCCTTTTCTCCACCACTAATTATATCCTCCTCCGGAGGTCTTGAGAACTGTACCCCTTGCGTCGTTTCATTTATCCCAGTCGTTGTGTCCTTTCCATCATTGATTTAGCGTAGCGCGATTTGGCCAACGTTCGAGTGGAATCGGGTGCGTTGGGGGGTAATCGGGTAAACTGTGCGAACACGGCGGCCATTCCGCTCGGTCAAGCAACATCTTTAGCCGTGTCCGTAACAATGGTGTCAGGAAGTGAGATTGGACCCGAAGCGCGCTTCACACGCTCGAAATTATTAACTGTGAAATTTGTTTTGTTTTAAAATAAAAACCCGAATTTTAAAAGTCGCGCTATGGCAGATCAAGACGGCTGGGTTCCGGTAGAGGAGAGTGAGGCAGGGTCGATCCAGGACCAAATTGAGGGACATGAGGAGAGCGAAGCAGTGAGGGCGGCAGGTTCGCAAAATGGCGTCCTCGCGCACGAGGTTTCAGGCGCGCAAAAAGGCGCCTCGCACGTGCGCGCGGTAGCCGAGCCCGCTGTATCAGCGGGCTTTAACATGCAGCCGATTGACATGCAGGCCGTCATTGCGCAGCTACAGGCAGCTGTACAGATGAGTATGGGAGACCAAATTGGAGGTTTGAAAAACAGTATGGGGGTAATGAGGGACGAATTGAGGGCTGATAGTGAGCGAATGAGGGACGAATTGAGGGCTGATAGTGAGCGAATGAGGGACGAAGCGAGGGCTCAGAGTGAGCAATTGGGGGTAATGAGGGACGAAGCGAGGGCCCAGAGTGAGCAGTTGGGGGTAATGAGGGACGAAGCGAGGGGTACCGGTGAGGGATTAGACAAGAAATTAGAGGGGTTAGACAATGGGATAGAAGGGGTGAAACATGGGTTAATGGGGGTAGAAAACAGAATGGCCGCTCAAGAGAATCAAATGGAAGGGATGCAAAAGGGGTTAGAGGGGTTAGAAAACAGTATGGAAGGCAAATTGAGGGACATGAGGGACCAAGCGGAAAGGGAAGTTAAAAAAATGGGGCAGCAGATAGAGGGGGTCAGAATGGGGGTAGAAACTAAATTGGATGCTCACAGGGAGGAAATGGAGCAGATGAGGGTGGCATCTGGGCAGGAGATGCAAGTGATGGGAGAGGAGATCAGAAGAGGAGTGAGTGAGGAGGTCGGAGGAGTGCGCGAGGAGGTGAGGCACTGTAAGGAGCGCATGGAGAAGGAGGTGAGAAAGGGGACTCTAAAATTGCAAGGTGGTATAGAGGAGTTGATGCTGGGAGTAGAACAACTGACAGTGGGACAAAAGGAGTTGGGGGACCAGGTAAAGAAGAACACAGCGGTAATAGAGGGTTTAAAATCGACACAGAAGGAGATGAAAAAGGACGTAGGGGTAATTAAAAAAGAGTGTCAGACGGTACATGAGGACCTGACGAGGAAAATGAACAAGGTGGTAGAGGTGATGGAGGTTAAAGAGCGGGAGGTGCGGGAGCACATAGAAAAAAATAAGGTGGAGTTAGAGGAAGAACTTAAGGGGGCGCACGAGGAGATGAAGGAGGTGAAGCAGAAATTAGAAGAAGTGGAAGAAGGGGTGAGCGAAATTAAGAAGCGACGGAGAGAGGATAAGAAAGAGATAAAGGAGGAAGTAAAAGAATTGGTCCAAAGTCTGTGTTCGGATCGTGATGATGTGCTCATTAACCGGATGAGGGATTCGCAGGTGATGGAGGAGAAGCGAAGAGAAAGAGGACCCGGTGTAAGTGTGACCAATATGGTCGTGCGTATGATGCGCCAGGTGATTTAATAAGCTTGGGGGTCGAGATAGAGCCGGATGTTCGTGAGAGGCCAAGAGTGAGGTGTATGGCTGGTCCGGAGGGTATGGAACGAGGGTGCGAGCGAGAGGGTCCGGTGATGGGAGAGGTGCGAGGTGTGAGTGAGCAAGGTTGTGGTGGTATGGAATGGGTAGCGGGTTGCGGAAGTGTGACCCATGCATCGACACCAACAGGGGTAGTTTTTAGAGGGACAGGGGAGGCACGGGAGCCCCTTGGGGGTAATGTACTGTGGGGGCCCGGCCGGTTCGGCCCCGCGCTGACCCCGCAAGGGGCGATGCACGGGGTCCGGCAGGCGGGCAACGACTTGCATACGAGGTGGTCCCACAAGGTCCCACTCGCGCCGTATGACGGCAAGAGTGATCTATGTGCGTACCTGGCGCAGTTTGACTGTGTGTGTAAGGGCAACGGTTGGGGTGAGGACGAAGGTGGAGTACACCTGGTGGCCGCATTGCGCGACGTGGCGGCAGAGGTGCTGATGGCATTACCAGCGGGTGCTCTCACCCTGCCAGCCCTCCACGACGCCCTAATTAATCGATTCGGCATTGAACAGCAGAGCGAGCTTGTTAAAGCTCAGCTCGCGCTGCGAAAACGCAAGCCCCAGGAAGCCATCGGGGAACTTGCCCACGACATTCGCCGCGCAGTGGGGATCGCACATGCTAGCATGGCAGCGGATTCCTGGGAAAGCCTGGCGCTGGACCATTTTATCCAGGCCCTCCCGGATATTGAGCTCCGGCAACAGCTTGCCATGTGGCGCCCGCAGTCTCTGAGCCAGGCGGCTGATGCTGCGGCCCGTTGGGAAGCAGCGAGGCCCCTGGCCCGGGGGAGCGAGCGTCACGCAATGGCGGTCCGCCAGGTGGGACCCCTGATGGAGGGCGGAACCCTTAGGGGGCCCGCCCCGACGTGAGTCCTGACCTGGCGGGCATGGTCCGGAGGCTGGTGGACCTGCGCCTGGCAGGACCTGGACCATGGCAGGCGGCCCCGGAGGTGGCCCGCGGTGGACCACGAGCGGGTAATCCAATTCGGACCTTCAGGGGGGGGAATTTGGAATTCCGGAGACAAGCACCTTATCAGGTGAGGTGCTATACTTGCAACCGTCTGGGTCACCTGGCGCGGCACTGTCGAGCCACGCGCCGGGATGACCCCCGGCGGTTGAGGTCCTCAACTCCACCCAGGGGGGAGCGGGTTAGCCGACCCCAGACACCCCCCCGCCAGACCCCGGGAAACTAGAAGGTGTCAGGCACGTAGGGCGGTGTTCGGCAGAAGAGGATGGAGGAGAGCCCTCATTGACGCGACAGGTCATTTATTGTGGCCAGATTGGAACCGGTAGCCTGACAATCAGATGCAAAATTGCCGGCGTGGGGGTAGACGCCATAGTGGACACAGGAGCTAGCGCCACGATCATCAGCCCTGTGGTCCTTGATTCGAGCGCAGGCGGCTGGGATAAGATCCAGCGCCTGCAAACTTATAGTTTGCAACTTGCTACCGGGGTAACGGCCCCGATCATAGGGCGTGGTTCTGTGACCCTCAAGTTAGGGTCGGTAAGGAGGGAGATAGATGTTTGGGTGGCGGAGGTGTGCGACCCATGTTTAATAGGATTGGATTTGTTGACTGCCAGCGGTTGTAAAATCGACTTGTGCCGGGGGATCCTGCAGGTGGGAGTAGAAGCGCTGCCGTTAGGGGGAGTGAGCACGGCCGAGAGAGCGGAGCTGGAGGCTTCCGAGGCCGTGACCATTCCCCCAAGGGCCAAGGCGATAGTGCCGGCCCGGTGGGCAGCTCGCCCAACATGGCAAGAGTCCTGCGGCCTGGTCGAACCGGTGGCAGCGCAGTCCATACCGGGTTTAATCGTGGGCCACACCCCTGTAAAAACGGACGGACCGGTAGTGGCCGTCCGAGTAATAAATATAAGTACAGAACCACGCACTATAGTAAGGGGCACGAGGGTAGCTGGCTGCACCCCAGTTGAGGAAGTCGCGACAGTGAGGGGCGAGAACGTCCAGCCGAGCCGACCCCGGGGGGAGCCTTCAATAAGAAGTAGGAATTGGCCCGATCCCATTTGCGAGATGGTAAATCGTAGTAGCGTAGAGTTGGGAGGTACCCAGAGGGAGGCCTTACACAAACTGGTTGGGTCCCATTTGGACCTCTTCTCCCTGTCCACCGAGGATATTGGACGTACGGGCCTGGTGAAACATCAGATCCACACCGGTGAGGCCCGGCCTATTCGTCAGGCCGCCCGACGGCTCCCTTGGAGCAAGAGGGCGGAAGCTGACGAGCAGGTTGAAAAAATGCTCGACGCAGGCGTGATCGAGCCCTCGGGAAGTCCTTGGATGTCACCTGTTGTGCTGGTCAAAAAGAAGGATGGGACCACGCGGTTCTGCGTGGACTATCGCCAGCTAAACAACGTGACACTCAAGGACTCATATCCCCTGCCAAGGATTGATGACACCCTCGATGCCGTTGCGGGCTCAAATTGGTTCTCAACTTTGGACCTCAAGAGTGGGTATTGGCAGGTGGAGATGGATAGGGCAGGGAAGGAGAAAACGGCATTTTCCACAGGTAAGGGACTGTATCAGTTTACTGTGATGCCGTTTGGTTTGTGTAACGCCCCCGCCACCTTTGAAAGATTGATGGAACATGTACTAGGCGGCATGCCATGGCAATCATGCCTGGTGTACCTGGATGACGTCCTAGTACATGCCAAAACGTTCCCCCAGGCAGTAGCTAATTTGGACCAGGTGTTCGGGTGCCTCAGACAGGCAGGGTTGAAGCTGAACCCGAGTAAGTGCACTTTGTTTGCAAGAGAGGTGGCCTATCTAGGTCACGTGATCGGCCGCGAGGGGGTAAAAACGGACCCAGACAAAATTAAAGCGGTAGAGGAGTGGCCCGCACCACGTACCATCAAGGAGGTGCGGGGATTTTTGGGACTCTGCTCCTACTACTGGCGCTTTGTGGCGAAATTTGCGGAGTTGGCCCGTCCCCTCCACCGGCTTACGGAGAAGGGGACGCGATTTAATTGGACATGGGAGTGCCACGAGGCCTTCCAAAAATTGAAGGGGTGTCTAACATCCGCACCCCTTCTAGCTTACCCCACTAGCAACGGGGAATTTACCCTGGACACGGATGCGAGCCAGGAAGGATTGGGGGCAGTTTTGTCTCAGACACAGGAGGGCGTGGAGAGAGTGATTGGTTACTATAGTCGGGCCTTAAGTAGGCCCGAGCGAAATTATTGTGTCACTCGCAAAGAGTTATTGGCTATGCTGGCTGCCATGAACCATTTCCACCCGTACCTGTACGGGCGGAAATTTTTGGTTAGAACTGACCATTCCTCCTTGCAATGGCTCCTTCGGTTCAAGGAACCGGAGGGCCAAATTGCAAGGTGGTTGGAAAAGTTGCAGCAGTACGATTTTGATGTGGCCCATAGGGCCGGGAAGGCCCATGGTAATGCGGACGCACTCTCTCGGCGTCCTTGTCTGGGGGAAAACTGTAAATTTTGTGCGAGACACGAGGAGAGGGAGCAATTGGGCGATTCCGCCCTGATTCTCGTCGTCCGGGCAACCCGGGTGAGAGGGCCAATTTTGCCACTAACCGCAGATGAGGAATTCGGAACTTTGGCTTGGAGCGCGGCCCAGCGGGAGGACCCCGTACTGGGGCCGGTGCACGAATGGGTGAGATTGGGGCAAAGACCTAATGGGGAAGAGGTCACCCCCCTCGGGGCACAGACCAAGGCATATTGGGCTCAGTGGAAAACCCTGGAATTGAAGGATAACATCTTGTATCGCAAGTGGGTGGAGGTTCCTTCTGATAAAACTTCCTGGCTGGTGGTAGTCCCAAATAAATTTAAGACCGATATATTGCAACAGGTGCATGGTACCCGCCCCGGCGGCCATTTGGGCAGGACAAAGACGACATCGCAGGTACGCCGGAGGTTTTATTGGGTGAATATGGGGCGCGACATACAGGACTGGTGTCGGAGATGCGACGCCTGTACTGCCAAAAAGGGACCAGCACGGAGGATGAGGGCCCCCCTTCAATTACACCAGGTGGGGGCCCCCCTAGAGCGGGTGGCCATGGATATCCTAGGCCCACTACCCCGCACCCGCCTAGGTAATAAGTACATCCTCGTTGTGATGGACTACTTCACCAAGTGGCCGGAGGCCTACGCCCTCCCCAACCAAGAAGCAGGGGTGGTAGCGCAGGCCTTCGTGGAAGGATTTGTGTGCCGGCATGGGATTCCACAGGAGTTGCACACCGACCAGGGACGAAATTTTGAGAGCAAATTGCTAAAAGATGTGTGCAGTCTCCTGTCAATTCGGAAAACAAGAACAACGCCTTTAAGACCTCAATCTGACGGGATGGTGGAAAGATTCAACCGAACTTTAATCCAACAACTGGCACTGTTCACCGCCACCCGTCAGGATCACTGGGACGAACATCTCCCTTATTTGCTCATGGCCTACCGAACCAGCCAGCACGGGGCCACCGCATGCAGTCCAGCGTTGCTTATGTATGGGCGGGAGTTACGGGCTCCCGCCGACTTGCTATGCGGTCCCGTGCCAGACACAGTGGTTAACCCGCCGAGGGAGGGGTACGCACGTCACCTAGAGGAAGGCATGGAGCTAGTCCATGCCTTCGCCCGCCGCCAACTCCATCTGGCGGGGGAAAAGATGAAGCGCAGGTATGACCACCAGAGCCAGGGGAGTCAGTACACTCCGGGGATGAAGATTTGGTTCTTCAATCCCCGGAGGAGGAAGGGTAGGTGCCCGAAACTCACCTCTCCCTGGCAAGGCCCGGGGGTCGTCCTGTCGCAAGTCTGTGACGTGGTAGTAAAACTCAAAATGGGGCCACGAGCCCTCCCTCGGATCGTCCACGCCGACCGGATAAGGCCTTACACCGGCGAGCAGGCGCCCCCGTGGATTGCCTCGGCTTTAGATGCCGAGGCGGGACCCAGTACCTCTGAATAAGGGGGGCAAAGGAGCACTAGCTTATGGGGTGATGGCAGTGAAAACTAGCCCGGGTGGGTTAGGTTATATTGTAGGGATCTAGCGAAGATGACATTAGGTAACGTTAAGTTTAGTTAGTGACTGATACCTGTAGTGGTGACGCAGGTAGATTAGTGTGGTTGATAATGACGTGGGAGCGCAATAGTTAAAAGGGACGACTGGGAAGCGCAAGTTTCAGAGGGGAGTAGTTAGCTGAGATGATGCCGTGTGTGTGAGGATTGAACAGGTGTGATTGCACAGGTGTGCAACTGAACAGGTGTGTGGAGCAGTGTATGAGGGAGTAGTGGTGATGTGTGTTGTGTTGACCAACTGGTCCAGGAAGAGGAGGAGGGTGCAGGTGGCACCAGGTATGATTGCACAGGTGTGCAACAACAGGTGAATGGAGGACAGGTGTATGGAATAAATGGTATGGAGTATTGGAATGGATGGTCGTGGAGTGAGTATGGTGGAAATTGTGGAGTGGAGTGGATGGTGCGAAGGTGTGAATGGGGGAAGAGTGGACCCCCATCACAGATACCCGGGGCGGGTAGTGTAAGTGTTAGGTAGAGGGTACAGGTAAATTGTGGTTGGATATTGGCATCTGTGGTGCGGGTGAAAGAATGGTCTTTGGATGGGTGCATTAGTGTTGTGGAAATGGCTGGGCGTGTAGCCTGTTAGTGTGTGTAGTTGGTTGGGCGCTCCACCACTGTGAGGATGTCGGCCAGGTGAGGCCGCAGGTGGGCTCTGGGAGCCGGTAGTAGTTGTTGTGGATGGGGCCCGAGGATCCGGATGACGGACCCGGGTAGCCCAGTGCCAGAGGGCACCGAGTGGGGTGACAGAGCCAGGAGGGGCTTTCCCCAGTTAGTTAGGTTAGGGTGAGGAGCTAGGTAAGCTCGGGTGGCAACTGCAGTGGTGGAGGTGTGCAGGTGGGTAGACCTGCTGGGAGAGCTACACGTCGCAGCCCAGAAATTGTGCGAGGGCACCGGGAGATGAATTGGGGGAGTGAGACCCCAAATTGAGAAGCACCACAGTTTGGGCAATGGGAATTGGTTTTTAGAACCCATAGTGTAAGTTGGCCAATGGATTGGCAGGGAGAGACCCCGGGTATTGTAAAGTGTGTTAAGGTCATTTAGAGGATAGTTAGGATTGGAGTCTCCTCGCACCATCTGCATCCACTCACCTGAGGTGACAGGTACTCCACACCATGCCATGTTTTGATTATTTTTTACTGTGCAAATGTTTGGATTGTGAGACGCATCATGACGTGGGTGTGAAATTGTGCGTAATTCCATCTCTCCCTCCTTATGAGGATTGATGACGAATTGGGTGATGGCAAATTTTGGATAGTGGGGGAGTGAAGACGAATTTGGTATAAGGGAAATAAGGGGAAGACGTGACGGTAGCGACGGATTGGTAATGTGTAGATTTTTGTACATATGGGGTAAGGGCAGGGGTAGTGTAGGTGACAGGGGGGTGACGTATGGTAGGGACGAGCTTTCTCATTTCGCTCTCCGTGCGCATTTCGCCTTGCATTGCCTTATTGACGTGTACCCTTGTGACCTTACCCCTTGCTCATTTCTCTTGTCCCCCTTTTGTCTCCCACATGACCTGTGCGCCATTGGGCGCCAAGGGGAGCGTGCGTGAGTCGGCCATTGTGCGCCCGGCACTCTCAGAACCAGCTGTCTGCATCGATGCACCACATTATGGACCACATGTCTGTGGCCGAGCACCACTTATGGACCCCATGGGTTGGGGCATGGCCCCTCTGCTGGAACCGGCCATGAGGGCCCGAAATCTTGCTGGCGGACCTTGGCCACAGGGCACCGATGCCCCACAGGTGAACCACACATAGTCGGCCCTGTGGGCCATAAATAAAGAAAATAAAATGGACACGTTGGGCACACTTTATTGCAAATAGGCCGCCAGTAAGAAAATGAAAGAAAGACAACATCTGGAAGAACAAATAATAATAACCAGCAGAGGGAGCCGAAGAGCAAGAGACCACCTGCAGGGTTAGGGGTTGTTGATTTTATTTTGATTGAACATTGATGAACTATGGTGACTGCACCGATGGGTGCTTGGGTGTGTATCTCGGGAATCGAACCATGTTCCACACCTTGAGTTCAAGGAATAACAAGCATTTATTGATGAACCAAGTACACAGCGCTGTGGAGGGTGTAAGGGTTATACAATTCAATTGAACAGCATAATTCCAGACACTCCTGAGTTCCTTACAGAAAGAACTTCCTTATATACTTGCAGAGTGTGATAAAAATCTCCGCTAATTTTGGCAAGTTTCAGCAGTATAATACACAATGGGGGAAACGTTGACCAGTACCCCCACCAATGTCCTATCTTCTTTGGCATGAGCAAAGGGCAAGATGCGGGAGGGAGAAAGAGCACCGTGACATTTTCAAAACTTATCTTCCATGTTGGCTTTTGGTCAAGGACAGACAGACGCGTTTTCACTAGGGGTCTAACAAAGTAAGCGGTTTCACTATCTTTCTACATTTTTTGGCACAGTTGGACAATAAAACATAGTTCAAAACAAGAGGGAACATAGTGAGCTTAATCCTTTTCACAAAGCAACCATTTAAATGCAAACCACAATTACATAAGGCACAATAAAAGGCATGATCTCGACATGTATTGGTGCGTTTTGGGTGCTTTCATGGTGCATTGATGCAGAGCAGACTGTCTCCCCCCCAGAAAGAACAATCACAGGTCCTGGGTTAGTCTTGTAAATAAAGTAGTGTCAATTGTAAATAATGCTCCCTACCGGCTGTATGTTTAGTTTGAAGACCATTCCGCGATTCGGTTATCCTGTGGGTGTGTTTCTGTTAGGAGAAGGGTGCAACGTCACAGGGGGACATATTTACTCATTTGTGAATATCTGTAAAACTGTCGCACTCAGGGTTGAGTTAATAGTAGAGGGAACTACATCTGAGTGCCACACTAAAGTAGGTAAAGATTTATCGGGTCGGGACGCCCCGAGGTAGAGAAGGGTGCAGTGTTGCGGATATGGGATTTACATCCATCCATATCCGCTTGTAAATATTCCCCTATTTCCTCAATACTTCCCAACTATCCCCAATCCCCCATTCCCTAGTCCCATTTTCTGTAAACAACACTCTGTAGACCCGACCTCCCCCTATTTCCCCCATTAAATGTCGCACCCAGGTTCACCGCATCTCATGTAAGACAACTATAGGACATCTTGCTAGTTATTCTTAGTCTATGTCAGTTAAGGACTCGTTTCCATTAATTCTGACTCTTCGTTGCACCAGAATGTGATTGTATGGCACCGTTAGGAAGTTTAGGACCTCCCAATACCTCCCCGCAGCTCTTCCTCATGGTTCAGCAACAACAACAACAACAACAACAACAACAACAATGGCGGCAGCGCGGGGAGTGTGCGTCCTCACTCCGGCTTGGTTGGTAGGGGGTGTTGGGAGGGCACCAGGCCTTTCCAACGAGCCGCCATCGAGCATGTGCTCGACGGGGTTACCACGTAGGGGCTCGCTGTCAGCTCCTCGTCAAGGGCGGAGCCCGGTAACCCCCTGCACCCAATAGAAGCGGCGGACCCGTCCCATCTGGGGCGGAGCCAACCAGCCGAGGGCGTGTGACTCCCCGCTGAGCATGCGCAGGAAGAGGGAGGTGACGTCAGATGCGCGCTGAGCTTGGAGAGAGAAGGACGCCACCTCCGAGCGCTGTGACACCTCCCCGCATCTCTGGACTGGACCGTGCTTTATCCTGTCCCTGAGCCAAGGTGCACCTTGTGCTATCAACCGACCTGTCCTTCCCTGCCATCAATCCCTGTGTAAGTCAGTCTTGTTCCGTTTGTCTGTGGTCTGTCGGGGAGTAGATAAGATTGTATCTAAGTGCCTATCTCTTCTGTGTCTTTTACCTCACTCTACCTTGTAATCTACCCCTTTTCTCCACCACTAATTATATCCTCCTCCGGAGGTCTTGAGAACTGTACCCCTTGCGTCGTTTCATTTATCCCAGTCGTTGTGTCCTTTCCATCATTGATTTAGCGTAGCGCGATTTGGCCAACGTTCGAGTGGAATCGGGTGAGTTGGGGGTAATCGGATAAACTGTGCGAACACGGCGGCCATTCCGCTCGGTCAAGCAACATCTTTAGCCGTGTCCGTAACAATATGTTGCAGTGTGATCCAGGCAAATGGTCACATAAATTTCCCTTGGTGAAGGTAAGCATCCATCTCCAATCTTACAAAGGAGTATGTCTTCATCATTCTTTGAAAAGGAGGGTGTATGCCAAGATTAACTTCATTTTAGCCACAAATTTTCTTTCTCGAACGTCTTCCCAATTCCGTTAGCACTCCTTTTGGGATGTGATCTGATCTTATCCTTTTACTCAGCCATATCTGAATCTGCTTTCCACACACACTGAATCAGATAGGGTACATCTTATCATAAAATCACCATATTTTAACTAATCATATATTTCTTATAAGTTTCACATTCAACCATTTGTTGTTTTCCTTAAAACATTCAAAAGTTATATTCATTTATATGTGTCACACAAATAATATTCAAATCAGGTATATATTTAACTACTAAACTAAGAATAACATTTAAAATTGCTTTCAAATCAATATCGTTTGAAAATTAAACTCATGCAGTTATTTTAACACTACTGCAAGGAAATATATGCATTTATAATGAGTGTATATGATTAAAATCACAAACAAGAATATCTAATTCCCAACAAATCTTGCAAACAAGCAAACTATGCATAATGTATTATTATCATAGGCTTCCCCACTTTTTTTCTTTTTCTTTAACAGTGTAACTTGTGGTGATATGAGTTCACTGATCTGATAAAACTGACGCAATGCATAACATTTTCATTATGCCATCATCTTACTCTACTGTGCGCATTTACAACATTACTTGATTCAATCTTTTAATCTCAGTATAATTCATATCATTATAAAATCTTTCTATCTTGGGTCCATATTTGTTTCCATTCTTATCAATCTCCTATGGTTTATCAATTCGTTCCAAAATACCACAACCAAATGTTTTAACCAAAGCTCTACCAAACTATTTCCAATTTGAACTCAAAATACTAGTGAAACAATTATTCGAAGAATTAACTTCAAGAGGTCTACAAATTCATTCTATAACCAGATCTAATTTTCCCCATCCAATAGTTTGCTTTGCCAAATGTCATATTATAACACTTTAATAAACCTTCAAAAAATGTTTCCCATCTCAACAAATTCCCTTTTACAAATAGCCATGTGTAAATTATGTATTTAACTACAATTTCCTCTCAATTTGTTTGGCCTAAATGGCCGCAAAAGTGGCTGCCAACATGCAGTACCTTTTTATCTACCAAGCAAGTGCTCGTCCACATAAGACCTCTACCAAAATGTTGTTTTTAAAAACAAATCTGGGATTTCTGATTACATGGATGCACACTCTCAGGACATTTCAGGCTGCTGTTAACAATCCACCATGATAAATTAATTCCTTTACCCACAATCAAATAATTAACACAAATTGAGGATATTATCCCTATCACATTCATTTATAGATTCATTATGTTGGATCTAATTTTTTCTTTCCCACTGCTATAAGGAAGAACAATAGCTCTTATAAGTCTTTGTAATATCTCACTTAATTTACCCAGCATCAAAGAATTTATTTACTATCCATTCCCCTTCTGTTTACCAGTAACTTTGTTTAAACTCCATAACTTAATTTGGTGAATCCCATGTGTACAGCTACCACTTATTGAAACCCCTACCTTTGTAGAAAATATCCAAATAAGTGGTTTTATGCCCCCTTAACTGTTGCTCATCCATTTCTATGCAACTAGTGAATACTACTGACACCAGTATGCCAATATAGGTGTGCCAGATTAACAAATATGTTGCAGGTACACGTAACATCGCGTTCTGAGGTTAAATAACATAACAGTGCGTTCATGTCTGCCCCTTGGTTTTAAGATTCACAATGCAATCCGTTTTAAAACTCACAATAGTTCAATTCAGCAAAATTTTCTTTACTATATTCCCATATCATCTATGCCTAAGACATATCCATACATACAGCACAACTTATATGCTGATAAAAGTCAAGTTTATATATGTCAAAAATCCATGAGCAGAGTACTCTGGGAAGTCAGTGTAAGACCTCTTCCAAATTTGGCAAATTTTGTACTCCCTCATTTTTTATAAAGCTCATATCCATAAATAGCTTTTATTCTCATATAAATTCTATCAAAAATGGAATCCCAAAACTACTCACAATTTTGCTATTAATTAATGGCTGCTCATAACCCAGCACATCAAATCTTTATATTCCATCTCCCTTGACAAAAGAGATAATTTTCATAATCAAATTATATTTCTATTTTATTTTACGAATTCTCTGGATATTCGATCCCATCCACATGAAACTATCTATTTCCAGACAAGCACATTGTCGGTTTCAACAATCTTGTAAGATTGACACACAAAAAAACACAAACACAAACATTGACACACAAACATACACAAACCCAAGCATTATGTATATTTGTTTGCATTGGAACCATTATGTGCAGACCAAAATGGGTGTCAATTTTATTTCAATTTCGTAAAATTTATCCTTTAATTTTAGAAACGCTAATACACAAGTAGACAAAAAGTTTATTCTTAGAAAAACCCCTATAATGTCACATTGAAATTACCCTTTCGATTCCCACAATAATTTATCCAAATTTGACAATACATCCATTTACATGTCAGTTGACCACTGACCTATCAATCATGCAAAACAATAGTCCAAAATTCCCACCTGATGATCATGTGATGCTTGTCACTTGGTTTCCAAAAAATTTGCAAAGCAATGTTCCACACTTTTGTAAATTTTAAAAAATTGTTTTGCGCAAAATGCTCCCTAAAACCACATGTACAATTGGCAAATATGAGGCTTCCAGAATGAACTCTAATTCTGGATCTTTTAATTCATGTTCCAAAAAAAATATCCAATTTTGGCATTTTATCAATTAATTATTAATTCGCTAACAAGCAAAAAAATAAAAGTCATTCTTGCTCCGAAAACTTTTCAGACACAAGAAGCATCAACAGTTATTCATGTTGGTCTATTGATCTAATCTGTTGAGGCCAGTCGTCATTTGGGATCTGCAGCAATGAAGGCCTAATCGTTATCTGAGGTACCGGTAAGCACTGGTACCCTTGAACTTGGTTTGTCCTATGAACTGGTCTTCCTATTTGAATATGGACAACGACGTTTCCAGTGTCCCATATTTCCACACTTGAAACATCGGTTTCTGTCATTGCCTGATCTGCCCACCTGCTCACTTGTATTGGTGGGCTGCATCTCTGGATCCCTGGGTTGCCACTGCGATCTTTGGTTATCTCCTGAACCATAAAAAATTCTCTGTACTGTTCTTTTTGGGGAGACAAATGGGAATCAGATGGGACAACTGTCACTTTTATTCCTATTTTCGAGGGCAGTTGTGCATTTATCTCCTTCAATGTATCCTGTATTCTTTTTATTTAAGTTCTAGGTCCATTATCTGTTCTTGCTGTTCCCATTTCCTGGATTCAACATCCCAATAATGGAATGCAAGCCAGTCTACTGTTAAATTCTGTTGCTTCCTGGCTTTCAATTCTTGTCCTAATCTCTCCAATCGACTTCGCTCAAATGTACCATGTCTTGGAAACTCCTTAGCATGTCCCTTTGTCCACAAATACCAATTCTCAACCTCTCTAATAACCTCTACACCATAACGGTCGTACATATAATATGCACAAGTACCTTTTTGTGGAATATCTGGTTGTCCTTGTGTATTCTTACAGGCTCCATTCCCATTCTGCCTGTATGTGAATAACACTCAGTATTCACTCAATGTACCAGGTAAAATACTAGGATCTGTGCTTTGGAATACACCTGTACACACCTGTACTATATGTACTGTAAATAAAATATATTAGGGTTTGTTCCACCTTTTATCAAAGTAGCGTTGGATGCGTTGTTGCCTAGCTTGTTCCTATAAAGCTCCACTCGTACTTCCAGGAAGGATCTCTCCACCTGTTCAAACAGTGATGTCCAGAGAATCTCTCTCACCTGTGGCTTTTGCACAACCCCAATCTCACTGATCGGTGTTGCAGATGGGTCAAAGGGGTCAGTATGAAATGGGTGAATCCGCAGATATCCGCAGATATCCCGTTCTGTTGAAGGGGAAATCACACAGAATAGTAACCGCACATATATCTACAGACTTGGCATTTAATATGGAATATTTTTTTTTCCTTGCCTTGGGTTTACTTTCTTAACTCAGTATATCAATCTGTTGAGTTTCTTTTACACTTGGTTGATTTATTTGTTAAAAGAACCATGTCACTGATTGTCTGTCGCAGCAAGAAGTCAACAACAGGATTATATCACAGGTGGCGTGGCAAAATGTACGGACAGGTGCATTTGATGATTGGCTTCACAGTCGGGTATACAAGGGTTGTTGCGTTCTGTATTAGTGGAAAACAACTGCTGCACGTCTCCAAACGTTATTGCCGCTTCCTCTGGAGATGGTCCGTCAAATCGACAATGCTGTTTGTCATGGAGTGGTGGCTTTACGAAATTACGGCATGAAACAGCGTGCTATTGCTCAGCAGTATGGCATCACTCAAGGTCAGGTGTCAAAGATCCTTAAACGAAATGCTCAGAGGGGTGTCCCTACTCCAATCCCGAGGCCAGGACGTCCCCGCAGAACCACAAGGAGGGATGATCGCCAGCTGCACTGGTTAGTCCGCAATGGCCGTACCAAGTCAGCTAATCGGCTTAGGGCTGAGTGGCAGCAACTGACAAATGTGCCTGTATCCAGAAGGCTAGTCAACAAACGACTGGTTAAGCAGGCTATCGTGCCAGGCATCCCCTGAGAAAGCCACGTCTGACCAGACAACACCGCCAACGCCGATTGCAGTGGGCCAGAGAGCACCGTCAATGGCAGCCAGGACACTGGAATCACGTGATCTTCAGTGACAAGTCTAGATTTCTGGTCTATCATCAATATGGCCGCGTCAGAGTGCGCAGACAAGTGCATGAAGCCTACAACGAAGATTGTATAGTGCCAAGAGTCCAAGCTGGAGGTGTTGAGGTGACCATTTGGGCTGCTTTTCATGCAGGGGGAAAAACTGACCTGGTTGTTCTGAATGGAAACCTGAACCAGTTCAAGCACAGGGCCATTCTGGAAGAAACATTGCTCCCATTTTTCGTGCAGCCTTTCGAGGAAACTTTGTCTTCCAAGATGACAATGCACGGCCTCATCATGCTCGCATGATCCAACACTTTCTTGCTGACCGTGGTGTAGAGCATATGGAGTGGCCTGCCATGTCCTCGGATATGAATCCGATAGAGAACTTGTGGGCAGAATTAACGTGTCAAATCGACAACTTGGACCAGCAGTCGACCTCTGTGCGTGAATTGCAACAGGCTATTGTCACTGCATGGCAAGCGATTCCTGTCCAAACCTTGGCAAATCTTGTGAACAGCATGCCTCAATGTATACGTGCTCTCCTGAATGCTCGTGGGGGTTACACGCAGTACTGAACTGTAATTTTACTGTCCGTAATCCCAGTCGTAATTTAACTTTTGTTTTTGTTGAAATTTTTTTTGGCTAATGTGCAAAATAAAGAGATACTTCTGGAAAACGCACAGAAGTTTAACACAGTACTGTCCATGAATTGAGTTCGATATCAGTTTGCATCACTTTCAAGGATCAATTTATTTGCTTCGAAATGTCAAATGTGGTTTTTGTTTCTTTTAAAGGTCACATTAACAAAATCTAGAATAATTTCAACATAATTCCAATGAACTTTTGGTTCTAAGTCATCTTGAAAAGTAAGTTCACCCCCACAAAAAAAATATTCCATATTAAATGCCAAGTCTGTATATATAGACTCACCACTTTGCTCTTTTTCGAAGGTTGTCTTCACATTAATGTCTCACAAATATCTCAAAACTTCTTTCTTGAGACCACTTTCATCAAGCAATTAATCAATTTATTCAATTAAATCAATTCATCAATGTTCATCAATAAATCACATTAATCAATCAGATAACTCTATACATAAACCTTTTCCCAATGTTGCCAGAACAGTTCCATCCACTGACGGAGATATATGATCATTGGGCGTCACCTTTGACCCATACCTTTTGTTAATTGACAAATCACCGTTCTGCCTCTGGATCATATCTGACATATTTTCCCAATCTTGTCTGGCCATTCATTACATCACAAATTCAAGTTTAGCAACCACTTAAGGCAACCCAACCCTGCATTTGTGAGATAGTCAGCCAAGATTAATCAAACAGGTATGAAACAGGTCACTAAGAAAATGTCCCAATTTGAATGGTACCCAAACTTCTTGACAATTAAAATTTCGTAAAACTCCTGAAATGTTCTACCAACGGATGACAATTAATTCATAATATTTGCCAATTTTAATCCAAGCATGCTGAAATTTCGACACTTCATTTAACCCTATTACTTGTCATGCATCATTAATCCTACAGGGCTCAAAAGTTGTCGTTTAAGCCCGTGCAATCATTTTACACGAAACCTCATGATCTCATTCCTGTCAATCATAACATCATGATCTTAAAATCATTATTATAATGATTATCATCACTATCATAATCATAGTCATATCATAATCATCCATTTGAAAAAAAAACAAAAAACATTTCCTGTATCACCACATCCATGTGGTATAATCAACAATGAAAAAAAATGAGAACTGTACATAACAAAAGGCTACCTCCTGACCACTTAGTATACCTATTGACAAGAAGTCATAACAATATCGAATAATCATTAAAAAATTAAAAAAAGAAAAAAAATCGCTTCTATTGCTCCTGCCGCAGCATTCGTCATTTTGTCCGCTCATCCGCCGTGACAAAACCGAAATAAAGGGAGCTCAACCATAGGAATACCATAGAAATACCATAGAAGCCTCAACCATAGGAACTCAACGTAATCATGACTCGGCCACAAAAACGAGCAGTTGTCGCAGGACGTTAAGTTAAATGTTAAACGTTAACGTAACAAAATCAATCATGGGATATATACAAAATACACAAAAAAAATACATAGGGTCGACCATAATTTACATAATTATACAGTAGTACACCATATCAGTGGTTCTTCATGAAAAACGAGAGCACAGCACCCTTTCTAAAGACAAAAAAGTCTAATAGTGGTTCGTTGTGACAAAAAATTTCATGGCACCCTTTCTACATGGATATACATACAACAGGAGAAAACAAAAATGAAATCAAAATGAAAATAGTAGTACACCATATCAGTGGTTCTTCATGAAAGCCCAGCACCCTCTCTAAGGAAAAAACTCTTAGTGGTTCTTTGTGACTATTTCACGGCACCCTCTCTGAAAAATGCGTATACATCTGTAATACACTAATACAAGGCTTTGTGCATCTATACATGCTTTGTGGATTTCGCCCACTGACCACACTTAATTAATACAATAAATATTTCTTCCATTCAAAAGAACAAACATTTCCTGTATAAGCATTTCAAAATAAAGAAGAAGAAGAGAAAAATCATTTTCAAATCAAAAATCAATTCTGTATTGAAAAATAAAGAAGAAGAGAAAAAAAATATTACAATGAGAGCTTGACATAGGAACAAGCCACAATAAGGGTTTGAGAGGAAGGGGGTGGGAGGGAGGGAAAGAAAGAGGAAGGAATAAGGGAAGGGGGAAAACAGGTAAAAGACAGGTGAGAGAGGTAGGAAGGTAGGAAGGAAGGGCAAGGGAAAAGAGGAGAAGGGGGGGGGGGGGGGAGAAAAAGGGTAGGGTGGAGGAGCAGAAGGAGGGGCAGGATGAAGGGTAGGATGCAACGAAGGAGGAGAAAGCAAGCAAGGGAGGAGTGAGGCTGGGGGGAGGATTGGGCGGGGCTCCCTTAGGGGTGTTAATACTATGCGAAATACGACACTCATTAGTAGATGATAAATGTTGTTCCTGGGACAAACCCATTTAACATGGGAAATCCCTATCTAATGTCGTTTACCCCCCTGTCTTTTCCCACTTTTGGAAAACACCCCTATTAATCCAAAAGACTCTATGAGCCTTTTGGTCTTTTGAACCATGAGCTTATTGGCCTTATGAGCCAATTAATCTACTTGGGCGAATACATAATGAAGATATTTTAATTGAGCTAGGGTCGAATGGTAAACCCATCTTGATGTACCAGGCTGAACACTAACAGCTTGGAACCAATCCTTCATTGAACGTCCAAATCTCCATTCACTTACATGTTAATTTTCCTCTCACCATCACTTTTCTTCATTTCCCCTTAACACCTCTATTCCTTCCCCCCCTTGGTCTTATGGGCCTTTTACTCTTACTATCAATGATCCCAAGTAGACCACTGAAACAATGATCCTACAAATATTTGTTTATGTGTAGGAAATAATTTAATTCTCCTACAACTCTCTTCACCATCTAATATATTATTAAAGAAGAGGTTTGAGTTTGGTTCTTTTTCAAGATATTTTAACTGAGCTAAGATAAAATGGTAAACCTCCCTCAATGTTCTTGTTTGACCTCCTCCTCTCCCACACACCATTTTAAAATTAAAGTATATATTTTCCTGATAACCATCAAAGTTTTCCGTCCACTCAAAAATATTTCCATCTTTTTTACCCAACTCACCAGTATTTAAATTAATTCTCTTATTTGTTTTGTGAACTTTTTTACCAGTTTCCTTTTCAATTATACCTATTTGATATTTTTCACATTCATTATGTTTTCCATTTATATACCAAGGTTGATTACACCTCCACTCTTTAGTCTGGTTGATACTTGGTTCTATCATTTATATATTCATAAAAAAGGCAGCGGTAGGCCCTTAAAATCCTTAACCCCATTATCTTATCACTTATATATATCTTATCACTTATATATATATATATATCTTATCACTTATATATATCTTATCACATATATATCTTATCACTTATGTATATCTTATCACTTATATATATTGTTGCGGAGATGAGGACTGTATATTTTTTGATTGTGTGCTGTACTCTTATTATTATTGGTTATTCTGCGCCCCCCTACCTCCGGAGCTGTGTAAAGGTGAAAGGGCATCCCATAATTAGTCCACAAGCATACACATCAGCCAAGTAATAGAATACCCCTGTTGATAGTTATCTCCTATTCTGTGTTTTAGGGTAAGGCTGTGTTTCCCATTAATTGAAGTACTCCATTGCACCAGTGAAAGAGAATAGATCCCCTTTCATTCCCATCCCCAAAATCCCCATTTCCTTCACACCCCCTTTCGTCATTGCCGAGCCTCGATTACCCATATTACATCCCCTCTCGTCATTGCCGAGCCTCGATTGCCCATATTACCTCCCCTCCAATAACCGCCATTGACCACGAGGCAGGGTCGGAGAAGAAAGGCGTGTCTCCACCTCGTCATAGAGGGGAAGAAAGGCGTGCCCGCCCGTCGTCATCAAGGGCGGAGCCAGAGGGTCGCATGACCAACCAGGGCCGAGGTGAGCACCCCGATGGGCGTGTCCTGAAGGCCGGCGGCTTAATCGCCGGAGGCGTTATAAAGGCGTGCACGCAGGAAGCGAGTGAGTCGGTTGCCAGTAGAGGGTCCGTGAAGAGTTGGTCACAAAGAGTTGGTCGTCAAGAAAGAGTCCTGAAGCTTGTGAGGGAAGGAGAGAGAACCCGTCACACCAACCCCCCAAGCTCCGCGTTGGCTCCACCAAGCGTTCACCTCCACCAAAGCTCCACCAAGCTCCGCGTTGGCTCCACCAAGCATTCACCTCCACCAAGGCTCCGCCAAGCTCCGTGTTGGCTCCACCAAGCGTTCACTTCCAGCCATCCACCTCCTGCCATTCCTGTCATTCCCCGCGTGAGTCTGCCTTTTGTTTGTTCTGTCCTGGGTTAATTAAGACTGTAGGTAAGCTAGTATTTTCCCTGTGTCACCTGCGTCTTATGTGCTTGTAAATAAACGTGACTGCTCCTTTTTGCTTGTGTGTAAATAGTCAATAAATTCAGTAGTATTTCCAAACCTTTCTTTGCCTTCGTTTTCCTCTTTGCATTCGTCGCCTTTGTCTTTTCCCTATTGACTAGCTGCGGTGCGACCCGGCCAACGTTTGGGTGGAATCGGGTGAGTCGGGGATCCTGTTAGGTCGCGGTAATACACCACTGCTCGGTCATCATAACATCTAAACCGCGATCTGTAACAATTGGTTGTCAGGAGTTGGATTCGGACCTGGGACTAAATTTGTTAGGCCCAAATTTTGGAACACCAATTGTGTTATTAAGTAACAATTGGTGTCTGGGAGTGAGATTCGGGGCCCGAACCAAATTTTTAAAAAAATACATCTAAAAAAAAAAATTGGTCAAAATTTGGAGCGGACGAAATTTGTTTTGTTTTAAAGAAAAACCCGAATTTTGAAATCGCGCCATGGCTGGTCAAGGCGACGGGATGCCGATGGGAGAGCTAGAGGAGGGGTTAGGAGTAACCCAGGATCAGATGGAGGGGAGCAATGAGGAGGCAGTTGAGGGAGTATCAGACGCACAAGATGGCGTCCTCGCGCACGTGGGTGTAGCGGCACCAAATTGCGCTGCGCCCGTGGTCGCGGCAGCCGAGCCAGAGATGCCAGAGTACATGCGAGTCTTTATGATTCAAATGATGGCAAAAATGGATGCCCAAAATGATAAGTCCACCCGAGAGCGAAGAGAAATGGGTGAGCGGTTGGGAAACCAAATTGTGGGAATGAGGGCTGATAGTGAGCGATTGGAGGGCCAAATGGGGGTAATGGGAAACCAAATGGGGGTAATGAGGGACGAAGCGAGGGGTACCGGTGAGAAGTTAGACAATAATTTTGAGGGGTTAGACAACGGGATAAAAGAGGTAAAGAATGGGTTAATGGGGTTAGAAAATAGGATGGAGGACAAATTGCGGGAGATAGGGGAGCAATCCGCCCGAGAAATTAAACAAATGGGAGAGCAGATAGAGGAGGTAAGAATCGGGGTAGAAACCAAATTGGATGCTCAGAGGGATGAATTGGGACAGATGAGGGTGGCATCTACAAAAGAAAGGGAGGAGATGAAGGAGGAGATACGACGAGGTGTGGGTGAGGAGGTTTCGGGGCTACGCGAGGAGGTAAAGCGAGGTGAGAAGCGTATGGAGAAAAAAGTGAGGAATAATACGGCTAGGTTACAGGGGGGCATAGAGGGTCTGACGGAGGAGGTAGAACAGCTGACAGAGGGACAGACGAAGTTAGTGGAGCAGGTTCAAAAGAACACTGCGGTACTAGGAGGGTTAAAGGCGACACAAAAAGAAATAAAAAACGAATTAATAGCGACACAGAGGCAATGTCAGATGGTACGTGAGGAACTGACAATGAGGGTGGACGAGGTGACAGAGATAATGGAGACAAAGGACCGGCAGGTGAGGATGCACAGAGAGACGGTCACGGTAGCCTTAGAGGACGAACTTGAGGAGACGCACCGATAAATAAAAGAGGTTAAACAAAAATTAGAGGAAGTGGAAGAAGAGGTGAGTGAAATTAAGAAGGGACGGACAGAAACTAAAAGAGAAATCCAGGAGAAGGTGATGGAATATGTGCAAGGTCGGTGCTCAACTCATGATGTGATGCTCACTAATCAAATAAAGAGTTTGCAGGTGGCAAAGGAGGTGCGGAGACGAGGTACGGAGGTGAGTGGCAATGTATATGATGTGAGGAAAGCTTCAGTCGGCTTGGGGATTGGTTTGGATCCGGGTGTTCGTGAAAGGCCGTTGGTGAAGTGTGCGACAGGTCTGGTGTGCGAAAAAAGAGGTGTGCGAGAATGTCCGACCATGGGGTGTGTGAGGAAAAAGTGCATGCCGAGGAGTGAGTGTGCCGTCAAGAGTGAGTTGGTCGAAGCGCGTGTGCGAGGGGGTACATGGAAGCGCGGTGTGGTGAGTGTTACGGAGGAAGTAACGAGAGAGTGTACACCTGTGGTGAGTGTTACAGAGGATGTAACGGGGGAGTGTGCGCGAGAAAGGTGTGTAACGGACGGGTGCATGAGGAAAGAGTGTGCTGTCGAGAGTAAGGGTGAGTGCGCTGTCAAGAGTGGAGGTGAGAGTAGTGAGAGTGACACGGAGCGTGAGTTGGTTGTGACAGGTGAGCGAGGATGTACACCTGGAATGGAAGGATGCACACCTGGAATGGTAGAGCGTGAGTGGGAATGCACGCTGGAATTAGTAGTGAGGGACGTGGTTGGGTGTGCGAGTGAGAGCACACCTGTGATTGTCACAGAGGAGGTGACCGAGGAGGGGGCGCGAAGAGGTGTGTTGGTGAGGTGTGCGAGCGACGAATGTGTGCCAAGGTGTTCGGTGGTCAGGTGTGTGACCAAGTCGGGGAGCGGAATGAGTGTACCGAGGTGTGTAAGAAAAGGTACGACGAGGAGCATGGAAACGGCTGCATGTATGAGCAAGAAAGGGGTAGCGTATGCATGTAAGCATGCAGGTGAAGCATCGACGGTAACCGGGTTAGAGGTTAGAACGACTTATAGCCGAATCGGGCCTTCGGTGCACGTCGGGCAGCTTCGCGTGCCGCGAGGACCAGCGGGGATCCGAACCACGGCGGTTTCGAAAGAACCGCCGTACGCGATCCACGCTGTGCCTCGCTTGGAACGGCCGCGTCCGGGCTCCACTAGGCGGAGCGGGCAGCCCGATAGGAAGGGTCGTCATGGCGACCAATTTCTATAGAGACGTGCCGGCAGGTCGAGATCGGGACATTGGATGGCTCCACGCCGAGGTGGTGCGTGGGATCTCGGCCCGGGTAAGCCCCCGTCCCTGCCACGAATGCGAGACGTATCCAGCCGCTGGCACAAAACGACCCGCGTTCATTGCTCGGCTGTACGAAGCCGGGCTGTAGACGTGAATTGGCGCACCGAGAGGATGTAATAAGTAGACGGGTGATAGTGATAGTGATCGTGATTTGATACGAAATTTATAATAGTGGGTAGAATTGGCAGTAAATGGAAAATTTTTGAATTGGTTGGAATTTGGACGAGCAAAATTTATAGTGAGAGACCCCCGATGTGGTGGGATGGCAAATCCACCATCCCTCACAGGTGGGGGCAAATGCATAGCTTATGGGGTGTATGGCAGTGAAAACTAGCCCGGGTGGGTTAGGATATTGATCGGGATCTAGCGAAGATGACATTAGGTAACGTTAAGTTTAGTTAGTGACTGATACCTGTAGTGGGGACGCAGGTAGTTTAGTGTGGATGATAATGACGGGGGAGCGCAATAGTTTAAAGGGACGACTGGGAAGCGCAAGTTTCAGAGGGGAGTAGTTAGCTGAGATGATGCCGTGTGTTTGAAGATTGAACAGGTGTGATTGCACAGGTGTGCAACTGAACAGAGGTGTGGAGCAGTGTATGAGTGAGTGATGGTGATGTGTGTTGTGTTGACCAACTGGTCCAGGAAGAGGAGGAGGGTGCAGGTGGCACCAGGTGTGAGGGCACAGGTGTGCAACAGCTGGTATGGAGAATGGTAGTATGGAATAAATGGTATGGAGTATTGGAATGGATGGTCGTGGAGTGAGTATGGTGGAAATTGTGGAGTGGAGTGGATGGTGCGAAGGTGTGAATGGGGGAAGAGTGGACCCCCATCACGGATACCCAGGGCGGGTAGTGTAAGTGTTAGGTAGAGGGTACAGGTAAATTGTGGTTGGATATTGGCATCTGTGGTGCGGGTGAAAGAATGGGCTTTGGATGGGTGCATTAGTGTGGTGGAAATGGCTGGGCGTGTAGCCTGTTAGTGTGTGTAGTTGGTTTGGGCACTCCACCACTGTGAGGATGTCGGCCAGGTGAGGCCGCAGGTGGGCTCTGGGAGCCGGTAGTAGTTGTTGTGGATGGGGCCCGAGGATCCGGAGGACGGACCCGGGTAGCCCAGTGCCAGAGGGCACCAATGGGTGACAGAGCCAGGAGAGGGCCTTCCCCAGTTAGTTAGGTTAGGGTGAGGAGCTAGGTAAGCTCGGGTGGCAACTGCAGTGGTGGAGGTGTGCAGGTGGGTAGACCTGCTGGGAGAGCTACACGTCGCAGCCCAGAAATTGTGCGAGGCACCGGGAGAGGAATCGGGGGAGTGAGACCCCAAATTGCGAAGCACCACAGTTTGGTCAATGGGAATTGGTTTTTAGAACCCATAGTGTAAGTTGGCCAATGGATTGGCAGGGAGAGACCCCGGGTAGTGTAAAGTGTGTTAATGTCATTTAGAAAGTAGTTAGGATGAAGTCTCCTCGCACCATCTGCATCCACTCACCTGAGGTGACAGGTACTCCGCACCATGCCATGTTTAATTATTTTTACTGTGCAAATGTTTGGATTGTGAGACGCATCATGACGTGGGTGTGACATTGTGCTTTGTTGTTCCATCTCTTCCTGCTTATGAGGATTGATGATGAATTGGGTGATGGCAAATTTTGGTTAGAGGGATTGTGGTGACGAATTTGGTATAGGGGAAATATGGGGAAGACGTGACAGTAGTGACGAATTTGTAAATGTGTAGATTTTTGTTCATATGGGGTAAGGGCAAGGGTAGGGTAGGTGACAGGGGGGTGACGTACGGTAGGGACGAGCTTTCTCACTTCGCCCTCCGTACGCATTTCGCCTTGCATTGCCTTATTGATGTGTACCCTTGTGACCTTACCCCTCACTCAATTGTCTTTCCCCTTTTGTCTCCCACATGACCTGTGCGCCACTGGGTGCCGAGGGGAGCGTGCGTGGGTCGGCCATTGTGCGCCCGAAATTCCCAGAACCAGCTGTCTGCATCGATGCACCACATTATGGACCACATGTCTGTGGCCGAGCACCACCTATGGACCCCATGGGTTGGGGCATGGCCCCTCTGCTGGCACCGGCCATGAGGGCCCGAAATCTTGCTGGCGGACCTTGGCCACAGGGCACCGATGCCCCACAGGTGAACCACACGTAGTCGGCCCCTGTGGGCCATAAATAAAATAAAAACGGACACGTTAGGTGCATTCTTTTATTGCAAATAGGCCATCAGCAAGGGAAGATGACAACACCAGGAAAATAATAATAACCAGCAGAGGGAGCCGAAGAGCAAGAGATCACCTGCAGGGTTAGGGGTTGTTGGTTTATTTTTATTGATGAACAATGGTGAATGCACCGATTGGTGCTTGGGTGCTAGTATTGGTGCGTTTTTGGGTGCGTTCATGGTGCGTCGATGCAGAGCAGACTGTCTCCCCCCCAGAAAGAACAATCACAGGTCCTGGGTTAGTTTTGTAAATAAAAATAGCGTCATTGTAAATAATGCTCCCCACCGTCAGTGTATAGTTTGAAGACCATTCCGCAATTCGGTTAACTGTGGGCGTAAGTCTGTTAGGCAGGGTGCAATGGAGCAGCGGGACACATTTATTTATGTTTTAAAACTGTCGCACTCAGGGTCAGGTTAAAAGTAGAGGGAACTACACCTACGTGTCACACTAAAAGTAAAAGTTGTAGGCCCTGGACGTGCCTAAGAGGAGGAGGGTGCAGTGTTGCGGAGATGAGGACTGTATATTTTTTGATTGTGTGCTGTACTATTATTATTATTGGTTATTCTGTGCCCCCCTACCTCCGGAGCTGTGTAAAGGTGAAAGGGCATCCCATAATTAGTCCACAAGCATACACATCAGCCAAGTAATAGAATACCCCTGTTGATAGTTATCTCTTATTCTGTGTTTTAGGGTAAGGCTGTGTCTCCCATTAATTGAAGTACTCCATTGCACCAGTGAAAGAGAATAGATCCCCTTTCATTCCCATCCCCAAAATCCCCATTTCCTTCACACCCCCTTTCGTCATTGCCGAGCCTCGATTGCCCATATTACATCCCCTTTCGTCATTGCCGAGCCTCGATTGCCCATATTACCTCCCCTCCAATAACCGCCATTGACCACGAGGCAGGGTCGGAGAAGAAAGGCGTGTCTCCACCTCGTCATAGAGGGGAAGAAAGGCGTGCCCGCCCGTCGTCATCAAGGGCGGAGCCAGAGGGTCGCATGACCAACCAGGGCCGAGGTGAGCACCCCGATGGGCGTGTCCTGAAGGCCGGCGGCTTAATCGCCGGAGGCGTTATAAAGGCGTGCACGCAGGAAGCGAGTGAGTCGGTTGCCAGTAGAGGGTCCGTGAAGAGTTGGTCACAAAGAGTTGGTCACAAAGAGTTGGTCATCAAGAAAGAGTCCTGAAGCTTGTGAGGGAAGGAGAGAGAACCCGTCACACCAACCCCCCAAGCTCCGCGTTGGCTCCACCAAGCGTTCACCTCCACCAAAGCTCCACCAAGCTCCGCGTTGGCTCCACCAAGCGTTCACCTCCACCAAGGCTCCGCCAAGCTCCGCGTTGGCTCCACCAAGCGTTCGCCTCCAGCCATCCACCTCCTGCCATTCCTGTCATTCCCCGCGTGAGTCTGCCTTTTGTTTGTTCTGTCCTGGGTTAATTAAGACTGTAGGTAAGCTAGTATTTTCCCTGTGTCACCTGCGTCTTATGTGCTTGTAAATAAACGTGACTGCTCCTTTTTGCTTGTGTGTAAATAGTCAATAAATTCAGTAGTATTTCCAAACCTTTCTTTGCCTTCGTTTTCCTCTTTGCATTCGTCGCCTTTGTCTTTTCCCTATTGACTAGCTGCGGTGCGACCCGGCCAACGTTTGGGTGGAATCGGGTGAGTCGGGGATCCTGTTAGGTCGCGGTAATACACCACCGCTCGGTCATCATAACATCTAAACCGCGATCTGTAACAATATCTTATCACTTATATATATCTTATCACTTATGTATATCTTATCACTTATATATCTTATCACTTGTATGTATCTTATCACTTATATAACTTATCACTTATATACTTATAACCAGAAGGGAGACTATCAATTCCATTTTCTAAAATAAACCTCTTATCATCAAAAGCTCCTAATGCTTTCTTATTTATCTCTTCTGTATATAATTGATGTTTATAACTTCTTATTCCATTAATCTTTCTAAACTCTTCTTTCTTTGTTGTTAAACAGTTATAATAATCCTTAAAGTTTATTGTTTCTTTCATAACATTTTTCTTTATACCTTTTAACTTCTTATCAGTCTTTTCAACGTTATTCACAATGTATTTATAAGCATAAACCTTGGACCTCAATCCCACAAATTCACTCAAAACATTTCCTCCCAATTCATCCTTAAACTTTCCAATCACCTTTTTATTTTTAGAAGAGAACAATCCACTCTCTGGACTATAATTACTTGTATCATAGATATTAATGTCCTCTTTCATGTCTGAATAAACATCATCAGTATTGATCTTCAAAATAAAACTATCTGTATCCATATAAAGTAGATTAACATCATTTTGATATTTCTTCCTCAAGTTATTGTAAAAATAATCATCCATTAATGACTTTGATAAATCAAGAATTGATGTTCCAATATAAATAGGTTTGTCCATTTCAATACTCTCTTTAATCAAATGGATCGCACAAAAGTTCTCAGTAAAGACCTCAGCTCTAGTAAAACTCGGTCTATTAATTAATTTTGATGCTTGTTCCCAAGATGTTGTTAGTCTGATATTTTGTCTTTTCCTCACGTTCTCCATGGTCTTACCAAAGACTGCATTATTCATCAATTTATAAAAGTCTTTCTCAAAATCTGTTTTTGACTCTTCTTTGTGTATTAAAATCAATGTACCCCTTCAACCAATGACTTTGATTGAACTTTAGAACCCTATGGATCTTCTCTACTCTTAGACCTTTTGATAAATATTGTTGCAAATTTCTTTGGTGTAGAACATAATTTTTCTTGTTATATAATGTAGTAAGTAATTTTTCTGTTGATTCACCTATATCAAACGATCGTTGATAATCACTCAACCATTCTTTCTTTGGACTTTCTTTCTCACAAGCAAATGGGAGATCTTTGTGTAGGTTATGGAGTTCCTCTGGATATTTTAAATCAATTTCAAAATAATAACCAACTTTTTCTTCATCCAATTCTTTTTGTGTAGAGATACATACATCTTGTAAAACGTTTTTGTAATCTTTTTCCTTTACCCATCTAAGTTTTCCATAAGGAAGAGCCTGAGACATTGCCCAGCCATACAGGTTGTTCGCGTCATAGTACATCAAGTAAGAACTCTTTTTCATTGAATCATAATTTGGAAGATATTTGTTATTTGCTTTTGCGTATCTACTCGAGCAGACTTGTGAAATTCCACCTCTTTTTGCCTTTTCAATCATCAAAAGCATATCAACATCGGTTATGAAATCCAAAGCTTGTTTTGTCATTTTCAACATCGCACTCCAGGCCAATCCAGGTGCTGTGTAGTAGTGAGCAGGATCCAATCCATATCCAGTGCGACAAACAGATCTAAAGGCTTCAAATACATCGGCCAATAAAAGCACATCAGTTTTGAGATACAAATCGTGATACTCGCCAAGATTCTTGATGTTATATTTTTCCCAAACATTTTGTGCCTGTACATAATCTTTATCAGATATATTACTGTTGTTTAATTTGTTATAGAAATTTTCTTTTGAAGGAAGTTGTGTTTCATTGAATCTCTCAAATGAGTCCATATAGTCATAGGGGTAAATTCCCTTTTGTGTTAGAAAATCTTTATCTGAAAAATACTCTGAAAGACATGGAAACTCTTTTAGATTTTGAACCAAGTTAGCCAATGGACTTGCCATGAATTTAAATGTATCAAGAAATGTGATATGAGTAATAGGAGATGTGTGAATTGTTTTTGTGAATGAAATGTATTTCTGATCCGTGTTAGGAATTGCTGAAATGTGTCCAGATGTCTTTGAAAGTTCATTAATAAATAGATGCGTATCATAATGAGCGTTGTTATGAAGAAAGACAGGAATGAAAGAGGGGAGTTGATAATTAATATTACAACTTTGATGAGCCGGACCTCTATATTTACCAGTGAGATGACAATGATCTCTAACCTTTAGACCTTCACCAATTTTTTCCTCACAAATATGACAAACATTGTTTTTTCTAAATTCCCTTTTCTGTTCACTCATCAAGGACATTGGTTTATTGGTTTCTCTCATTATCTTGGTTAATCGGACACAGTCTTTTTCTAGTCGTTTCACAAACTCCTCTGGGGTATTTGAGCCTCTATACTCCTCTAACTTGTTATATTTATCACCAACGGATGATTTGATATAATAACAAAAACCGCAAGGAATATGTTTTTGATATTTATTTGTGTATGATTCTTTTGGATCTGGAGAAGCAGTATTTATTTTTTCTAGAATACTTTCAAAATCAGCATATATAACAAATGGATGTTTGATCTTTTTCTTTTCATCTTTGAATGTGATCTTTGAGCCTTCTTTAGGCATATTGATTACCGTTGATTTATGTTGACCACAATAATTTGAATGTTGATCTAATCTTTCTTGTGTATGGAAGAAGTTAAGACAACGCAAAAAAATATATATTTTATTTGTTCTTTTACATACTTGTGGTTTTATTAATTTAGCAATATCTTTGATGTATGTATAATGTGAATTTTCCCTCTGAATTAAAATATAGAAGATTAATATGAGTTTGTTTACAATTGTCAGAAAGCTTTAAAACCAGAATGCTGTTTGTTTCTGTTAGACCATAAACATTAACTGATAAATTATTCATCTTTTCAAATTTAGGAATATCATTTAAAGCCATAGGAAACTTTAGATCTTTCGTATTTAATGTATTCTCATATTTTTTATAATGAGATACTCTTTCATCATGAAATTGTGGAGGATGTAAGTGTGCTAGAATAGACCAGAGAAAACATTTATTGTCTTTATTTTTGATATTGATAACTGCTTTTCTATTTTTGATAACACTGGGTAAATCAATGTAAGAAGAAGCTTTTAGAGGATCTGATTTAAGAATATGAATGTCTATGTAAATAATTTTTCCTATATTGAATCCACTTCCTACGATTGAATTATCCACCTAAATACCTAAATACCTAAAATTAGAATCAGGTGCACCAACTCGGGTGCAAAAGATTAGAACATTGTTGGGGAGGATCTCGGAGGTACCTGTCTTATTTAAACCTCAGACATTTAGTTTGGTTTGCTCCTTGTTGTTGAAGTGTGCGGCGTCACCATGCCTCGATCAAAAGAGCTCTCTGAGGCCTTCAGAAAGAAGGTTATAGATGCCTACGAGTCTGGGAAGGGATTTAAAAAGATCTCCAAACAATTTGAAATCAATCATTCGACTGTCCGGAAAATCATCTACAAGTGGAGAAGATTCCAAACAACTGCAAACTTGTTCAGGCCAGGCCGCCCCAGCAAGAGCAGACCGAAAGATGCTGAAAGAAGTCTCGAAGAACCCCAGAATGTCATCACGGGCCCCCAGGTAGCTCTTGCCACTGTTGATGTCAAAGTGCACGAGTCTACCATTAGAAAGAGGCTGCACAAATTTGATCTGCATGAGAGGTGTGCCAGGAGGAAACCTTTGCTGTCCAGAAAGAACATCAAGGCAAGATTAAAGTTTGCCAATGAACACTTAGGCAAAGACCAGCACTTCTGGAACAATATGCTCTGGACAGATGAGTCAAAGGTAGAGCTATTTGGCCACATTACCAGAAGACATGTTTGGCGAAAACCAAAGACAGCATTTGACCACAAGAACCTGATACCAACTGTGAAGCATGGTGGTGGAAATATTATGGTTTGGGGCAGCTTTGCTGCATCAGGGCCTGGGCAGCTCACCATCATATAATCCACTATGAATTCTTCATTGTACCAGAAGGTGCTTGAGGATAATGTGAGGCCATCTGCCGGAGAGTTGAAGCTCAACTGAAGGTGGACCCTTGCAACATGACAATGACCCTAAACATACCAGTAAATCCACCAATGAATAGCTGAAAAGAAAGAAATGGAGGGTTCTGGAATGGCCAAGTCAAAGCCCGGATCTAAATCCCATCGAGATGTGGGGGGATTTGAAACGAGCTGTGCATGCAAGAAACCCCTCAAACATCGCACAGCTGAAAGAATTCTGCATGGAGGAGTGGGCAAAAATTTCTCCCAGTCGATGTCAGAGACTGGTAGACAGTTATAAGAAACGCCGACTTGAGGTTGTTTCTGCCAAAGGGGGCAATACCACCTATTAGAGCCAAGGGTGTACTTACTTTTTCCACATGCGAAATTTGCATTTATGTTTATTTAAATTATACAATGGACTACAAAATGTAAATGTTTCATGATATTTGTTATATTATATCACCTTTATCTATCAATATTGTTGAAATGAAGATCAAATAGCTGTATGTTGAAATATGTTGAAAAAGTCAAAACTTTACATGGGGTGTACTTACTTTCTCACGTGACTGTATGTATATATGTATGTGTATATATGCACACTGACCTTATGACATGACACTGACGTCATGTGCATAAATTATACCAACACATCACCTCAAAATTAGGAGGCATCCACGTGGTACTGAAGTCTTTGCAGACTGAGATTAAAGCTCCATGGTCACAGACACGAAAGCAGAGATGTCCATCTCTTCAATGCCACTTTTTCGATTGATTTTAATATTCCTGACTAATTTATCAGCAGGGCAGAGACTATGTGTTCGCGTGGCAGGCAACACGTTGCTAGCGGGTCATAGAGCAACCGCTGTGGTGGGACTTGATCTGTGCCTTGCTGCCTCATCAAGTTGGGGGGGGGGGGGGGGTTGATCTGTGTATGGTATATATACACATACATGTATACTGTATTTGTATTTGGGTGCATTCAGTATTGATTCGAATTTCATTTTCTTTCTTCTCTTGCAACTCATCTCAGATTCTGCTTTGAACATCCTGCCAAGCCCCGTGCCTTTGCACAATTCCACCCCATCTAAGGTTTTCAGCTCTTTCCTCAGCACAGCCCCGTCCTCTTTCCTCGACAATTCAGTCCAGTCCGGCAATGCCTTTAGCTCGTGCTGCAGTCCTGTCTCGCGCGATTTGGGCGAGACCGAGGACTCCATGGAGTCCGAGGAACCGGATCAGACCAAGAGTTCTGGGGGCTCTGGGGGTAAGCGTGTTGGTGTGAGCGATGAGCGTTCAGGGGAGCGCAAGATCAAGCGCCGAAATCGGGACGTTTATGCCTCGCAAGACTACGACTAGCTCTTAAATACAGAGAACATGAAAATGCTTGCTTTGTAAAATGTTTTTATTACTGTGTTCATTTTATTTTGGACAGTTGAGGCAAAAAAAGAAGAAAAAAAACCATTGTGGATGGAAAGGGTGACCGTGTACATAGCATGATGGTGTTGCTGAGCAAATGACTGCAACAACAACACAATATGCATTTAAGGCCATTTTCCCTGCTAGAGCAGGGGTTAGCCTCGCGGTCCCCATGACAATCTTCTCCATTTTGCCCTATTTTCTGCATCTCTCCTTGTTAACCCCCTTGCCCGCATTTCTTCTTCCACCATCTTTAGCCAAGTCTTTCTCGGTCTTCCCTGTCCTCTACTTCCTTCTGCATTAATTTCCATCACTCTTCTCAACCAGTCACTTTCATCCTTCCTCAACACATGACCAAACCATCTCAACCTGTTCCTCTTCACAGCATCAATCACAGGCAATATTCCCATCATCTTTCGCAATTCATCATTTGTCTTCCTCTCTCTCAACGATACTCCGCACATCAATCGAACCATTCACATTTCCACCCTTTCCAGCCTTCGTTGCTGCTCTACATTCATTACCCATGTCTCGCTCCCATAAATCATAACACTTCTCACACATGCAGCATACACCTTTCCCTTCAGCTTCAGCGACACTCGTCCTCATCAGCACGCCACTCGGTTCCCGAAACTTCTTCCATGCACATCTCACTCAAGCAACCGTTGCCGAGTCTGATCCACCGTCTCCATTCAGCATGTCTCCGAGGTAGCAAAATGTTTTCACACCTTCCAGCTTCATGCCGTCTCCAAGATCCAACTCAACATTTCCTCCATCTGCAGCTCCCTCTGTGCACACCTTACATTTGAATGTAGCTGCCACACTGGTAAATGACCCTCTCAGACCACGACATTTTTGATGAACCCACTCAGCGCACATTGTACATTGAATGGAGTTCACTCCGACACCATTCCTGCACACAGCACACGGCCACTTCCCAGTTCTTTCCACCTCACCACATGCTTTACCACTTGCCATCACCTTCGTCTTTCCGATATTCACCTTCAGACCTTTTGTCTCCATATATTCCTTCCACTTGTTCATCTTTTCCTTCAGTCCATCCATACTTTCCGCAATCAACACCAGATCATCTGCATACAACAACTCCCATGGTAAACCCTCCTTTACGTTCTGAGCCAGCACCTCCATCACAGCTACAAATAGTAGTGGACTTAGTACCGACCCCTGAAGCACTCCCACCTTCACCTCAAACTCACCACTGTTCCCATCCTTCGTCCTTACAGCTGTGTGCGCTCTTTTGTACATTGCCATCACTACTCTGATAAACCATTCCTCCACTCCTAACTTCCTCAATGCCCATGTCAATACTTTGCGTGGAACCCTATCGAATGCTTTCTCCAGATCAACAAACCCAAAAAACAACTTCTTCCTCTTCTCCATGTACTTCTCCTGCAACTGCCTCACAATGAAAAGCGCATCTGTCGTTCCTCTGCCTGGCATATATCCAAACTGCATTTCGTCGTTCTTCACTTTCTTCCTTATCCTCCTCTCCAACACCCTTTCCAATACCTTCATTCCATGCTCCAATAACTTTATCGCTCGGTACGAGCCACTCTCCAGAGGGTCACCTTTCCCCTTGTATAGAGGGACGAGGGTACTCAGTTCCCAGTCCACTGGAATGCGGCCCTCTTTCACCACCAGATTACAGATCTCTGTCATTCTCTTCACACCCCAACTTCCTGCTGCCTTCAACATATCTCCCACAACTCCCGTCGGCCCTCCCGCTTTTTCACTCTTCATTGCTTTTATCGCTTCCTCAACTTCCTTCTCAGTTATCGTCTCTGCCGGTCCTAAAACTGGGTTACTCTCTATGTTACCATCCCATTCATTCTCTGTATTCAACAGCATTTCCATATATCTTTTCCATCTTCCTTTCATTCCATCTGGGTCGACAACGATTTGTCCCACTTCATCCTTCAAGCAACTCACCCCCATCACATCACACCTCTTTCGCTATGTGCTTTGCAATCCTGAATACTGCTTTCTGACCCTCTTCCGAATCCAAGCGTTCTCCAAACATTTCCTACATGCCTCCTGCGCCTTTGCTACCTCTTTCTTTGCAGCCTTCCTGGCTGCCTTATAACTTTCATGCTCTGCTGTTTCTGCTCCCGTACCCTTCACCTTCTGCCACTCCTTGAACTTCTTCCTCTTCTCGTCAATCCTCTTTCCAACTTCATCATCTCACCACCATGTTTCCGAGTGCCTCGATGGTCCTTTTGTCCATCCACATACCTCACCAATGGCTCCCAACAGACTAGCTTTCATTGACATCCAACCACTTTCAAGCTCAACCACATTATCCTCTACCCTACTCAGCCTCTCTTTTAATGCCTCCCTTACTGTCACCTCTTTCAACCTCCACACCTTCATTCTTGGTTGGTACTTCACCCGCCGAGCTCTCCTCGCACCTTTCACCCTTATGTCGCAGACAACCAAGTGGTGCTGTGAAACAGCCTCCTCCCCCGGGATCACCTTTGTGTCCCAGAGGTGCGCCCTATCTCGCCTACGCACCATCAGGTAGTCAACGGTTGTCGTCGACCCACCTGACGTGTATGTAACAAGCTTATTATCCTCTTTCTGGAACTGAGCATTACAAATCAACAAATCAGCTCCATCAACAAACTCCAAAATCCTTTCACCTTCTCCATTTCTCACACCATATCCGTAACCCCCATGAACTCCCTCAAAACCATCCATACTCCTTCCCACATGTCCATTCTGGTCTCCTCCCACCACAACAACTTCCTCATCTTTCACGTTTTCCATCAGCTTCTCTATCGCACACCAGAACTTGTCCTTCTCTTCATTGCTTCGACCAACCTGCGGAGCATATCCCGAGATGACGTTCACCAAGAGCTTTCCAATCGTCATTTTCACCATCATCAACCTATCACTCACTCTAGTCACACTCACCACACTGTCTACAAACTCCTCAGAAAACAGGACACCAACACCATTCACGCCCTCCAGGCACCCTTGCCACACAAACTTGTATTTCTGTCCCTGCCTACCCTTCACCATTCTCACACCACTTCCCTTCCATCTCGTCTCTTGCACACAACATATGTCCACTCTTCTTCTGACCAATACTTCCACCACTTCTCCTGATCTCCCTGTCATTGTCCCTACATTCCATGTCCCAAACCTCAGAAACCGATCTCGACTTCGGGCTGCACCCTGCCCTGCCCATATGTAGTTGTAATTGTCATGGTTCTCTTTTTTGAGGCAATATTTTTTATGGCCGGATTCCCTTCCTGACACCAACCCTCTTAGTCGTCTCTTACGACACGCAGGGATACGGTGTACCTATTCTGACCAGGGTACACACTGGGAAACGTTTAAAACATGGAAATTTGGGGTGGGGGGAGGGCGGAGGGGCGGCGTCAGCATCACGGCTGCGGTTTAAACATATTCCAACAATATCCAAACAGAACCATGAAAACCATGAAAAACAATCTGGGAAAAGTCTCCAAGCGAGAACGTGGATTTGAGAAAGAAGGAGCAGAGGTGGAAGAAAAACGAGATACAGGGGGCGGGGCACCAGTTGAGACGAGGAGGAGAGCGAACAAACATGTCCAGGAGGAGAGAAAGAATCAATATAGAATTATTTGTCTAGGGAGGTGAGGTGAGGGGGAGAAAATAAAATAAAAGAAACGAGCAATACAGTGAAGGAAAGAACCCAAATCGACAAAACACCGACGGGGGGAGGGAAGCCCCAAGTTACCAGGCCGCGCACGAGGTACGACCCAGAAAACGATTAACTACACACAAGTTTGTACGAATTACAAACCAATACCAACCAGAAACACACAATAACACGTACACAGCAAAATAACCAGTGGAAATTTGACAAAGACAAGAATGGGAAAACACTTAAACTTCAATGCCGTGGAGAGCTCGAAGTACGCTTCACTCGCCCGAGGAACCGGACTTCGGCTTCAGCCAGAGGAACCGGCTGAGCAAATGACTGCGTTGCCTCGTATTTTAGAGCATTGTTTATTTTTAGGTTTACTCTCCATGAAATGGAGAGGAAACCTATTTTTACTGCTAGAGTTTTTCTTATTAGGTTTACTCTCCATGAAATTGAGAGGAAACCTATTAATTACTGCTAGAGTTTTTCTTATTAGGTTTACTCTCCATGAAATCCATGAAATGGGATTTTTTCCCCAGATGCTCAGTTAAAAAAAACTCAGATTGCAAAAAATTTCGAAGTCATACGTCACATGGTTCGGCCGCCATCTTGTTTTTCGTAAAAAAAACACAAAAAACCCTTTTTCTCCGCAACGGCTGAACGGATCGAGCCCAAACTTGGCATGCGTATTCGCATACCCATGACGAACAAAAAAGTCAATCAGCACGACGTCATCCGACACATGGTTTCAGAGTTATAACGTTTTAAAGCTCAAACTAGAAATGGTATCACCTCTATAATTTGTGGATATCGAGTGGAAACTTTACACAAATGTTCCTCATGGGGGGATGTTTCAATGTTACTTGAGACGTTTTGATAAGTCACATGGTTTGGCCGCAATAAATAATTGAAGTTACATTTTAAAAAGCTTGTAACTCTTGAACCACTGCATGGATCGACTTGAATTTTTAATGCAATGTAGCTCTCATAAAGCGGAAGAAGTGTGCAAAATTTCAAAATGATTGGATGTACGGTCTCGAAGCTATCTATATAATAATAGCGTAAGGACTCGACTTTGTTATCCCTTTTACGCCGCACCCAGTGACCCGATGCCCACGGCACTAATGGATTTACGATCTACGAACCGCGCTCTTTGTTTATCACGTACAGCCATACTCGAAAAATCTGAATTAGCCGACGGTGGGGCCCAAAAGCATCCGATTAACTGCCAATACGACGCCATCTTACGACGCCATCGTATTGGCGTCTGCTGGGCGAAGGCGAAGCAAGCCGTCCGCTGATTGGACAGGCGAAGGCGAAAGCAAGCCGTCCACTGAGTGGACAATCCACAACATGCATTTGTGCCGGTGTCGGCGATCGTTGTTCATATATGCACTCTTCATTCTCATCTTTCTTCCTAACTCTTACTCGGACAAGCAAATCCCCTATGCCATCCGTAATGGTACACTCTATCCATACACCACATCCTCCCTTCCGTGGATGTTCCACGGGTTTCGGCGAGTAAGTCTTTATTGTTGAAAGAAGAAGAAACACACCGTTTTGTCCTTCCAGAACGTGATCACGATAACGCGATCTCTCGCGGTCATTTCAACCTCAAATGAAATTCCAATTGCAGATTTGTCAATATATATATATATATATATTTTTTGTATTTTTTTTTTTTTGTATACAAGGTCGAGGCTCGTGAAAGAGCGAACATTAATCACACAGAAAGACAAACCGACACATAAAACATATAACATCGGGAGCGGTAGACAAGATGGGGAGAGAGGGGGAAGGACACAAACACAACATTTGAGAGCAGGGACAGAGAGACATGGAGACATCTGAGATCTGAGAGAGGGCGAGGGCTTTGGGGGTGAGGGGGGCATGGGAAGGGTGTGGTGGGAGAGGTATAAAACATATGGACACTGCCAGGACTTCCAGGAAAGAAGTTGGAATTTCAAACAAGGTGGATCTGGGGTGAATTAGCGGGGGTAGAAAAGATCAAGGTTTTGGATGGGGGAAGATAAGAGATGGTGGTGAACAGCTGTTTTAAAGACCTGGAGGGAGGAGTGGGGTGGGATTGAAGGGAGTGACGGAGTTTGTTCCAGAGGCGGGAGAAAAGAGGAATGAAAGAGTGAAGGTGAGCAGAGAGCCGAGATTTCGGCAGTTTAACCATCAGAGGGTTGCTGGCAGATCTTGTGCGACCTGTAGGAATATTTGGGGGACAGAGCACAGAGAGAGTTGGGGGTGCAAGGCCAGAGAGGAGTCGGTAGAAGACAGAAAGACCACCTACCTGCCTGCGGTGAGGGAGTGAAAGGCCCTCAGAGATAGCTTCATCGCGGGAGATTCCAATAATTCTGAAAGCTTTGGTTTCAACAGCGTGAAGCCGAGCTAGGTGTGAGGCAGGAGCACCGGCGCATAGGGGAGAACAGTATTCCATTGAGCTGTGGATGAAAGCCTTGTATGTGGTGAGGAGCTCAGGTGTGCCGAGGAAGGACTTCGCACGACGGAGGATGCCCAGTCGGCGACTGGCTTTGGAGGCCAGCTTGGAAATGTGGTTTTCCCAAGAAAGATCATGGCAGATAGTGAGACCCAAAAGCTTGAGCGACAGAACTTCTTGGAGAGGATTGTTGAGAAAGTAGATGGGAGGGTTGTCCAGTCGATCTTTTCGGAGAGACATAGTAAGAGTGTGAGCTTTGTCAGGATTGAAAGACATGTTCCACTTGTTTGACCAGTCTGTGATTTTGTCCAAGTCTGCAGAGAGTGAGGAGGCTGCAGACTGCCGATCTGAGGGAAGAGGAATGGAGCGGCAGAGAGTGGAGTCATCAGCAAAGAGATAGAGAGGATTTTCAAGAGAGTCAGAGAGATCATTGATGAAGACCAGAAAAAGCATGGGGCCCAGAACACTGACTGCCTTGGGGAACTCCAGCCTGAACAGGAAGAGGAGATGAGAGAAACCCATTCAGGGCCACACGTTGACGACGACTAGAGAGGAAGTCCGCCAGCCATGCGTGGAGATTTCCATGGATACCAAAGGAGGAGAGTTTGGTGAGCAGAGCGGGGTGCCAGACCGTGTCGAAGGCACGTGATATGTCGAGGGAGACAGCTCTAATTTCCTGTTTGGCATTGAGGACCTCCATCCATTGTTGAGACAGCAGAAGCAGCATGTCCAGAGTAGAGTGACCTGGTCTGAAACCAAATTGATGATCAGAGATCAAGCCATTGGAGAAGAGGAAAGATTTCATATCCGAAGCAATGATGGATTCCATGACTTTGCTGAGAATTGGGAGAAGCCTGATTGGTCTGTAGTTGCTAGGATCTGTTTTTGCACCTTTTTTGTGCAAAGCGGTGATGTTGGCTGATTTCCAAGCAGATGGCAGTTGACCTTGAGCAAAAGAGAGGGTGAAGAGAACAGAGAGAGGGTGAGATAGAGTGGCAGAGCAGGATTTTAGGACCCGTGGGCTGATGCCGTCGGGTCCAGTTGCAGAATCAGAGTCGAGGGTTGACAGAAACTTTTCCACCTTGTCAGGAGGAAAGGACAGGGAGTCCAGGAGCAGCAGGGTACGACTGGGTATGGTGGGTACAGAGAGGGATGGGTTTGGGACACAAGATTTAGAGGCAAAGACAGAGTTGAGGCATTCAGCTTTTTCACGTGCGGAGTCAGCTGTGTAGCCGTTTGAGGTAAGGGATGGGATGGAGGGGGAACAAACACCAGAAACAGATTTGACCAGACGCCACCAGGATTTGGAAGAGGGAGACAGATGAGAGAGTTCGGTCTTGAGAACGGAGAGATATTGTTTCCTGGCTCTCCTGAGGGTGGACACACACTTGTTTCGGGCTTTGTGAAAGGAAATGAGATTTCCTTCCGTTGGATTTGCTTTCCAGGAGACTAAGGCAAGTTGTTTCTGGGCAACAGCCTCACCACAAGATTCCGTGTACCATGGACGGGAGGAAGGGTATGACAACTGAAGACGAGATGGGATAAATCTGTGCATGAGAGAGAGCAATTTACTTTGGAAGAATTCCCAGGATGAGTTGATGTCAGAGGTGGTAGAGATGGGAGACCAGTCCAGATGATTGATGGCTGCTTGAAGACCGTGCCAGTTGGCCTGAGTGAAATGCCAGACTCGTCGACGCTGAGCAGGCTCCCTGAGGATGGTCAGAGAGATGTCCACTTTAACAAGGACATGATCAGATGATCCGATTGGAGCAGAAGAAGAGCAGCAGACATTTTCAGGGAAGTTAGTCATAACCAAGTCCAGAAGAGAAGATGTTCCGTTGACTGAGATCCGGGTCGGGAAATTGACAGATTGTGTCACTCCCAGTGAGTCGCAGAAGTCCTTTGCTGATGAGCCATGGCTGGTGAGAGAGGTACCCACACCCAGCCAACTGGCATGATGACAGTTGAAATCACCACATATGAGGAAGAGAGAGTTGGGATGAGTAGATAGAAGTTGGTCCATATTATCAGACAGCGAGATGTAGATGGAGTCATCACTGTTTGGTGGACGGTACAACACACATATGAACAAGAGGTGGGAGCGAAGGGGAAGCCGTAGCCAGAGGTATTCCTGGGGGTGAGGTGGAGAGAGTGCAGTGCAGGGCGAGTGAGGAAGAGAGTTTTTGATAAAGATAGCAACCCCACCTCCAGGACGAGGCTCAGGTCTATCATACCGGAGGAGGGAGTAGCCCGGGAGAGATACTAAGGAATCGGAGACATCATAAAGGAGGAAAGTTTCTGTTAAGCAGATCACGTCTGCTTTGACAGAAGCAACCTGTATGGAGAGATCAGTTAAGTTTGAACGAAGGCCCCGGATGTTTGAGGTCCATACCGTTAATGAAGAGGAAGGGGGAGCATCAGATACAGAACAGGGGGTAGGAGGGGTAGGGTAAGATGTGGAAGAGGTGGAAGAGGTAGGGAGAGCTGTTGAAGGTGTGTCATAGATTGCAGAATAGCTCGGAGAAAGGGAAGGATGGGGCGGACAAAAGGTTTGATGGTGATTGGGTGAGGCACATTGAGGTGTTATTTGAGGAGGGGGAAGAGCGAGGCAGAAGGTTGGGGGAGATGGAGGTGAGAGTTGGAAGGGGGAAGAAGCGGGGAGGACGCTTTGAGGAGGGGGAGTGAGAGGGGGGAAATTGAGAAGCAATGAGGGTGGGGAGATTTGAAGGGGAGGGGCAAGGGGGGAGTTTGGGAGGGAAGTGACAAGGGGAGGGATTTGAAAGGGATGGGATATGGGGGAGATTTGGTGGGGAGGGGTGAGGGGGTAGTTTAGGAGGGAGGGGGCAAGGGGGGAGATTTGAAAGGGATGGGTGATGGGGAAGATTTGGAGGGGAGGGGTGATGGGGAAGATTTGGAGGGGAGGGGTTATGGGGAAGATTTGGAGGGGAGGGGTGAGATTGGATTTTAGAAAGTGTACGATTTATGGGAAACGAACATTTATTGCAAAATGAGTTTCTTGTGACCTTCGAGTTAAAAATACGTTTAAGGACGCTGGATGGAGGATGGAGTGCAGGAGAGTTTAGGGAATGTAGGAAAAGGGCACTATAGGAGATGGATATTTTTTTGGGGATGAATTGATTTGGTGAGCAAGTCGAAAGCAGCCTTTTAAAGAAGAAGAAAAAGGTGTTATAATATATTACGGAATACATAACTTGAGGGGAAAGTGTAAACATTGAAGGTTAATAACAGTGAAAACTATCTGGGGAAATGGGGGAGAAACACGGGTCGGAGAACGAACGAACGAATAAGAATGAATAAACGAATGAGAACAGAGAAGGAAATGTTTTTTGTTTTTTTTTTTGTTTTTTTTTTTTAGTTGAGATTTACACAAGGAAGTAGGCTATGAGTGAAAAGACTGCGAATACAGAGAACGAAAGTTATTGGATCACAAACGACGGACCGCTGCGAGAAAAAAAACAAAGCCTCAAGGTTGTACAGTGTACACTGTACAAGACCTCAAGACACGACACAAATTAACACGATTTTCAATACAGGCATGAAAGATTTGCACCGAAAAATCTTCGTCGGGACACAATATACGTACAACACCATAAATAAATACAGTTTTAACGAAAATACAAATGGGAACAATCACTTAACTTCGATTTCATATCGTTCGCGACGCGGCAAAGGCCTTGCTCGCGACGCGGCAAACAGACGATCAATTTATGAAAGATAAACACCGAGAAACAACCAAAGTTGCACACAATAACTTCACACACCGAAAGATAAATACAGTTTCGACAAAATACAATTGTGAACAGACTTAACTTCGAAAAACGTGGAGACCGTGTGGAGCTTCGAAAATCCCTGCCCAGATGAGGCATATTAACAAACGAATGAAACAGATTTGGTCAAATTCTGACTTTTTTTCACTTGATCGCATTCGACACAAAGTTTTGAGCTACTAAAGAAGAAGATGTCCTTCGAGGACGTGATCACTATCACAAGATCTCCCGCGGTCATTTCAACCTCAAATGAAATTCCAATTGCAGATTTGTCAATAGAAGAGGCATATTAACAAACGAATGAAACAGATTTGGTCAAATTCTGACTTTTTAAAACTTGATCGCATTCGACACAAATTTTTGAGCAACTGAAGAAGAAGATGTCCTTCCAGGACTTGATCACTATCACACGATCTCCCGCGGTCATTTCAACCTCAAATGAAATTCCAATTGCAGATTTGTCAATAGAAGAAGCATATTAATAACCGAATGAAACAGATTTGGTCAAATTCTGACTTTTTAAAACTTTATCGCATTTCACACAAAGTGAGAAACTAAAGAAGAAGAAGAATCCTTTGGCTTCTTAGATAAAATAAATAATTCTGTCTCTGCAATTTCTGGCTAATTTTCTTTTTAAAATAGCTTTTTCTGCAATCAGTGCATGGATTGACATGTGTGGATGTGTATGTGGGTGTGGGGGGGGGGGGAGGGATGTGTGTGTGTGTGTGTGGGGGGGGGGGGGGGTTGGTGTGTGTGTGGTGGGGGGTGGGGGGGTCTGTGGATGTGTGTTTATGTGTGTGTATGTGGGTGGGGGGTAGGGGGAATGTGTGTGTGTGTGTGTGTGGGGGGGGGGTGGATATGTGTGTATGTTGGGGGGTGGGGGGGTGTTGGGGTGTGTGTGTGGAGGAGGGGGGGGGTTGGATGTGTGTGTGGGTGGAGGGGTTGTGTGTGTGTGTGTTTGTGTGTGTGTTGGGGGTGGGGGTGTGTGTTTCTGTGTGTGTGTGTATATTGTGAGAAACCACCGGTGAAACCACCTGTTCTCACCCAGATTTGGTGCCCCGCCCACCACGTGACGTGGCCTCCTTGGAGCCTCACGCGATCGGGAGGCGATTCGGCACGTGATTGGTGGAGAGTCCAGAGAGGCGGTCGCCATCTTATGCAACGGACGCGTCTCGAAGGCTCCGAGTGGGAAATAGAAAAAGGGATTTCCCTTAATCTTCACGACAGCCGCGTTGGGCTGATCGTTTACCGTTCTGTATTTTACGAGTGAGTAACTCCGGAAGAGAACGAGTGATTCCCGGATCTCGTGGATTGGAACCGTGAGTCAGATATTGCCTGCGTCGTGTTGGAGCTGCTGGCCGACCGTTCCTGCAGGCCTTGTGCGGTGTATTCCACTCTGTTACCCTCCGAGTCCCGGAGATCGTCGATTGGAACCGCGAGTGATCTTGCCTGCGTCCTGTTTGGAGCTTCTGGGGCCGACAGTTCCTGCAGGCTTTGTGCAGTGTATTCCATTCTGTTACCATTTATGGTTTTTGTGATCGAGCCAATAAAGCATCGTGCCTTACCCCTAGAAGGCCGATTAAAACACAATTGTGTTTATTGAGTTCTCTCTGTCCACTCCGTGGACTACTTGAAGCCCGCACATTAACGTCCGTATTCCGTGCTGGGAACCATTTCACAGCCGGGATCGCGACAAATGGGTTGCTCGTCCTAGGATCTTTCAAGTGAGAGACATTCGAATTGAGACGGGAATTCGGCATCTGCATCTTCTTTGCATCTGCTCACCAGCGGACGCCGTCTTGGAGGAGCCTTCTCACCAGCGGACGCCGTCTTGGAGGAGCCTTCTCGCCAGCGGGCGCCGTCTTGGAGGAGCCTTCTCGCCGTGGGACGCTGTCTTGGGTGGTGCTTCACTGCCGAATAAGTGAATAGCTTCGGATCCCTCCAAACAACCGACAAAAAAAAAAAACGTGAGTATTTGTACGTGGTATTTTTCTCATTGGCAATTTGATATGCGGTGGTGATATTGTGTAGTTCGTGTCGTATTTCCCCAACAGAGCGTTGTGTTTGAGCGTTGTGTTTTGTGCCTTGTCTTATGATAACTCGTAGCCAAGCTATGTCGACCAGAGAAGTGAGAGTTCAACCTGATCATGTTGACAGTCGCGTGGGTGGCGATGCGAGCGACGCAATCAGCCTTGACCCAGTCACTAAACCCGATATGTTAGGAAGCGATTCCATCATGACTAAATGCATGCGTTCGCCTTTCTGGACCGGGCTGACTCCGGTTCAACAACTTGACATGTATAACAGGGAGAATGACAGGGCAGAGGCAGAGCGTGCTGCGGCAGCAGAGGGAGAGCGTGCAGCAGCAGAGAGAGAGCATGCGGCAGCAGAGAGAGAGCGTGAGAGAGAGAGAGAGCGTGCTGCAGCAGCAGAGAGAGAGCATGCGGCAGCAGAGAGAGAGAGAGAGAGCGTGCGGCAGCAGCAGAGGCAGCAGCAGAAGCTGAACACGTCAGAGAGCATGAGTTGCGAATGTTGACTGAACGACCGCGGGCAGAGGGGTCTGCTGCAAGAGTCCCGGAAACTGTTCATGTTCGTTTGCCGGACTGGACGGGAGACACGAAGCCAGAAGCGTATCTGGAGATGGCGGAGAAGTTGTTGGCTGCCGGTGGCATTGATGAGAGCTTGTGGGTCGGCCATCTTGTGAGCCATCTATCTGAGAGGGCGAGGGAGGTATATGCGAGGATGGCAACCGAGGGACGCAAACAAATACAGGGCATTGAAGGCCGAGATTTTGAACGCCTATGCGGTGTCCGCATGTATTTATAGGAGAAATTTTTTCAGCTGGACTCGTGAGTCCAGTCAAACCTATGAGGAACATTCGCGGGCCTTGTTGGAACAGCTGCAGAGATGGTTCAAGGGGAGCAAGGTTGAGTTACCTCAAGCGGTTGCGGAACTCCTGGTGCGTTACCGTATCGATCAACAGCTTCCGCCTGACTTAGCATTGTTTCTTGTCGACAAAGACACTGTTTCCTTGGCAGACTGCGTCAACCTTATTGATAAACATGTTTTGGCGTGCAAAATGCTGCAAGTCACGCAGTCGCGTCGTAAGACGGAGGAGTCTGCGATCAAGACCGCCCCCCGTCTGCCCGGTGGCTGGATCGAGGGGAGGGGTTCTCCGATGCCCTCCACTGGTGGCGGTCGCGAGCCCGCAGACCAGGGCAGGGCCCTGGTGCGATTTCTGCAAACGCGTGGGGCACGGTGAAAACCGCTGCTTCTCTAATCCCGCTAGTCCGGCCTACCGAGGCAACCCTCCTGTTAAGTCGGAGGGAGATCAGTGGAGCTCATCCGCCGGGCCCTCGCACACGACGGTGGCCTCGGTGACCGAGGTCACTGCCACCGAGGCTAATTCCATTCATCCACTGTACCAGGATTATTCAGGGACAGCCTTAGTGGGTGGCCCTGATTCGATGCGGAAGTTTGAGGCCCAATACCTTCGGGATACTGGGGCGACACGGTGTGTTCTCCGGGCGGGGGTAGTTCCGGCCTCTCAGATGCGTTATACCGGCGAGTATACCCTCCTTCGGGGCATTGACCGGGTTCTTGGCCGGTATCCCCTTGCCCTCCTCGAGGTCCGGAGTGACATTTTTAAGGGTCCAGTGACCTGTGTGGTGGTACCCTACTACCCGATACCCGGGGTCTCCTTGCTGATTGGCAATGATGCCATGGCCAGGGAGGAGTCATTGACTCTGACCTGTGGGGGGGGTCACTAGATCCCAGAGTAAACAGGCGGAGAGAGTGGCGGAGTCAGACATATCTTCACTCTGGCCCGAGGAGCCTAGCGCCTCGACTCCAGTTCCCGACGGTGACGTTGCGTCAGCTGAAGTCCACCCGAGCCTCCCGTCAAGCCACCCTCAGGTGCCGTGCTCCTCAGGGACCGCTCCCGCCATGTCGCGATTCAGCAGGAACGCTAATGCTAAGGTATATGTGGGAAACCTGGGCAATGGAGCAGCGAAAGCCGAGCTAGGGAGGGTCTTCGAACATTACGGACCACTCCGCAACGTATGGGTTGCTCGAAACCCACCTGGATTTGCAGTTGTTGAGTTTGAAGAGCCACGAGATGCTGAAGATTCGGTCAGAGCCCTTGATGGAAGGTTAATTTGCGGATCGCGTGTGTGCGTCGAGATGTCGAATGGCATGTCGCGGCGGCCTCGTTTCAGACGCCCTTTGGTCGCAGGCCTTTCGACCCGAACGATCGATGTTACCAGTGCGGTGAAAGGGGTCATTACGCATATGACTGTTGTTCTCGACACCGGAGGAGTACCCGCCGCTCTAGGTCTCGGCCCGTTTCCTTCCTGTCAACGCTTCCCCCAACTTGAGTTTGGCCCCCTTGCCTCTCTATTGTGCTTTGTGTGAAGTGTAACTCTTGTAGGGTAGATATTAATGTGGTGTATGGTGTTAAAATTTGTGTGTGAAAAAAACAACCAAACTGGTTCATTGTTAACCTGTTAATGCCTGTTAATTGCCTGTGCGTTAATAATTGCGTTATTGTTGCGCTATTGCGTTGCGTTGTATTGTTGCGTTGTTGCGTTATTGTTGTTAATAAGTGTTAAATATTGTTAATTGCGTTAATTGCCTGTTAGCGATTACCGCCATCATCTTGCCATGTGATTTGCACCTACTACAAATACTGGTTTTAAAAACGCCGTCTATTCGACGGGGTTTTTACTTAGGGGGGGAGGACTGTGAGAAACCACCGGTGAAACCACCTGTTCTCACCCAGATTTGGTGCCCCGCCCACCGCGTGACGTGGCCTCCTTGGAGCCTCACGCGATCGGGAGGCGATTCGGCACGTGATTGGTGGAGAGTCCAGAGAGGCGGTCGCCATCTTATGCAACGGACGCGTCTCGAAGGCTCCGAGTGGGAAATAGAAAAAGGGATTTCCCTTAATCTTCACGACAGCCGCGTTGGGCTGATCGTTTACCGTTCTGTATTTTACGAGTGAGTAACTCCGGAAGAGAACGAGTGATTCCCGGATCTCGTGGATTGGAACCGTGAGTCAGATATTGCCTGCGTCGTGTTGGAGCTGCTGGCCGACCGTTCCTGCAGGCCTTGTGCGGTGTATTCCACTCTGTTACCCTCCGAGTCCCGGAGATCGTCGATTGGAACCGCGAGTGATCTTGCCTGCGTCCTGTTTGGAGCTTCTGGGGCCGACAGTTCCTGCAGGCTTTGTGCAGTGTATTCCATTCTGTTACCATTTATGGTTTTTGTGATCGAGCCAATAAAGCATCGTGCCTTACCCCTAGAAGGCCGATTAAAACACAATTGTGTTTATTGAGTTCTCTCTGTCCACTCCGTGGACTACTTGAAGCCCGGACATTAACGTCCGTATTCCGTGCTGGGAACCATTTCACAGCCGGGATCGCGACAATATGTGCATATGCATGTGTGTGGGTGTGGGGATGTGCGTGTGTGTGGGGGGGGGGGGGGGGGATATGTGTGTATGTTGGGGGGTGGGGGGGTGTTGGGGTGTGTGTGTGGAGGAGGGGGGGGGTTGGATGTGTGTGTGGAGGAGGGGGGGGGTTGTCTGTGTGTCTGTGTGTGTGTGTGTGTGTGTGTGTGTCTCTGTGTGTGTGTGTTTGTGAATGAAAGAGAGGGATAGAATTGTGAGGAACAGAAATGAAAAAACGAGGTGTGTGTGTGTGTGTGTGTGTGTGTGTGTGTGTGTGTGTGTGTGTGTTGGGGGTGGGGTGTGTGTGTGGGGGTGGAGAGATGTGTCTGTATAGGCGGGGGGGTGGGGGTTGGGGTTGGTGTGTGTGTGTTTGGAGGGGTGTGCGTTTGGGGGGAGGGGTGTGGGTTGGGGTAGGGGGGATGTGTGTGTGTTTGTGTCGGGGTTGTATCCAAGGGGTTTGTGTCAAAGCATGTCCAATGAAAGTGGGGTTGTATGAAAAGTGGGGTTGTATGAAAAGTGGGTGCGAGTAAACCGGTCATCACTGCCAGCAGTTTTAAAGTGGCAGTTCTAGTTATTATTATTCTTCCACCGTATTTTGCACCTCTGAAAACTTCATAATTAATGTTCTCAGCAACCCTTGGTCGGATTGACAGGAAATTTCATCAAATGATCGTCTCTGCTGGTATAATTTTTTAATGCTAATTATGACGTCATAGATCACGTGGTATGGGCGCCATCTTGTAAAACACATTCAACTTTGCCCCGCTGTATCTCCGAAACGGCTCAATGGAAAAATTTGAGGAATGGCTCATTCCAAAGAACTCTGCAATGGGAACAAAAGACATGTGTATCGAGTATATTAAAAATGCTAACGTTAAGAGGTTAGAATTCGTCAAACAAATTTTTTTGTCAAGATGCTTGGATGTACGGTCTCGAAGCTATAAGTCTTTATTGTTGAAAGAAGAAGAAACGCACCGTTTTGTCCTTCCAGAATGTGATCACTATCACACGATCTCCCGCGGTCATTTCAACCCTAAATTAAATTCCAATTGAAGATTTGTCAATAGGTGAGGAATATTAACAAACGAATGAAACAGATTTGGTCAAATTGGTGTGTGTGTGTGTGTGTGTGTGTGTGTGTGTGTGTGTGTGTGTGTAGGGGTGTGCATGTGGGGGGAGGGGTGTGTGGGGGGGGATGTGTGTGTGTGCGTCGGGGTTGTATCCAAGGGGGTTGTGTCACAGCATGTCCAATGAAAGTGGTGTTGTATCAAAAGTGGGGTTGTATCAAAAGTGGGGTTGTATCAAAAGTGGGGTTGTATCAAAAGTGGGGTTGTCTCAAAAGTGGGTGCGAGTAAATCGGTCATCACTGCCAGCAGTTTTAAAGTGGCAGTTCTCGTTTATTTTATTTTTACCCGACTTAAATGAGCTTTGCTGTGAAAATGCAGGAGTTTACAGTAATAAGCAGTGCAGTGGAACCTCTTTCACTTTGCTCTAATTGGGTTCGAAACTTACAGTTCAATGTCTTGTGTGTTTCGGAACGCATACCCATTTATGTCCACCTGCGCACACAAGAAGGCCAGCCACTTGATCCAGAACGAGTGGTCGATTTTTGGTAGAGTGTGGTAAACCAGCATTTTATCTTTGAAATTTAAAAATACTCTTAACGAGAGGATTTTTGTCTTTACAAGAGAGATGGGGTGTGTCTGTATGTGCCATCCTCCATCGACTGTTCAACAGGTCTGTAGCGCATGGCACATTCATCGTCGTTTTAAACTTTTATACGTTTTTCTTTCATTTCTGCCCGAATTTTAATCGGCTGCTTTGTGAAATAAAAGCATAAATCTTTCTCGTTTTTTGCTTCCTTCGTACGTCATGTTTCCTTTTGAGGTGAATTGGATTTCTCTGTTACTCTGGATTGGGTTTGGTTTATTGTGTTGTGCCAACCTGGAACCTAGCCTGGTGTGGGCTTAGCGGTTAGGGTGCCCGCTTGGGATCCTTGGGTTCGAATCCCGGTTGATCGCTGAATTAACACCAGGTGGTTGACTCAGCCTGTCATCCTTCCGAGGTCGGCAAATCGAGTACCAGCTCACTGGTAATTCCCTGCGTGTCGTAAGAGGCGACTAACAGGGTTGGCCGCAGGAAGGGCATCAGGCCATAAAACATTGCTTCAAAAAGGGGCACGGTGCCCGAAAAAGACCAACCCCTGCTCTGCGAAGAAAAATGTTCTCTGAAGGCGGTTCTTTCAACCTGGAACCTAAACGGGCACTGGACACGCACCTCAATTACCTGGAATGAGCGAAGCGAAAAGTGGGGGTAAGCAAGTGGTACACTTTGTCTCTCTGTCTGTCTTTCTGTCCACAAACGTCAGTTTATGATGGAGGAACAACTTTATCTCAATTGAATGTTATATTTTTAACACTAGTCGGAACATTGATAGGAAGACAAGTTTGCTGTTTTACCGTACTTCTATACTACAAAAAGAGTTCCAGACCCCTTTATACCTTTTGACACCATGAAGGCTCTGTAGTCGAATTTCTTTATTCTACCACTAAAACTTCAAGAAACTCGTTTTAACAAAATCAATGTTTTATTGACTTTTGAGAGTTTTTGCTGTATAAATAAACATACTAATTCCAGATCTTAATGACGTCTTTCTGCCGGTCGTAGCTGGAGCTCCTTCTCGTTGTTGACCAGTCTCTCCAGTTGCTTGATCAGTTTAACTGGTCTTCAGTTTTTCACTCCTCTCCAGTCGCTCTCCCAGTTTCACTCTATTTCCAGTTGCTCTCTCTCCGTTATAAAGCAAAAACTCCTTTGATTTTACGAGCATGCAGGGGTCAACCCAGGGGTGAATACCCCTGGGACATGAGAGCTTGCAAGCGTCTCTGCTTCTCATCCAAAAGCCTTACTTGGCTCTTTTGGGTTAACTGTCTATATTGGGAACTAAAAAACTACATACTCCCTCCAAGAGGTCACTTTCTTATGACCTGCCTGAGGGGGAATTTGCCCAGGCCTGGGGTTGTCGGAGATGACAAAAACTATTCCAGAGATAGCACATTTCTGTTCTGGCTCCATAAATGGAACAAAGGCTATTTTGACAGACACAGATGCTCCTCCTCCATCCTCCATCCAGTTTAATTATATTGGCTCTAGTCCCAAGACTCTTACTCAGTTAACAGTTCAACATATTCCATTTTACACAAGATCACATTAAGATATATTTTAGCAATATTGTCAATAAGAATATTTATTCCACAGTCCCTGATTTTTTCTTTTTGTTTATATTAACCATTAATCTAAACATTACCACATTAAATATTCAAACCACCAATTTGGTAATTCAATTTCCTAAGGCATACACCGTCATTCTGGAAGAATTGTGATCACAAAACATTTCCTTGTTCATTGACTCTTTTCATGCTGATAATTCAATTCAACTCATTTGCATAAAGATCACAAAACATTTCACCTTTACCAAAACACAATAATTTCAGTTCATCATTAAAATAATAAAGCGTCTGCAACATTTGGCAAAACGTTTGCCCTCAATCAAATATTGACTTTCTTTGTTTGAAAAAAAGGGGCTGATCACTTGTGTTTGAAATTAAAGCATGAAACATTTTTCTTCTGATGTCTTCATAGCACCTACACTATTTGCGTAGGATTTTCCGCTGTTGTGATAGCTGGGCAGAGTCATAAACTGACCCTGCTCTCCATGCATCATCCTTGCCACTCTTGCTGTGAGCCATAGTAGATTTGAACAAGGCCTCCATCCAGTTGTAGTCGACTTGCCTCCCCACTCATCGTGAGTATGGAGCAAGTGTTGATGTGATGTTGATTGGCCAGCAAGATGTGGAGCAGGGATGCCAGATGCATCCACAATGATGTTGGGACCATGGTGTTCAAGTCGTCCATGGTCCATACCAGGAGCAACCAGCAGAATCGTGCACAGCTGTTGTGAAGGAAAAGGCACAGCCGTTCGCTTGCAGCTCCATGCTGGCTCCCCGGAAGTTGCTGAAGTAATGACACACGTCACCGCATCCCGTAGAAGTTGCAGGTAAAATGTCATCGTCCTGCAATTGCTGATGTGATGAATGTTCGAGGTATTCGAACAAAAGTAAGTGATCGCCCTTTTTCATATGTTGCAGTGTGATCCAGACAAATGGTCACATAATTTTCCCTTGGTGAAGGTAAACATCCATCTTACAAAGGAGTATGTCTTCATCATTCTTTGAGAAGGAGGGTGTATGCCAAGATTAACTTCATTTCTTCACAAATTTTCCTTTCTCAAACTTCTTCCCACATGTCGTTATCACTCCATTTGGGACGTGAACTTGTCTTTCCTTTACTCAGCCACATTTATATCTGCTCTCCACACAGATTGAATCAGATGGGGTACATCATAACATGAAATCACTATATATATATTTTTTTAACTCATCATGTATATCTTATAACAACTTCACACGAATAATATTCAAATCAGGTATGTGTTTTATACTACTAAACTAAGAATAGCATCCACAATTGCTTTCAGGTTAATATAATTCACAAATTAAACTCATGCAGGTATTGTAACACAACTCAAAGAAAATAAATGCATTAATAATGAGTATATATGATTGAAATCACAAACAGGAATATCTAATTCCCAACAAGTCTTGCAAACAAGCAAACTATGCATAATGTATTATTATCATAGTCCTCCCCACTTTTTGTTTTTCTTTAACAGTGTAACTTGTGGTGATATGAGTTCATCGATCTTGTAAAACGGACACAATTCACAACATTGTGTTATGCCCTTATTTTAACTCTCCTGTATTCATTTGCAACATCACTTGATTCAATCTTTGAATCTCAGTATTCATGTCGCCATAGAAGTCTTCCTCTTGTGGTTCCACATTTATTTCCTCATTTGTTGCTTCTTTTATTTCCTCTTTTGTGGCTGCTTGCACTATCATAGTGTTGTTTGTTATCTTATTCAAACCCACCGTCACGAAGGTTTTCAAGCAAGCCACCATTAAAACTATTGCCAATATAACTACTAATCCAATGAACAAGTATTGGAGTATCTCAGCTGCTACTCCTCCCAATGTGTTTTCCAGCCATGCAAAGGCACCCCTTTCACATAATCGTGATATTTTGCTCCCTCTCATCTTATTGTATTGGCTATGTTATAAACGTCTCCCGAATTATCAGGTATGTATGTACAACAATCTGTACCAATCACTGCGCATGTACCTCCTTTTTCTGCTAACAGCATATCTAATGCCATACGATTTTGTAATGCCATGGTTCTTGTCGCTGCCAGCTCACTTGTAAGTTGTGTCAATCCAATAGCTGTTTTATTTGCCAATGTTTCTATAGCCAATGCCATTTGCCGTAGTTCATTTCCTGCCTTCCAGGTTCCATAAAATGGAAATACTACCATTCCAACCCATTCTCCCAAACTAACAGTTATTTTCTGCCTAGAATGCAGGATACGCATTGGTGACGTTGTTAACAAGCGCATGTGTGGAAGTACAAAACCAAGAAAACATGATCCTGACCATGTCAGTGGGAGATACGCATACGCCTTGTGTCCACATATAAAATATGTATTATTATAGGTCCATGTAGTATCTGTTGTCCAAGTTCCTTCCCAAAACAAAGATATCATCTTTAAGCTAGTGTCCCTTACTGGGACAAGCAATCTCATATAGTCCAACTCGTAACTATAATGGTGGCAGGTGGAGTTTCCCATAAACTTATCATTCTCTTTGGTTCGATGTCGGCTGAAACATAGGAGCCCTTTTATTTGTTGTTGAATAGTTACGGAGGGGGGCATAACTTCATTGTCATATTTAGGCCTATAAATAAATAAAAAAAACACCTTTAGAGGCCATTTTTCCCTGCAAATCGGGGGTTGGCCTTTTTCGGGAACCATGGTTGTTGTTGTTTTTTGGTCCCCTTTTTGAAGCAATGTGTTACGGCCGGATGCCCTTCCTGACGCCAACCCTTTTTGTCGCCTTTTACGACAAGCAGGGAATTACCAGTGAACTGGTACTCAATTAGCCGACCTCGGAAGGATGACAGGCTGAGTCAACCCCCCTGGTGTTAATTCAGCGATCGACCGGGATTCAAACCCAGGATCCTAGGATCCTAAGCTGGCACCCTAGCCGCTAGCCCAAAACCAGGGTAGGCCTATAACTGTCTGCAAATTCCTCACGTTGATATCCCCCTTTTTCCCAACCAACATCCCCTAGCATCATCGCCATTGGTAAATGAGGTTTTGTTGCTACCAACCTCTTTGGGAAGCGACTACATAATTCCTCCCAACCAAAAGGAACTGCCTCCAATGGTACTCCGTTCTCACTAGAATGTGGCATTTGTGTGCATATCTAACAATTACTTTCATTTGCTATATCAGCCCTTGTGTGGGCTAAATGTAAAAAAGTATTAATCCCGTGTAATCCATCGGGTTTTAAAGGTGTGTCCCTATCTTCCATCAAACTTCTCCTTTGTTTATGTCATACCGCATAATCATATATCTGCATGTCGGCCACCAATGTTGCTTGTTGTTCTCTCATTACCCCGAAGTAATGCATGCAACACAGAGTCCCCACTACTAGAGAACTCATTCCTCGGATGAATATCACCATTTTCAAGGAGTATCCGAAGTAGAAGTCTCTGTTTTCCCCTGATTTGTCGGCTTGTCTTGATAAGGTCTTTCCCTTTGTCCCACCTGTATCCATCTGTAAAACATGTGAGCTACCCCTTGTATATGTTCATACCTATAACATAATTATATGTCAATGACATTCAACATTATATACCAAACTAACAAACTTCCTAAAAGGTAAATAAAGAAACATCCCTTAATATGTAACATAAATCTGATTATTTGCCTTATCCTGATCCCCCTATCTCCCGGGTTCCATTTTTTTTTTTTTTTTTTTTTTTTTTTTTCGTATACTGAATCGAGGCTCGTGAAAGAGCTAACATTTATTTCACAAACAAAACAACCAGACAAACAAAATATACAAAAAGAGGGAGCGGAAGACAAGATGGGGAGACAAGGGGGAGCACACAACCACAACATTTGAGAGCAGGGAGAAGTGTGGGAGGGAGAGGGCTTGGGGGGAGGAGGCATGGGAAGGGGGGGGGGGGGGAGAGGTATAAAACACAAGGGGACCGAAATTAGTGGGGGTAGAAAAGATCAAGGTTTTGGATGGCGGAGGATAAGAGATGGTGGTGAACAGCTGTTTTAAAGACCTGGAGGGTGGAGTGGGATTGAAGAGAGTGAGGGAGTTTGTTCCAGAGGCGGGAGAAAAGAGGAATGAAGGAGCGAAGGTGAGCAGAGAGTCTTGATTTTGGCAGTTAGACCATAAGAGGGTTGCAGGCAGATCTTGTGCGACCTGTAGGAATATTTGGGGGACAGAGCCCAGAGAGAGCTGGGGGGGGGGGGGCAAGGCCAGAGAGGAGTCAGTAGAAGACGGAAAGACCACCAACCTGCCTGCGGTGAGTGAGTGAAAGGCCCTTGGAGTTAGCTTCATCGCGGGAGATTCCAATGATTCTGAACGCTTTCGTTTCAACAGCGTGAAGACGAGCTAGGTGTGAGGCAGGAGCACCAGACCAGAGGGGAGAGCAGTATTCCATAGAGCTGCGGATGAAAGCCTTGTATGTGGTGAGGAGCTCAGGTGTGCCAAGGAAGGACTTCGCACGACGGACGATGCCCAGTCGGCGACTGGCTTTGGAGGCCAGATTTGAAATGTGGTTTTCCCAGGAAAGATCATGGCAAATAGTGAGACCCAAAAGCTTGAGTGACAGAACTTCTTTGAGAGGATTATTCAGAAAGTGGATGGGAGGGTTGTCCAGTCGGTCTTTTTGGAGAGACATCGTAAGAGTGTGAGATTTATCAGGATGGAAAGACATGTTCCATTTGTTTGCCCAGTCTGTGATTTTGTCCAGGTCTGCAGAGAGTGAGGAGGCTGCAGACTGCCGATCTGAGGGATGAGGAATGGAGCGATAGAGAGTAGAGTCGTCAGCAAAGAGATGGAGAGGATTTTCAAGAGAGTCAGAGAGATCATTGATGAAGACCAGAAAAAGCACAGGGCCCAGAACAATACCTTGGGGAACTCCAGCCTGAACAGGAAGAGGAGATGAGAGAAACCCATTCAGGGCCACACGTTGACTACAACCAGAGAGGAAGTCCGCCAGCCATGCGTGGAAATTTCCATGGATACCAAAGGAGGAGAGTTTGGTGAGCAGAGCAGGGTGCCAGACCGCATCAAAGGCATGTGAAATGTCAAGGGAGACAGCTCTAATTTCCTGTTTGGTGTTGAGGACCTCCATCCATTGTTGAGAAAGCAGAAGCAGCATGTCCAGAGTAGAGTGACCAGGTCTGAAACCAAATTGATGATCAGAGATCAAGCCATTGGAGAAGAGGAAAGATTTCATATCTGAAGCAATGATGGATACCATGACTTTGCTGATAATTGGGAGAAGGCTGATTGGTCTGTCATTGCTAGGATCTGTTTTTGCACCTTTTTTGTGCAAAGCGGTGATGTTGGCTGATTTCCAAGCAGATGACAGATGACCTTGAGCAAAAGAGAGGGTGAAGAGAACAGAGAGAGGGAGTGAAAGAGCGGAAGAACATGATTTTAGGACACGTGGGCTGATGCCGTCAGGACCAGTTGCAGAATCAGAGTCGAGGGTTGACAGAAACTCTTCCACCTTGTCAGGAGGAAAGGACACAGAGTCCAGGAGCAGCTGGGTACGACTGGGTATGGTGGGTACAGAGAAGGATGGGTTTGGGACACAAGATTTAGAGGCAAACACAGAGTTGAGGCATTCAGCTTTTTCACGTGCGGAGTCAGCCGTTAAGCCGTTTGAGGTGAGGGAGGGGATGGAGGGGGAACAAACACCAGAAACAGATTTGACCAGACGCCACCAGGATTTGCAAGAGGGAGACAGATAGAGTTCGGTCTTGAGAACGGTGAGATATTGTTTCTTGGCTCTCCTGAGGGTGGACACACACTTGTTTCGGGCTTTGTGAAAGGAAATGAGATTTCCTTCCGTTGGATTTGCTTTCCAGGAGACTAAAGCAAGTTGTTTCAGGGCAACAGCCTCACCACAAGATTCCGTGTACCATGGACGGGAGGAAGGGTATGATAACTGAAGATGAGATGGGATAAATCTGTGCATGAGAGAGAGCAATTTACTTTGGAAGAATTCCCAGGATGAGTTGATGTCAGAGGCGGTAGAGATGGGAGACCAGTCCAGATGATTGATGGCTGCTTGAAGACCGTGCCAGTTGGCCTGAGTGAAATGCCAGACTCGTCGACGCTGAGGAGGGGTGGAGTTCTGGAGAGTTTGGGGAATGTAGAAAAGAGAACTGTTGGAGATGGTATTTTTTTTTTTTTTTGGAATGAATAGATTTGGTGACCAAGACAAAAGCATCCTTTTGTAGGAGAAGAAGAAAAAGGTGTTATAATATATGAGAAAATAGTTGTTCAGGGGAGAGATTATACATTTCTAACCACGTGATCGCGAACAACGTGAACGAAGAACGAACGAACAAATAAGAACAACAAATAAACGAATAAGATCTGAGAAGGAATTTTTTATTTTTTTATTTTTGAGTAGAGATATTAAACAAGGAGGTGTGGAGTGAACGACTGGGACGAAACAGAGAACGAAACTAATTGCAGCGCATTCGACGAACCGCTGAGAGAAAATCAAAACCACAAGGTCGGAGACGGTACAGTAGCCTAAGCCTACGATTACTAGGCCTCAGAATACTCGATACGCATTAACCGACGATTGTGTATACATGTACGAAAAATTAGCACCGAAAATTTTCCTAAAGATATGCTATAGGTACACACACCGAAAGATAGATACAGTCTCGACAAAAACACAATTGTGAAAGATCACTTAGCTTCGAAAGCGTGAGCGCATGGAACAGCTTCGAAAAAACGTGACCTCTTTTCGAAGCTGAATAGAAGAAGATATTTTCGAATAGAAGCGTTTCTATTCTTATCAACTTCCTATGATCTGTGAATTCGTTCCAAAATACCGCAACCAAAGGTTTTAACCAAAGCTCTACCAGACAATTCCCAATTTGAACTCCAAATACTAGTAAAACAATCAATTCAAAGAATTAACTTCAAAGGGTCAGCAAATTCATTTTTTAAACAGATCTAATTTTATTTCTATTGCTATAAGGAAGAACAATAGCTCTTATAAGTCTTTGTAATCCCTCACTTAATTTACCCAGCATTGAAGAATTTATTTACTATCCCTTCCCCTTCTGTTTACCAGTAACTTTGTTTAAACTCCATAACTTAATGTGATAAATCCCATGTGTACAGCTACCACTTATTGAAACCCCTACTTTTGTAGAAAATATCCAAATAAGTGGTTTTATGCCCCCTAACTGTTGCTCATCCATTTCATGCACCCAGTGAATACTACTAACACCTGTATGCCAGTATAGGTGTGGCAGATTAACAAAATATGTTGCAGGTACACGTAACATCGCGTTCTGAGTGTAAAAAAACGTAACAGCGCATTCATGTCTGCCCCTTGGTTTTAAGATTCACAATGCATTCCGTTTTAAAACTCACAATAGTTCAATTCAGCAAAATTTTCTTTACTATCTGCCCATATCATCTATGCCTAAGACACATCCATACATACAGCACAATTTATATGCTGATAAAAGTCAAGTTTATATATGTCAAAAATCCATGAGCAGAGTACTCTGGGAAGTCAGTGTAAGACCTCTTCCAAATTTGGCTAATTTTGTACTCCCTCATTTTTTAAATGAAGCTCATATCCATAAATAGCTTTTATTCTCATATAAATTCTATCAAAAATGGAATCCCAAGATTACTCACAATTTTACTATTAATTAATGGCTGCTCATAACTCAGTACATCAAATCTTTATATTCCATCTCCCTTGACAAAAGAGATAATGTTCATAATCAAATTATATTTCTATTTTATTTTACGAATTCTCTGGACATTCGATCCCATCCACATGAAACTATCTATTTCCAGACAAGCACATTGTCGGTTTCAACAATCTTGTAAGATTGACACACAAAAAACAAAAACACAAACATTGACACACAAACATACACAAACCCAAGCATTATGTATATTTGTTTGCGTTGGAACCATTATTAACAGATCAAGATGGGTGTCAATTTTATTTCAATTTCGTAAAATTTATCCTTTAATTTGAGAAACACTAATACACAAAGACAAAAAGTTTATTTTTAGAAAACCCCTATAATGTCACACTGAAATTACCCTTTCGATTCCCACAATAATTTATCCAAATTTGACAATACATCCATTTACATGTCAGTTGACCACTGACCTATCAATCATGCAAAACAATAGTCAAAAATTCCTACCTGATGATCATGTGACGCTTGTCACTTGGTTTCCAAAAAATTTGCAAAGCAATGCTGCACATTAAAAAAAAAAAAAAAAAAATTGTTTTGCCCAAAATGCTCCCTAAAACCACATTTATAATTGGCAAATATGAGGCTTCCAGAATGAACTCTAATTCTGGATCTTTTAGTTAATGTTCCAAAAATATCCAGTTTTGGCATCTGATCAATTAATTATTAATTTGCTAACAAGCAAAAAGTAAAAGTCATTCCTGCTCCGAAAACTTTTCAGACTTTTCAGACACAAGAAGCATCAACAGTTATTCATATTGGTCTAATGATTTTAATCTGTTGAATCTGTTGAGGCCATTCATCATTTGGGATCTGCAGCAATGAAGGCCTAATCGTTATCTGAGGTACCGGTAAGCCCTTGTACCCTTGATCTTGGTTTGTCCCATGAACTAGTCTTCCTATTTGAATATGGACACCGTCGTTTCCAGTGTCCCATATTTCCACACTTGTAACATCGGTTTCTGTCATTGCCTGATCTGCTCACCTGCTCACTTGTATTGGGCTGCATCTCTGGATCCCTGGGTTGCCACTGCGATCTTCGGTTATCTCCTGAACCATAAAAAAATTATCTGTACTGTTCTTTTTGGGGAGACAAATGGGAATCAGATGGGACAACTCACTTTTATTCCTATTTTCGAGGGCAGTTGTGCATTTATCTCCTCCAATGTATCCTGTATTCTTTTTATTTTAAGTTCTCGGTCCATTATCCGTTCTTGCTGTTCCCATTTCCTGGATTCAACATCCCAATAATAGAATGCTAGCCAGTCTACCTTGAACTTCTGTCTCTTCCTGGCTTTCAATTCTTCTCTGAGTGTTTCCAATATGTTCCTGTCAAAGGTGCCATCCTGTGGGAATTCCCTTTTTCGTCCTTTTGTCCACTCATGCCAGGATTCCACATCTTTAAGTGATCCTGCACCATATTTCTGATACATGGAGTTGATACAAGCACCTCTTTGACTCGAGTCTAATTGACCTTGTTTATCCTTGCAGAGTCCACTTCCCATTTTGCCTGTATGTGAGTAACACTCTATACTCACTTAATGTACCAAATAACTACTAGGACTACACATCGGACTACACCTGTACCCACTATCAACTGTGTGTACTGCAAAAATCTCTGAAGTTTGTTCCACCTTATACAGAGTAGCGTTGAATGTGTTGTTTTCTAGCTTATTCCTATAAGCTCCACTCTGTGGTCTCCCAGGAAGTATCTCTCTACCTTTTCAATCGATGACTTCAGGTGATTTCCAGAGAGTCTCACTGTCCTGTGGCTTTTCCACACCCCAATCTCACTGATCGGTGTTGCAGATGAGTCTGGATCAGTAAGTCGTTCTGTTGAGGGGGAATCAAACAGAAAATAACCACATATAATATAGCTATATAACTATAGACTCACCACCTTGCTCGTTTTCCAAGGTTGTCTTCACATTGATGTTTCACAAATATCTCAAAGCTTCTTTCTTGAGACCGCACTTTTTTATCCATCAATCAACTTATTTGATTAAATCAATTCAATTATTCAATTGCAATCAATTTATCAATATTCATCAATAAATCACATTAATCAATCAGATAACTATATACCTAAGCCTTTTCTCAATGTTGCCAAAACAGTTCCATCCACTGACGGAGACATATGATCATCGGTCGTCACCTTTGACCCATATCTGCCGTCAATTGACAAATCACCGTTCTGCCTCTGGATCATATCTGACATATTTTTCAATCCTGTCTGATCACAAATTCAAGTTTAACAACCACTGAAGGCAACTCAACCCTTCATTTGTGAGACAATCAGCCAAATTGATCAGACAGATATGAACCAGTTCATTGGGGAATAGAGAGAGAAAAAAACAACATGTCTCACTTTGAATGATACCCAAAGTTCTTGACAATTAAATTGTTATAAAACTCCTGAAATGTTCTACCAATGAATGACACACCGAAAACCTAATGATCACATGCCTGACGATCATAACAATCGTCATGGTTGTAAAACCATTATAATAATCAGTCATACCATAATGATCCATTTCAGAAGGCAAACATTTCCTGTATCATCACATCCACGTGGTATAATCAGCAATGAAACAGCATCATCAACAAAATTTGAGAATGAACATCAACAATGATCAACAATGATGACAATCATGATGACTATGATCAATCTCATCAATGAGAGAAAACAATAATAACTATGGAAGGTGAAAACAGGTAAAAGACAGGTAAAAGAGCGAGGGAAAAGAGGAGGAAAGAGGGGAGGAAAAAGGGTGGGGCAAGGGAGTAGGAGGAGTGGCAGGATGCAACGAAGGAGGAGAAAGCAAACAAGGGAAGAGTGAGGCTGGGGGGAGGATGGGGCAGGGCTCCCTTAGGGATGTGAATACTATGCGAAATACGACACTCATTGTATTATCCTAAAGATAACTGTGTATTATTGGTCGCACTCATAACTTGGTTTTATATCTTGTTTTCCTTACAAGGCTTTCAGAGATTGTGTTAATCCTGTCCCCTGCCTTGAACTTCTGTGCGAACCATTACACTCATCGAGTGACATTTAAGCACTTCAACTGTGTCGTATCATCGCACTCATTTCTTTAGCACTATGGGGCCATGGTTTGGGGGGGGGGGGGGGGGGGGAGAAAGAGAGGTGAGGATAAAGGGTACATACCCACACACACAAAAAACACAAAGAGACCACATAATAAGGTGATATGCTAAATCAACATGGGATATGGGATCAACAATCCTATAGGATCCCGAGAAACAGAAAACAAAAACACAGCGCAACGTGCCGCATACAATCAGTTATATGACATGACTTGGTGGGGGTGGATGATGGTAGGATGGGGTTAGGGTTAAGGTTGGGGTGGAGGGGGCAGGAAATGGAAGGGGGGGGGAGGAGGGAGAGGACACTTTAAAGGGTCAACAAATTCATGTACAAAAATTCATTCATGTATAAACAGATCTAAGTTTTTGTTTCATCATAACAGGTAGAATTTTTGTTTTGTCCTCTATTAATTGCCTTGCCAAATGTCATAGTATGTTATTTCAATAAATTCCCTTATGACCTCCCCAATACTCATCTGTAACTCACGTATGTAATTACAATTGTCTCCCAAATTTGTTTGGCCTAAATAGCCACAAAATTGGCTGCCAACATGCAGTACCTTTTATCGAACAAACAAGTACCCCTCCATATAAGATCTCTACCAAAGAAGGGGTAGGGGAAACGAAGAAGAGGGTAGTTTAAAATGGGGAAGGTAACACCTCACCACACATCACGGGTGGGTGTTAAAAAGTAAAAGGACTGAAAATTAAGAAAAAAAAGAAGGAAAAAAATTATTTTATTGAAAATTTTGAAAAGACAGGTGAAAATATGAAATTATCAAATGTACATCCCATGATTCTAATTTTTAGAGATTCCGTATCCCAGTGGCATGGGATTGCCTCATTAATTTGTATCTTGATTGTACGATTTTTAGCTGTCATCCAAGATGGCCGCCGTCATTAAAAAAAATCCTAAAAAGTAGAATATCATAATCAGGGTGCAAATATACAGGTAAAAAGTAGGTTTGGAAAAAAAAAAGGAAGGGGAAAGGGACGCAGAAGGGAAGAAAAAGGGGGGGGGCAGGGAGGGAGTTGGATAATGGTTGGATGGGGTGAGGGTGAGGAGTTGGGAAGGAGGGGGGCAGGAAATGAAAGGAGGGAGGGGGATGGCGGGGGAAGGTTGGGGGGGGTGGGGCGGAAGAGGATGAATGATGTGGATGTGGATGGGGATGAGAAAGAGGTTACATTGAAAGAGAAAAAAAATTGCTTCTGATCCCATATGTAATATGTGGACAACGGGACCTGGAGGCATTCCCACACATCAAGTGGTTGCTATGGGGACCTGCCTGCATGCATGCCAACGTCCAAGCTGGGAAAGCGTGCATACAGCATTGGTCCGTGCATTTGCCTGGCGCGCGTTACCACGTTTCGGATTAACTCTTATGAAGGTGCTAAACCATATTCGTGCCACAATGGGAATTTATGTTTTAAAATCGAACCAGCCGATTTCCCCTTAGCACTGCACAGACACTGTATAAAAATCGCTTTTTACCAAAAATCGCTAGTTATCAAGAAATCCCTCGGATAATCGTTAAAAAATCGCTTTGTTCCCCCCCCCCCCCCCATGTCAATGATCATCAATCAATGATGTCCATCCGTCAATCTGCTTGTTTTTATGGTACCAACCAATCGGGATCTCAACCATTATTTTAAACAGGAAATCAACACACTTATGAGTTGTTAACCACCAAACTGAGCAGATATAGGACGCAAACCATTAAACTGAGATCACTTATAAAATATATACAAAATTCACGTGAAATGAACAGAAATACACAAAAGCATACGAAATACACAAAATCCATTTTTCAGTTTTTGCATGACTGGACGAATGCAGCACCCTTTCTCTAACGCCCCAGGGTGTAGAATGTACCAAAAAAAAACAAACGAGAAAAAAAAGGAATTTTTTTTTTTTTTAAATTTGGAAAAAAAATCGTCATGATTTCTGAAATGTTCCAGGGTTTTTACACACCTTAAAGACCCCGAGGAGGACCAGCGGTCCTCCCACAAAGAGGTATGCATCGTGGTTTCCCCACCTTCCACATAATACATACACAGAATAAAACAAAACAGTTGCACAAAACTGGACAATTTTTGCAGATTAACATCGTGCTGCACAGACGACAAAAGATGGGATGCTGACCTTGCACACCTGGGCAGTCGATCCTCGTACTTGGCCACCAATTTGTAGTCGAATTTCTTTATTCTACCACTAAAACTTCAAGAAACTCGTTTTAACAAAATCAATGTTTTATTGACTTTTGAGAGTTTTTGCTGTATAAATAAACGTACTAATTCTAGATCTTAATGACGTCGTTCTGCCGGTCGTAGCTGGAGCTCCTCGTTGACCAGTCTCTCCAGTTGCTTGATCAGTTCAACTGGTCTTCAGTTTTTCACTCCTGTCGAGTCGCTCTCCCAGTTTCACTCTATTTCCAGTTGCTCTCTCTCCGTTATAAAGCAAAAACTCCTTTGATCTTACGAGCATGCAGGGGTCAACCCAGGGGAGAATACCCCTGGGACATGAGAGCTTGCAAGCGTCTCTTATCTGCTTCTCATCCAAAAGCCTTATTTGGCTCTTTTGGGTTAACTGTTTATATTGGGAACTAAAAAACACTACATACTCCCTCCAAGAGGTCACTTTGTTATGACCTGCCTGAGGGGGAATTTGCCCAGGCCTGGGGTTGTCAGAGATGACAAAAACTATTCCAGAGATAGCACATTTCTGTTCTGGCTCCATAAATGGAACAAAGGCTATTTTGACAGACACAGATGCTGTCTTTAATGATATTGGCTCTAGTCCCAAGACTCTTACTCAGTTAACAGTTCAACATATTCCATTTTACACAAGATCACATTAAGATATATTTTAGCAATATTGTCAATAAGAATATTTATTCCACAACCCCTTAATACCTTAAGACCATTTAGAGCCTTAAGACCCTTTAGACCCCCACGACACCTAAGAGCCTTTATCACACTAAGACTTTAAACGCTGTATAACCACAAGACCCTTTACCCCAGTGGTTCCCAAACTTTTTGTCAACGACCCTAAATTTGAAATCTTATTCGCATGGAGACCCAAATTATACCGGTACTTACAATAAAAATTGTCGGAGAAAACGCTTTTGAAGCAAAACCCTGGTTTTTTAGGGGGTTTTCATGTTCGGATTGTGGCACTGGGGTTTGGAACCCCTGCTCTTTGACCCCTACTACCTCCTCGACCCTTTATAACCTCAAGACCCTTTTGACCCCGAAGGCCCTCTAGACCCCCAATAACCTTTTGACCCTTTTTAAGCATAATACCCTTTAAGGCCCTTTAGGACCCTGTAGATCCTCTAGAACACTTAAACCCCTGAGACCTTCTGTCCAAGGACCTTCTGCAGTAACAATTGAGGGTCACTTGCCATAATAAAAAGCCCCCCCCCACCCCATTGGTAAAACGCTTCAGTACCAAGCCTAATCGGTGAAAAATATAATTAATTAATTAGTTTTCTGTCCTTTTTTTCAGGTTCTGCTCATCTTGGTTAGTGGGAAAGGTCCCTCGTGGCATCGGGAAAATGGTATCCGTCACAACAATTGCACTCCATTATATTCAAATGGAATATTTTTGTTTTTTAAAATTTATTTATTTTATTTTTTTCCTTTTGGGCTGGAGCACCTTGCTCATCAACTTGATATAAAAGTCGTCACTTGATTGGTTCCAGAAATGCATAGTCAACTTGTTTGGTGCGGAGATGGGTTCAACTCTTCAACCGCTCTCGCCATAGGTCAGTTTCCGCTCTTGGTTTCTTCAACAGTTATTTAATTTAATGGCCAATATTCTGCTGGAATTTTCTAACTTGGTTCCTCCTGTACGAGTGTTTGGACGCAAGACTCGGTTTGCCATCTCCGCTCACCCATACGCTATAGCTGATCCAAAGTGCAGAACAAAAGGCTATGCAGATAGTTTTATCCCTCGTGCTGTCTCGCTCTGAAATTCACTACCTTTAATGTGCTTCCTATTATCCGACGATTTACTTGGCTTCAAGAGGAATATCGATTCCTACTTCCTACATCTTTGAGGTTTAATCAGGTTTTACCTCACTTCTGCTATTTTCTGTCTTTAATGTTTTCTTATTTCTTTTCTTTTTTTTTACCTTCGCAAAAGCGGAAGGTTATGTTTTGATCGCTGTGTATTTATTTGTATGTCTGTGTGTGTGTGTGTGTGTGTGTGTATGTTATTCGCATAACTCAAAAAGTATTCAACCGAATTGCATGAAATTTGGTGGGATGATTGGTTATTATACGGGACACATTTGATTAGATTTTGGGAGCAATCGGGTCAAAGGTCAAGGTCAAGGTCACGAAAAGGTCAAAATCGTATTTTTATTTGTCATAACTTCCAAACTGTTCACTGTTCTGTTCCCTACACTCCCATGCCAAGTACAGAACCGTAGCTGCGGCGAAGGTATGCGCTCTACCGAGTGCCCGTTCTAGTTTTGCTTTATCCTTGTCATTTTATAACCTTTCCTTAGCCCCTTACCTAGAGTGGCTTTATGCCTTGTTTGGGGCGATTTACATTAATAAAAATTGCAAAAATTCAGGCCCCCCCCCCCCCCTCAAATTACGTATTTTTCAAAAAATTAGCAAATTTTCCAAATTCCCAAATTGCCGGTCCCATTGCAACTATTATTTATTTGAATTTCGCAAGTTTCATGGTGTGTGTATGTATGTACGTGTATATATATATATATCTTGTCTGGCATTGGAATTCCAGACGAGGTATTGTTATCGTGCACCGATATGCATGGCCGGCGGACTTCCTCTCTAGTCGTAGTCAACGTGTGGCCCTGAATGGGTTTCTCTCATCTCCTCTTCCTGTTCAGGCTGGAGTTCCCCAAGGCAGTGTTCTGGGCCCTGTGCTTTTTCTGGTCTTCATCAATGATCTCTCTGACTCTCTTGAAAATCCTCTCTATCTCTTTGCTGACGACTCTACTCTCTGTCGCTCCATTCTTCATCCCTCAGATCGGCAGTCTGCAGCCTCCTAACTCTCTGCAGACCTTGACAAAATCACAGACTGGGCAAACAAGTGGACCATGTCTTTCAATCCTGACAAATCTCACACTCTTACGATGTCTCTCCGAAAAGACCGACTGGACAACCCTCCCATCCACTTTCTGAATAATCCTCTCCAAGAAGTTCTGTCACTCAAGCTTTTGGGTCTCACTATCTGCCATGATCTTTCCTGGAAAAAACACATTTCAAATCTGGCCTCCAAAGCCAGTCGCAGACTGGGCATCCTCTGTCGTGCGAAGTCCTTCCTTGGCACACCTGAGCTCCTCACCACATACAAGGCTTTCATCCGCAGCTCAATGGAATACTGCTCTCCCCTCTGGGCTGGTGCTCCTGCCTCACACCTAGCTCGCCTTCGCGCTGTTGAAACCAAAGCATTCAGAATCATTGGAATCTCCCACGACGAAGCTAACACCAAGGGCCTCTCACTCACTCACCGCAGGCAGGTTGGTGGTCTTTCCGTCTTCTACCGACTCCTCTCTGGCCTTGCCCCCCCAGCTCTCTCTGGGCTCTGTCCCGCAAATATTCCTACAGGTCGCACAAGATCTGCCTGCAACCCTCTTTTGGTTAAACTGCCAAAATCAAGACTCTCTGCTCACCTTCACTCCTTCATTCCTCTTTTCTCCCGCCTCTGGAACAAACTCCCTCACTCTCTTCAATCCCACTCCACCCTCCAAGTCTTTAAAACAGCTGTTCACCACCATCTCTTATCTTCCCCCATCCAAAACCTTTATCTTTTCTACCCCCGCTAATTTCACCCCAAATCCACTTTTTGAAATACCAACTTCTGTCCTGGAAGTCCTTGGTGTCCTTGTGCTTTATACTTCTCCCTCCCCCCCACCCCCTTCCCATGCCTCCTCCCCCCGGGCCCTCTCCCTTCCACACATCTCCCTGCTCTCGGATGTTGTGTTTGCGTGCTTCCTCTTTTCTCACCATCTTGTCTTCCGCTCCCTCTTTTTGTACACCGCTCCTTTCCTATGCCATCTCCAGGCATTGCAAATCGTCATTGCTGGGCACCGAAGGGGGCTCGGCAGTGACACGCGCTGAAAGAGAGTACTCAGTTTTCACTCTGGTTGTTTGTTTTCTTTCTTGTTGTACACCGCTCCTTTCCTATGCCATCTCCAGGCATTGCAAATCGTCATTGCTGGGCACCGAAGGGGGCTCGGCAGTGACGCACGCTGAAAGAGAGTACTCAGTTTTCACTCTGGTTGTTGTACACCACTCCTTTCCTATGCCATCTCCAGGCATTGCAAATCGTCATTGCTGGGCACCGAAGGGGGCTCGGCAGTGACGCACGCTGAAAGAGAGTACTCAGTTTTCACTCTGGTTGTTTGTTTTCTTGCTTTCTTTATTGTTGTACACCGCTCCTTTCCTATGCCATCTCCAGGCATTGCAAATCGTCATTGCCGGGCACCAAAGGGGGCTCAGCAGTGACGCACGCTGAAAGAAAGTACTCAGTTTTCACTCTGGTTTCTTGTTTTCTTGTTTTCTTGTTGTCTTGTTTTCTTTCTTGGTTGTCCGGGTGATATCTCAGCCATCCTTTGAGCTAGGAAGCTGAAATTTCGGCACAATAGTGAGCAAGTCCTTTTTCAAAAACGGTATTTTTTTTTTGGATTAATCAATAAATTGAGGAGTTATTTAATTATTAGCGATTAATTAAGTACTTATTTAATTAATTAAATTTCCTTTCTCTTCTGACCATTAACTCAGGCACCTTTTGAGTTAGGAAGCTGATATTTGGACATGCCAATGACCAGGTGATTTGGCTGCAAAGGATATTTTTGATTTATTAGTGAATCGATTAATCGATTAATTATTTAATTATTTGATTAATGACAAAAAAATTTTTTTTTTAAGTTACAGATTCTGATGAAATAGTGGTAGTTTATGTGTTCTCTGACCAAATTGATTAATAATTTAATGTTTTTATGATTATTATTTATTTATTTTAATTATTAATCATTTATTTATTTTCTTTCTCATTTGGCCAATATCTCAGGCACCTTTTGAGCTGGGAAACTAATATTTGGACATGACAGTGACCAGGTGATGTGGCTATAAAGGATATTTTTGATTTATTGATTAATCATTTCATCTATTAATTATTTATTGATTAATCGATTAATTATTTATTGAGTAATCAATTAATTATTTAATTTTTTATAAATGACTTATTTAATTAAATTTCTAAAAGATACATCTTCGGATGAAGCACTAGTGGTTTACTTATGCGATTAGCCAATTGATTATGAAAATATTTTGTGATAATCTTTTATTGATTTTAATTATACAATTAATCAATCAATTAGTGTACACCTCTCCCTCCCAATGCAGCCTCAATGAGCTGCACTGCGGTATTGCCGGGCGCCCTAGGCGCCCCGGCAATGCCGCGCTGCAGCATATTTAATTATTTGGCATGGGGCGGTGCACTTTGAATGTATTTGTACTTGTTGTACACCGCTCCTTTCCTCTGCCATCTCCAGGCATTGCAAATCGTCATTGCCGGGCACCAAAGGGGGCTCGGCAGTGACGCACGCTGAAAGAGAGTACTCAGTTTTCACTCTGGTTTCTTGTTGTACACCGCTCCTTTCCTATGCCATCTCCAGGCATTGCAAATCGTCATTGCCGGGCACCAAAGGGGGCTCGGCAGTGACGCACACTGAAAGAGAGTACTCAGTTTTCACTCTGGTTTCTTGTTTTCTTGTTGTACACCGCTCCTTTCCTATGCCATCTACAGGCATTGCAAATCGTCATTGCCGGGCACCAAAGGGGGCTCGGCAGTGACGCACGCTGAAAGAGAGTACTCAGTTTTCACTCTGGTTTCTTGTTTGTTTTCTTATTTGTTTTCTTGTTTGTTTTCTTTCTTGTTTTCTTTCTTGTTTACTTTCTTGGTTGTCTGGACGATATCTCAGCCATCCTTTGAGCGAGGAAGCTGAAATTTCGGCACAATAGTGAGCAAGTCCTTTGTCAAAAACGGTATTTTTTTTTAAAATTAATCAATAAATTGAGGAGTTATTTAATTATTAGCGATTAATTAAGTACTTATTTAATTAATCAAATTTCCTTTCTCTTCTGACCATTAACTCAGGCACCTTTTGAGTTAGGAAGCTGATATTTGGACATGCCAATGACCAGGTGATTTGGCTGCAAAGGATATTTTTGATTTATTAATTAATCAATTAATCGATGAATTATTTAATTATTCGATTAATGACCCAAAAATTTTTTTTTTTAAAGTTACAGATTTTGATGAAATAGTGGTAGTTTATGTGTTCTCTGACCAAATTGATTAATATTTTTTATGATTATTATTTATTTATTTTCATTATTAATCATTTAATTATTTTCTTTCTCATTTGGCCAATATCTCAGGCACCTTTTGAGCTGGGAAGCTAATATTTGGACATGAGTGACCAAGTGATGTGGCTATGAAGGATATTTTTGATTTATTGATTAATCATTTCATCTATTAATTATTTATTGATTAATCGATTAATTATTTTTTGAGCAATCAATTAATTATTTAATTTTTTATAAATGACTTATTTAATTAAATTTCTAAACGATACATCTTCTGATGAAGCACTAGTGGTTTAGTTATGCGATGAGCCAATTGATTATGAAAATATTTTGTGATAATCTTTTATTGATTTTAATTATACAATTAATCAATCAATTAATGTACACCTCTCCCTCCCAATGCAGCCTCAATGAGCTGCACTGCGGCATATTTAATTATTTGGCATGGGGCGGTGTACTTTGAATGTATGTGTACTTGTTTTCTTTCTTGTTTGTTTGTTTGTTTGTCCGTGCGATATCTCAGCCATCCTTTGAGCTAGGAAGCTGAAATTTCGGCACAATAGTGAGCAAGTCCTTTGTCAAAAACGGTATTTTTTGTTTTTTGATTAATCAATTAATTGAGGAGTTATTTAATTATTAGCGATTAATTAAGTACTTATTTAATTAATTAAATTTCCTTTCTCTTCTGACCATTATCTCAGGCATCTTTTGAGTTCGGAAGCTGATATTTGGGCATGCCAATGACCAAGTGATTTGGCTGTAAAAGGTATTTTTTATTTATAGATTAATTAATTAATCGATTAATTATTTAATTATTCAATGAATGATTTAATTAATTTAAAAAAATTAATTTACAGATTCTGATGAAATGGTGGTGGTTTATGTATTCTATGAGCCAATTGATTAACTATTTAATTTTTTTATGATTATTATTTATTTCTTTTCATTATAATCATTTATTTATTTTCTTTCTCATCTGGGCAATATCTCAGGCACCTTTTGAGCTAGGAAGCTAATATTTGGACATGACAGTGACCAGGTGATGTGGCTATAAAGGATATTTTTGATTTATTGATTAATAATTTAATCGATTAATAATTTATTGATTAATCAATTAATTATTTATTTTTTTATTAATGAATTATTTAATTAAATTTCTAAAAGATACATCTTCGGATGAAGCACTAGTGGTTTAGTTATGCTATTAGCCAATTGATTGAGAAAATATTTTATGATAATCTTTTATTGATTTTAATTGTGCAATTAATCAATCAATTATTGTACACCTCTCCCTCCCAATGCACTCTCTGAGAGCTGCACCGCGGTATTGCTGGGCGCCCGAGGCGACCCGGCAATGCCGCACTGTAGGATATATCATTATTTGGCATGGGGGCGGTGCACTTTGACTGTATCTTTACTTGTTTGTTTGTTTGTTTACCTGTTTGTTTGGTTACCTGTTTGTTTGTCTGTTTATCTGTTTCTTTGCCTGTTTACCATTTTGTTTGTCTATCTGTCTGTTTGTCCTCACAGAACGTGAGCATGCTTTTCTCTGCAACCGTTGGTCCGGTTGCCAAGAAATGTTCACCATCCAATAGAGTTTTATAATGATTATGACGTCATAGGTCACGTGGTATGGGTGCCATCTTGGAAAAATCAAAAACTTTGCACATCTATATTCACAAAACCGACGTATGGAATAAATTGAAACGTGGCTTATTGTTAAGTACTCCCAATGAAGAATAACATATATTTGTGATGATGTCATCAGTGCCTTCATTATTGTGATATTAGACAAGTAGAACGCTTGATTCGATCAGTTTGAAGTTTCTTGAGCGTGATATACACAAAAATTGTATGGGAGAATTAAATCATCGGCCACGTGTTTGGCAGCCATATTGGATTGAACACAAATCTGTCAATAAACCACGCAAACGCAGCAGCTATTATATACCACACAAAAAACGCCACACAAACACATCCTGGCGAGGGTCTGCACTCTCTAATTTTTTTTTCATGTTTTGTGTCTGCAATGCAGGAAGCATACATGTTTGAGGAAAACACAAGACGAACATGCTCTCTGCTCTGTGGACTCTGGAAATTTGAGTTGCCATGGGTGACAAAGACAAGGCGACCCATAAGGCCTCAATTGCATCTCACCTGCCCAAGTTATCTTACATTGGCTCCAATCAACGGGATCCATTCTGCGCAGACCCCGAAGGCCTCAGTCCTCCTGCACAATGTCTGATTCGTCCTTCTCACCCTGTTTCAGCCCCTTGTATTGAGGAAAAGCAAACGGGGACCAAGAAACGTGGAACATTTCGTGCTTTTTCTTTTACATTGCATCGACGGCGTTATAGCTTCGGACAATGGAGCCGTGATTCTGGAAATCACAATGAACGTCGGTCTTTGCACGATTCTTCGGAGTCCAGTAAGGGCTTCCCATCTAACGGTACACATTCCTATGACGGTAATAAGACCTGGAATAGTAAGACCCCTCAGAAGCAGCACAGAATAGTCAGTGGGTCTACAAGGGGTTCCTCCTTAAAACGAGACTCTCTTCTTGCTTTAGGACCATTTTGGGGTTGCTTGCAGCAGTCACGATTAGAAGATAATAATGATGATGATGTTCTGAAAAGTCTTCCGAATTTCAAAGTCACTGAGACACAAATTGCCCACAATGTCAGTGATGGGAGCTGCGAGGCCTCGAGTTGCAATGTATCAAGCAAAGGTAGACTAGGTCCCGTGACCAAAATTTTAAATTGCAAAGCTTCAATGGAGAACGTTTGTGAGGTATGGAGCCTAAAAAGCAGGAGTAGTGGAAACTATGAGAACGTCGTCACAGTTCCACAAACACATCATCAGGATGAAAATGAACCACTCGTACAGAATGATGGCACCAACGTAGTAGAGGAACTTGATACTATGGCGGGCATAGCTTCCAAAACCAATCGGCTGCATTTGGTGGCTAACGGCAATGAATCAAACCAACCGTGCAAGCACAAGGTTGCAGACATTGTTGAACATGCAGCAGTGCAAGAGATGTTCAGTGTTGAGGATGTTGACACCGTGACTGAGACCCCTGAAGTTGATTTGGAGATGGTCAGTTTTTCAGATATTGAAAAAGACATTGGTTTCCCAAGGTTGGCACTACAACAAAGCGACTGTGACATGCAGGGCTCCGTCGATGCACTACCTTCAATACCCGAGAGTCCAGGATCCTCCCGTAGCACTGACAGCGCATTGATGGAAGATTTTGTGCATGGAGAAAATGGAAAACCAGAAGGTGGGGCTGAGAGAGACATTCTCATTTGGAACGCCATCGTTTTGCCTCAAGGACAAGAGAAATACACAAAGTTAACATCTGTTCCCTCTTCTCTGGTAAAGCTTGAGTCCTGCCCTGATGAGGTTTTGCTTGATGCCGATGAAAGTAGTTGGGCCACGTGTCGTCTGGAAGTGAGTGACGATAAGGACATGGCCGCTACCGTCGAGTTGCCCACATCCAAGAGTGGAATGGATTGCTCTGAACAAATTGGTGGCACTGGGACAAAAGTTGTCGCAAAATGGCTGCAGTTTGGGAATGCAGGTTTGTTTTACTGAGTTGCATTTTATTTTACTTGTTTTGTTTTTAAATACACATTGCCTTCAAAAAGTGTTTTACCCTTGATTTTTTTTTTTCACATTTTGTTGTGTAACAGCCTGAATTAAAAATAGATTTTTTTTTGTCACTAACAAAATACCTCATAATGTCAGTGGCATTTCCCTTTTTTAGAATTTCTTACAGAGCAATTGAAAATGAAATACAGAAATATCTAATTTATATAAGTATTCAGCCCCTGAGTCAATACTTCGTAGAAGCGCCTTTGGCAGCGATTACAGCTCCAAGTCTTCCTGGGTTTGTCTATATCAGCTTTGCACATCTGGATATATGGAGTTTCTCTCATTCTTCCTTGCAGATTTGCTCAAGCTCTGTCGAGTCTAAAAGAGAGCATCAGTGAACAGCAATCTTCAAGTCTTTTCCACAGATTCTCAATGGGATTCATGTCTGGTCTTTGTCTGGGCCACTCAAGGACTTTCACATTCTTGTTCAGAAACCATTCCAGTGTTGCTTTGGCTGAATGCTGGGGGTCATCGTCCTGTTGGAACATAAAATCTTCACCGCAGTCCAGGTTATTTTGCACTCTGAAGCAGGTTCTTCTCAAATATATGTCTGTATTTGGCTCCGTACATCAATCCTTATATACTTACGAGTCTCCCAATCCTCATCACTGAAAAGCATCTCCATAGTATGATGCTTCACAGTAGGGATGGTGTTAGATGCGTTCTGCTCGTTTTCTGCCAGACATAGCGCTTTGCATTCAGGCCAAAGAGCTCAATTTTCTTCTCGTCAGGCAACGGAATATTTTGCCTGATGGTCTGAGTTTTTCACTTGCCTTTTTGTAAGCTCCAGGCGTCCTTTCATGTGCCTTTTCTCAGGAGTGACTTGCATCTTGCCACTCTCCAATAAAGCCTAGATTTGTGAAGTTCTGCAGAGACTGTTGTCCTTCCAGCAAGTTCTCCCATCTCAGCCAAGGAACTCTGTAGTTCTGTCAGTGTGGCCATTGGGTTGTTGGTCGCCTCCCTGATCAAAGTCCTTCTTGCCCGGTTGCTCAGTTTGGTCGGACGGCCAGCTCTAGGAAGTGTCTGGGTAGTTCGATATTCTTTCCATTTCCTAACGATGGAGCTCACTGTGCTCTTGGAAACTTTCAACAATATAAATTGTTTTATCCCCTTCCCCAGATCTCTGCCTCCTCACAATTCTATATCTGAGTTATACGAACAGTTCCTTGGACTTCCTGGTAGAGTTTATGCTCTGACATTCACTGTCAACTGTGAGACCTTATATGGACAGGTGTTTCTTTCTAAATCATGTAAAATCAATTTAATTGTGCGGACTCCAATTTGAAGTTGTAGAGATGTCTGAAGGATGATCAAAGGAAATTAGATGCACCTGAGCTCAATTTGGAATGTCATAGCAAAGGGGATGAATACTTATTGACTCGAGACATTTCTGCTTTTCATTTTTAATTATTTTGCAAAAAATTGTCAAAAAAAAAAATCGACTTTGACATTATGGGGTATTATGTGCAGATCAATAACAAAACAAATCTCAATTTAATCCATCTTAAGTTCAGGTGTGTGTGTGTGTGTGTGTGTGTGTGTGTGTAATGGAATATTCTTTTTGTGGAAAAATTTTCAACATCTGAGATTGGTTGTTCTTCTGATTGCAAATTGCATAAAAAATTGTTGTTTCGTGGTTAATATGGATTGGTAGTTCTTGTGGCTTATTTTTAAATACTCAAAATGAAAAGTTGTTTTATTTTGAGAAGATTTTACTGAAAACAACGTTTTTATCCTCTTTCTGAAGTCTTCTTGCTTGGTGAGCTTGTCTGCGTTATTGATGTAACGTTTGATGGGTTATGGTGCCATATTGTTCCCACTGGCTTTTCATCCCAGAGACTGTGGACTCGAGTCCAACACACTATTCAGGAGTTGATCTGTAATGTTCTGTAAATGAACATAATCCCAGGAGAATGGCCATGGCAAATGAACAATCCATAAATGCTCGGCCATCTATCTATAATTCCACTAATCTCTGTGTGTATGTTTGTTTGTACGTTTGTATGTTTGTATGTTTGTATGTCTGTGACCGCTGTTTCTCGACAACTACCGGTCCGATATACTTGAAACTTGCCAGGTATATTGCTGGGGACCCGAGGATGTGCCTTTTCAAGGTTTTAAATTAATCGCAGAAGTAGTTACCGAGCTATGTCCAAAAAACGATTCAACCAATCAGAGAGCAGCGAGCTATCACGTGTGCCGAACGTGGCGAACACACTCTGCCTCGGATGGCACATTTGAGAGCGTATTCATTTATTTCCCGTCGGCAAACTATGTTGGCGTTAAACTATGTTTTAAAACTAATAAAACTAATTAAAACTAATTTGCGATTCATCGTAACTGCGATTTGCGACCTTCCGGACAGTGAGGACTGCACTTCCGGCAGCCAATCACAGAACGCTTTGTTGCGTAGGCGTGGCCGATGTGAGAGCGAGCTGAGCCCAGCGCGTGCGCCATTACGGTACGTAATTCGATTTCTTCCGGAGAAAATAATAATTTCTCGATTTCTTATGCGCATTATTTCTCCCAATTCAGTCAGAGCGAAGGGCGGAAGCGAAGAGCGTTGTTTTTTTTGTTTACGGGTGTACGGGCGGGGTAGAGCGTACGGGTAGCGTTTTTTTTTTTTTTTTGGCACATTTGAGAGCGTATTCATTTATTTCACGTTGGCAAACTATGTTGCCGCTATGTTGGCGTTAAACTATGTTTTAAAACTAATTTGCGATTCTTTCGCTTTCCTGCGCATTTGTGCACGCTATGGCGATTTCTTTACCAAACTCCGCAAGCCGTTAGCTTTGGACCAAACCATTTCATGTAAATAGAGGGGGGGGATTGTCACCGTACTCGCAAGCCGTTAGCTTTGGACCAAACCATTGCATGTAAATAGAGGGGGGGGGGGGGGGGGATATACTTTTAGATATATATATAGTACGGGCATGCCCTAGTATTACTAATGGCAGCCAGGAAGTGGGTATTCTGCCCGCCCTGCTTTCTCTTGTCAATATTTAATGCCAGTGCACGCTTCTGGTTGATTTTTCATGTCCAGAAGCCAATGGTGCACGAGGTTGAAACCACTACTGACGAGGGCAGCTCTGCCGACATCCTCAGAACAGATGACAAAAGACAGCTTAAAAGGAGTGGTGTGTTGCATCACATGTGTCATGTGACCATTTAAATTTAAGTTGTGCACACTTTGTAGAGCAAGATGTTCATTGTCTACCTAGATGTTGTGTTATTCGCCAGGTAGATGACATTTGAGAGTACAATAAGGTGCAAGGTTCATACATCTTGCTTTTTGTTGATTAACATTGTATGATTATTTCATACAACTAGGGCATGCCCGTACTATATATATATCTAAAAGTATATCCCCCCCCCTCTATTTACATGCAATGGTTTGGTCCAAAGCGAACGGCTTGCGAGTACGGTGACAACCCCCCCCCCCTCTATTTACATGAAATGGTTTGGTCCAAAGCGAACGGCTTGCGAGTACGGTGACAATCCCCCCCCCCTCTATTTACATGAAATGGTTTGGTCCAAAGCTAACGGCTTGCGGAGTTTGGTAAAGAAATCGCCATCGCGTGCACAAATGCGCAGGAAAGCGAATGAATCGCAAATTAGTTTTAATTAGTTTTAAAATACCCGCTATAAGTACCCGTACATGTAGTAGTGCATATAAGTACCCGTACGTGGGTGCCCGTTCCTTGCCAAAAAAAAAAAAAAAAACGCTACCCGTACGCTCTACCCCGCCAGTACGCCCGTAAACAAAAAAAACAACGCTCTTCGCTTCCGCCCTTCGCTCTGACTGAATTGGGTGAAATAATGCGCATAAGAAATCGAGAAATTATTATTTTCTCCGGAAGAAATCGAATTACGAACCGTAATGGCGCACGCGCTGGGCTCGGCTCGCGCCTCGCTCTCACATCGGCCACGCCTACGCAATAACGCGTTCTGTGATTGGCTGCCGGAAGTGCAGTCTTCACTGTCCGGAAGGTCGCAAATCGCAGTTACGATGAATCGCAAATTAGTTTTAATTAGTTTTAAAACATAGTTTAACGGCAACATAGTTTTCCAACGGGAAATAAATGAATACGCTCTCAAATGTGCCGTCCGAGGCAGAGTCTGTTCGCCACGTTCGGCACACGTGATAGCTCGCTGCTCTCTGATTGGTTGAATCGTTTTTTGGACATAGCTCGGTAACTACTTCTGCGATTAATTTAAAACCTTGAAAAGGCACATCCTCGGGTCCCCAGCAATATACCTGGCAAGTTTCAAGTATATCGGACCCGTGGTTGTCGAGAAACAGCGGTCACAGACAAACAAACACACACACAGACACACACACACACACACACACACAGAGATTGCTGGAATTATAGATAGATGTTAATCAACAAAAAAAGCAAGATGTATGAACCTTGAACCCTTTATGAACCTAAAGGTGGTTTAACATTGTATGATTATTTCCCTAGATTCAGGAGAACAGGAAGGACGTGATCAAAAGCAGGTGAACGTGAACATTCAGGCTTATTCGGATGAAGTGAAGCAGAAAGAGGAGGATGTGAAGAGGATTCGAGCAGCAAGCGTCGCTTCATCTTCTGGGGTGAACAGCATTGTATAGGCTCTGGGGGGATGCTTGTGTACATCTCTCTTCTACGGCAAAACTTTTGATTTTCCTGTTCTATATGTTGAGACCCTTGGAAAAAATCTGGGTAACACTCCCAGATCAAGTACGTTTTTTCTGCACACCCCAATACGTGATTATGACTTGAGGCCAATTAGCCGAAATAGCAAAATTCAGTTTTCATGGAATAATTCAAGAGTAGGCAGCTTTAGATTCAAATGTAACATTTATTTATCATGTTTAGACATAACTAACACATTTTTAGCATGGTTCAATACTATAAACTGTCTTTTTTAGGAAAAAAAAACACGTCATTTAGCTTCTTTTTCTCCAAAAATCACTTTCAGTTTGAAAGGCGCTCAAAATCCGATCACCTCTCATACACCCAATTATGTCGATAAAGCAACCAAAATTTGTCAGAAGCTTCCTTATGAAGCCCTTTAATAATTCCATGCATCATATTTATGATTCATTATATTGTATAGTGACAGTGGGGTCAAATGTTAACAAAGGTTACCCCTACCCCAAAAAGCGGTATAAACCAAAATTGGTTAAATTGGTCTAACTTTAGAAGTAAGTGTGATATTCGGCTGATTTTGGTGTCTATGTATGGGTTTTTGATAGCAAGCTATTCATTGGAACCATAATCAACCCCTTTTGAATACACCTAATTTGCATAATTTCAAAATGGCCGCCAAACACCTCCTGGCAATGATGTTGACTAAATTTCGCTCAAAATTCAGCTTAAGCAAAACTATTACACTTACATAGCTTAAGGATTCATGAATTAAAATCATAACATGTCCACAAACCCAATATAACTGTCATAACAAGGAAGCGCGTGCTGTCAATTACCACCATTTACCACCCGTGCAACTTCAATACATGTACTCTTTATCAAGCGACAGGATTCTTGCAGGCATCAGGGGAAGCCTTTTTGCAATGACAAAAATTTACACATTTGATTATGGCGGTCCTACAGGGGCATGTTGACCTGGCACACTTAGTGCATGAACAGACAACTGTCCAATGTGATTCTAGAGTTTTCCACGTTGTCTCAGGTATCAGCTGTTCCTTGTCATGCGTATAACCACAATCCTCTGGCTTAAGTGCGATCACATTTTCAGAATCTTGATGAAGCTCCAAAGCATGCATGATATTGTAGGCATTGAAAAAGCTACGCTTCATGTGTGGCAGGAGACCTTGGCTGGTTGGTGGCAGGTTGTGATGAGAACTCCCTTTGACATGATGGAAGATCTCCGCACGCAAGTTCGAAAATTTATTCGCATCGCTTTTTGGTTTCAGTACTTTGACCAAGTAGGATTCTGCATTCTTGATCAAAGGCTGAGAAAGGGTCGGCAACCCTCCAAAGTGCTTCAATAACCTTTCTGGCTCGGCATTCAAGGTGGCTTTCTTGGTCCCAACTTTGCTAGTGATATCACATCCTGTAAGACTGTGTACGGCAGGAAGAACAGCACAGAGTTGACATCCGATGCGCTCGAACAAGGTATGAAGGGGCACATACCGAGTGCTATCTCCAACTCCAGCTCGTACCCACAGCTCCTCTAGGTCATGTTGGAGAAAGACAGGCATGTGGTGGAGCAAGGCAACAACTACATCAGTATCATTGGAGATGACAACACATATTTTGTGTCCTTCTTTGAGCGCGTCCAAAACATGAAGGAGTATGCGAAGATCCACCTCTTCAAATGTGGATTGAAGGTGTACCAGTGCGCTCTCATCTCCGTTGTGCATTTTCATACATTTCCAATCCTCGTTCTCTCTGGTCACCTGTCCGAGTACAGTTGGGTACTGACCGGTATTTGCAATATTTGAACGAACATGGCTGCAGATCAGTTTTTCAAGGAGAAGTTTGTTGTTGATGGAAGGCCAGAATGTGTTCATATCCTTAGGTAGTGGTGTTGATGGCTCTATTGAAGTATATTCGATGGGTAGAGTGTCACTTCGCCTTTTCCTCTCGCTGTCCTTCATTGATGGATCATCAGAATACATGTCAAAGACATAGTCAGTCTGCCCAAACCGATGATATATGGCCGAAAATGACATGAAATTTGATAGAAGGTCATTGAATTTGGAGAGTTTCGTAACATTAACCTTTCGGATTGTGGCCATGATGTCAACTACAAATGATGCGTCTTTCCGATGACTATATGTAAATTCTTCCGGTTTTAGGTGCGTCTCCAACTCCTTCTGTAGCTGGCTCTTTGCTGGTTTAGTCATCATTCCTGCATCATCAAACAACACTGGGGAGGGAACAACATCGTACTTTAAGAGATCATCAGTGGTGAGGCCACGCTCCCGAGCTATTTCTATGTTTCTCTCAGCGATGTTCATCTCCTTCACTGTCATCTTGGTAGTCTTCTGTGGCTTCTTTCGAAGAGTTTTCATCGTCTTCAAGTTTGTGTGGTGAATGGTACTGCTTATTCGTTCAGTCTTGGTGACAAACCTTTCCTTTCTGAATTTCAGGTACTTCTCTTTTCCTTTTGAAAAGGCATTGAGCATGTCAGTTTTTATATCATCGGACATAACCTCTTTTGTCACAAAGTTTTGTAGTGTTTTGGAAGCGTCTAGAGACAGAGGGGACCCCTTCTCTTCAATGAATCTCATCATCTCCTGAATATGTCCTTCTTTGCGGTTCGTTGTGGCTTGAGATGATTCGTGGTGGCTGTAAGTCTCATGTGTCCTGTCAATCACATCACTGTATTGCCGATGTAGGTTCTTCACTGCCATCATTTCATGGTATATTAGGTCCCACTGGGCGACATACTGTTTTTGCATTGCATGTCCAATGACTCTATCGCTGCACTTAGATGAAAGGTTAATGCTTTGCTCTAATTTCTGGTCTCCTCCAACAGCGGTGAATCGGCCAGGTATCTCTCTGATTGAAAAATTGCCTTTGGCAAATTGTTCATGAACTGATGGTGCAGTTTCAGGTAGACGTCGCATGTCTTCAAGGTAGAGAGAACACCATCGCAAGTAGTTGGTCGAATTGAATGCCGCAAACAGGTTCAATGCACGCTGGACAGCGTCAATATGCAGTTCCCAAATCCCTTCACGATCAGCTCTCAACAGATCACGGACAATATCCATCATTTGCAAGAACTGAGTCCAGAACATGAAGTTTTCATTGGTATCAGACCGTGTTTGGATGAATCTGTTCAAATCTTCGACCAACGTTTTTGATGCATCAGCAAACTGAACCATATACTTCTGACTATCTGTGATGCATTTCTCCTTGACACTAGACTGGAGGTTCGTCAGGATGGCAAGCTCATGTGTATATTGGTCGATGCCTTTCTCGGAGAAGAATTCTTTGTACTGGAGGCGTTCAAAGGCTTCAGCAAGGAGCTGCATACCCTCAAGACAGCGGCTGTAGTGACCTCCATGTAGAACAGAATTCTCGATGACAGTTGGACCAAAAACACCAGCCTGCAACCATGTGATGTCCGCGCCACTTCCATCCAGGAGTTTGCCAATACATTTCAAAACAGTTTTCACTAAGTGAAACGTTCCCAGGCATGGAACCAGGGTCCTGAATTCCTCTGGTCTCAGCAGTTGTATATCACGGACGATGCAATAAACACCTTCATCACAATACATTGGTATCTCATTTTGAGTCAGCTGAGAACCAATGTCCATAAAGTTCTTCATAGCCGTATAAACTGTCGCGTACTCTGTAACTGGATGCGGCAGAACAGGCACAAATGCAAGATTCTTTAATGGGATGGCCTCCTCCGTCCAAACAGAGTTGCTAGCACTCCAAGATGGCATTGTTTGTGACTCGGGGTAGATAGACACTTCATCATGCATGACGTTCAAGCGTGCGAGGGACCAAGAAATATCCTTCAGTTTTGCTGCATCGGCTTCGGAGGAAGTGTAAGGCAGTTCGGCCACTTTGTAAGTTGCTGGGATGTCAGCACGGCGTGCAGGCTTGTGAAAGTCGGACAGTACCTGGCATTTTAATATTAAACTGAATGACTGTGGACCATGTGTGACCTGCGTGTCAGAAATCTTTGGTTTACTGGTCGACGACGGGGGTTTGTCTTGGTAGAGAACAGTCACAGTGTCATGTTCAGATACATTTGCCCCCTCATGGTCCCAGTTGTCAATTGCACCGGAGGTGAATTGCCCAGGATCAAAGTGTGACGGCAGTGAAACGCGATCGTTGTTGTGCTGTGCTGTAAACGTGGCAAGGTCATGTTGGTACCTACGCAGCTCCGGGTAGCTGATTGCTAGTCCTCCGTGGTTTAGAACTGTAGTTACAATTTTGCCACCACGCCCAAGACCATGAACTGATTCCGCATTCATAATATGCATTGGAGTTCTCTTTCTACCGCAGTGATGGATATAGTGCATGACTTGGAAGACAGATTGTATCTTTCTGCAACGCTGTGTGGAGAGGCTGTTACCTGATGGCTTGCTACCGGTATCGTAGTCATCATCATCTTCTTCATCCTCATCAACTGGTTCATCACTTTCTGTCATGACAGCTTCGGCTGCTTTTGCATATGTCAGGATTGAAATTGTACAAATGACTGAAAAAACGTAGTTCAGGTTCAGGGATATTCATCTCGCTCAAGGAATGCTTTAGATCATGCGCATCACAAAAGCTATCGTCAAGGCCAAAATCATACTCATCTAGAGCCTTCCTAATCACACCAGCGCATACCTGAACAGGATCAAGGGAACGAATGCGCTCAGCTAACACTTTCTTTGGAACACTGAATACCATCATTGAGTTTTTGAACGAACTGGGATATGTAAAATCAATCTCATTACCAAAAGTGTTCAACAAGAAAACTTTTACATCTCTATTACGAAAGTTACATTTGTCATCAATATTGTTCAAAGAGTCTCTGATAGCACTAAGTTCATAACCCCTCCCTTCTTTTAGGCCTTGCTCTAACTCTTTAACAACCTGATTCCAAGCAAGCTGTTTCTCAGACACTTTTGGTATGGAAGCTTTATCACGAGTCATACTTATACAAGTATTTAGTCATGCAGTCCCTGTGGTAGTACAGATCTGCTCCAAACACAGAATGCGCATCTTGAAGGTCGCACGTTCGGGTGAACACATCATCTTGAAAGATGTTTGTCGCAGCCAGAAAGGCTGAAGCACGGCCTGATTCACTAATGCGATATTTCGTGTACTGTTGTTTGTGTGATTTACTGTCACAGATAATACACTTCACTTGACGTAAGGCTGTTGTGGACGTCTCTGTATTCGGTGGATGTCGGACGGCCTTAGAACAAGTACTTCTATCTTCTTCCTGCTCAGAACGGGACAGGTCTTGGCATACAGCGAGACTCTTCCTTTTCCTATTGAGAACTGAAGTCATGGTGTATTTTTTGTAACAGTCATTGGTCACATGATAAACAAACCCATCTCCTTTAACCAGCTTAAGCCGTTTGGAAACTTGATCATTGTGGATGTAACTTGCTTCTCGTATCCTTTTGCAACCATTAGTTGTGCTCAGTTTTATCCCCCGCGCTTTTCTGGCAGATGATGCAGTTTGTCGCATCAAACGAACTGTCTTCGGGCGGTCCTGAGAGAGTAACAGACTCCATCGTCAGCGGCCACGCCTGAAAAACAAAAAATGGATATTAGTTACGTTTGTACGGCTGTAAAAATCGGCAAGGTCGGACCATATGCTGAAAATATAAAATGTGAAAGACTGATAAGCCACAAAGAAACCCATGTTTATCCCTATTAAAGGGCTTCATAAGGAAGCTTCTGACAAATTTTGGTTGCTTTATCGACATAATTGGGTGTATGAGAGGTGATCGGATTTTGAGCGCCTATCAAACTGAAAGTGATTTTTGGAGAAAAAGAAGCTAAATGACGGGTTTTTTTTCTAAAAAAGACAGTTTATAGTATTGAACCATGCTAAAAATGTGTTAGTTATGTCTAAACATGATAAATAAATGTTACATTTGAATCTAAAGCTGCCTACTCTTGAATTATTCCATGAAAACTGAATTTTGCTATTTCGGCTAATTGGCCTCAAGTCATAATCACGTATTGGGGTGTGCAGAAAAAACGTACTTGATCTGGGAGTGTTACCCAGATTTTTTCCAAGGGTCTCAACATATAGAACAGGAAAATCAAAAGTTTGGCCGTAGAAGAGAGATGTACACAAGCAACCCCCCAGAGCCAGGAGTAGCATGGTATGTGTCGGATTTCATTTCCACTTGCAGTCCGTTGTTTTAGGGTATGTTGAACAGTTTTGGGGGTGGTTATGTCATATATTCAATATGATGTGCACTTGGACTTTAACTCTCGTAAAAATAAATTGGTAATTCAATTTGTCATGATTGATCAAAATAAGGCCATTTGTGGGATTGGGGGTGGAGAGGGGGTGGGGGAGATAATTACTCAATAATTCAAATACCCAATAATCCTGAGATATGTTGAATTAACAATAGACTTTATACTTGCACAGATTGTGTATGCAGGCCTCGCAGGACAGCCGGCTAGCCTGGGTTTACACACTCTCACCTCTAAAGCTCTCTAGCCTGGGTTAGAATCCCAACTCAGCTATAAACTGTCATCCCGGTGTTTCACAGGCACGGCCATTCATCAATATGTGTGCAGCAGGGATGTTAAACTAGGCATACCGTCTACTGGTTTGTGGAGGTTAAAGATCCCACGGTGTCCTTTGTGAAGAGTAGGCGAGCTATCCTGGGCACCATGAACAAACTACCAACTCCTGCCCCAACTACTGCTGGGAGAGGGATGGCAAACCTCCCAGCATGACCCCAGGCCAAGAAACTGCTTCTGAGGAACCAACACACTCTATCAGACTTACATCATCAGTCATTGTGTGTGCAAGGGCAGGTAATTGAGAAAAGGAAAATATGGGGTAAGTAGGAGGGCAAGGGCGATTGTTATTTTGGGGAAGGTACTGTATGGCAAAGGAGTTTAGGAGGAGATCATGGAGAGCCAGACAGACAGCAAGACAGACAGACAGACAGACAGACAGAGATATAGAGACAGAGACACGTTGTGTATCAGAACTTGCAGCACAGCTTTGTTTATGCATTAAACTAAAATAGCCCATTCCATATGTGAGTACGTACTATGTCGAATTGAAAAGGGCTTGGCAGATCTCCACCAAAATTTGCATACATTGTGGGGAAACGTGCAGGCCAGTCATGGGAACGATTTAAATTGACCCCTTTGAGAGTAGGGGAGGGTCTGATCAATATTATCAACGGATTATGTGAAGCACATTCATCCCAAGTCACAAAAATGACAAATTACCATAATGCGGCATTGAAATAAATGTCATGTTAAATGACAATATTTTACAACAAATCTAAACACTGCGTATCAGGAATTAACACAGAGCTAGAGGAGAAATGTTACCTGGCTTGGATTAATTGCTGCGTGAAAGAAAAAGATGAACGCGATTGTCCAATGAGATCTCGCACGACGATCATGTGACAGACACGAACAGCACTAGGTAGGGAGCATACCCCTGCCAGGTTGAACAGTTTACGTTTTGTATCCCACTGATAAACCGAAGTTTAGTTATAAAACGTCCACAACCTTTTGAGATATCATGCTGTATATCGTTTTCACCCCTCAGCCCAAATTGGGCTAAGGGGTATTGTCGTCACAGGCGTCGTCCGGGCATCCGTCAACTTTTGGTTTCCGTCAATTTCAAGCAGAACGGCTTGTCCGATTAAATCCATTTTTGCAGTGTGTGTTGGGGTTGAGTAGAGGAAGGTTCCTTTCGAAAATGGGCGCGCTGCGGTTTTCAATATGGCCGCCACGGCAGCCATCCGGGCGTCCATCAACTTTTGGTTTCCGTCAATTTCGAGCAGAACGGCTTGTCTGATTAAATCCATTTTTGCAGTGTGTGTTGGGGTTGAGTAGAGGAAGGTTCCTTTTGAAAATGGGCGCGCTGCGATTTTCAATATGGCCGCCACGGCAGCCATCCGGGCGTCCATCAACTTTTGGTTTCCGTCAATTTCGAGCAGAACGGCTTGTCCGATTAAATCCATTTTTGCAGTGTGTGTTGGGGTTGAGTAGAGGAAAGTTCCTGGGCGTGCTGCGATTTTCAATATGGCCGCCACGGCAGCCATCTTGAAATTGGTTTCTGTCAATTTCGAGCAGAATGGCGAAAATCTACAAAACACACCAACAGTTCTACTTGGAGACTTCAACATCGACAATTCACATCAATCACCACAAAGTCGCCAGCTCTTCACATTTCTCAAACAGCATAACTTTAACCATCTCATCACAAGTTATACAACAGACTACCAGACTACTATTGACCACATTTATTCAAATATTCCGGCTCCCAAAATACACACAGATGTTCATGAAACATATTATTCCTATCACAAAGCAATTTCTTGTTGTCTACACGATTAAACAAACATATTGCCATGATACCTGTAAGTTTCTCTCATCCAGACACTATAGATGCAGACAACACAGAGAAGAATCAGTTGCATGAATTCAGTGTGGAGTTGGAGATGAAATTATAATTCCAGAGAGTTATACGATGAACCCAAAACGTGAGTGAAGAGACAAATGTTCTGAACCCCAGGAGTCTGGTCAGAGACTTATACAATGTAGCCAAGATGTTAGTGAACAGCCAAACATTTGGCCACGATGCATGCTGCAATAGAAATATTCAATGGTTCATTGACATTAATTCAAAGTTAAAGGTATCCTTTTCTATGGTCTTCTTTGGCTGCTCCCTATGAATTTATAACCCACTCCTATATTCAATCATGCTGTTATAGTGTTATATGCTCCCACATGCAGCTGCCATATCTTTTTGAATCGTTCTGTTCAATAATTATATCCACACATCGCCACTATCATGAAATTTCTTTTCTGCAAAATCCTACTCGGTATACAACTTCGCTTCAAATAACAAATGATCATCTGTAGAGGCTACCGCTGGGTTTTCACAATCGCCTTGCACCTATCAAGGACGCGGAGCGATCACCATGCCGGGCTCGTCCAGGACGCCCGGGCAGGCCCACGCTCAACTTGCCAGGCCTCGGTCGGGACGCCCGGGCAGGCTCGCCCTCAACTTGCCAGGCCGCAGCCAGGACGCTGGGCCACGCCCCCTCTCGCCTTTCCTGGGCAAACGCTCCGGGATAATATGTATATATATTGCTGCCCGATAAACGGGCTTTTCAGAGTGCCTGAGTGTTTGGTTTGATTAAAGCAACTCGGATGAATTCCAGCTTTTTGTCGCGTCCATTCTTCCGATCGACGTGGGAGCCCCAGCTCCTTCACATCAATGCTTCCTTTCACCATGCATGGGCGGAGGGGTTAGGCCCGCTTTGCGGTGCTATTTATTAAACCTATCACCCGATGGTGAATAATCAATTATATAATTATATAATTATCGTATCTGGATCCGTATTCGGATCTTCACCAAAATCGAACCAATTCTTCCTTGTCACACAAGGCTAACCCCCGCTCTTGCAGGGAAAATGGCCTTTTAAAATGCCTGTTGTGTTGTTGTTCTTCCTTGTTACACACTCAACCTTGTTAACCCACCATTTCATGTTTATTCCAGATGGCGGAAGAGGTAGGGGCAGATGGGGGCGAGGGGGGTTCACGTTCACCAAATGAACCCCCTCTGGATCCGCCCCTCCACCATCTCACAATATCCCACTCCTTGTTAACCCACCATCTCACAATATCCCACTCCTTGTTAATCCACCATCTCACAATATCCCACTCCTTGTTAACCCACCATCTCACAATATCCCACTCCTTGTTAATCCACCATCTCACAATATCCCACTCCTTGTTAACCCACCATCTCACAATATCCCACTCCTTGTTAACCCACCATCTTACAGTATCCCACTCCTTGTTAGCACACCATTTCTCAATATCCCACTCCTTGTTAACCTAACATTTTACAATATCCCACTCCTTGTTAACCCACCATTTCTCAATATCCCACTCCTTGTTAACCCACCATCTCACAATATCCCACTCCTTGTTAACCCACCATTTCTCAATATCCCACTCCTTGTTAACCTAACATTTTACAATATCCCACTCCTTGTTAACCCACCATTTCACAATATCGCACTCGTTAACCCACCATTTCACAATATCCCACTCCTTGTTAACGCACCATTTTACAATATCGCACTCTTTGTTAACCCACCATTTTACAATATCCCACTCCTTGTTAACCGATCATTTTACAATATCCCACTCCTTGTTAACCCACCATTTTACAATATACCAATCCTTGTTAACCCACCATTTTACAATATCCCACTCCTTGTTAACCCACCATTTTACAATATCCCACTCCTTGTTAACCTACCATTTTACAGTATCCCACTCGTTGTTAACCTACCATTTTACAATATCCCACTCCTTGTTCACCCACCATTTTACAATATCCCACTCCTTGTTAACCCACCATCTCACAATAACCCACTCCTTGTTAACCTACCATTTTACAGTATCCTGCTCCTTGTTAACCTACCATTTTACAGTATCCCACTCCTTGTTAACACACCATTTTATAATATCCCACTCCTTGTTAACCTACCATTTTACAATATCCCCCTCGTTAACCCACCATCTCACAATAACCCACTCCTTGTTAACCTACCATTTTACAGTATCCCACTCCTTGTTAACATACCATTTTACAGTTTCCCACTCCTTGTTAACCTACCATTTTACAGTATTCCACTCCTTGTTAACCTACCATTTTACAGTATTCCACTCCTTGTTAACCTACCATTTTACAGTATCCCACTCCTTGTTAACCCACCATTTTACAATATCCCACTCCTTGTTAACCCACCATCTCACAAAACCCACTCCTTGTTAACCTACCTTTTTACAGTATCCAACTCCTTGTTAACCCACCATTTTATAATATCCCACTCCTTGTTAACCCACCATCTCACAATAACCCACTCCTTGTTAACCTACCATTTTACAGTATCCCACTCCTTGTTAACCCACCATTTTATAATATCCCACTCCTTGTTAACCCACCATCTCACAATAACCCACTCCTTGTTAACCTACCATTTTACAGTATCCCACTCCTTGTTAATCTACCAAAATGCATGTTTATTGTTCAGCTCACTCTCTTGTTTCTCTTTTATTCTACTTGTAGAACCGTCTCCTTGATTCAGTACAATCTCGCTCTTTGTCTCCTGGGCTTCAAGATGGCGATTACAGTGCAACACAATCTCATGTTGTCTTCTTCCCTCCCGATGATACTTTCTCCATCACACCCACCCCTTTCACTTGCAGGTTTATATCTTTCTCCCACATCTCCCCCATCACCCACCTGCTTATTTTTTTTCCTTTCTCTCTCCACAATCCGTACAGTTCCCTTTTATCAATCGTCGGTTCTCTCCATGAGCTGCGATTTTGTATCTGGAGAAAAAGAAAACAAGGTCGAGTTTGCCTTGCCGCTCAGTTAAGGCCTTGTCCCTGTTACGCCATGCGCGCAAAGCATAAAGCGGGTTCATCAATTGCTTCTGTCTGTCTGTCTGTCTGTCTGCAGACGTCAGTATCTATGATCGAGGAACAACTTCATTTCAATTGCATGTTATATTTTGAACACTGTAGAAATTAAACCGGAACGTGAACCTGTAGTTTAACAGTACTTTGGATCGAGATTTGGCAAATCGTACAGGATGTCATTCCGATCACGCACGCGCACAGAGGAGCAAGGTAATTGTTTGTCTGTCTACATGTCTGGCAGTGAAACAAAATTGAAAATCATTCCAAACAGGAAGTTTACTGTTTTTAGAGACTGCGTAAAGGACACAAACAACAGGCACGAATAACTAAACGTGTTAAATAAGTTGGTGTAAAATGCGGTGCCTGAACGTCCGGTGAACGTCCGGTTATTGTTTTGTTTTTTTAAATACAGCTTTAAAACATTTTATTTCAATTGAATTATATCTTTTAACACTGTAGAACACAAGTTGTCTTGTTTGTTGGCACTTCGAAAAAACATCCAGTTTTCCAGTACTTGGAAAAAATTTGTCATTTTCCGCCATCTTGACCAATCGAATTTGCCGCTCGTGCTCTCAGCGTTGGGGAATATCGAGAATGAGACAAAATGGCGGCTCGTAGTAGATATCGATCGTGCTCAGAAATGCAAATCTCCAGTTGAAAAGACCCTTCCCATGTCCTGTTTCTCCAGATTGTGCGGAGTGTCGTATTCTATGAACTCTCGAGTTTACTTTTGGAACCAATTATATGCAAGTTCTAGATTATTCCTTTTATCAACACAATTCAAAGTATTAATCTAAATTTGGTGTTGAATTGGCCTTGCGAATGCAATAATATGAAAGAACTCGCTAGATTCCAGTTTGTTAATCATTTTGCGAGTTGAAGCGTCGGACAATATTGCATTTCCCGTTCCCAATGGTTTTACCATTCAATAATCATCTAAATCTTGTTGAAGGTATTCAGGCCTTGTGTATGCTGCAGGCCAGACCTCATTGCATGATCAATACAGGTCGTTTAATTTACACAACACTGAAAGGTGATCAACTCCATGGATTTCTACATTCCCGGCTTTCTCGTGGAATGCTTCTGGTAACGATTTGAAGTGAAGTTGGAGACAATAAGCAGAAAGAATAAATAGTACTTACTACCTCACTTGATGTTCCTTTTGAATGCAGTAAAACTGAAAAACAAACCGTGTGTGAAAATGTGCCCATATCTAGATACAGTCGGACAGGTAGAATGAATGGTGCAAAGGTGGCACGCTTACCTTTGAGGTGTCCAGCTTGGGTTCAGTTCTGCACTCTGATATAAACCTGGAATGTTACTTCACAGGAAGGTGTTGCCTAAATGGTTGTGCCGTCCCTGAGGTGGTCGTTAATCTGGGGTTCTACCTGCCCTGACTTCTGCTGGGAAGGCGAACATAAACTACCCAGGGTAATCCTTGGGCTTATTTGGCAGCTGTGAACCTGTCGTAATGCAGGTATAGAGGGATTGAGAGATTGACATTATAACAGCCAACATACACACATCACCAACGGATCACTGAAACTAGTCCCGGATCAAGCGTTCTACTTGTCGGTTTATGACGTCATAATCAAGGCACCTGTTGCATCATCATTAATATATGTTATTCCCCATGGGGAGTACTTTACAATGAGGCACCTTTCAATTTTTTTTCCTGGAGCATATTCGGGGATGTATAGGTGCCACGTTTTTCGGTTTTTCCAAGATGGCGCCTGTACACGTGACCTCTGACGTCATAATTATCATTATCAAATTCTACAGGAGGAGGTGCTCATATGGTGAAAATTTCGTGTCACTCGGACCAACAGTTGCAGAGAAAATGAATTTTAAGGGGAATAAACCCGCAACATGCCGGCGGAAGACATACATGCAGACACCGGACGGACAAACGAACGCTTTTCCAGATGGAATTGCCCTGTGGGTTACGCTGGAAAAAAAAAAAATCTTTTGTAAATATGGAAAAGTATATGAAATATTTTACAGTGATATTGTCTACCCTGAGGAAATGATATAGTAAGTGTCATAATGCTGGTAAAATTTTTTTCAGGTAAACCAAGATGACTGACAATATTAATGTGTGTTTTAGAACAAACATGTATCATGATGTTCCTTGTGAAGAAGACGGGAGAGTGACAATGAGAGGGGCAAGAATAACAGAGGATGGCACAGTGAGAGGGTGCGGAATGGCATGGCATAGTGTGAGGGGCAAGAATAACATGGCATGGCACAGTGAGAGGGTGCAGCACGGCATGGCACAGTGTGAGGGGCAAGAATAACATGGCATGGCACAGTGAGAGGGTGCAGCACGGCATGGCACAGTGTGAGGGGCAAGAATAACATGGCATGGCACAGTGTGAGGGGCAAGAATAACATGGCTTGGCACAGTGTGAGGGTGCAGCATGGCATGGCACAGTGTGAGGGGCAATAATAACATGGCATGGCACAGTGTGAGAGTATGGGATGGCACAGTGTGAGGGGCAAGAATAACATGGCATGGCACAGTGTGAGGGGCAAGAATAACATGGCTTGGCACAGTGTGAGGGGCAATAATAACATGGCATGGCACAGTGTGAGTGCGCGGCATGGCATGGCACAGTGTGAGGGGCAAGAATAACATGGCATGGCACAGTGTGAGGGTACAGCATGACATGGCACAGTGTGAGGGGCAAGAAAAACATGGCATGGCACAGTGTGAGGGTGCGGCATGGCATGGCACAGTGTGAGGGTGCAGCATGGCATGGCACAGTGTGAGGGTGCAGCATGGCATGGCACAGTGTGAGGGTGCGGCATGGCATGGCACAGTGTGAGGGTGGGGCACGGCATGGCACAGTGAGAGGGTGCAGCACGGCATGGCACAGTGTGAGGGGCAAGAATAACATAACATGGCATGGCACAGTGAGAGAGTGCAGCACGGCATGGCACAGTGTGAGGGGCAAGAATAACATGGCATGGCACAGTGTGAGGGGCAAGAATAACATGGCATGGCACAGTGTGAGGGTGCGGCATGGCATGGCACAGTGTGAGGGTGCAGCATGGCGTGGCACAGTGTGAGGGTGCAGCATGGCATGGCACAGTGTGAGGGTGTGGCATGGCATGGCACAGTGTGAGGGTGGGGCACGGCATGGCACAGTGTGAGGGTGCAGCACGGCATGGCACAGTGTGAGGGTGGGGCATGGCATGGAACAGTGTGAGGGTGGGGCATGGCATGGCACAGTGTGAGGGTGGGGCATGGCATGGCACATTGTGAGGGGCATGGATAACATGTCATGGCACAGTGTGAGGGTGCGGCATGGCATGGCACAGTGTGAGGGTGGGGCATGGCATGGCACAGTGTGAGGGTGCAGCACAGCATGGCACAGTGTGAGGGGCAAGAATAACATGGCATGGCACAGTGTGAGGGTGCGGCATGGCATGGCACAGTGTGAGGGTGGGGCATGGCATGGCACAGTGTGAGGGTGGGGCACGGCATGGCACAGTGTGAGGGTGCAGCACGGCATGGCACAGTGTGAGGGTGGGGCATGGCATGGAACAGTGTGAGGGTGGGGCATGGCATGGCACAGTGTGAGGGTGGGGCACGGCATTGCACAGTGTGAGGGTGCAGCACGGCATGGCACAGTGTGAGGGTGGGGCACGCCCGGCACAGTGTGAGGGTGCAGCACGGCATGGCACAGTGTTAGGGTGGGGCACGGCATGGCACAGTGTGAGGGTGCAGCACGGCATGGCACAGTGTGAGGGTGGGGCATGGCATGGCACAGTGTGAGGGTGGGGCATGGCATGGCACAGTGTGAGGGTGGGGCACGGCATGGCACAGTGTGAGGGTGCAGCATGGCATGGCACAGTGTGAGGGGCAAGAATAACATGGCATGGCACAGTGTGAGGGTGCGGCATGGCATGGCACAGGGTGCGGCATGGCGTGGCACAGTGCGAGGGTGCGGCATGGCATGGCACAGTGTGAGGGTGCAGCACGGCATGGCACAGTGTGAGGAGCAAGATTAACATGGCATGGCACAGTGTGAGGGTGCGGCATGGCATGGCACAGTGTGAGGGTGCGGCACGGCATGGCACAGTGTGAGGATGCGGCATGGCATGGCACAGTGTGAGGGTGCGGCATGGCATGGCACAGTGTGAGGGTGCGGCATGGCATGGCACAGTGTGAGGGTGGGGCATGGCATGGCACAGTGTGAGGGTGGGGCATGGCATGGCACAGTGTGAGGGTGGGGCATGGCATGGCACAGTGTGAGGGTGCAGCACAGCATGGCACAGTGTGAGGGTGGGGCATGGCATGGCATAGTGTGAGGGTGGGGCACGGCATGGCACAGTGTGAGGGTGCAGCATGGCATGGCACAGTGTGAGGGTGGGGCATGGCATGGCACAGTGTGAGGGTGGGGCACGGCATGGCACAGTGTGAGGGTGCAGCACGGCATGGCACAGTGCGAGGGTGGGGCATGGCATGGCACAGTGTGAGGGTGCAGCACGGCATGGCACAGTGTGAGGGTGCAGCATGGCATGACACAGTGTGAGGAGCAAGAATAACATGGCATGGCACAGTGTGAGGGTGCGGCATGGCATGGCACAGTGTGAGGGTGTGGCACGGCATGGCACAGTGTGAGGGTGCAGCATGGCATGGCACAGTGTGAGGGTGCAGCATGGCATGGCACAGTGTGAGGGTGCAGCATGGCATGGCACAGTGTGAGGGTGCGGCATGGCATGGTACAGTGTGAGAAGGCATGGCATGGCACAGTGTGAGGGTGCGGCACGGCATGGCACAGTGTGAGGGTGCAGCATGGCATGGCACAGTGTGAGGGTGCAGCATGGCATGGCACAGTGTGAGGGTGCGGCATGGCATGGCACAGTGTGAGGGTGGGGCATGGCATGGCACAGTGTGAGGGTGGGGCATGGCATGGCACAGTGTGAGGGTGGGGCATGGCATGGCACAGTGTGAGGGTGCAGCACAGCATGGCACAGTGTGAGGGGCAAGAATAACATGGCATGGCACAGTGTGATGGTGCGGCATGGCATGGCACAGTGTGAGGGTGCGGCATGGCATGACACAGTGTGAGGGTGGGGCATGGCATGGCACATTGTGAGGGTGGGGCACGGTAGGCACAGTGTGAGGGTGCAGCACGGCATGGCACAGTGCGAGGGTGGGGCATGGCATGACACAGTGTGAGGGTGCAGCATGGCATGGCACATTGTGAGGGTGCAGCATGGCATGGCACAGTGTGAGGAGCAAGAATAACATGGCATGGCACAGTGTGAGGGTGCGGCATGGCATGGCACAGTGTGAGGGTGCGGCACGGCATGGCACAGTGTGAGGGTGCAGCATGGCATGGCACAGTGTGAGGGTGCAGCATGGCATGGCACAGTGAGGGTGGGGCACGGCATGGTACAGTGTGAGGGTGGGGCATGGCATGGCACAGTGTGAGGGTGCAGCACGGCATGGCACAGTGCGAGGGTGGGGCATGGCATGGCACAGTGTGAGGGTGCAGCACGGCATGGCACATTGTGAGGGTGCAGCATGGCATGGCACAGCCACGTGGCCCTCGATCTGGGAAGCGAGAGGCGTTCCATTAGTGGACGCGCCCCTCACGCCCGACTTTTGGGCGGCCCCGGCAGGCCGTTTGTTTTGACGTTCCGTGACAGGCCCCGCACCCCCACCTCAGGGCCGACCGGGCGACCGGAATGAATCCCGGTGTCCCGATCCGAACCTTCAGAGCGGGCCGGCTGCACTTTCCGTCCCTGTGGTCCCAAATACCGGAACCACCCGCATACCACTTTATTCGACAAAATGAGGTGCGGCCTACAGCCTTAGAAAACCAACCCTATATAAGTCAATACCTCCAACGACACAGGCGCGCATTCGTGCCGCGTGACGTGGTGACGTCATCACGCTTTCACCTTAAAAGATTTATTTGATATAAATTGATATAAGCCTTAGAAAACCAACCCTACAGAAGTCAAATGGTCCAATAAAGGGTGATGGGAGGGTGATGGGAGGGTGATGGGAGGGTGATGGCAGGGTGATGGGAGGGTGATGGCAGAGGGTGATGGGGGAGGGTGATGGCAGGGTGATGGGAGGGTGATGGCAGGGTGATGGGGGAGGGTGATGGGGGAGGGTGATGGGGCAGGGTGATGGGAGGGTGATGGGAGGGTGATGGGAGGGTGATGGGAGGGTGATGGGATGGGAGGGAGGAGTTTGTTTTGACGTTCCGTGACAGGCCCCGCACCCCCACCTCCGGGCCGACCGGGCGACCGGAATGAATCCCGGTGTCCCGATCCGAACCTTCAGAGCGGGCCGGCTGGGGAGTGCCAAGCACCCCGTACCTGCACTTTCTGTGGCCCTTGACTTGGTTTGTCCGCACAATGTGGGCGCTTTCAGGATGAACTTTAGCCGGGGAGCGTTTGGGTGCGTGGCGCCTTTGGGCGCCCCGGTCTGATACTGCCGCCCACGCGCACAACACCATGTGAGTGCACGTGGGTCCCGGCGGTCCCACTGGCCTAGCGCTACCATGTTTAGACAGCGAGATCCGTCCCCGGGCACCGGCAAGCCAGGCACGGTAGGACACCCGCGGAGCCCCGGCGGACCAGGGGCGCGCGAGCCTACACGTTAGCGTGCTACGGCGGAATCAACGGCTTCGGCCACGGCCGGGCCGATACTCGGCCCGGTCGCACCGGGAATGAACTGGTTCGACGCCCGCGCTAGAGAGGTCGCGGGCGACTGAGATGTGTTAACAAATTAATTAATTAATTTGAGATGTCCGATTCCTAGTGTTTGGAAATTTGGAAGAGCTTGACCCTAGCCTTTCCCTTGCGAGGGCAAGGAGGAACCTAACACTTGACACTTAAGCTTATTTTGAAGTACACCCTGCCAGCGCCCACGGCGGGACGGCAGGGCAACCAGAAGGGACGCGGTTCTCCTGACCACGTGGCCCTCGATCTGGGAAGCGAGAGGCGTTCCATTAGTGGACGCGCCCCTCACGCAATGGTGACTGCACCGATTGGTGGTGGGGTGGTGCTTGTGATGCGCGGAAAGGGTGCTCTGCACGTTATTAAAGGCCGTCGGCCACAGAGCACTCGTGGGTTGGTGTATCGATGTTGGCAAGCGCGCTCTCTCTATGCATAACATCTGCATGTGTTCCTCCAAAAACAGGTCCTGGATCGTAGTGTAAATAGCAGCGTAGTCTTGTAAATAATGCTCCCTACCGGCTGTATGTTTAGTTTGAGAATTCTTTCCGGATTCGGTTATCCTGTGGGTGTGTTTCTGTGAGGAGAAGGGTGCAACGTCGCAGGGGGACATATTTACTCATTTGTGAATATCTGTAAAACTGTCGCACTCAGGGTAGAGTTAATAGTAGAGGGAACTACATTGCGTGCCACACTAAAGTAGGTAAAAATTTATCGGGTCGGGACGCCCCGAGGGTAGAGAAGGGTGCAATGTTGCGAATATGGAATTTGACCTCCATATCCGCTTGTAAATATTCCCCTATCTTCTCCGATACTCCCCAACTCTCCCCTTACCCCATTCCCTAGTCCCATTGTCTGTAAACAACACCCATTAGAGCCGATCTTCCCCTTCATTCCCCCATTAAATGTCGTGCCCAGGTCCCCCGCACCACACGTAGACAATTATAGGACATCTTGCTAGTTATTCTTAATCTATGTCAGTTAAGGACTTGTTTCCATTAATTATGACTCTTCGTTGCACCAGAATGTGATGATATGGCACCAGTAGGAGTTTAGGACCTTCCCATACCTCCCCGCATCTCTTCCCATCATCTCAAGCTCCAACAACAACCACAACAACAGCGGCTTTGCGTCCTCACTCCGGCTCGGTTGGCCGCCATTGAACATGTGCTCGACGGGGTTACCCAGAAGGGGGCTCCCTGTCGGCCCCTCGTCAAGGGCGGAGCCGGTAACCCCCGCACCCAATGAGAAGCCATGGGCCGATGCCATATGGGGCGGAGCTAACGAGCGAGGGCGTGACTCCCCGCCGGATATACGCGGCCCCGCGCCGGACGTGACGAGAGATGCGCCCCGAGCTTGGAAGGAAAAGACGCCACCCTCCCGAGCGCTGAGCGACCTCCCCAGCTTGAGACCAAAGTCGCGACCCACAAGCGCTGTGATACCTTCACGCATCTCTGGACACCACCGTACGTGATCCTGCCCTGAGCATAGGTGCACCTGGAGCGATCGCTACCCGCTTTCCTGGCCATCAAACCCCGTGTGAGTGAGCCTTGTCCCGCGTTTACCTGTCGTCTGTCCGGGGATAATATAAGTGTGTTTAAGTGCCCACCTTCCTATGTTTCCCTCTTGTCCCTGTAATCTAAACCTTCCGCAATTGTAATAACAACCTTTGAGAACCGTATCCCTGGTGTCGTATTGTGTGATTGTAATCCAGCCGGGTGTCTTCTTTTCTTATTGAGCCAGCATAGCGCGATTAGTCAACCCCGGGTGCAATCGGGGTAACTTGTACGGATACGGCGGCCATCCCGCTCGGCCCACCATACCATCAAAGTCGTATCTGTAACAATATATTAATCTCTGTGTGTGTGTGTCCGTATTTGTCTGGCTTTCTGGCTGTCTATGGAGTCATGTCTCTGAACACTGATTTTGAGGGAGTTGCTGGTGCGGACCAAAGCGGTGTCCGCGGTATCTACTGGGGGTCGAATGTCACTCCCTCAGTGTCTGCGAACTTGTCGTTCGGCAGTGTCGAAAGACAGGTTCGATTGTCGGTCTGTCTGCTTGATTTTCGGGTCTCACTCTGAGTATATGGCATATACTCTGAGTATATGGTCGTTTTCTGTTTTGTGCTTTAATGGTGGTTGATTTGACTTCCCTGAAAAGGGGGACTGAAAATGCTTTGATTTTTTCGTGGATTGCCCATTGGGCATGTTTAGGATTTAATAGAGTGGTGGAGTTCTGTGAAATATAATGACGTTGTCTTATGGACACTTTGTGAGTGACTCGACACGTGCCTGAAAAGGGAAATTGTATTCATAACTCATGTGGGTTGTGTCTGAAGAAAAGGTTTAAAGTAAGTGTGAAGAAGGTCATGGAAAGTGCGAAGATGTTAAAGGAAAGTCGAATTAGATGGATCATTTGTCAATGACAAGTGACTTTGCAAGGTTTGCTAAGAAAGGGAGGGGAAAAGATTATAAAAGTTGATGGAAAAGACGGGAAATAAAGAAAAGTGGTTAGTTATGGACTGTTGTTTTGTGATAAGAAGGTGATTGGGGGCTGGTGAAGATTGGATCACGGCTCTGCAGACCAGGTGAACAGAACTCCACCAGGAGTGGGTATATGGGAATCACACCAATTAAATTATTGCTCAAAGGGAGGTGATAGAGCAAAATAAAAAAGATTGTCATGTGGACCGCAAGGCTAACCCCGCTCTTGCAGGGAAATGGTTTGGGAGGCTAGTTATTTTTCAGATAATTTTTCCAGTGGGTTTATACTGATGTGAAATTCGCGTATCTAGGAAGGAAAGGAAAAAATTGTCCAGGTATTGATAGGATAACAGTGAAATTTTGAAGTGAAGTGAAGGATAACAGTGAAGAGTTAGTGTGTTCGTTGCGATTTTTGGGAATGGCAGGGTACTGTCGTACATGGATGATGGACCGGCTGCGGAAAACGCCAGTAAGGCGTCGATACAATGTTGAACACCGAACGGTCCATGTGTTGGACAACAATGAAGGGTTCATAATTAATTTGGCACCTCAAGACAGACGTTCCGACATCCGCACCTACAGAGTTCGATGTAATACAATTACAAGCCGCGGCCTCAAACGTAGAACATCAAAAATTGGATTAAATTGGGAGCTCAGTGCCCCGCAGAAGGACAAATGTGGACGATTAATGACAAACCCGTGGCACCGCGAGCTTTATTGCCATGGTTGGCACGCATGGCGCATCCAAATGGCCATGTGTGCCATAGGGGGGTGAGGTGATGAGGCAGGTCACTTCCACCTGGGCAGCACCAGGCCTTTCGACTGTGGTTACCATGGTCTGTCGCTCGTGCGCTATATGTCATCGGTATCAGCGCCAGTGGATATGGCAGCCCTTGAATTACCTATCATGGATGACATGTTTTTTTAAAGTTTTGCATAGATCTCTCCCATGTAGCACGCAACATACATGAACGCGTTTGAGAGGCCCTGCTGGAGCCAACAAGCAAGCCTATCCACACCTTCGAGGCGACTGGAGATTACGTGCTGGTGAAGCATTTCACCCGTAAGACTGCGCTCGAACCAAGATGGACGGGGCCATACCAAGTTCTTCTGATCACACCAACAGCGGTGTTTTGTGAGGGCAAGTCGTCCTGGGTACATGCCACACATTGTAAGTTGGCCATACCCACAAACACAGACACCTCAAACGCACCACCACAGATCGAGGATGCTGCACCACCGCCTGTTAGGGGTGGCAATCACATTTAGTTTAATATACCGCTTCAGGCTAAAACAGGTGTCTGCAACAGGTGCATGGGATGCTAAAAGAGGACATTGGATTGACTTTAAATTGAAATGAAAATTGAAAGGGTGGATTAGGAAAATGAGTTTGTTCAAATAATCGTGGCATCTGTGGGATGCAACAATTTTGTGCCAGAATGGTGTATGGGAGCCGTCATCTGGGAAGCGTCGTTAAATGGCAGTAGGTTTAGACAGGTTTTGCTGCCCTCAGTCGTTTGAAGCAAGCGATTACTACAATGTGAATTCATGACGTCACAGAGCTCCCCCTACGATTATAGGCCACCATGCATTTCACACATATTAATTCCGCACCCACGGATCGAAAGCAAGAAAAAGCCAAAGGAAAATACGTATTGGACTGTGACCCGTGCAATGGCGAAAGTACAGAACCGATCACGGTGTTGGGTGTGCATGCATTTTCCCCACACCAGTACGACAGGGATAGAAATGGTAGTGCTACCCCTGTCCCTACGAGATATGTGCTCAGGACCCTTGCGTACCCCATGTCTGACCACAACCTTGGAACTGATAGGCCCAAATCTACCCAGCAGTGTGTTCCCGGGAGTTTCGATATACCCCACCCATTAAGCAGGCTTTGTTAGACAAACCACCTGATCCAGTCTGGGTGACAGAGCAAAAGGGACGGGTGTGTCTTATAGGAAAGGGACACGTTCAGATGGGAACCTCGGAATGCACCCATACCCTGCCATCCGACACCAGATGGAGAGAAAAGGGAGGCCCCCTTGTAATAACCATAGATGACCAAGCCCAGCATAACGTAACCAAGCTAACCATATCTTGGGGAACACCAAGCGCCACCCGCGTTGAGATCGGTAAATGCATGGCCTCGGCCCTTATCCCACCCATGGAGTAATGTTTATTTGCGGAAATAAAGCATATCCATACCTACCCGAACAGTGGGGAGGGACTTGTTATCTGGGATCCATTTTTCCCAAGGTAAATTTGGTAAATCATGTATTATTAGATGTAGGGAAGATGATTAAAAGGAAGGTATTTTCGGAAATTAGTGAAAGTAAATATGGCATTTGAATTTCCAGACACGACACAGGAAATGCGGCTATGAATAAGCCAACCATCTGAGAGATAAGGTAACTAAATGCCAATTAGTGGGACGGGGGGCTAGGAATTGATCATGGTGTGTGTAAGAAAGTATTTTTCAGGATGGACGATGAAGAAATCGCCGTTGGAAAACCATGATCTTGACCACAGAGGCCGTCGATCTGAATGGGTCCTTCAACAAGGCAGATGTGACCAGCGCTTCAGAATTTTGTATTGATTTTTGTGATGACTGTGAAAATCCCTTGTGGGAACTGGCTACTGGCTGATGCCTGCATCGATGTTTGTGATGATTGTAATACTTGTGTTGAAAATCCCTTGCGTGTACTGGCTAACGCCTCTTATGTATTATGAATGATTGGCAAATAGATAGTCTCGCATTAGTAATGGAACGAATTGGAAACGAAACCTGAATCGCAGAACTACAATTGGAAAACGAATTAATGCATATGCGAACAATGGTGATGCAGAATCGAGTGGTTTTGGATATGTTGTTGGCAGAAAAGGAAGGAGTATGTGGCTTGAAATCGATGAACCTATGGATGCTTGGGATTCTGATAATGATTATGATTTTAGTTGGGATGATTTAACCTGTGATTTAGAAAGTGTAGGTTCTTTTAAAAGTCATTGCTATTATACCAGCAGTAAGGAGCGGATGGCAAAACATGTATCCAGAAGAACCACCCTCACCACCACTTACACCACCCAGCAATGACATGTACAAAGCTTGATGGCATTGGACGTCGATTGTTTGCCCTGATTCGCGAGGACCTCGCCTGCATAAAGAGGGCCCCTTAATCTGGCTGGCAACTGGGTCGCACCTATGCCGCAGCGAGGGTGGATTCGGAATCTGGCGGGCGGCAGCAATCTCTTAAACCAGGCGCCGTCGTCGCGAATTATGGCTAACAATTCATACGTTGAATGTTAGACGACCAGTTAGGGCCGGTATCTCTCTTTGAGCATACGTGACGTTATGTCGTGCCTGGCAGGTAACTAATTGGGATGCTGACCACTGGGGTATACGGTGTCTTTCCAAGGAGGTGTCTTGTAAAGACAAAGGAAGGAACTGTCAGCCATTAGGGTTTTAGCCCCATGACTCAATTGATCATAATATCTGAAATTATATATCGTGCTTCTGAAAACTGATTTGAACTCAACTGCAGACAGAGGTGAGTGGACAAAATGTGGTTTCGAGGCTCAACGTGCAGGGTGGATCCTTAGCCTAGTAAATTAGTCCTTGAATGAATGTGCCAAACAGTAGATAAAATGCTCTCGACCCACGTACAGGAAAAAACATGTCATCCAAACGCCTCCTTCACAAAGGGAATAATTAATTATATATCTTCGTAGTGTTTAGTATGTCTCCTAAACCAAGGACGTATCCAATCTTCATCTACCATTTAGCCTAGTGTATAAGAATATTTACTTCGGCCTGCGCTCGGGTCTGATATGTTTAGATAGATAGCCAAAAAAAGCGTAGCCTATCATTATGCTTACATCTTGTTGTCTAAATTTGACCTTCTATAGGACGGGACAATGGGAGGTGTTGTCCTTATGGTCCAGTAGTGCTATGTCTTCAGCGCAGATTCTTGTCTAATATTTTGCTATAAATGAAATGCCTTTCCACTTATTTTTCAGCGAGTGTCTTGAGGAATTGTCCGCTGCGTGTTAGGCGGTACATTCTCGAGCCTCGCTCCACACGTGTGTGTATAATCGATTCTATTAAACATTTTTGCTCTGATTCTTCTTCTTCTTCCTTCCCTTGAGGTCTTCGACCGAGATATACACACACACACATACATACACACAAACACGCATGCGCACACAGACGCGCACGAACGCACAAACACACGCACACAGGCCCGCCCACACAGGCCGGCACACACACGCCTATAACAATAAAGGAACTTTCCTTAAGCCGCTGTCACACCTTGACGTTTTAGTCAGCGTATGCCGACGTATGAAAAATTTGGCTACGTTAAGAGAACGCTGAAGCACGCTGGCATACGTCGTAGTACGCCGAGCCCGTCGACAAATTTTGTGCATGCACAAAATTTGTCGACGTATGCCAGCGTATGACTTACACCAGCACTCAATTTTGATACGTCGGCATACGCTGGCTAAATCGTCAAGGTGTGACAGGGGCTTTAGCAGTTGTGAATACTTATTGGAAATCTAATGACACCGCTCCCTATTGGCCACACTTGGCTACACGAATGCCAACAATATATGAGGTGCACACAGCAAAAGGACTCACGTGAACACCATTAAAGTCCTATAGAAACTGCAATCAAAGCTAATCTTATCTTGTACAACCTGTAATCTTATCTTCAGATAATCTCACCTTGTATTCCATCTTTGCATCTCCTTCTCTTAAATATAAACATCTTGGTACAACTGTGATATAAGGCTCAGACTTGTGGACCTTTTTGAATCCTTTCTTCATCACATTCACAAACCAACCAATTGTTTTCGAATTTTTGACATTACCGTTCATTATTCAGGGCTGTTTGCTGTCCCACCTGAGCATGCAGTTCATACTGATAGGGTTTCTGGTTCAAATCCCATTGGTGATGATGATCTGTTTATTCTTCAGTGATGTGCTTTCGATTACTGGAAATGTACATTGATGGTCTCCTAGTCTCCTACATCGTTGTCCTGCATGTGATTTTACTCACTAAAAATTGCATCCCTCATCCACACCATGCAAATGTTGTGCACACACCATGCCTGGGACCACACGTCACTCACTTGAACTGTCCTACACGATCTTGAGTCTGATTTAATACATGCAATGCCTTCAGAAAGTATTCACACCCCTTGACTTTTTTCACATTGGTTGTGTTACAGCCTGATTTTAAAATGGATTGAATTGAGATTTTTTTTTATCACTGATCTCCACATTATAACCTATAATTTCAAATTGGAATGTTTATTTCAGAATTTCTTACAAATTAATTAAAAACTGAAAAATTGAAATGTCTTGAGTCAATAAATATTCAACCCCTTTACTGTGACACTCAAAATTGATCTCAGGTACATCCAATTTCTTTTGATCATCCTTGAGATGCCTCTACAACTTCAATGGAGCTCATCTGTGGCCAACTCAATTGATTGGACATTATTTAAAAAGAAACACCTTTATATATCAGTTCCCACAGTTGACAGTGCATGTAAGAGCAGAAACTCTATCATGAAGTACAAGGAAATGTTTGTATAACTCCCAATATAGAATTGTGAGGAGGCAAAGATCTGGGCTAGGGTGTGGAACAGTTTTTAGGGTGTAGACTGTTGAAAGTTCCCAAAAGTACAGTGAGCTCCATCATTAGGAAATGGAAAGAATATGGAACTACCCCAACGCCGCCTAGAGCTGAACGTCCGACCAAACTGAGCAACCGGGCAAGAAGAACCTTGGTCAGCGAGGTGACCAAGAACCCAATGACCGCTCTGACAGAACTACAGCGTTCCTTGGCTGAGATTGAAGAACCTGCTGGAAGAACAACAGTCTCGACAACACTTCACAAATCTAGGCTTTTTGAGAATGTTGCCAGACGGAAGCCACTCCTGAGAGAAAAAAAAGCCGCATGGCAGCATGCCTGGAGTTTGCAAAAAGGCACGTGAAAGCCTCTGAGAGCATGAGGCAAAAAATTAAGTGGACTGATGAGACGAAAATTTAACTCTTAGTGGGGGGGCCAATGTTTTCCCGTTGAATTCAAATGTTAATTTGTGGACACTGGTTGGGTTGTCTTTAGGGATGATAGAAGTTGTAGAAAAAATATGTCTCCATTTTTTTCAAGTTCTTTATAGCGGCCATTTTGGATTATCAAAATGGCGTTTGTTGAAAACCGAAATTGTCATTATCTTGGCTTCTAAATGACCTAGAGTGTTAATTTTGGTGTCCAAATGTACATATTTGCGGATACTTAATCCAATAAACACACATTTATACACCTACATATGATCAAAAGGGTTCTTATGGCAGCCATCTTGGATTTTCACGCACTTATGCCAACACATATATATATTTTTTTCCATCATTTTCACTTCTAAATCACATAAAGGCTGGACTTTAGTGTTCAAATGTACACTTATAATGTCTTTGTGCAATATTTTTAGTTGGCAGTGTTCATTGTTACATTGAAGGATCTCCATCCTCCTCATCATCAGTGTTATCGATTCCCATGGGGCGCTCCTGACCCGTGTTACCACACACCTCTTCATCTGCCCCACACATACACATCTCAGAACAGTTGAGATGCTGAGACCTGCATGAGCAGTGAGACATGCATTGGGTCTTCTTGCAGTTACATTTGATTAGATGTGTGATGGCAGCTGGGGCTGGAGGGTCCTTGGTTGTGATGGGCACCAGCTGATCTCCTTCTGCTCTCCATCCATGTTCTGTTGGTTGTGGAAGCTGGGGGTCCGGTACATCAGCCTGATGCCACACCATGGCCTGGAAATGTGCACGAGCAATGGCTTCATGTAAAGCTCCCCGTGTTGGTGGCAGCTTCTGTGCCTCTAGCTGTTTCTTGGTAAACAGTCTCCACCTCAGCTTGCCCACATCCACAACTGTAGTACGAGGCTCATACAGCTGGCATACAAATGCCTCAATGTCAATTTCTGTGTCAGCTCTCAGCTCCTCAGAGGCCCCAAGGTCATGAAACGCAGATACCACCTCAACAGAGCACCTATTGAGGGCTTGCCAACATGTGAGCTTTCCCTTGCCGGCAAACCGACCAGTCTGGTCTGCTCCCGTGAATGCATGGAATCCTGGTAGGGCTGCAGCCTTCCTGACACCAAGTTCATGTACTATTGGTTCCAGTGAGATTTGCCTCTTCTTGTTCCCCACACCCGTGATGAAGTATGTGTCTTTGCATAGTTCATGGTACCGGTGGAGTGCTAGGATGAATACATCAGTATCAGGTGACTGAATGTACAGCTGTGTTGCACCTCTTCGGACGGCATCTAGACTGTGAAGAAAGATCCTCGTATCAGCCTCCTCCTGGGAGCTACGGAGATGCTGTACATCCATGCAGTTGGAGAAGACATCCTGCCTTGAAGTGACGATGAAGACCTTGGTAGTCCCCTCAAAGTGACACAGAGCTTTCTTTGCCAGATAGACAGTTAGCTCATCTTTGGTGTTGGTGTGCGACAGGAACTGTTTTGCTGTCAGTTTCCCAATCGGGGTGTTGTCTTGAACGTGGTAAGCAGTGGGCGGCTTGCCACCTTGGCGCCTCTCCCGTGTGGCCTCTTTCAGTGAATTTGGCAGATCATATCGGTCAAACACGAGGTGGACTTCATCATACCCGTTGGTCTTGCAGTCCAGTGTTGCATTGAAATGGCCAGCCCACTGGGCACATGTTTTGACCCATTGTGGCTTACCCATTGCTTGCACTAATGCCATGCCGTCTATGACAGTCACCTTCTTGGGAGGGGGTGGTGTTTGGTGCTTGGCAAGGAACAAAGTCTGGAGCAGTCAGAACCTTGAGTGAGCGGTGTCTGGCCTTTCGGTCATGTAGTGTCAGTGTTCTATGTTCATCTGTGGAGGGTGCATGTTCCCGTCGTTGGTAGAGTGCCCAGGCTGTAGCATGGAGTGTCCGCTTCCCATCAGGTGTGTCTTCATTGAAGTCACTGTTGTCCACTGCAAAGAAGACAAACGTCCCTATGCGCATGGTTCTTGGAAAGTATACACCCTGTTCTGTCGTAGACTCTATGACTGAGTTGGCCAGCTGTGTCTCCAACCGCAAGATCCGACTATAATCAACAGACAGACCGAACCCATGCAGGAAATCCAGAAGCTTCTTGTTTCTGGTGGACTGATGGACTACAATGGCAACGGCAAGCTGCTGTGGCCATTCTAAGCGATGGCGGAATGGTGCATCTGGCTCTTTGGGCTTGTACGTGACTTGGCGTTTTGACTTGTAGCCGTACATGATGTTCTGACTGATGGTTATAACATCTCGATGAATAGTGGCTGAGCGCATAGTCTCTGGCTCAATGCTCGTGGCTGGTCCTTCCAGTAGCCAGCGGAGGAAAGCATAGAGTACTTTGGGTACATGCTTTTCAGCATCATCAGTGTTCATTTCTCCTTCAAATTGCCATGGGTGCTTGTTCTGACAAGCAATGGCACTGCGGAGAACAGAGGCACTCTCAAACAGTTGTTCGATGTTTTTTTCATTTGTCTTCGTCATTGCATCTTCGACAGCTGCATCACGCACGGCAGTGGAGAATACACAGTCTGACTCGTTTCGACGTTTTGGTTTCATGAAGTGAACGTCATCAATGTGAGAGTTGATTTTCTCCTTCATGCCTTGGGTAGTAGGTGATGGGACATTGTGCACACCATTATTGTCAAGAATCCTGGAGTAAACCGACTTCAGGTCAGACATGTTGAGAATTTCACCAGCTTGGAGTAGAGAGCGAACAAGGCTGACAAACTCAATGTCTGCGGCTATTTTGATAACATTAGTTTCTTGCAGTATGTGTTCTTTGTCATCACTTGATGTCCCACTCTTGGGAGCACGTTGGACATTCTGCACCCAGCATGGGAGATGATACTTGACGTCGATCGCATGAGCATCATGTGCACTGATGGCAGCACTCAGCTGAACTTTCCACTTGTGGTTGCTGCCTTCTTCAACAGCTTTCTTCAGCTGTTTACCTGCGTTGAACGTGCATACAACATGTACACTTTCCTTAGTGACCTCTTGACAGAAGAAACAAAGGTCTCTGTTGAATGGAGTTGATGATGAACGTGTGAAGCGAAGAGTCTCGTCTTGCGTAGAACCTGAGGTACTTGCAGCGGCAGGTGCAGAAGAAGGACGTCCACACCTCTTATGAAGATGCTGGGTGTCGCCATGTTCACAGGCTTTCTGGTGGCGAACTCTAGCACGCTCCAGGTGAGCAGTGTTGCATGTAGATCCATAACATGCCCGGTGCCACTTTGCTTTATTGTTCCTCAAGTCAGTGGCAGTGAAACAGCTTAATCGTTCGCTGATCTGTTTGAAGTCGGCATCACCATATCGTGCCCTCTCCTGGATGAACTGGAGAAACTTTGCATATGAGCCCAGTGCTGGCTCAGTCACTAGTGCACCTTGGGGATCCTGGCACTGAATGCAAAGTGTGAAATCAGTTTCTTTCTTGGTTTTCTTGCTTTTTGGCTCCATCATAGCTCAGGGTCACGAATCTGGAACATACAAATAACAAATAACAATTAAGATAGATGTGCATTAAGTTAGATTTTGGACACTGGTTCGGCTGTGCCATAAAAACCTATTTTTATCCCTTGTAGGTTATTAAAGAAGGTTTCATTCAATTCTCTATCCCCAAAAATGTACAACTGGACACCAGAATCGAAACTCTAGGTCATTTAGAAGCCAAGATAATGGAATTTTACGTTTTCGACATCCGCCATTTTGAAAATCCAAAATGGCCGCCATAAAGAACTTGAAACAATTGGAGACATATTTTTTCTAGAACTTATATCATCCCTAAAGACAGCCCAACCAGTGTCCAAAAATTAACAAGCAATTTCACCGGGCATTTCAATCTGCTACATTGGCCCCCCCACTATCTTTGGCCTGAATGCAAAGCGTTCCGTCTGAAAGAAACCGAGCACAGCTCATCACCCATGAAACACCGTCCCTACCGTGAAGCATTGTGGTGGCAGCATCATGCTATGGGGATGATTTTCAGTGGCAGGGACTGGGAGACTTGTACGGATAGAGGGTACAATGAATGGAGCCTAATACAGGCCAATCCTTGAGGAGAACCTCTTTCAGAGTGGAAAAGAACTTGGACTGTGGTGAAGATTTACGTTCCAACAGGACAATGACCCCAAGCATGCAGCCAAAGCAACACTGGAATGGCTTCAGGACAAGAACGTGAAGAGTGACCCAGACAAAGCCCAGACTTGAATCCCATTGAGAATTTGTGGAAAGACTTAAAGATTGCTGTTCACCGACACTCCCAATCCAACTTGAGAGAGCGTGAGTAAATCTGCAAGGAAGAATGGGAGAAACTCCCCAAATCCAGATATGCAAAGCTGATATAGACACACCCAAGAAGACTCGAAGCTGTAATCGCTGCCAAAGGTGCTTCTACGAAGTATTGATTCAGGGGGTTGAATACTTATATAAATTAGATATTTCTGTATTTTATTTTTTTAAATTGTTTTGTAAAAAATTCTTAAAATAAAAAATTCCACTTTGACATTACGGGTTACGTATAGATCACTGACAAAAAATATATCTAAATTTAATCCTTTTTATATTCAGGCTGAAACAACAAAATATGAAAAAGTCAAGGAGTGTGAATATTTTCTGAAGGCACTGTACTTCATGGGATATCCTATAGATTGGGGCCTGTTCGTGGTCACCAAGTGTTCCCAGGCTCTTAAAACTGGAAGTGTCCCTGGTCAAAGAATGGGGCAACACCCCACAGGGAGAATCGGATTCCCTGATTTGGTGGATGACGAGATGTGTACAAGCTTGTATTGGTGTGAATGATATCGGAGTCACATAGTTTGATGATTTTTAAATTCGCTTTGTTTGAGGAGTGTGTGTGCAAGCTCCTTCATGAGCTAAAGACCACCGTCATGGTGATTGACTTTTATAATTTACTCGTGGGTCCAATAAACATGGTGATCATGCATTTTGTTTCGTTGCAAAGCTGCACGAGGTGCGTTGCCTCATCAGTATGTGTGCCATGGTCTCTCTTTGCTTACCAAGCACCATTTATCCCCTTGCGTTTCTGGTTTCCTGCATAATCTTGGTCGGAAATGAGCGGGTACCTCACGGTAGGTTGGCACCATTGGTTTGCTAACCCTAACCCTCATGTAGATTATCCTTTAGTAATCACCACGTGTGATGTTTGTTCTATTCCACGGAAGTGAAGTTGTCAATGCTGTGCTTCAACATTTAATTTGGGCCATCTTCCTGGTATTTCTATATGCAAGTCTGCACAGCCTGAGATGAATCGGGAGATCCCAATGAGAAGTAAATTGAGGGAATTGGATGTGCAATCGGAAGAGGGCATTGTGAGCGCAGGGCAGTGAACGAATGTTTGCCCTGATGAGCACAAGGGGGCACCATGGTCACGCAGGAACTTGCTTGTGCCCATCGGTTGAAGTGATGTTTGTTCAGTTACAGCAGGGGGCAGAATTTCTCTTTGTTGGACTGAGATGCCCAAAGTGAAATGTGTGAGGTTATTGAGGGCAGAATTTATTTACTGGGCATTGATGAATTTATTCGTTGGTTGTCCCTTGAATATCGTTCAGGGTGAGACCAGCACACGGTACCTCAGCGCATACCACCCTCGGCCAGGCTGAACAGTTTGTTTTGTGTCCCAATGATAGGCCGGATCTGGATTCGGACATGAACCAAAATTGAATCGATTCGTCCTCGACACACACACACACACACACACACACACACACACACACACACACCGGTCACCAAGTTTCGTCCAAATCCATCCATAATTTTTGAGATATCGTGCTATGTATCATTTTTGGGCCCATCTTTCAATGGTGAAGAATGGCTGAAAAAATTACAAATTCTCAGATCCGGATCGTCATCAAAATCTAATCAATTCATCCTTGTCACGGAGCTAATCTGTCCACCAACTTTCTCCAAATCCATCCATGACATTTTGGGTTTATCCTGCTCACAGACAATACAGGGGTGAAAACAAACGCCGGCCTACTTTTGGTGGCAGAGGTCATTAGGGGATAGAGCCGGGCCGGATCAAATTTGCAATGTTTGCTTCCAGAAGTTTCCAATCCAAGCTGACCACAGGTCATGATGTATTTTTCTTTGTAAGCATTCCTAAACTAAACTGCTGCTAGCAACAACCACACGAATCTTCCTTACTACATTTTTATCAGGTACCACCAAATTTGAAGAGGAGGAGGTAAAGGGTGAGCTTGATTTGAAGTGACACCATGTGGACCGAGATGAAATGGACAAATCAAAATGCCCACAAGCTTACAAATCAAATCTTATGGAATATGAACAACGACTCATCTACCATTTTCATGATCGACAGAATGGCCTGCGGTAGTGAAGGAATAAAGTAATGGATGAATGTCTCAAAGCTAAGAAGCAAGCAGAGATTGAAGGCCTCTCCTTATTCTGAAGCACTTCCCAATCCAACGGGGCCTCACGACACTACACTTTCAAGGAAGTCATAGTGGATCACTTTTTGAGGGAAGATTACGGTCTGATCAGATTTTAGAATTAAATCCAGGAACACATTCATCCAAACCTTTGTGAAAATTATAATTTTTACAATTAGACCAAAAATTAAACCTGGGCGGTGTATAAGTGGACAGAATGCTGCTCCGCACGTTCCCGATTTAAAAAACACCAAAATACAATTGCAGTTAAGAAATATGCTGCGATATATTTGCTGTGAAGACGTCATGATGATTTTGGAATTTCACAATACTCAATACAGTATTTAATACGCTAATACTACCTTTCTGTCTTCCCCTCCCCCTCCCTCACCCCCCGAAACACGGAAATGATCGTCGGAGACAATGCATTGTTGTAAACGTTGCTTCTAATGAATCCACACCGACGGGAAATTTATAATTATTAAGTAAAGGTTACTTCAAATTTATCCGAATCGACAGGAAATTTATAATACTGCCTCAAGTTTGTGAACGACACCGAAGACGTTTGTGGTGGTTGGACGTGGACCACGTGGCTCATCGGTCTGCTCTAGCCAAAAGATTGACGGAAACAACTGTATGACTATGAAGAATGAAAAGGTGTGTAACGATCGCGTCATAGGGCGTTGTAACAGTATGGAGCTCAGGATCCAGGGAGGCCTCTGGTATAAAGTGTATTTGGAATCTATCCGAGCGATATAACTACCATGATCGATGTAGGCCTAATTGTCGCACCGTGGAGCGAAAGGGGGACTATGGTTTTCCCCTCCGTGTGTGTGTGTGTGTGTGTGTGTGTGTGTGTGTGTGTGTGTGTGTGTGTGTGTGTGTGTGTGTGTGTGTGTGTGTGTGTGTGTGTGTGTGTGTGTGTGTGTGTGTGTGTGTGTGTGTGTGTGTGTGTGTGTGTGTGTGCGTGCGTGCGTAAGCGAATGACCGCATTCGAATTTCGAATTTGGTGTGCGGTGCAACCAACGTCAAAATCCAAGATGGCCGCCGTCATGTATGTCTGACGCCATGTGGCATGTATGTCTGAACCTTGTGAGCGGAATATGTTGAAAAATAAGCGAAGTACCAACGTCTAATTTGGTGTGTGGGTGTATCTAGGCATAAGGAAGAACGCTATTGAAAATTGGGTCGCCACATAAAAATCCAAGATGGCCGCCACCATATAAACACAAAGAATTAAGTTAAGCACCCCCCCCGTTTTTTTACAACCTCGCACATTACAAGTTTGTTGTCGTCAAAACAGTGTAATATACCCATGATATTGCTATATTTTCTGGAGAAGTGATATTATGGTCACATAAAAACATAACAATCATGCCGTTTTCAATATTTTATTCTGAATAATTTAAGGTGAAAATTTTTGGGAATTTTAGGCATATTTTCATCTCAATTTAAGTATGGAGCTATAGGTCCATCACGGACAGTGTGGATGACGTTTATGTTTTCTAACGTACAGTCATTGTTCTGAGAAGACCTCTAGCGATCTTTGCGTCAATAACGTGTGTAGGACCCACGTGATCGGATCACTGACTCAACCAATCACTTTTTTTCACTTTGATCACTCAATTTCATCAATGGATAATTGCTAATGTCATACCAATCATTATTTGGTCTCACATACCTTAGAATATATGCCAATGTATACATATACACAAAGAATATATATTAGGGGGTGCTTACCTTAATTCGTTGTGTAGGGGTGCTTAACTTAATTCTTTGTGTATATGTGCCTGAACCTTGTGAGCGAAATATCTTGAAAAATAAACGAACTACTAACTTCTAATTTGGTGTGTGGGTGTATCTCCGCATAAGGAAGAACGCTATTGAAAATTGGGTCGCCACGTCGAAATCCAAGATGGACGCCACCATATATATGTCAACCTCGTGAGTGGAATATTTTGAAAAATAAGCGAAGTACCAACTTCTAATCTCGTGTGTGGGTGTATCTCCGCATAAGGAAGAACGCTATTGAAAATTGGGTCGCCATGTCAAAATCCAAGATGGCCGCCACCATATATATATGCCCGAACCTTGTGAGCGGAATATTTTTGAAAAATAAGCAAAGTACCAACTTATAATCTGGTGTGTGGGTGTATCTCGGCATGAGGATTAAAGCTATTGAAAATTGGGTCGCCACGTCAAAATCCAAGATGGCCGCCTTGCGTCTTCCACTTTGTCAACTCGCAACACTTCACCGATGAGGGACCTAGGCGTAACGCTTGTTAAAAATTATAATAATCAGTGAACATGTTTTTGCTTAAAATGCTACACAGGTTTGGAGTAATATGGTACTCATTGGATGGATTGTTTAATGATGGTACACTTGTGGGGTGGATTGTTTAATGATGGTACACTCATGGGGTGGATTGTTTAATGATGGTACACTCGTGGGGTGGATTGTTTAATGATGGTACACTCATGGGGTGGATTGTTCAATGATGGTACACTCGTGGGGTGGATTGTTTAATGATGGTACACTCGTGTGGTGGATTGTTTAATGATGGTGCACTCGTGGGGTGGACGGTAAACACGGTAAACGGTACGGTAAACAACTGTACGGTAAACGGTACGGTAAACAAACAACACGGTAAACGGTACGGTAAACATACATTGGTGCACGGTAAACAACTTTTCGACAAAGGGCATCTTTTCAACATGAAAACACACAAAGCTTGTGCCAGCTATTGTTTACATAGGGGTGTCAGGTGAACTTCCCTGAGGAAGACATTATTTTGTTTGGGTTCTTCTGAACACCGATAGAAGCCTGGTGTTGGCTTATAGGTTAGAATGGCTGGCTTGGGATCCTTGGGTCCTGAGTTTGATTCCTGGTCCGTCGTTGAATTGCTCGTCCTCTTTACACAGGAGGCTGCCTCTTCCGCCTGGTCTCAGTTCTCCCCCTCCTCCTGGACAGAGCTTTTTTTTGGGCTGTCTCGCCCATGGAGCGAGCCCAATAAATATAAATGTCCATTGCCACTTCTGGATTCACAGCACACTGTGCCGCCATGGCTGGCACACACTGGCCAGAGAGATCAAAATCAGCCTGGTCACACAAATGTGACTTGTGCCTCTGCGATGGTAGCCCTGTTCACAAACTAGAGGGGTTTGCACATCCAAAATTAATCTGTCTACCCTATCTATAAATTGCATACACTGCCTCCCCAGCAGCAAGTGTAACAAACAACTTACTCTGACAGGTCCCTGTTACATGGCAATCTAACCTACTCAAAACACACGGACCATAAAGCACTTCCCACAGTCTAGCTCTGGATCCGGGGCCACAACAGAAATTATGGAGTGTGTGTGTGTGTGTGTGTGTGTGTGTGTGTGTGTGTGTGTGTGTGTGTGTGTGTGTGTGTGTGTGTGTGTGTGTGTGTGTGTGTGTGTGTGTGTCTGGTAAAAAGTGTGTGTGTGTGTGTGTGTGTGTGTGTGTGTGTGTGTGTGTGTGTGTGTGTGTGTGTGTGTGTGTGTGTGTGTGTCCACTGGTAAAAAGTGTGTGTGTGTGTGTCCACTGGTAAAAAGTGTGTGTGTGTGTGTGCGTCCATTGGTAAAAAGTGTGTGTATGTGTGTGTGTGTGTCTACTGGTAAAAAGTGTGTGTGTGTGTTTTATACATATATAAATATATGAAGTTATGTTAAAAATACAATCTTTATTTGGACCATATCAGATCAGAATTATATGTTTATTTATTTGGACCCATGTTGGGAACACTTTGAGTAACGTTGCACCTTATGGTGGCAGAGATGCAGTAACTATTGAATGTTCACAGCTTTTATTATTCCTTCCCTTTTGTACACAAAGAAAATGTTTTTTAATTGCAGCTGGCAGAGGCGGTACAGCAAGGTGGGCAGCCCGTGGACCTCCTCCTTTGCTGTGGTGACTTTCAAGCTGTTCGTAATGAGAGCGACCTGCTTTGCATGGCTGTACCCCCGAAGTACCGACACATGCAAGACTTCCACAGGTAACCAAACACCTTTTAGCCAGCCATACCATGAGTGTCCAGTCTCTGTCGGGAGATGGAATTCCGTCTTGAGAGATTTCTGCCATTTATTTATTCCATTCATTCGGGCTGACAGGATGGCCTGTAGGTACCTACACTCGTCCCTAAGCTGTCTAGCCTGGATTTGAATCCTGACCCAGCTATAAACTGTCATCCTGGTGTTCCACGGGCAGGGCGAGTTGTCAATGAGTGTGCCATCCCTCGGATTGATGTTAAACTGGGGTCCCGTCTCTCGGCACTAGTTGGTGGACGTTAAAGATCCCACGATGTCATTCACAAAGAGTAGGTGCACTCAGCGCCGACACCATGAACAAATTAGAAATTCTTGCCCTGACCTTAGTCGAGCATCAGGTGTGGCCAGCTGGTTCGTGAAAGACTCTTACACAAGCCTCAACTTGATATACATAAATAAATAATTAAATAAACTTCCCCTTCACCACCGGCATCTGCCTTCCAGCTCTAGTAAGGCATTGGATACAAGTGCTGCTGCCTTTCATGTCTTGCTCCAGCAGGCCTTGGCATGTCTTGGTGCCTTTTGGAGATTGAAGCCATTTCCTTGTCCCCACTTATTTCACTTCCTTGATCAGTTTGTCTGATCTTCCGTAATATTAATCCTATAGTTACTGTTAACTTGGTATAACATAACATCTACATACCTTTAACATCTTTTGGCAGTCTTCCCCTTCTGACCACTCACTAGTCCTTCATTATTGGACCCATATTGAGGGGTTTTGTAAGGGGCGGTGCAGGATGACGGACTTTGATTGTACGTGCCATTACTTGATGTCGCAGGTATTATTCTGGAGAGAAGCAGGCTCCTGTGCTGACGGTGTTTATCGGAGGAAACCACGAGGCATCAAACCATCTGCAGGAGTTACCTTTTGGTGGATGGGTGGCACCAAACGTCTACTACATGGGTGTGTTTTCCATGAGACACCTCACACACAACCTCATTCTATATGAGCTGTGTTCTAGCAGGAACCTGTCTTCTCTTTTGTTTGTTTGCGTGTTGTAAATAAATGGTTCTTGATCTGCGGTTCCTGAGATGATGCGTTTTGCTTGGTGCACTTTGTACCTTCGTCTCCATCCTCGGTCCTTGACTGCTGCCTGCAGGTCAACTACGACCGAGCCAGAGGGTCCTGGTAGGCAGTGGTCATGGGCCGAGGACTGCGGTGGTGATGCAGTCACACAGGACTGAAAACGTGTTCTCTCAAGGACTGCAGGTTTGTTTGTCTTGCTTCTTATTGTTGTTGCTGCTGTTGTTGTTGTTTTAAAATATTAATTTCTGCACATTACGAGGTTGATTTGCCTTTGTGTGACATGTGTGCAGGGTATGCTGGCGTGTTGTGTGTTGGTGGGATTCGGATAGCAGGCCTTTCTGGGATCTACAAAGGTCACGATTACCACAAAGGTTTGTTGAAATGCTTGTGCACCTGGATGTAGACAGTGATGGAAACTTTTTGTGTCTCCACACCGCTAGAGTTTTTCGCAAGTTTTAATTCGACCGATCTTGGCAACAGTGGACATTTTCATTTCTCTATTGCAGGCCATTTTGAATGCCCACCATACTCGCAGGATTGCCTGCGGAGCACCTACCACGTCCGCAGCCTGGATGTGTATCGCCTCATGCAGGTGGGCTTTACCTGTGACCAATGCTTGCATTACCATGGTACTCGAGCCTGCACTGCGATTATTATTTTTTTGATCACAGTTGCCTTCCATTTTCTTTCAACATGAATGAATGAATGAATGATCGTTTTAAGGCCATTTTCCCCGCTAGAGCGGGGGTTAGCCTTGCGGGCCCCATGTCAATCATGGTTCCCTGTTTGAGGCAATGTTTTTATGGCCGGATGCCCTTCCGGAAGCCAACCCTTGGTCACGCTGTTACGATGCACAGGGATACGGCGTACCTATTCTAAATCGGGGTACACACCGTGATCATTCATCCCAGCAAGCTGGTACTCAATTTGCCGACCTCGGAAGGACGACAGGCTGAGTCAACCCCCCTGGTGTTAATTCCGGGATTCGAACCCAGGATCCTAGGATCCCAAGCCGGCACCCTAACCGCTAAGCCAACACCAGGGCTCAAGCTTTTGCTTTCAACATTCTTTGCATTTCCAAGTCCTCATTATTTTCCTCCTTGTTTCAGCTTTCCAATCCCCCAGATGTTTTCCTCAGTCATGACTGGCCCCTGGGAGTTACGGTGGGAAGCGGCGTTGCAGGGTTGCTCAGAAGGAAGCCGTTCTTTGCTCAAGAAGTGGAAGGGGGCAGGCTTGGTAGTCCTCCAGCTGGAGCATTGCTGAGGAAACTACAACCTGAGGAAACTGCAACCGTCTTATTGGTTCTCGGCGCATCTCCATGTTAAATACGCGACCATTGTCCAGCACCAGGTACATTAGAACCAGCTGGGTTACCAGGGGCACCTTGGAAGCAAACCTTCCATTGATTCAAAGGGCTGGGCTGATTAGATGACCACAAGGACCATCAAATAATCACAGGGACCGCATCCTTTGCTCTTATCATGAATTTCTCAATGTGATTTGTTGCTGTAGCTGGAAGAGGGACAGAAATCTCCACAAGTGACTAAATTCCTCGCTCTGGATAAATGTCTTCCCTGGCGGGAGTTTCTCCAGGTGGGGTTCGTGCAAAATGCTTTCTTTGATCAGAGATTTTTTTTCCCCTGTATATTTCTTTTGTTGAGTATTTTTTGATATAAAAATATAATTAGGTGCTGTTCATGCTGGTGTTTTACCAAGATATCCTTAAACCCATCCGGATTAGGTTCTGGAACTGGGACTCTCGTGGAACTCCCCTCCCAAGCTGGAATATGATGAGTGGCTGGCGATCATGCAAGCCACGGACCATCTGACCTGTGCCTCTCCACGCAACCAGTTACCACCAGACAGGTTAGCATGACCCCCGCACTAATTTGCTAATTTTTTTCATTACTGTACACATTCATCAAGGAACCCCTTCCTCGGTGACATTCAGTTTTGCTCATCTTTCCCTGGGCAGTAATTGAATTTGTCGTGCTTTGGAGGATGGTGTTTATTTTTGTTTTTTTAACGGTGTCCCTGAATTTCAACGAGAATATTATTGTTGTAGCTGTCGGGTCACCTGGTGCGAATCCCAGTGGACTGTCCACAGCGGCCGTAACTGCCAGCTGAGTCAAAGACCCCGAACCGGATCATGATACCTTACTGATGGGACCTCCAAGTCGGCCGATACGTTATGCTAATTTGTGCCACGCACTTCGCCTCTAAAGGCTGAGCTGGTGAGGAGCACGGCACCGTGTGGATGCATGGCGTTTGTTGCCATTCACAATTGATCAACAATGAATGAATGAATGATCGTTTTGAGGCCATTTTTCCCCGCTAGAGCGGGGCTTAGCCTTGCGGGCCCCATGACAATCATGGTTCCCTGTTTGAGGCAATGTTTTTATGGCCGGATGCCCTTCCTGACGCCAACCCTTGGTCACGCTCTTACAATGCGCAGGGATACGGTGTACCTATTCTAAACCGGGGTACACACCGGGATCATTCATCCCAGCAAGCTGGTACCCAATTTGCCGACCTCAGAAGGATGACAGACTGAGTCAACCCCCCTGGCGTTAATTCAGCGATCGGCCGGGATTCGAACCCAGGATCCTAGGATCCCGAGCCGGCACCCTAACCACTAAGCCAACACCATGGATCAACACCATTGATCAACAATGGACTTTCCTAATTGGAAGGGCGATCACCACGGCTCAAATTCACCCTTCGATCAGGTATATTTAATTGTAGTGATAATGGTGCGTGCCGCGTGGTGGAAGGAAATACAAAAGTAGCAATTCCACTGAATCACCAAGAAACCCCTTAACCCTTACTGATACGTGCCCACGAAGCAACGATGAACAGAAGATCCACAATAACTTAAGCCTTTTGGGGCCCAATCATTTATACAATAGAAAGGCAGAGGGATTCTGGAGACGACAAATACCGGGCGATGGCCGGTAGAACCAGGCAGAATGGTTGAAAGTTACAGATTCCGGCTGCTCTGCTGGGAACGAGTCACTCTGTCCCGGTTGTTCCGGCTCGAGAGGAGAGGGCATGCCTCTGGCTGTCTGGGCATGCTCTGGAATGGCAGCTCAAGCGAATTACGCAATTGAATCCAGGCTTCTGCTCTGCTGCCTCTCGGCGCACCCACATTTATAGCTCCGGCCTCCGTCACCCATGACTTGTTGCATCCCTCCCCTCCCCTTTCGTTCATCATTGGGCCATGGGGGCATGATGCCCCATCCTGACCTTTCACCCTGGTGGTCTGGTGCACAACAACGGCTACAGCTGTCGAGCTGACTTCTCCCATCCAAACCTGTGCCTAAAGGCCTGGTCTTTCGCTTAAAAGAACATAAAACAGGCTCAAAATGATTGCAGTTTTTTTTTTTGGGACTCACACATTAGGGAGGGTGGACATCATCTATATATCACATAAAACACTGAATATCTAATATCACGATGAATTAGTTTTCAATTCAATTCAAAGAAACCTTCATTTCCATAGTTGCCAAAATAGAGTCAAACAAAAATATACAAAAGTAATACTTTTGTGACACTTGACTTCACTTCACACTTATTCTGTTACATTCACTGCAGAGATGACTAAACTATACTACGGAGATAACTACACACCCTGGCGCTGTCTATTGAGGTCTTTTGTCCGGCACTTCAAGTGTCCTTGGTGACTGACCACAAGGCCTGTCCCTGGCCCAAGCAGCCTCTCCATAACTTGAGGATTAGCAAGGGCCCATGTGATTTTTCTACTGGTGGTGTCTTTGGCCCATGTAGCCCAACACGAGCAAGCAAACGGCACTTGTGGCTCAACAAGAAATAAAAGGCATTTGGCCTTGAAACGAGTTTTGTCTTCTGGCTTTTAAGGCCCAGCAAAATGATGCAGCAGATAAGTGGCAGCAGGTGCCACAGCAGGTGAGCAGCACGACCTGGCAGATGGCATGGCTTACAGGAAGGTAGTGTTGTTGAAGTGGCAAGTCAAGTGAGTGGCCAGTAGATGTCGTGAACCGGCAGATGAATGACGTGATGGTAAGATCATGTGATTGCAGCAGATAGGATGGCTGGCTTATGCCCCAACCTACTCTACCCGAGCTGCCCAGCTTATCCCTCTTTCCTATCTCGAACTCCATCCTCTCTAAACCGCTCTTGGCTAATATATCCCTCCCGGGCCCGCTAATTCCGTCAAACTAATCTATCTTCCAAGAGAAGATCAAGGCACGTGTCGTGACTATAACATGATGAAGTGGCATGGCCTTACCTGGATCGCTAGCGGAGCGAGCCCTGCACTAACAATTTGGAATGCAATGGGTCATCACAAAAAAAAATTACCCACTCAGTTTGTCTCGGTGGCTTGGTAGTCCAAATGGTAGTCTAACATTTACAATGATACGAAGGGGAAGTATCTCCAACTGACGTAACTTTTGCAAAAACACTTTTTCATTTTACTTTAAACCCACTTTACTGTGGTTCTATGTAACCAATTGACCCGCCATCCCACGTGCTGGTGCCCTAACAAGTGCGTGCGTGCCTGGCTCTAAAATTTTATTTTCTTTGCCAAAGCACAATATCTCTCTTATGGCTCTCTCTGCAGGCTTCTGCCTGCTTCCCAAATGTGTCATCCCTGGGCTGCTGGGGCCATTTCCGAGCTACCTGCTCCACTCCGAGTTCTGGAGAGTTCTCTCTGGCTCTCGGAAGTTCCCTTTCTAGCCCGTGGCACCTCCAGCGCTCTCTTCGGTGTTTGGGCCCACTTCACAAATTTCTGGGTCGCCCCTCTGGACCCAGTGCACACTGAGCACCCAAGATGCCCCTCCCCAAATACCTACACTCAATGAGCCACACCCCCAGCCTGTCAACGAATTATTGCACCCAATAAACAAAACTTTACTTATTCCAGCACCAATAACGGAACAGCATCCACGTTTCAAACCAGCTGAATCCCCTCCACCCATTTTAAATGGGGATTCCCTCTCCACAGCGGTGTGCTTCTTCTTCATGATTCACACCCTATTTACACCATCAACAACAACAACATGCATTTTAAAGGCCATTTTCCCTGCTAGAGCGGGCGTTAGCCTTGCGGTCCCCATGACGATCTTCTCCATCTTGCCCTATTTTCTGCATCTCTCCTTGTTAACCCCCTTGCCCGCATTTCTTCATCAACCATGTTTAGCCAGTCTTTCTCAGTCTTCCCCGTCCTCTACTTCCTTCTACATTCATTTCCATCACTCTTCTCAACCAGTCACTTTCATCCTTCCTCAACACATGACCAAACCATCTCAACCTGATCCTCTTCACAGCATCCATCACAGGCTCTATTCCCATCATCTTTCGCAATTCATCATTTGTCTTCCTCTCTCTCAACGATACTCCGCACATCCGTCGAACCATTCGCATTTCCACCCTTTCCAGCCTTCGCTACCCATGTCTCGCTCCCATAAATCATAACACTTCTCACACATGCAGCATACACCTTTCCCTTCAGCTTCAACGACACTCCCCTCCTCGTCAGCCCGCCACTCAGTTCCCGAAACTTCCACTCAGTATGATCCACCTTCTCCATTCAGCATGTCTCCTAGGTAGCAAAATGTTTTCACACTTTCCAGCTTCACGCCGTCTCCAAGATCCAACTCAATACACCATTCGTCCAATATTTATTCCTAAACATTTTAGGTCCACGTACCTCATTCACATTCACCTTATCAACTCCTCACCCATTCATAATCTTGTCAGGATGAGAAGAGGAAGGCATCTACTGTATCCTGTCAACCAATTAAAAATGAAAGTATAAATCATCGGAAAAATACAAAGCCCATCCGCATGCGCTTTGTATTTATGCTTCTTCTTCTTTCTTCGTATACTAAACAAAACGAAAACGGCTAAAAATAAAATAAACTGACGATTTTTATGCAGCCTTGACTTTTGACCTTTTCATCTAAAAAAGAACAATCTGCTTCTAGCTTTTGATTCGTGAACCAATCATGTGAAATTATTACAATTTCAGGTCAATTGGATGAATATTGGCAATTTTATGTGATGCTGACCTTTTGACTAAATTATTTATTTGTCTTCTCCATATTGTCCCCCGTCGCTCAGCGGAGCGAAAGGGGGACTATCGCTTTCCCCTACGTCCGTGTGTCCGTCCGTCCATCCGTGCCGGGCGGGCGTGTGTGCGTGCATGCGTACGCGATGGACCGCATTCAAATTTGGTGTGTGGGTGCAACCCACGTCAAAATCCAAGATGGCCGCCGCCATGTATGTCTGATGCCATGTATGTCTGAACCTTGTAACCTGCATATCTTGAAAAATAAGCGAAGTACCAACTTCTAATCTGGTGTGTGGATGTATCTATGCATAAGGAAGAACGCTATTGAAAATTGGGTTGCCACGTCAAAATCCAAGATGGCCGCCGCCATGTATGTCTGAACATTGTGAGATGAATATCTTGAAAAATAAGCAAAGTACCAATGTCTAATTTGGTGTGTGGGTGTATCTCGGCATAAGGAAGAACGCTATTGAAAATTGGGTCTCCACGTCAAAATCCAAGATGGCCGCCACCATATATATGTCTGAACCTTGTGAGTGAAATATTTTGAAAAATAAGCGAAGTACCAACTTCTAATTGGGGGGGAGGGGGGGGGGGTATCTAGGCACAAGCAAGAACGCTGTTTAAAATTGGGTCGCCACGTCAAAATCCAAGATGGCCGCCACCATGTATGTCTGAACCTTGTAACCTGCATATCTTGAAAAATAAGTGAAGTACCAACTTCTAATCTGGTGTGTGGGTGTATCTAGGCATAAGGAAGAACGCTATTGAAAATTGGGTCGCCACGTCAAAATCCAAGATGGACGCCACCATGTATGTCTGAACCTTGTGAGATGAATATCTTGAAAAATAAGCGAAGTACCAACTTCTAATCTGGTGTTTGGGTGTATCTAGGCATAAGGAAGAACGCTATTGAAAATTGGGTCGCCACGTCAAAATCCAAGATGGCCCAGCCATGTATGGCTGAACCTTGTGAGATGAATATCTTGAAAAATAAGCGAAGTACCAACTTCTAATTTGGTGTGTGGGTGTATCTCGGCAAAAGGAAGAACGCTATTGAAAATTGGGTCGCCACGTCAAAATACAAGATGGCCGCCACCATATATATGTCTGAACCTTGTGAGATGAATATCTTGAAAAATAAGCGAAGTACCAACTTCTAATCTGGGGTGTGGGTGTATCTCTGCATAAGGACGAACGCCCCCCCTTCCCACACCTCCTCCCCCCAAGCCCTCTCCCTCACACAGATCTCTCGATGTCCCTGCTCTCAAATGTAGTGTTTGTGTGCTTCCCCCTCTCTCCCCATCTTGTCTCCCGCTCCCTTTATTATATGTTTTATGTGTCTGTTTGATTTTTTTGTGTGATTAATGTTAGCTCTTTCACGAGCCTCGATCCTGTATACAAAGAAAAAAAAACGCGATTGAAAATTGGGTCGCCACGTCAAAATCCAAGATGGCCGCCACCATATATATGTCTGAAACTTGTGAGCGAAATATCTCGAACAATAAGCGAAGTACCAACGTCTAATCTGGTGTGTGGGTGTATCTATTGGGTCGCCACGTCAAAATCCAAGATGGCCACCGCCATGTATGTCTGAACCTTGTGAGATTAATATCTTGAAAAATAAGCGAAGTACCAACTTCTAATTTGGTGTGTGGGTGTACCTCGGCATAAGCAAGAAGGCCATTGAAAATTGCGTCGCCACGTCAAAATCCAAGATGGCCACCGCCATGTATGTCTGAACCTTGTGAGCGTAATATCTTGAAAAATAAGCAAAGCACCAACTTCTAATCTGGTGTTTGGGTGTATATAGGCGCAAGGAAGAACGCTATTGAAAATTGGGTCGCCACGGCAAAATCCAATATGGCCACCGCCATGTATGTCTGAACCTTGTGAGCAGAATATCTTGAAAAATAAGCGAAGTACCAACTTCTAATCTGGTGTGTGGGTGCATCTAGGCATAAGGAAGAAGGCTATTGAAAATTGGGTGGCCACGTCAAAATCCAATATAGCCACCTCCATGTAGGTCTGAACCTTGTGAGCGAAATATCATATCATAGCATGTTTTCTGCGTCTTAAACTTTGTCAACTCACATCACTTCACCGACGGGGGACCTAGGCGTAACGCTTTTTCTCATAATAACACTGGTGACAATTTGATAAAAGCTTCTTTTTTTTCTTTTTTTTACCAAAAAATGGTAAAAACGTTATGGCCTGGACAGACAGATGGACAGCCACACACATATGTTCACAGGCAGACACAGAAGTGATTGGAAACCCCAGTTTTCCGCTGCAAGGGCAATGGGCTAATTATTTGAAACCCCGTCGATTTGTGTCGTCATCTAAATCCTGAGAGAACTCGTCCTCGGCCTCCACGCCCAACGCCCTTGCTACGGGACCCCATGCCTTGCGGTCACCATGCCCACTTTCGCTATGCTCTCTGCATGGTCCTCCATGCACGTTGCACGGGCTGCCGTGCACTCACCTAGGGGTCCCTACGTGGCCCATCCCTGAGAGTTATGGTTCCTCCACCTTCTTGCCAATACTCATGGGGGGACCATGCAAATTTAGCTTTTCGCTTCCCCCTCCATTTCTGCAGGGCTCGTGGGGGATCTGTCCCTTTCTCCGATTTACCTTTCAGCCCCATCCTTCTCTCCAAGGCTTACTGGGGCTAACATGGTGCCATTTCCTTTTTGTACTCTAAGCTTTCCATAAACCATGGAGTGAGCATGCAAGTTAAATTCCAACTACACTCCAGGGGCATGCATGCTCCCACATGCGGCCCTCGGCTCACCCTGAGCTGGAGCTGTGCTTGTTAATCCCTCGGGAAGCCACTCTAAAACTGCTGCTATACAGTCTGTCGACAGAGGTGGCTCTCCCATCTGCGTTCCTCCATTTTTTTCACCTTGCACAGGTGCCCCGCATTTGTCGCTCACCACTTACATGCACATGCACACTTTCCCTCTGCAACACCTGGCCCAGTATGCACAGGCCATGTGGTTTCAATCTCTCGGCAAGAAAGGTCGATGTGCACCGAAAAGCATAGTTTGTAAACCGGCCATTCAATGGACCACACAGACCTTCGCTGCGGCTTCGGGTAGTTCATGTGCTGGGCTCCTTCACATCTACATGCACCTTGGGAAGCGTCCCTGTCCAAACTCATGTTATCTGGACCCCTGTTCCCCATTCACACCATTTATCCACATACCTGGTGTCCATTGCCGGACGCCGCCCGCAATCATGTTTCTCCGGCATGGATCCCTGCACGTGCAGAGTCGCACATGCCGCAGACATCTCCACCTAAGTACGTCCACTGACCTCATCTGCCATGGCCTGTTCTAACTCTCCTCTTGACCTCTTGGCTCTGGCTACTAGATCCCCAACTGGCGTGCAGAGTCGCACATTCTTTTCTTTCCCTCTAACTCCCGTTCCGATGCTATTCCTAATCTGTCAGTCCTTGCTATGAACTACGCACATCTGCCAGGCTTCCGCCATTCCTCATGGTTGGCCTTGATTTCTTCCGTCCTCTCGACTTGGGCTGCTTCCATGGCAGCCATCAGCTGTTAACATTGGCCATCACTTCCTGGCTATCGCCCTGCTGCTGCAGTAATGCCGGCCTGTTACCCCCCACTGCTGATTCAGTTGGAGGCACCGGGATAGCTATTGGAGTCTATGGGGCTACTGGGTAGTGGGGGCAACACCACAGCACTCGATAACGACCCCTCTGCTTGCATTTTGGCCGAGGCTATAGTGGCATCAGTCCAGTGGGCCCCCTGGTTCGAGCCACTTTGATCGCTCATCGCAATTAATTTGTAGTGCCAATCGCGCTCAGCAATTTCTCCTGAGGTGCGATTTCTCATACCTTCGGTCCATATCTCGCTGACACCAGTATTGTAGCCATCGGGTCGTCCCAGTTGTGGTGCTCTATGATCAGGGCCCATGCCTGCTACGGGGACGTACACCTGCTACGGGGACGTACATGGTTCTCGGTGCCTCTATCCGGGTGGCTGCCTTGCGCCACAAATACCAGTTTTTCACTGTGTCCAGGCCATGTGGAATCTTGCACTGCCATTATTTATTTAAGGAAAACATACCAACACCTCACAATGGGGAAAACCATATAAACACAAAGGTGGGTATATCGTTTTGTAGATATGAGCTGTCTGGGAGGGAAGGTGAAGGAAACTTAAGAAAAACAAATTTGACACTGCCTGGCATACACATGTTACGTACACTTATGCTGAACATGTACTATGGAAATAACTAGTATAAACTAAAAACCAATTACACCTGAGACACATCAGTAGCAATATTTTGTTTTGGTTCACAAGATAATTTCTGTTATTACCTTCGCAAAAGCGGAAGGTTATGTTTTGATCGCTGTGTATTTATTTGTATGTCTGTGTGTGTGTATGTTAATCGCATAACTCAAAAAGTATTCAACCGAATTGCATGAAATTTGGTGGGATGATTGGTTATTATACGGGACACATTTGATTAGATTTTGGGAAACAGATTTGCTCAAATTCTGACTATTTTTAACTCGATCGTATTTCACTCAAAGTTATGAGCGACTGAAGAAGAAGATGTCCATCCAGGACGTCATCACTATAACGCGATCTCCCGCGATCATTTCAACCTCAAAAAAAATTATAATTGCAGATTTGTCAAGAGATGAGGCATATTAACAAACGAATGAAACAGATTTGCTCAAATTCTGACTATTTTTAACTCGATCGTATTTCACTCAAAGTTATGAGCGACTGAAGAAGAGGATGTCCATCCAAGACGTCATCACTATAACGCGATCTCCCGCAATCATTTCAACCTCAAATGAAATTCAAATTGCAGATTTGTCAATCGGGGAGGCCTTCGCAAAAGCGGACGAATATTAACAGACGAATGAAACAGATTTGCTCAAATTCTGATTTTTAAAAATCGATCGCATTTCACATAAAGTTTCACATCGCATACACTCCCATGCCAAGTACAGAACAGTAGCTGCGGCGAAGGTATGCGCTCTACCGAGTGCCCGGATTCTAGTCTGAAATTGTTTTGGTGGTGATGATGGTGCTTTCTGTCGCCCATAGCGTTGTGAAGCTTTGTGCTGATGACCTGTCCCGTGTTCGTGACCTCCTGAGCGGTGATCTTGCTGTTCCAACCAGTTTCTCACCCACGGTTCCATTCTACTCCCCGAAGAATATTGTAGGGGGGAAGGTTAAGCCACCTGTTCCTGTACCCAGCCCACAGACGGCCACCTATTGTCGCCGCCTGGGACTTACAGATGTGTTCATCTTGGCAGCAGCTCGGTGAGCCCGGTGGTGACTTTGGGCTAGCACTGCTACCTTCAGTGATCATTGTGTTAAAGCAGACTGGTGCAGACAATATGAGGCCTTTTCACATTTATTCAATGCGTTTGCATCAATAGCTCTTCATTTGTCTTCGTTACTTGGAAGCGTGAAAGCTACGACAGTTTATTTTGACAAAAGCAGGCAGTTGTGTGAAGGTGCCCGGATGTTAGAATCTCTGTGTAACCTCGGGTTTATTTTAGCAATGAATTGCATTTTTTATTTCTTCTTATTATTATTTATTTATTTTGTATACAAGATCGAGGCTCGTGGAAGAGCATTAAAACTGTTAAAGCATTAAACTGAATTGCGTCGAAATTTTAATTTGCATTAAAACTGAATTCCATTTACAAAGCCAGACTCGTGGTGTAATTGTTAGACCAATCGTCTGGGAGGTTGGAGGTTCAAACCCCGGCCCAGTACTACCAAACACTTTCAAAATGGTACCTGCCGCTTCCTTGCTTAACCCTCAGCATTATAAAAGAATACGAGCACGGACAATCCATGGGGAGGAGGTATTCCTCCTTGGGGAATTCCCTGCTCTTAGTGTGTTGAGAAATGTTGTGCCATTGTTGTGGCATCGCTCGTAACCACAATGCCCTGGGAATTCCCGGCTTTGTCGTGTGTGTGTGTGTGTGTGTGTGTGTGTGTGTGTGTGTGTGTGTGTGTGTGTGTGTGTGTGTGTGTGTGTGTGTGTGTGCGTGCGTGCGTGCGTGCGTGCGTGTGTGCGTGCGTGCATGTCTGCGTGCATATGCGTTTATTTCTAGCATTAGATCATGTAAAATTAAAGATTTTTTTTTTGTTTGTTTGTGCAATTTTTCTCGCCATTACCTTTTATTGGTAAACATGGTGTTGTATTCCATTTGCCGTAATTTATCATCCATTGTAGAAATGTTGGTTCCATGTGTGCATTTCCATGCAGGGCTGGCCATGGACTTGCTGAAGCATCCAATTCGTCCCTCATTGTAAACCTCAGCAGTGCTGACCTATCAGGGAATTCTTCTTTGAACCCCGATGAGATCCTGCTGGACGATGATGATGTTGACGGAGATGAAAGGGCCGCCGATGCTTCATTTGTCTCGCTGACACGAGTGGTAAGCTGATTCGGCGAGCACTTTGTGATGCCAATGCTTATCTCATCTCCTCGCCTCTCCTCGACTCATTTGAAACAAAAGCCAAACTTATCAAACTGAGAAATACACAGCATTTCCAAGCCGCTTATTACATAACTCCCCTCTTATCCAATTGGAATGTATCCCCACCAAACTTTGTTTCAAAGGTACCGCATTTTTGGAGTAAACATGCCATGAGTTGCTTCATTACCTCCGCCACCGAAAGAGGATGGAGGTTATATTTTCACCCCGGCTTGTTTGTTTGTCTGTCTGAACAAGATATCTCAACATTGTGACGGAATTTGGTGTGACATTGTGAATTTGGCGTTGACGGATTCGGACGGAATTTGGTAGAGAGGTTGGGTGTGTGACAAAGACGAAATTATTAGATTTTGATGAAGATCCAGATGTGGAACTGAGAATTTTAGTGATTCTTCACCATTGAGCGATCAAAATTACACACTCCCGCTGTGCAATTCAAAATGCCTCATCACACGTCGCCATAGAGACAGCCTTGTTTTAACTGAGGATAACGACTGAGTGAAGATTGATGAAATGCAGTTTGGATTTATGCCAGGAAGAGGAACGACAGACGTGCTTTTTATTGTGAGGCAGTTGCAGGAGAAGTATATGGAGAAGAGGAAGAAGTTGTTTCTTGGGTTTGTTGATCTGGAGAAGCATTCGATTGGGTTGCACGTGAAGTAGTGACATGGGCAATGAGGAAGTTAGGAGTGGAGGAATGGTTGATCAGAGTAGTGATGGCAATGTACAAAAGAGCGCGCACAGCTGTAAGGATGAAGCACGGGAACAGTGGTGAGTTTGAGGTGAATGTGGGAGTGCATCAGGGGTCGGTACTAAGTCCACTACTATTTGTAGCTGTGATGGAGGTGCTGGCTCAGACCGTAAACGAGGGTTTACCGTGGGAGTTGTTGTATGCAGATGATTTGGTGTTGATTGCAGAAAGTATGGATGGACTGAAGGAGAAGATGAACAAGTGGAAGGAATGTATGGAGACAAAAGGTCTGAAGGTGAATATCGGAAAGACGAAGGTGATGGCAAGTGGTAAAGCATGTGGTGAGGTGGAAAGAACTGGGAAGTGGCCGTGTGCTGTGTGCAGGAAGTGTGTCGGTGTGAATTTCATTCAATGTCCAATGTGCGCTGAGTGGGTTCATCAAAAATGTCGTGGTTTGAGAGGGTCATTAACCAGTGTGGCAGCTACATTCAAATGTAAGGTGTGCACAGAGGGAGCTGAAGAAATGTTGAGTTGGATCTTGGAGACGGCGTGAAGCTGGAAGGTGTGAAAACATTTTGCTACCTCGGAGACATGCTGAATGGAGAAGGTGGATCTGACTCGGCAACGGTTGCTAGAGTGAGATGTGCATGGAAGAAGTTTCGGGAACTGAGTGGCGTGCTGATGAGGAGGGGAGTGTCGTTGAAGCTGAAGGGAAAGGTGTATGCTGCATGTGTGAGAAGTGTTATGATTTATGGAACGAGACATGGGTAATGAACGTAGAGCAGCAACGAAGGCTGGAAAGGGTGGAAATGCGAATGGTTTGGTGGGTGTGCGGGGTATCGCTGAGAGAGAAGAAGACAAATGATGAATTGAGAAAGATGTTGGGAATAGAGCCTGTGATTGATGCTGTGAAGAGGAACAGGTTGAGATGGTTTGGTCATGTGTTGAGGAAGGATGAAAGTGACTGGTTGAGAAGAGTGATGGAAATGAATGTAGAAGGAAGTAGAGGATGGGGAAGACTGAGAAAGACTTGGCTAAAGAAGGTCGAAGAAGAAATGCGGGCAAGGGGGTTAACAAGGGGAGATGCAGAAAATAGGGCAAAATGGAGAAGATTGTCATGGGGACCGCAAGGCTATCCCCCGCTCTTGCAGGGAAAATGGCCTTAAAATGCCTGTTGTTGTTGTGTTGTATAACGACTGCACGTGAGTTGCTGTGCTATGATTTACACCAATAATACAAACATTTCTTTTGCAGAAATGTATTTGTAATATTCATGTTATTACATTTTTATAAGCAATTGAAGTTGCCATTACATCACCTTCAAAAAAATTTCATGAGTAACTGCTTAGCACTTGCACATGGGAGGGGTACATGCAGACTGGATGTTTGGGAAAATTTCGCAAGAGTTTGAGCGAATAGTTCAGTTATGTGACGGGACGTGACAGACACTGCATTGACGTACATTAAATATGACCATAAGTATGTTAAATACTTGACCTCACCAGCACGTAATTCAAAACACCTCACACAACCATGTACATGCCACATGATTCAAAACGCCTCACCAACATATAAACGCCAAATTATTAAAAACACCTCACAGCCCCGTTATTAAAATTACCTCACCTCCACGTAATTACCAACTTCCACTGTGCAATTCAAAACACCCAATCAGACGTCGCTATAGAGACGAGCTGCATGTGAGTAGCTGTGTTAGTTTGCTGACACCAATCGTAATACATTTGTTTTGTACATGTATTTGTAATATTCGTGATTTTACATTTTTATAAAGAATTGAAGTTGAAGATTTAAGTTAAAAAAAAATTATGAACTTTGTTACGTGGTCCTCCCGGTAACTACCTGGTCTGGGTGATCCCCCGGACCGTGGGAGGGACCCCGCCAGAAAGATATATGGTTTATACGCTTTCGTAACGCAATCAATATGAATTCCGGTCAAGAAGAAACCCCACACCAAGGATCCGGAATAATCAATAATATATTCTCTGAGCAATCAACAACCATCCACAATGCACCGTCAATATTACAAAGGTATAAACTCATCTACACAAACTCTAAGATGGCCATCTTATATATTCCTCACGTGAGCCCCACTCCTGACTCCCTCCGTGGTCAATGTCTCTCACAATGTCTCTCGTCTCCGCACACGGGCGGTTGAACGAACCCCGGGCGGACGTGCTCCAAACGTGCCGTCTCGTACCGGGGACAGCTGCTGCAGCGCACCTCCTTGCCAAGCAACGGGGCAAAAACCCAGCGCGGCTTCCAACGCGCGCGAGGCCCCGAAGTGCGACCCGTACGCGTCCTTGTAGACGGGGCAAAACCGAGCGCGGTTTGTAACGCGTGCGAGGCTCCAAAGTGCGACCCGTACGCGTCCTTGTAGACGGGGCAAAACCGAGCGCGGTTTGTAACGCGCGCGCGGCCCAACGTGCGACCGCTTGGTTCCGTGCACGAACTCACGGGGACTTCACGTGTCCAAAGGTAATTACGCGGCCAGGTAACTCCTCTCGCCAAACGGGTTTCGGAACGCCTCTGTTTTCCGCGCAGCGCAAGGTCGATTCCACCTTCTGTCGTCGCGGGGCGAGGAAGAAGATTCCCCGTCCTTTTTCTCCTCGTGTCTTTTCTTCTTCCGTTTCCGGCCACTTCCGTTTCCGGCCACTGGTTCCGAAGGGCTCCTGACCCTCCAACCACAACAACTACACCACAACTTAATATACTACACACGGATAAGCAAAGACCTGAATGGTAATTCACATACATTCACATAAATATGTAACACTCCCCCCCTTCAAGAAAGAAAGTTTGAACCCAGCGAAAACTTTCTTTGCCGCCCAATTTGGGAGAAACAAACCAGATAACTCAACCCCCCCCCCACATTATCAGTTCCCCCCGGGCCCCGTTATCACTTAAAAATAAAGCAACCAAAATTCCACCACAACCCCTCCAGATTACTCCCTCTGGACTAAGTACCACAACGACATTGTCCCTGCCAAATCAAACTCCATCTCATGACCCTCTGACTTTGACCGTCCATATCTTGGGAATGAAGGTTAAGGGTTGATCAAAGATCCAAAGTTAAGCAACTCGATAGCACTTTTTCCGGGAGGCCAAGCCGAGTATTCACTACATGGATGCCTTTAGGAACGCGGAGTTCACGGTTAGTCCGTGCAGGAAAGTTCTCTACATGGGCGCCTTGAGGAACGTGGAGTTCACGGTTAGTCCGTGCATGAAAGTTCACTACCTGGACGCCTTTAGGAACGGCGTTCACGGTTAATTCGTGTAGGAATCTTGGCTCGGCGGCTCCGCCGCCTTCAGTGCTTCAACTTCTCAGAACTTCCCTAATAATTAGGGTGGGACCACTGGTCCCTGTAGTCCCATGAATAGCGGTCTCCTTCTCGGCCACCACCAAAACTACCGCCCCGTTGTCCTCTCCTGTAGACCTCTCGACGCCTACGAAATGCCTTCCCTACTGTTATGGTCCGACCCTCCAAATCCTTGCCATTCCAATTCTTCTCTGCCTCTCTGGCGTCTTTTGTGCTGGCAAACGTGACAAAGCCGAACCCTCTTGACTGTTGCGTTTCCCAGTCTCTTACCAACCGCACTTCCACCAGCGGCCCATATCTGTTGAAGACAGAGGTCAGAACCTCTTCCTCTGTTTTGAAGTTCAGTCCCCCTACAAATAGCTTGGCACTTTTGTCGCCATCCCGAGCTGGTGTGGCGTTATTTTCCCTGCTGGGCTCTTTACCAACCCTCAGGTTACCATAAACTTGACCCCCGGCCAAATCATTCCCGATAACCACAGATACACCCTCTACAGGAAGCGTGGCTTGTAAACCGACGGTGACCGGTCCTGACACCAAATCGGACTCCAAATGGATGACATGAAGGGGAGCACTAACACCGCCCCCGATCCCCTGTAAACGAACACTATCCCCCGTTGCCGTCTCCTCGGACCATGGCAAAATGCCTTCAAGCATTAAAGATTGATGTGCCCCTGTGTCCCTCAATATCCTAACCGGTTTCCGGTTAGTCGAGGCTCCATCCCGTGACACAAACCCCTCTGAAATAAATGGTTGGTAACCCTTTTGATGGCGGTTTCTCACAATGGCCATTGCATTTGGAGTCGTAGTAGTCGGACTCCGCTCTGGGTCTTCGCTTTTCATGCGGTAACAACTGGACATCAAGTGTCCAGGTTTCTTGCAAAAAGCGCAAGTAGGCCCGGAGGAAAAACTCGTGGTCTGCCTCGGGCCCCCCGAACTATAAGTTTGTCTTGGGCCCTCATCCCTCCGATTTCGAACCGGTGGGGTATCATAGTTGTCCCCATAATCATCTCGAGGCCGCCGCCATGTATGGTCGTTCTCCGCACCTGCTGTTCCCCACCTCCCCTGCGGAGATCTAGGCGAGGAGTTAGGTTCGTGGACCCCTATTCGGTGGGTTAAGGCATAATCATCTGCCATGGTGGCTGCGTCCCACAACTTTGGTACCTTCGTTTCCTGCAGGTACACTTTGATGTCCTCGTGGACACACTGCTGGAATTCCTCCACCAGGATCAAGTCCCGCAATTTCTCGAAGTCTTTCCCGACTCCTTTTGACTCACACCACCGATCAAACATGTTTTCTTTCACTCTGGCAAACTCCACATGGGTCTCACTCTCCCTCTTCCTGGCATTCCTGAATTTTTGCCTGTAAGCTTCCGGAACCAACTCATAGGCTTTGAGGATGTGCTTCTTCAGTACCTCATAATCTGCACATTGGTCTATTGGTAGCGCCGAATAAATTTCCTGAGCTTTCCCCACCAGCACACTTTGCACGAGTATGGTCCAGGCCTCCTCCGGCCAGTTTAATTGTCGAGCCACCTTCTCAAAGTGTGGAAAAAATTTTGCGACTTCTTTTTCACTGAACGGTGGAACCAGCCTCACATGTCTGCCCACATCCCAGGTTTTCTGGTTAGGTGTCGACCCCGTCAGCAAGGGTGGTGTCTCTCCCCGTTCTCTCATTAACTCCAGCTCCTTGAATTTGATTTCTTGCTGAAGCTCCATGTCACGTTCCTTTAATTCCCTTTCCGCTTTTCTCTCCTCTGCTTCGAGGTCCCTTGCAGCTCTCCTTTCCTCTGCTTGTTCCTTTTCTCTTCTTTCCTGGAGTTCTCTTTCCACTCTCCTTTCCTCGGTTCTTTCTTGTGCTGTTTTCTCTTCCAACCTTTCCTGGAGTTCTCGTTCCACTCTCCTTTCCTCTGCTTTTTTGTCTTCTAACCTTTCCTGGAGTTCTCGTTCCACTCTCCTTTCCTCCGCTTGTTTCTCTTCCCTCCTCTCTTCTGCTTTCCTTTCTTCTCCTGCTCTTTCCTTTTCTGCTTTCCTTTCTTCTTCTTTAATCCGTTCCTGGCTCCGTAATTGCAACTCCAGTTTCCGGAGCTCAACGTCTTCTGGTTCTTCGGGTAGCCACTCCCAGGCTAACTCGTCCCATTTTCCTAATCCCACCATAGATTGTATCACCGTGGCCTGCAACTCTGCCTTCCTCAAATTAGTTCGGACCTCCAAGTTAAAATGTTTGGCCAATTTCAAGAGGTCCGACTTTAGCAACGCTCGGAACTGTGCCTCACTCGGTGTTACCCCAAAGTTCTGTGCCACAAACGCCATGGTGCCTATCGTTAACACCTGTTAACCTTCACCCAAGACTTTACCCCAATTTCTCAAAAAATTTTTTTTTTACCAATTAATAATTAATTAATAAATTTTAATTAATAAAAAATATTATTATTTTATTATTTTATACAATTTTAAATCCCGGACGTAGACCCAATTGCGAAACCGCAAATCGTAATTTGGACGAGCCCCCAATTCTGTTACGTGGTCCTCCCGGTAACTACCTGGTCTGGGTGATCCCCCGGACCGTGGGAGGGACCCCGCCAGAAAGATATATGGTTTATACGCTTTCGTAACGCAATCAATATGAATTCCGGTCAAGAAGAAACCCCACACCAAGGATCCGGAATAATCAATAATATATTCTCTGAGCAATCAACAACCATCCACAATGCACCGTCAATATTACAAAGGTATAAACTCATCTACACTAACTCTAAGATGGCCATCTTATATATTCCTCACGTGAGCCCCACTCCTGACTCCCTCCGTGGTCAATGTCTCTCACAATGTCTCTCGTCTCCGCACACGGGCGGTTGAACGAACCCCGGGCGGACGTGCTCCAAACGTGCCGTCTCGTACCGGGGACAGCTGCTGCAGCGCACCTCCTTGCCAAGCAACGGGGCAAAAACCCAGCGCGGCTTCCAACGCGCGCGAGGCCCCGAAGTGCGACCCGTACGCGTCCTTGTAGACGGGGCAAAACCGAGCGCGGTTTGTAACGCGTGCGAGGCTCCAAAGTGCGACCCGTACGCGTCCTTGTAGACGGGGCAAAACCGAGCGCGGTTTGTAACGCGCGCGCGGCCCAACGTGCGACCGCTTGGTTCCGTGCACGAACTCACGGGGACTTCACGTGTCCAAAGGTAATTACGCGGCCAGGTAACTCCTCTCGCCAAACGGGTTTCGGAACGCCTCTGTTTTCCGCGCAGCGCAAGGTCGATTCCACCTTCTGTCGTCGCGGGGCGAGGAAGAAGATTCCCCGTCCTTTTTCTCCTCGTGTCTTTTCTTCTTCCGTTTCCGGCCACTTCCGTTTCCGGCCACTGGTTCCGAAGGGCTCCTGACCCTCCAACCACAACAACTACACCACAACTTAATATACTACACACGGATAAGCAAAGACCTGAATGGTAATTCACATACATTCACATAAATATGTAACAACTTAAAAACACCCCCCTTGGGACATACACATGGGAGAGGTAGGTGCATACCGGAAGTTTGTTACGATTTCACAAAAGTTTGAGGGAGTAGTTCAGCGACAACACAGGACAGACAATGCATACGTGTATACAGTCACGTGAAAAAGTAAGTCCACCCCATGTAAAGTTTTTGACTTTTTCAACATATTTCAACATACAGCTATTTGATCTTCATTTCAACAATATTGACAGATAAAGGTGATATAATATAACAAACATCATGAAACATTTACATTTTGTAGTCCATTATATAATTTAAATAAACATAAATGCAAATTTCGCATGTGGAAAAAGTAAGTACACCCCTACATTTATCACTACTTCAAATACCTAAAATTAGAATCAGGTGCACCAACTCGGGTGCAAAAGATTAGAACATTGTTGGGGAGGATCTTGGAGGTACCTGTCTTATTTAAACCTCAGACATTTAGTTTGGTTTGCTCTTTGTTGTTGAAGTGTGCGGCGTCACCATGCCTCGATCAAAAGAGCTCTCTGAGGCCTTCAGAAAGAAGGTTATAGATGCCTACGAGTCTGGGAAGGGATTTAAAAAGATCTCCAAACAATTTGAAATCAATCATTCGACTGTCCGGAAAATCATCTACAAGTGGAGAAGATTCCAAACAACTGCAAGCTTGTTCAGGCCAGGCCGCCCCAGCAAGAGCAGACCGAAAGATGCTGAAAGAAGTCTCGAAGAACCCCAGAATGTCATCACGGGCCTCCAGGTAGCTCTTGCCACTGTTGATGTCAAAGTGCACGAGTCTACCATTAGAAAGAGGCTGCACAAATTTGATCTGCATGAGAGGTGTGCCAGGAGGAAACCTTTGCTGTCCAGAAAGAACATCAAGGCAAGATTAAAGTTCTGAACACTTAGGCAAAGACCTGAATCTGATCTGAATCCCAACAATCTGAACACTTAGGCAAAGACCAGCACTTCTGGAACAATATGCTCTGGACAGATGAGTCAAAGGTAGAGCTATTTGGCCACATTACCAGAAGACATGTTTGGCGAAAACCAAAGACAGCATTTGACCACAAGAACCTGATACCAACTGTGAAGCATGGTGGTGGAAATATTATGGTTTGGGGCAGCTTTGCTGCATCAGGGCCTGGGCAGCTCACCATCATATAATCCACTATGAATTCTTCATTGTATCAGAAGGTGCTTGAGGATAATGTGAGGCCATCTGCCGGAGAGTTGAAGCTCAACTGAAGGTGGACCCTTGCAACATGACAATGACCCTAAACATACCAGTAAATCCACCAACGAATAGCTGAAAAGAAAGAAATGGAGGGTTCTGGAATGGCCAAGTCAAAGCCCGGATCTAAACCCCATCGAGATGTTGTGGGGGATTTGAAACGAGCTGTGTATGCAAGAAACCCCTCAAACATCGCACAGCTGAAAGAATTCTGCATGGAGGAGTGGGCAAAAATTTCTCCCAGTCGATGTCAGAGACTGGTAGACAGTTATAAGAAATGCTGACTTGAGGTTGTTTCTGCCAAAGGGGGCAATACCACCTATTAGAGCCAAGGGTGTACTTACTTTTTCCACATGCGAAATTTGCATTTATGTTTATTTAAATTATACAATGGACTACAAAATGTAAATGTTTCATGATATTTGTTATATTATATCACCTTTATCTATCAATATTGTTGAAATGAAGATCAAATAGCTGTATGTTGAAATATGTTGAAAAAGTCAAAACTTTACATGGGGTGTACTTACTTTCTCACGTGACTGTATGTATATATGTATGTGTATATATGCACACTGACCTTATGACATGACACTGACGTCATGTGCATACATTATACCAACACATCACCTCAAAATTAGGAGGCATCCACGTGGTACTGAAGTCTTTGCAGACTGAGATTAAAGCTCCATGGTCACAGACACGAAAGCAGAGATGTCCATCTCTTCAATGCCACTTTTTCGATTGATTTTAATATTCCTGACTAATTTATCAGCAGGGCAGAGACTATGTGTTCGCGTGGCAGGCAACACGTTGCTAGCGGGTCATAGAGCAACCGCTGTGGTGGGACTTGATCTGTGCCTTGCTGCCTCATCAAGTTGGGGGGGGGGGGGGGGCGGTTGATCTGTGTATGGTATATATACACATACATGTATACTGTATTTGTATTTGGGTGCATTCAGTATCGATTCGAATTTCATTTTCTTTCTTCTCTTGCATCTCATCTCAGATTCTGCTTTGAACATCCTGCCAAGCCCCGTGCCTTTGCACAATTCCACCCCATCTAAGGTTTTCAGCTCTTTCCTCAGCACAGCCCCGTCCTCTTTCCTCGACGATTCAGTCCAGTCCGGCAATGCCTTTAGCTCGTGCTGCAGTCCTGTCTCGCGCGATTTGGGCGAGACCGAGGACTCCATGGAGTCCGAGGAACCGGATCAGACCAAGAGTTCTGGGGGCTCTGGGGGTAAGCGTGTTGGTGTGAGCGATGAGCATTCAGGGGAGCGCAAGATCAAGCGCCGAAATCGGGACGTTTATGCCTCGCAAGACTACGACTAGCTCTTAAATACAGAGAACATGAAAATGCTTGCTTTGTAAAATGTTTTTATTACTGTGTTCATTTTATTTTGGACAGTTGAGGCAAAAAAAGAAGAAAAAAAACCATTGTGGATGGAAAGGGTGACCGTGTACATAGCATGATGGTGTTGCTGAGCAAATGACTGCAACAACAACACAATATGCATTTAAGGCCATTTTCCCTGCTAGAGCAGGGGTTAGCCTTGCGGTCCCCATGACAATCTTCTCCATTTTGCCCTATTTTCTGCATCTCTCCTTGTTAACCCCCTTGCCCGCATTTCTTCTTCCACCATCTTTAGCCAAGTCTTTCTCGGTCTTCCCCGTCCTCTACTTCCTTCTGCATTAATTTCCATCACTCTTCTCAACCAGTCACTTTCATCCTTCCTCAACACATGACCAAACCATCTCAACCTGTTCCTCTTCACAGCATCAATCACAGGCAATATTCCCATCATCTTTCGCAATTCATCATTTGTCTTCCTCTCTCTCAACGATACTCCGCACATCAATCGAACCATTCACATTTCCACCCTTTCCAGCCTTCGTTGCTGCTCTACGTTCATTACCCATGTCTCGCTCCCATAAATCATAACACTTCTCACACATGCAGCATACACCTTTCCCTTCAGCTTCAGCGACACTCTCGTCCTCATCAGCACGCCACTCGGTTCCCGAAACTTCTTCCATGCACATCTCACTCGAGCAACCATTGCTGAGTCTGATCCACGGTCTCCATTCAGCATGTCTCCGAGGTAGCAAAATGTTTTCACACCTTCCAGCTTCATGCCGTCTCCAAGATCCAACTCAACATTTCCTCCATCTGCAGCTCCCTCTGTGCACACCTTACATTTGAATGTAGCTGCCACACTGGCAAATGACCCTCTCAGACCACGACATTTTTGATGAACCCACTCAGCGCACATTGTACATTGAATGGAGTTCACTCCGACACCCTTCCTGCACACAGCACACGGCCACTTCCCAGTTCTTTCCACCTCACCACATGCTTTACCACTTGCCATCACCTTCGTCTTTCCGATATTCACCTTCAGACCTTTTGTCTCCATATATTCCTTCCACTTGTTCATCTTTTCCTTCAGTCCATCCATACTTTCCGCAATCAACACCAGATCATCTGCATACAACAACTCCCATGGTAAACCCTCCTTTATGTTCTGAGCCAGCACCTCCATCACAGCTACAAATAGTAGTGGACTTAGTACCGACCCCTGATGCACTCCCACCTTCACCTCAAACTCACCACTGTTCCCATCCTTCGTCCTTACAGCTGTGTGCGCTCTTTTGTACATTGCCATCACTACTCTGATAAACCATTCCTCCACTCCTAACTTCCTCAATGCCCATGTCAATACTTTGCGTGGAACCCTATCGAATGCTTTCTCCAGATCAACAAACCCAAAAAACAACTTCTTCCTCTTCTCCATGTACTTCTCCTGCAACTGCCTCACAATGAAAAGCGCATCTGTCGTTCCTCTTCCTGGCATATATCCAAACTGCATTTTGTCGTTCTTCACTTTCTTCCTTATCCTCCTCTCCAACACCCTTTCCAATACCTTCATTCCATGCTCCAATAACTTTATCGCTCGGTACGAGCCACTCTCCAGAGGGTCACCTTTCCCCTTGTATAGAGGGACGAGGGTACTCAGTTCCCAGTCCACTGGAATGCGGCCCTCTTTCACCACCAGATTACAGATCTCTGTCATTCTCTTCACACCCCAACTTCCTGCTGCCTTCAACATATCTCCCACAACTCCCGTCGGCCCTCCCGCTTTTTCACTCTTCATTGCTTTTATCGCTTCCTCAACTTCCTTCTCAGTTATCGTCTCTGCCGGTCCTAAAACTGGGTTACTCTCTATGTTACCATCCCATTCATTCTCTGTATTCAACAGCATTTCCATATATCTTTTCCATCTTCCTTTCATTCCATCTGGGTCGACAACGATTTGTCCCACTTCATCCTTCAAGCAACTCACCCCCATCACATCACACCTCTTTCGCTATGTGCTTTGCAATCCTGAATACTGCTTTCTGACCCTCTTCCGAATCCAAGCGTTCTCCGAACATTTCCTACATGCCTCCTGCGCCTTTGCTACCTCTTTCTTTGCAGCCTTCCTGGCTGCCTTATAACTTTCATGCTCTGCTGTTTCTGCTCCCGTACCCTTCGCCTTCTGCCACTCCTTGAACTTCTTCCTCTTCTCGTCAATCCTCTTTCCAACTTCATCATCTCACCACCATGTTTCCGAGTGCCTCGATGGTCCTTTTGTCCATCCACATACCTCACCAATGGCTCCCAACAGACTAGCTTTCATTGACATCCAACCACTTTCAAGCTCAACCACATTATCCTCTACCCTACTCAGCCTCTCTTTTAATGCCTCCCTTACTGTCACCTCTTTCAACCTCCACACCTTCATTCTTGGTTGGTACTTCACCCGCCGAGCTCTCCTCGCACGTTTCACCCTTATGTCGCAGACAACCAAGTGGTGCTGTGAAACAGCCTCCTCCCCCGGGATCACCTTTGTGTCCCAGAGGTGCGCCCTATCTCGCCTACGCACCATCAGGTAGTCAACGGTTGTCGTCGACCCACCTGACGTGTATGTAACAAGCTTATTATCCTCTTTCTGGAACTGAGCATTACAAATCAACAAATCAGCTCCATCAGCAAACTCCAAAATCCTTTCACCTTCTCCATTTCTCACACCATATCCGTAACCCCCATGAACTTCCTCAAAACCATCCATACTCCTTCCCACATGTCCATTCAGGTCTCCTCTCACCACAACAACTTCCTCATCTTTCACGTTTTCCATCAGCTTCTCTATCGCACACCAGAACTTGTCCTTCTCTTCATTGCTTCGACCAACCTGCGGAGCATATCCCGAGATGACGTTCACCAAGAGCTTTCCAATCGTCATTTTCACCATCATCAACCTATCACTCACTCTAGTCACACTCGCCACACTGTCTACAAACTCCTCAGAAAACAGGACACCAACACCATTCACGCCCTCCGGGCACCCTTACCACGCAAACTTGTATTTCTGTCCCTGCCTACCCTTCACCATTCTCACACCACTTCCCTTCCATCTCGTCTCTTGCACACAACATATGTCCACTCTTCTTCTGACCAATACTTCCACCACTTCTCCTGATCTCCCTGTCATTGTCCCTACATTCCATGTCCCAAACCTCAGAAACCGATCTCGACTTCGGGCTGCACCCTGCCCTGCCCATATGTAGTTGTAATTGTCATGGTTCTCTTTTTTGAGGCAATATTTTTTATGGCCGGATTCCCTTCCTGACGCCAACCCTCTTAGTCGTCTCTTACGACACGCAGGGATACGGTGTACCTATTCTGACCAGGGTACACACTGGGAAACGTTTAAAACATGGAAATTTGGGGGGGGGGGGGGTGGGGGGAGGGCGGAGGGGCGGCGTCAGCATCACGGCTGCGGTTTAAACATATTCCAACAATATCCAAACAGAACCATGAAAACCATGAAAAACAATCTGGGAAAAGTCTCCAAGCGAGAACGTGGATTTGAGAAAGAAGGAGCAGAGGTGGAAGAAAAACGAGATACAGGGGGCGGGGCACCAGTTGAGACGAGGAGGAGAGCGAACAAACATGTCCGGGAGGAGAGAAAGAATCAATATAGAATTATTTGTCTAGGGAGGTGAGGTGAGGGGGAGAAAATAAAATAAAAGAAACGAGCAATACAGTGAAGGAAAGAACCCAAATCGACAAAACACCGACGGGGGGAGGGAAGCCCCAAGTTACCAGGCCGCGCACGAGGTACGACCCAGAAAACGATTAACTACACACAAGTTTGTACGAATTACAAACCAATACCAACCAGAAACACACAATAACACGTACACAGCAAAATAACCAGTGGAAATTTGACAAAGACAAGAATGGGAAAACACTTAAACTTCAATGCCGTGGAGAGCTCGAAGTACGCTTCACTCGCCCGAGGAACCGGACTTCGGCTTCAGCCAGAGGAACCGGCTGAGCAAATGACTGCGTTGCCTCGTATTTTAGAGCATTGTTTATTTTTAGGTTTACTCTCCATGAAATGGAGAGGAAACCTATTTTTACTGCTAGAGTTTTTCTTATTAGGTTTACTCTCCATGAAATTGAGAGGAAACCTATTAATTACTGCTAGAGTTTTTCTTATTAGGTTTACTCTCCATGAAATCCATGAAATGGGATTTTTTCCCCAGATGCTCAGTTAAAAAAACTCAGATTGCAAAAAATTTCGAAGTCATTCGTCACATGGTTCGGCCGCCATCTTGTTTTTCGTGAAAAAACACAAAAAACCCTTTTTCTCCGCAACGGCTGAACGGATCGAGCCCAAACTTGGCATGCGTATTCGCATACCCATGACGAACAAAAAAGTCAATCAGCACGACGTCATCCGACACATGGTTTCAGAGTTATAACGTTTTAAAGCTCAAACTAGAAATGGTATCACCTCTATAATTTGTGGATATCGAGTGGAAACTTTACACAAATGTTCCTCATGGGGGGATGTTTCAATGTTACTTGAGACGTTTTGATAAGTCACATGGTTTGGCCGCAATAAATAATTGAAGTTAAATTTTAAAAAGCTTGTAACTCTTGAACCACTGCATGGATCGACTTGAATTTTTAATGCAATGTAGCTCTCATAAAGCGGAAGAAGTGTGCAAAATTTCAAAATGATTGGATGTACGGTCTCGAAGCTATCTATATAATAATAGCGTAAGGACTCGACTTTGTTATCCCTTTTACGCCGCACCCAGTGACCCGATGCCCACGGCACTAATGGATTTACGATCTACGAACCGCGCTCTTTGTTTATCACGTACAGCCATACTCGAAAAATCTGAATTAGCCGACGGTGTGGCCCAAAAGCATCCGATTAACTGCCAATACGACGCCATCTTACGGCGCCATCGTATTGGCGTCTGCTGGGCGAAGGCGAAGCAAGCCGTCCGCTGATTGGACAGGCGAAGGCGAAAGCAAGCCGTCCACTGAGTGGACAATCCAGAACATGCATTTGTGCCGGTGTCGGCGATCGTTGTTCATATATGCACTCTTCATTCTCATCTTTCTTCCTAACTCTTACTCGGACAAGCAAATCCCCTATGCCATCCGTAATGGTACACTCTATCCATACACCACATCCTCCCTTCCGTGGATGTTCCACGGGTTTCGGCGAGTAAGTCTTTATTGTTGAAAGAAGAAGAAACACACCGTTTTGTCCTTCCAGAACGTGATCACGATAACGCGATCTCTCGCGGTCATTTCAACCTCAAATGAAATTCCAATTGCAGATTTGTCAATATATATATATATATTTTTTGTATTTTTTTTTTTGGTATACAAGGTCGAGGCTCGTGAAAGAGCGAACATTAATCACACAGAAAGACAAACCGACACATAAAACATATAACATCGGGAGCGGTAGACAAGATGGGGAGAGAGGGGGAAGGACACAAACACAACATTTGAGAGCAGGGACCGAGAGACATGGAGACATCTGAGATCTGAGAGAGGGCGAGGGCTTTGGGGGTGAGGGGGGCATGGGAAGGGTGCGGTGGGAGAGGTTTAAAACATATGGACACTGCCAGGACTTCCAGGAAAGAAGTTGGAATTTCAAACAAGGTGGATCTGGGGTGAATTAGCGGGGGTAGAAAAGATCAAGGTTTTGGATGGGGGAAGATAAGAGATGGTGGTGAACAGCTGTTTTAAAGACCTGGAGGGAGGAGTGGGGTGGGATTGAAGGGAGTGACGGAGTTTGTTCCAGAGGCGGGAGAAAAGAGGAATGAAAGAGTGAAGGTGAGCAGAGAGCCGAGATTTCGGCAGTTTAACCATCAGAGGGTTGCTGGCAGATCTTGTGCGACCTGTAGGAATATTTGGGGGACAGAGCACAGAGAGAGCTGGGGGTGCAAGGCCAGAGAGGAGTCGGTAGAAGACAGAAAGACCACCTACCTGCCTGCGGTGAGGGAGTGAAAGGCCCTCAGAGATAGCTTCATCGCGGGAGATTCCAATAATTCTGAAAGCTTTGGTTTCAACAGCGTGAAGCCGAGCTAGGTGTGAGGCAGGAGCACCGGCCCATAGGGGAGAACAGTATTCCATTGAGCTGCGGATGAAAGCCTTGTATGTGGTGAGGAGCTCAGGTGTGCCGAGGAAGGACTTCGCACGACGGAGGATGCCCAGTCGGCGACTGGCTTTGGAGGCCAGCTTGGAAATGTGGTTTTCCCAAGAAAGATCATGGCAGATAGTGAGACCCAAAAGCTTGAGCGACAGAACTTCTTGGAGAGGATTGTTGAGAAAGTAGATGGGAGGGTTGTCCATTCGATCTTTTCGGAGAGACATAGTAAGAGTGTGAGATTTGTCAGGATTGAAAGACATGTTCCACTTGTTTGACCAGTCTGTGATTTTGTCCAAGTCTTCAGAGAGTGAGGAGGCTGCAGACTGCCGATCTGAGGGAAGAGGAATGGAGCGGCAGAGAGTGGAGTCATCAGCAAAGAGATAGAGAGGATTTTCAAGAGAGTCAGAGAGATCATTGATGAAGACCAGAAAAAGCATGGGGCCCAGAACACTGACTGCCTTGGGGAACTCCAGCCTGAACAGGAAGAGGAGATGAGAGAAACCCATTCAGGGCCACACGTTGACGACGACTAGAGAGGAAGTCCGCCATCCATGCGTGGAGATTTCCATGGATACCAAAGGAGGAGAGTTTGGTGAGCAGAGCGGGGTGCCAGACCGTGTCGAAGGCACGTGATATGTCGAGGGAGACAGCTCTAATTTCCTGTTTGGCATTGAGGACCTCCATCCATTGTTGAGACAGCAGAAGCAGCATGTCCAGAGTAGAGTGACCTGGTCTGAAACCAAATTGATGATCAGAGATCAAGCCATTGGAGAAGAGGAAATATTTCATATCCGAAGCAATGATGGATTCCATGACTTTGCTGATAATTGGGAGAAGCCTGATTGGTCTGTAGTTGCTAGGATCTGTTTTTGCACCTTTTTTGTGCAAAGCGGTGATGTTGGCTGATTTCCAAGCAGATGGCAGTTGACCTTGAGCAAAAGAGAGGGTGAAGAGAACAGAGAGAGGGTGAGATAGAGTGGCAGAGCAGGATTTTAGGACCCGTGGGCTGATGCCGTCGGGTCCAGTTGCAGAATCAGAGTCGAGGGTTGACAGAAACTTTTCCACCTTGTCAGGAGGAAAGGACACGGAGTCCAGGAGCAGCAGGGTACGACTGGGTATGGTGGGTACAGAGAGGGATGGGTTTGGGACACAAGATTTAGAGGCAAAGACAGAGTTGAGGCATTCAGCTTTTTCACGTGCGGAGTCAGCTGTGTAGCCGTTTGAGGTAAGGGATGGGATGGAGGGGGAACAAACACCAGAAACAGATTTGACCAGATGCCACCAGGATTTGGAAGAGGGAGACAGATGAGAGAGTTCGGTCTTGAGAACGGAGAGATATTGTTTCCTGGCTCTCCTGAGGGTGGACACACACTTGTTTCGGGCTTTGTGAAAGGAAATGAGATTTCCTTCCGTTGGATTTGCTTTCCAGGAGACTAAGGCAAGTTGTTTCTGGGCAACAGCCTCACCACAAGATTCCGTGTACCATGGATGGGAGGAAGGGTATGACAACTGAAGACGAGATGGGATAAATCTGTGCATGAGAGAGAGCAATTTACTTTGGAAGAATTCCCAGGATGAGTTGATGTCAGAGGTGGTTGAGATGGGAGACCTGTCCAGATGATTGATGGCTGCTTGAAGACCGTGCCAGTTGGCCTGAGTGAAATGCCAGACTCGTCGACGCTGAGCAGGCTCCCTGAGGATGGTCAGAGAGATGTCCACTTTAACAAGGACATGATCAGATGATCCGATTGGAGCAGAAGAAGAGCAGCAGACATTTTCAGGGAAGTTAGTCATAACCAAGTCCAGAAGAGAAGATGTTCCGTTGACTGAGATCCGGGTCGGGAAATTGACAGATTGTGTCAGTCCCAGTGAGTCGCAGAAGTCCTTTGCTGATGAGCCATGGCTGGTGAGAGAGGTACCCACACCCAGCCAACTGGCATGATGACAGTTGAAATCACCACATATGAGGAAGCGAGAGTTGGGATGAGTAGATAGAAGTTGGTCCATATTATCAGACAGCGAGATGTAGATGGAGTCATCACTGTTTGGTGGACGGTACAACACACATATGAACAAGAGGTGGGAGCGAAGGGGAAGCCGTAGCCAGAGGTATTCCTGGGGGTGAGGTGGAGAGAGTGCAGTGCAGGGCGAGTGAGGAAGAGAGTTTTTGATAAAGATAGCAACCCCACCTCCAGGACGAGGCTCAGGTCTATCATACCAGAGGAGGGAGTAGCCCGGGAGAGATACTAAGGAATCAGAGACATCATAAAGGAGGAAAGTTTCTGTTAAGCAGATCACGTCTGGTTTGACAGAAGCAACCTGTATGGAGAGATCAGTTAAGTTTGAACGAAGGCCCCGGATGTTTGAGGTCCATACCGTTAATGAAGAGGAAGGGGGAGCATCAGATACAGAACAGGGGGTAGGAGGGGTAGGGTAAGATGTGGAAGAGGTGGAAGAGGTAGGGAGAGCTGTTGAAGGTGTGTCAGAGATTGCAGAATAGCTCGGAGAAAGGGAAGGATGGGGCGGACAAAAGGTTTGATGGTGATTGGGTGAGGCACAATGAGGTGTTATTTGAGGAGGGGGAAGAGCGAGGCAGAAGGTTGGGGGAGATGGAGGTGAGAGTTGGAAGGGGGAAGAAGCGGGGAGGACGCTTTGAGGAGTGGGAGTGAGAGGGGGGAAATTGAGAAGCAATGAGGGTGGGGAGATTTGAAGGGGAGGGGCAAGGGGGGAGTTTGGGAGGGAAGTGACGAGGGGAGGGATTTGAAAGGGATGGGATATGGGGGAGATTTGGAGGGGAGGGGTGAGGGAGGAGTCTAGGAGGGGAGGGGCGAGGAGGCATCTTGGCGGGGAGGGGTGAGGGGGTAGTTTAGGAGGGAGGGGGCAAGGGGGGAGATTTGAAAGGGATGGGTGATGGGGAAGATTTGGAGGGGAGGGGTGATGGGGAAGATTTGGAGGGGAGGGGTTATGGGGAAGATTTGGAGGGGAGGGGTGAGATTGGATTTTAGAAAGTGTACGATTTATGGGAGACGAACATTTATTGCAAAATGAGTTTCTTGTGACCTTCGAGTTAAAAATACGTTTAAGGACGCTGGATGGAGGATGGAGTGCAGGAGAGTTTAGGGAATGTAGAAAAAGGGCACTATAGGGGATGGATATTTTTTTGGGGATGAATTGATTTGGTGAGCAAGTCGAAAGCAGCCTTTTAAAGAAGAAGAAAAAGGTGTTATATTACGGAATACATAACTTGAGGGGAAAGTGTAAATATTGAAGGTTAATAACAGTGAAAACTATCTGGGGAAATGGGGGAGAAACACGGGTCGAAGAACGAACGAACGAATAAGAATGAATAAACGAATGAGAACAGAGAAGGAAATGTTTTTTGTTTTTTTTTTTGTTTTTTTTTTTGAGTTGAGATTTACACAAGGAAGTAGGCTATGAGTGAAAAGACTGCGAATACAGAGAACGAAAGTTATTGGATCACAAACGACGGACCGCTGCGAGAAAAAAAACAAAGCCTCAAGGTTGTACAGTGTACACTGTACAAGACCTCAAGACACGACACAAATTAACACGATTTTCAATACAGGCATGAAAGATTTGCACCGAAAAATCTTCGTCGGGACACAATATACGTACAACACCATAAATAAATACAGTTTTAACGAAAATACAAATGGGAACAAACACTTAACTTCGATTTCATATCGTTCGTGACGCGGCAAAGGCCTTGCTCGTGACGCGGCAAACAGACGATCAATTTATGAAAGATAAACACCGAGAAACAACCAAAGTTGCACACAATAACTTCACACACCGAAAGATAAATACAGTTTCGACAAAATACAATTGTGAACAGACTTGACTTCGAAAAACGTGGAGACCGTGTGGAGCTTCGAAAATCCCTGCCCAGATGAGGCATATTAACAAACGAATGAAACAGATTTGGTCAAATTCTGACTTTTTTTCACTTGATCGCATTCGACACAAAGTTTTGAGCTACTAAAGAAGAAGATGTCCTTCGAGGACGTGATCACTATCACAAGATCTCCCGCGGTCATTTCAACCTCAAATGAAATTCCAATTGCAGATTTGTCAATAGAAGAGGCATATTAACAAACGAATGAAACAGATTTGGTCAAATTCTGACTTTTTAAAACTTGATCGCATTCAACACAAATTTTTGAGCAACTGAAGAAGATGTCCTTCCAGGACTTGATCACTATCACACGATCTCCCGCGGTCATTTCAACCTCAAATGAAATTCCAATTGCAGATTTGTCAATAGAAGAAGCATATTAATAACCGAATGAAACAGATTTGGTCAAATTCTGACTTTTTAAAACTTTATCGCATTTCACACAAAGTGAGAAACTAAAGAAGAAGAAGAATCCTTTGGCTTCTTAGATAAAATAAATAATTCTGTCTCTGCAATTTCTGGCTAATTTTCTTTTTAAAATAGCTTTTTCTGCAATCAGTGCATGGATTGACGTGTGGATGTGTATGTGGGTGTGGGGGGGGAGGGATGTGTGTGTGTGTGTGTGTGTGGGGGGGGGGGTTGGTGTGTGTGTGGTGGGGGGTGGGGGGGTCTGTGGATGTGTGTTTATGTGTGTGTATGTGGGTGGGGGGTAGGGGGAATGTGTGTGTGTGTGTGTGTGGGGGGGGGGTGGATATGTGTGTATGTTGGGGGGTGGGGGGGTGTTGGGGTGTGTGTGTGGAGGAGGGGGGGTTGGATGTGTGTGTGGGTGGAGGGGTTGTGTGTGTGTGTGTTTGTGTGTGTGTTGGGGGTGGGGGTGTGTGTTTCTGTGTGTGTGTGTATATGTGGATATGCGTGTGTGTGGGTGTGGGGATGTGCGTGCGTGTGTGTGTGGGGGGGGGGGGGGGGTGGATATGTGTGTATGTTGGGGGGTGGGGGGTGTTGGGGTGTGTGTGTGGAGGAGGGGGGGGTTGGATTTGTGTGTGGAGGAGGGGGGGGGGGGTTGTCTGTGTGTCTCTGTGTGTGTGTGTGTGTGTGTGTGTGTGTGTGTGTGTGTGTGTGTGTGTCTCTGTGTGTGTGTGTTTGTGAATGAAAGAGAGGGATAGAATTGTGAGGAACAGAAATGAAAAAACGAGGTGTGTGTGTGTGTGTGTGTGTGTGTGTGTGTGTGTGTGTGTGTGTGTGTGTGTGTGTGTGTGTGTGTGTGTGTGTGTGTGTGTGTGTGTGTGTGTGTGTGTGTGTGTGTGTGTGTGTGTGTGTGTTGGGGGTGGGGTGTGTGTGTGGGGGTGGAGAGATGTGTCTGTATAGGCGGGGGGGTGGGGGTTGGCGTTGGTGTGTGTGTGTTTGGAGGGGTGTGCGTTTGGGGGGAGGGGTGTGGGTTGGGGTAGGGGGGATGTGTGTGTGTGTGTGTGTCTGGGTTGTATCCAAGGGGTTTGTGTCAAAGCATGTCCAATGAAAAGTGGGGTTGTATGAAAAGTGGGGTTGTATGAAAAGTGGGTGCGAGTAAACCGGTCATCACTGCCAGCAGTTTTTAAGTGGCAGTTCTAGTTATTATTATTCTTCCACCGTATTTTGCACCTCTGAAAACTTCATAATTAATGTTCTCAGCAACCCTTGGTCAGATTGACAGGAAATTTCATCAAATGATCGTCTCTGCTGGTATAATTTTTTAATGCTAATTATGACGTCATAGGTCACGTGGTATGGGCGCCATCTTGTAAAACACATTCAACTTTGCCCCGCTGTATCTCCGAAACGGCTCAATGGAAAAATTTGATGAATGGCTCATTCCAAAGAACTCTGCAATGGGAACAAAAGACATGTGTATCGAGTATATTAAAAATGCTAACGTTAAGAGGTTAGAATTCGTCAAACAAAATTTTTTGTCAAGATGATTGGATGTACGGTCTCGAAGCTATAAGTCTTTATTGTTGAAAGAAGAAGAAACGCACCGTTTTGTCCTTCCAGAATGTGATCACTATCACACGATCTCCCGCGGTCATTTCAACCCTAAATGAAATTCCAATTGAAGATTTGTCAATAGGTGAGGAATATTAACAAACGAATGAAACAGATTTGGTCAAATTGGTGTGTGTGTGTGTGTGTGTGTGTGTGTGTGTGTGTGTGTGTGTGTGTGTGTGTGTGTGTGTGTGTGTGTGTGTGTGTGTGTGTGTGTGTGTGTGTGTGTGTGTGTGTAGGGGTGTGCATGTGGGGGGAGGGGTGTGTGTGGGGGGGATGTGTGTGTGTGTGTGTCGGGGTTGTATCCAAGGGGGTTGTGTCACAGCATGTCCAATGAAAGTGGTGTTGTATCAAAAGTGGGGTTGTATCAAAAGTGGGGTTGTATCAAAAGTGGGGTTGTATCAAAAGTGGGGTTGTATCAAAAGTGGGGTTGTCTCAAAAGTGGGGTTGTCTCAAAAGTGGGTGCGAGTAAATCGGTCATCACTGCCAGCAGTTTTAAAGTGGCAGTTCTCGTTTATTTTATTTTTACCCGACTTAAATGAGCTTTGCTGTGAAAATGCAGGAGTTTACAGTAATAAGCAGTGCAGTGGAACCTCTTTCACTTTGCTCTAATTGGGTTCGAAACTTACAGTTCAATGTCTTGTGTGTTTCGGAATGCATACCCATTTATGTCCACCTGCGCACACAAGAAGGCCAGCCACTTGATCCAGAACGAGTGGTCGATTTTTGGTAGAGTGTGGTAAACCAGCATTTTATCTTTGAAATTTAAAAATACTCTTAACGAGAGGATTTTTGTCTTTACAAGAGAGATGGGGTGTGTCTGTATGTGCCATCCTCCATCGACTGTTCAACAGGTCTGTAGCGCATGGCACATTCATCGTCGTTTTAAACTTTTATACGTTTTTCTTTCATTTCTGCCCGAATTTTAATCGTCTGCTTTGTGAAATAAAAGCATAAATCTTTCTCGTTTTTTGCTTCCTTCGTACTTCATGTTTCCTTTTGAGGTGAATTGGATTTCTCTGTTACTCTGGATTGGGTTTGGTTTATTGTGTTGTGCCAACCTGGAACCTAGCCTGGTGTGGGCTTAGCGGTTAGGGTGCCCGCTTGGGATCCTTGGGTTCGAATCCCGGTTGATCGCTGAATTAACACCAGGTGGTTGACTCAGCCTGTCATCCTTCCGAGGTCGGCAAATCGAGTACCAGCTCACTGGTAATTCCCTGCGTGTCGTAAGAGGCGACTAACAGGGTTGGCCGCAGGAAGGGCATCAGGCCATAAAACATTGCTTCAAAAAGGGGCACGGTGCCCGAAAAAGACCAACCCCTGCTCTGCGAAGAAAAATGTTCTCTGAAGGCGGTTCTTTCAACCTGGAACCTAAACGGGCACTGGACACGCACCTCAATTACCTGGAATGAGCGAAGCGAAAAGTGGGGGTAAGCAAGTGGTACACTTTGTCTCTCTGTCTGTCTTTCTGTCCACAAACGTCAGTTTATGATGGAGGAACAACTTTATCTCAATTGAATGTTATATTTTGAACACTAGTCGGAACATTGATAGGAAGACAAGTTTGCTGTTTTACCGTACTTCTATACTACAAAAAGAGTTCCAGACCCCTTTATACCTTTTGACACCATGAAGGCTCTGTAGTCGAATTTCTTTATTCTACCACTAAAACTTCAAGAAACTCGTTTTAACAAAATCAATGTTTTATTGACTTTTGAGAGTTTTTGCTGTATAAATAAACGTACTAATTCCAGATCTTAATGACGTCGTTCTGCCGGTCGTAGCTGGAGCTCCTTCTCGTTGTTGACCAGTCTCTCCAGTTGCTTGACCAGTTTAACTGGTCTTCAGTTTTTCACTCCTCTCCAGTCGCTCTCCCAGTTTCACTCTATTTCCAGTTGCTCTCTCTCCGTTATAAAGCAAAAACTCCTTTGATTTTACGAGCATGCAGGGGTCAACCCAGGGGTGAATACCCCTGGGACATGAGAGCTTGCAAGCGTCTCTGCTTCTCATCCAAAAGCCTTACTTGGCTCTTTTGGGTTAACTGTCTATATTGGGAACTAAAAAACTACATACTCCCTCCAAGAGGTCACTTTCTTATGACCTGCCTGAGGGGGAATTTGCCCAGGCCTGGGGTTGTCGGAGATGACAAAAACTATTCCAGAGATAGCACATTTCTGTTCTGGCTCCATAAATGGAACAAAGGCTATTTTGACAGACACAGATGCTGTCTTTAATTATATTGGCTCTAGTCCCAAGACTCTTACTCAGTTAACAGTTCAACATATTCCATTTTACACAAGATCACATTAAGATATATTTTAGCAATATTGTCAATAAGAATATTTATTCCACAGTCCCTGATTTTTTCTTTTTGTTTATATTAACCATTAATCTAAACATTACCACATTAAATATTCAAACCACCAATTTGGTAATTCAATTTCCTAAGGCATACACCGTCATTCTGGAAGAATTGTGATCACAAAACATTTCCTTGTTCATTGACTCTTTTCATGCTGATAATTCAATTCAACTCATTTGCATAAAGATCACAAAACATTTCACCTTTACCAAAACACAATAATTTCAGTTCATCATTAAAATAATAAAGCGTCTGCAACATTTGGCAAAACGTTTGCCCTCAATCAAATATTGACTTTCTTTGTTTGAAAAAAAGGGGCTGATCACTTGTGTTTGAAATTCAAGCATGAAACATTTTTCTTCTGATGTCTTCATAGCACCTACACTATTTGCGTAGGATTTTCTGCTGTTGTGATAGCTGGGCAGAGTCATAAACTGACCCTGCTTTCCACGCATCATCCTTGCCACTCTTGCTGTGAGCCATAGTAGATTTGAACAAGGCCTCCATCCAGTTGTAGTCGACTTGCCTCCCCACTCATCGTGAGTATGGAGCAAGTGTTGATGTGATGTTGATTGGCCAGCAAGATGTGGAGCAGGGACGCCAGATGCATCCACAATGATGTTGGGACCATGGTGTTCAAGTCGTCCATGGTCCATACCAGGAGCAACCAGCAGAATCGTGCACAGCTGTTGTGAAGGAAAAGGCGCAGCCGTTCGCTTGCAGCTCCATGCTGGCTCCCCGGAAGTTGCTGAAGTAATGACACACGTCACCGCATCCCGTAGAAGTTGCAGGTAAAATGTCATCGTCCTGCAATTGCTGATGTGATGAATGTTCGAGGTATTCGAACAAAAGTAAGTGATCGCCCTTTTTCATATGTTGCAGTGTGATCCAGACAAATGGTCACATAATTTTCCCTTGGTGAAGGTAAACATCCATCTTACAAAGGAGTATGTCTTCATCATTCTTTGAGAAGGAGGGTGTATGCCAAGATTAACTTCATTTCTTCACAAATTTTCCTTTCTCAAACTTCTTCCCACATGTCGTTATCACTCCATTTGGGATGTGAACTTGTCTTTCCTTTACTCAGCCACATTTATATCTGCTCTCCACACAGATTGAATCAGATGGGGTACATCATAACATGAAATCACTATATATATATATTTTTAACTCATCATGTATATCTTATAACAACTTCACACGAATAATATTCAAATCAGGTATGTGTTTTATACTACTAAACTAAGAATAGCATCCACAATTGCTTTCAGGTTAATATAATTCACAAATTAAACTCATGCAGGTATTGTAACACAGCTCAAAGAAAATAAATGCATTAATAATGAGTATATATGATTGAAATCACAAACAGGAATATCTAATTCCCAACAAGTCTTGCAAACAAGCAAACTATGCATAATGTATTATTATCATAGTCCTCCCCACTTTTTGTTTTTCTTTAACAGTGTAACTTGTGGTGATATGAGTTCATCGATCTTGTAAAACGGACACAATTCACAACATTGTGTTATGCCCTTATTTTAACTCTCCTGTATTCATTTGCAACATCACTTGATTCAATCTTTGAATCTCAGTATTCATGTCGCCATAGAAGTCTTCCTCTTGTGGTTCCACATTTATTTCCTCATTTGTTGCGTCTTTTATTTAATCTTTTGTGGCTGCTTGCACTATCATAGTGTTGTTTGTTATCTTATTCAAACCCACCGTCACGAAGGTTTTCAAGCAAGCCATCATTAAAACTATTGCCAATATAACTACTAATCCAATGAACAAGTATTGGAGTATCTCAGCTGCTACTCCTCCCAATGTGTTTTCCAGCCATGCAAAGGCACCCCCTTTCACATAATCGTGATATTTTGCTCCCTCTCATCTTATTGTATTGGCTATGTTATAAACGTCTCCCGAATTATCAGGTATGTATGTACAACAATCTGTACCAATCACTGCGCATGTACCTCCTTTTTCTGCTAACAGCATATTGTCGCGTAACCGTGATTAACACCACAGAGTACGGATGACCGATTTGCGAGACTTTAACTCCCGAGGCGAACACTCAATGGCGGACTCACGTTCAACACCAACGCGCGAAATGGCGGGACGCAGCGAAGGCTCCGCAGCCTTATCTATTAAAATGAAACACCCAGGAAACTGCGTTCAAATATGTACAGAAAATAATATAAGGATTTATTATTAAAAGTAAAGCCAGTGAAAAAGCACGCGCCGGTAATACTAATAACTAAATCGGGACGTCCCCACACGACTGATATCAGACACAAACGAGGGAGATTAATACGAAAATAACAAGTCACGTCGTGTACAGTGTACGCGGATTCGGGCTTATCTGTCTTTGTCGTCCTTGTGGCTGCCGTCCAACACCGCTCCTTTCGGCCCGATCGCACACCTCGCTCCAAGTTCCACGGCCCTCTGCCTCCGCCTCCAAGCGCCACCAGGCCTCGTCGGTCCAACGCAGGGCTGCACGAAGCAACCAAAAACCAAGTGCCAACTGCCAACTGCTGAGTGCCGAGTGCCAACTGCCAACTGCCGAGTGCCGAGTGCCAACTGCCAACTGCAACGAGCTGTGGTCACGAACTGTAGAAAATGGCACGAACCGTCAACTGCCACGAGCTCTCACTTCTCTCAACTGCCACTCCGGTACCGAACTGGGACGCTCTACTCAACTGTTCAACGAACTGGGACGACTCGAGATCAGATCTCAACTCAACTCGCGAACTCAGAGAGACTCAACTGTTCAACGAACTCCTCAAAATGGCGTCCGACCGTCGCATATATCTCTCCCCGATGACGTCACATTCGCGCACTCCTCAGCCAATCATATGGTCCCAACTCGCCGGTCACGCCCTCTACGGCATGCGACTCCTAACATCTCCCCCGTTACGCGACCCTGCGGTCCTGGCATAACACGTGCCGGCCCGGTTTGTAGGCCTTTGGAGGTGTACACGGTGGCGGCCAGCCGTGGCGGTGTTTTTGGCCTGGTTTCCTGTCAATTTAATACGAAGTCCTTGTCAGGGAAAGGGGATTATTTAATGTTGCGCTAAGGACCTAACTAATGTTTATGTGGTTTGCAGTGCCATAAAGGACAAAGGTTTGATTACTAGGTGATACTCACAGGGGCGTTACCTTTAACCCCTCACTATTTAACACTCGAATCTCCAGGTAGATCCACACTCATACATCTTACCCCGACAACCGCCTAAACATCAAGAACTTATTACATGTAGAGTCCCTGTCACGACAGCCGAGTACCTACCTATTCAGATCTACCTAGCTCTAGATGTTGCATTACCAAATTCATAACACAGCCCCCCCCCTGGAACCGTAGCTCCTGCAAGGTTCACCGCAGGGCTACCATTCCAGCCTTAACACTTACTGTCACACACTTAATTAACCTACGAAATAAATCAGGAAGGGCTGTGGGAAGTGAGTCGGACTACCTACCTACACTTCCTTAACATGCTGAACCCCTTAACCATCATGCAAGTATGTACATCTTCTTCCTTGTTCCTGTGGAGGGGGGAACAAACAACACACCAAAACTCCTACCTTATCCACAAACTTAACCATCTTACCAAAAACTCCAAACTCTAACCTTTGTACATACCCCGGTCTACAGACCGCGTCCCCCGGTGGATGCCACAAGACTCAACCTTACCTGCGGGGCCATCCCCAATGCATCCCACTAAATTTCCACGGGCCCCGTCCAGATGTTACAGGTGAGTGACACGGCTCGGTGGATTTCGCCCACATTCATGCAACACAGACCCCTTAACCACTCATTCTCATTCCATAGGTCATCAAGGCATTGCAAAAATCAACAAAGCACTTATTCCCAGTACACCCCCTGCAGGACCATGGCATTGATGTCATTCACGTGTGTGTGCATTCCTCAACTAGGCAGCGGGGAGGTACCGCACAAAAGATGGTGGGGGCGCATCAGGCTGTGGTGCCCGCAGTCCCAAAAACAAGTCAACCGACTTACAAATTCATTGCCCCCCCCCCTTTACCTCTTGGCCCCATGACAGCCCAACAGCCCCTTTCCGCCGTTACCTCGCCGGTGAGGGTCTCCACACACACCAGGCTCCTTTGCCTCCTGCTTTCACGCAGCAACACGGGTCACCGGGGGACTTCCTCACCCCGCGGCGCCCAACCAGACCCTCCACCGACGAGCTCCAATTTCCAGTTACCACCGGCTGCCAGGGGTAATTGCCGCAGAGGGGGGCCCGCAGGCATCGCTCCTCAGAGCTTGCTCTGTACCTGCGGACACACACACCTTCCCCACCCACAAGACCCCAAAACACACTTCCTCCCCCACTGCCATTCAATTCTCCACACAACTCAGCACAATTCAGTACAATTCCATAGATGGTGTAAAAGGTGTTACAAGGCTTGCCATGGCCTGCTACATGTGAAATTCCATTCACAGTTCGAATCATTGAATCCTTACACATTTCCATTAGCACATTTCCAAAAAGCACAATTATCACCCTTCATTATCTCCAATAATCATCACACACTCTCCAGGTTCCACTCTCACGACCACATCAAAACACGTAACCACAATACAAAAACATACGCCACCCACAAGACACTGTGGCTCCCATTCCATCCCCTCACCGGCCATGTCATCACTCACACTCGCCTCCCAACTCCAATTTACATGTCCCCAATTTCCAAAGCAAGTCCTGAAGCCTGGGACAGTACTCCTCAAAGCACTCACCTTAAGTGCAGGTAGTTGCAGGTTGGTCAGGTTCGAAGTGCAATCCACCCATACAATTCCCAAAATTTCACATTGGGCCTACCAAATACTTCCAAATTTCTCTTTTGTCCCCACTACACTGGCAGGTATGTGGATCCGCATCCAACGGTGATCATCACTACACAACTACCTGTGGCCACGACAGCTCTGCACCTCTACCGTGCAAGGGTCACCGGGACAAGGTGAGCAGTCAAAACGCCAACATGGCCCATGAGTGTCCATAAGGGTGCGACCCACCATCCATCCTTCGGCCCCCCTGCGAGGAACACAGCTGCAGCAGCCCCAGCTGGCCAATGTGGTGAGCACTTGCTGCCACAACACACACTACCGCACACACAACCTCGGCCCTGGGGGGCACGGTCGCAGTGCGTGGCATCCCTACAGCCACGTCCCCTGCACCTCCCCATCATCCCCCAGTCCGACTACAGAACTGCAGCCCCCCAGTGCTCACCCACACTTGACCACACCAAGGTCCAGTCAACAGCCATGCTCCACCAGGAGACCCACCCAGAAGACATGGTCCACACACCTCGGACACGCACAGCACCACGTTGACCCTCAGGCTACACAACTACATCCCCATCATCCCGCGTCCCAAATATCAGCACAGTTGCCCCCGCAACCAGTTGAAAGCTGTGTCTTGCTACCCTATTAATTTCATCACAGCCTCCAACACTTTGGTCTACACACCTGGATCAATCATGGCGTCACTGTACAGTGTCCACCATGGCATTTCAAAATCCACCCTTAAATTTGCATCTAACCCACAGATTACCCATGCTAAACATTTGTCACATTTCACTAACCTCACCAAAGAAGGATGCTTTGCCATACACATGCCAGCCGAGCATGGCCCATATGCTCGGCTCGTTACACATCTCCCGATTCACATCCCCATGGCTCTCTTCCCAACCCGAGAGTCCATAAATCATAACGGAGCATCTGTGGAAGGTCACTCACACCATCACGTTCCACAGATGCCCCAATGGTTGTCCGGCAGGCTATCTCCATCCCTGTCCATTCGGTTTGACCCGCGTCCATCGACCAACACGGCATGGCAGGTCATCACATGCCAGTTGTCCCAAAGTCTCAGGGAGAGGGTGTCAGGTCGCATGCCCGGGTGATCACTACATCAGGCCCAAGCTGGCCATCTGCGGTGCCACCACCAAAGCGCGACCCACAACACCTCCCCCCAGTGGTCCTCAATATTTGCCATCCCAGGCTTGAGAAACCACCTCGGACCTCCCTGGAGGTCTTAACCCCCACCAGGGTCCGGTGACCCTGCCGGCCCGAGCCACCAGCTCGGACGGCGCCCCGACGGACAAGGGACGCCACACTCCACCAGACCCCCCGTGGGACCCAGGTCGTACCTCGACACCCAAGGCTGGACCCCACGTCCAAATCTCGCCATCACAGCCCCCCAGCTGGCCGGCATACCCAAATTCTGAAAGGGGCAACTTTTGCCCGAGGCCATCACCCATGACCTCTCCATGTCCAAATCCCGCAGCCCGGGGACCAATCCCCACCATGGCTGCTCCAAATCAATTTCCCATTGTAATTTTATTTTACATTTTATTTTACAAATTTTCATTCCCATTGCCAACCCGCAGCTGCAGGGAACAACCTCTACCACCGGTTGTTCTGCCCCTCCCTGCAGTTGATCCAAATTCCCTACAGGGACCAAATCTCCAGAAGCTCTATCTCCCGATCCTCCAAGATCCAAATCCAGCCCGGAGCCAACACACTCCCCCAACTGGTTGTCCAATTTTGGAGCCTCTGTTTCCAAATAGCAGTGTACAGTGAGCGTCCCCTCGGTCATTCCAACCACCTCCTCGAACCAACTCACCTCTTCCCCCAGACTCCTTTGGGCCTGAACAAGCTCTACCTCCATGGGACTGTCACAGGTCTCCAGCCGCTGGATCAAATCATCCTCATCATCATCATTAGAAATCATTCCTGGCCCCGCCAGGCTTTGATCAATATCCCCAATAAATACCCGGTCCGGCTCTATCGCATGGACCCCCAAAAACTCTACCCCCTCTTGCTCCGCACCACCGCCCTGGTGCTGCACAATTCCAAATTCATCCCCCGGTTGGGGTGTTGTGACATCCACACGGTCCCGATAAACAACCAGGCCAGAATGTGGGAAACATTCCCCATTACAACTCTCACATTCCAAATTTCCTTCCCCGCTCACCTGTGGACACTCCACGTTTACCTGCAGGCATTCCCCCTCTACCTGTACACATTCCCCATCCACCTGTGGACATTCCCCATCCACCTGTGGACATTCCCCATCCACCTGTGGACCTGCGGTCTCCCCATTTACTTCAATTGCCATTCCCTGTGCAATTCCCAATTTTGCCATTCCCGGCTCCTGAGCCCCGTGCACATCTGCATGGGCCGTACTCTCTCCTGTTCCCAATCTAGCTTCCCCCCATTCCGATTCAATTTTTGCCACCTTTGGCTTCTCCTGTGCCCCCATTTGAGTTTCTACTTTACCCTCAAATTTCCCCAGTCTGTCCGTAATTTGGTTTTGCACTCTCTCTTCTATGCCATCAATTCGTTCCCCCAGCTGCTGTGCCATTTCCCCAATTTTTCCTTCCAATTGTTCATTCCTTTCCTTTATTTCATTCCCTTGTTCATTCATTTGTTCATTCATCACCTCCATTTTTCCCTCCAATCCATCGATTTTGCTGACCATCCCTTTGATTTGTTCTTTCAATCCCTCCTTTAATCCTTCAATTTTATCACTCTGGGCATTCAGTTCCCCTTTTACCCCATCAATTTTATTTCCCAACCCATCAATTTTTCGAAGCAATTGACCCAACATCTGGTCGGTTGTCGGGGCCGTTCCTACTGCTCCCGACTCCCCGGTGGGGGAGGGGGATAAGTTGGTGCTCGGGACGAGGGAGGTTCCAAGGCTCACCTCTGCATCTAATTCCCCTATTTCCGGCTCACTCCCGACGCTGACGGAGGCCTCGCTGCGTACTTCCATCTCATCAATTTCCGACATCCGCTTTCCGGAAGATTGTTTCCCGCGCGCGTATTTATTTCAATTCCAAAAACACAATTTAAATTTGACGAAGACGCGATATCGCGCTCCGTATGCCCAATTGATTATTAAATTTCTCCGCCTCGCCTATCCAAATTTTGCGTTCGAACGTCGGACGCAATGTACGCCCGACCGTGTCGATGTCTCGCCGCGGACAAAAAAATTTGTCCGACGGATTCGAATCCTACACTCCTGACACCACTTGTCGCGTAACCGTGATTAACACCACAGAGTACGGATGACCGATTTGCGAGACTTTAACTCCCGAGGCGAACACTCAATGGCGGACTCACGTTCAACACCAACGCGCGAAATGGCGGGACGCAGCGAAGGCTCCGCAGCCTTATCTATTAAAATGAAACACCCAGGAAACTGCGTTCAAATATGTACAGAAAATAATATAAGGATTTATTATTAAAAGTAAAGCCAGTGAAAAAGCACGCGCCGGTAATACTAATAACTAAATCGGGACGTCCCCACACGACTGATATCAGACACAAACGAGGGAGATTAATACGAAAATAACAAGTCACGTCGTGTACAGTGTACGCGGATTCGGGCTTATCTGTCTTTGTCGTCCTTGTGGCTGCCGTCCAACACCGCTCCTTTCGGCCCGATCGCACACCTCGCTCCAAGTTCCACGGCCCTCTGCCTCCGCCTCCAAGCGCCACCAGGCCTCGTCGGTCCAACGCAGGGCTGCACGAAGCAACCAAAAACCAAGTGCCAACTGCCAACTGCTGAGTGCCGAGTGCCAACTGCCAACTGCCGAGTGCCGAGTGCCAACTGCCAACTGCAACGAGCTGTGGTCACGAACTGTAGAAAATGGCACGAACCGTCAACTGCCACGAGCTCTCACTTCTCTCAACTGCCACTCCGGTACCGAACTGGGACGCTCTACTCAACTGTTCAACGAACTGGGACGACTCGAGATCAGATCACAACTCAACTCGCGAACTCAGAGAGACTCAACTGTTCAACGAACTCCTCAAAATGGCGTCCGACCGTCGCATATATCTCTCCCCGATGACGTCACATTCGCGCACTCCTCAGCCAATCATATGGTCCCAACTCGCCGGTCACGCCCTCTACGGCATGCGACTCCTAACATCTCCCCCGTTACGCGACCCTGCGGTCCTGGCATAACACGTGCCGGCCCGGTTTGTAGGCCTTTGGAGGTGTACACGGTGGCGGCCAGCCGTGGCGGTGTTTTTGGCCTGGTTTCCTGTCAATTTAATACGAAGTCCTTGTCAGGGAAAGGGGATTATTTAATGTTGCGCTAAGGACCTAACTAATGTTTATGTGGTTTGCAGTGCCATAAAGGACAAAGGTTTGATTACTAGGTGATACTCACAGGGGCGTTACCTTTAACCCCTCACTATTTAACACTCGAATCTCCAGGTAGATCCACACTCATACATCTTACCCCGACAACCGCCTAAACATCAAGAACTTATTACATGTAGAGTCCCTGTCACGACAGCCGAGTACCTACCTATTCAGATCTACCTAGCTCTAGATGTTGCATTACCAAATTCATAACAATATCTAATGCCATACGATTTTGTAATGCCATGGTTCTTGTCGCTACCAGCTCACTTGTAAGTTGTGTCAATCCACTAGCTGTTTTATTTGCCAATGTTTCTATAGCCAATGCCATTTGCCGTAGTTCATTTCCTGCCTTCCAGGTTCCATAAAATGGAAATACTACCATTCCAACCCATTCTCCCAAACTAACAGTTCTTTTCTGCCTAGAATGCAGGATACGCATTGGTGACGTTGTTAACAAGCGCATGTGTGGAAGTACAAAACCAAGAAAACATGATCCTGACCATGTCAGTGGGAGATACGCATACGCCTTGTGTCCACATATAAAATATGTATTATTATAGGTCCATGTAGTATCTGTTGTCCAAGTTCCTTCCCAAAACAAAGATATCATCTTTAAGCTAGTGTCCCTTACTGGGACAAGCAATCTCATATAGTCCAACTCGTAACTATAATGGTGGCAGGTGGAGTTTCCCATAAACTTATCATTCTCTTTGGTTCGATGTCGGCTGAAACATAGGAGCCCTTTTATTTGTTGTTGAATAGTTACGGAGGGGGGCATAACTTCATTGTCATATTTAGGCCTATAAATAAATAAATAAAACACCTTTAGAGGCCATTTTTCCCTGCAAAGCGGGGGTTGGCCTTTTTCGGGAACCATGGTTGTTGTTGTTTTTTGGTCCCCTTTTTGAAGCAATGTGTTACGGCCGGATGCCCTTCCTGACGCCAACCCTTTTTGTCGCCTTTTACGACAAGCAGGGAATTACCAGTGAACTGGTACTCAATTAGCCGACCTCGGAAGGATGACAGGCTGAGTCAACCCCCCTGGTGTTAATTCAGCGATCGACCGGGATTCAAACCCAGGATCCTAGGATCCTAAGCTGGCACCCTAGCCGCTAGCCCAAAACCAGGGTAGGCCTATAACTGTCTGCAAATTCCTCACATTGATATCCCCCTTTTTCCCAACCAACATCCCCCAGCATCATCGCCATTGGTAAATTAGGTTTTGTTGCTACCAACCTCTTTGGGAAGCGACTACATAATTCCTCCCAACCAAAAGGAACTGCCTCCAATGGTACTCCGTTCTCACTAGAATGTGGCATTTGTGTGCATATCTAACAATTACTTTCATTTGCTATATCAGCCCTTGTGTGGGCTAAATGTAAAAAAGTATTAATCCCGTGTAATCCATCGGGTTTTAAAGGTGTGTCCCTATCTTCCATCAAACTTCTCCTTTGTTTATGTCATACCGCATAATCATATATCTGCATGTCGGCCACCAATGTTGCTTGTTGTTCTCTCATTACCCCGAAGTAATGCATGCAACACAGAGTCCCCACTACTAGAGAACTCATTCCTCGGATGAATATCACCATTTTCAAGGAGTATCCGAAGTAGAAGTCTCTGTTTTCCCCTGATTTGTCGGCTTGTCTTGATAAGGTCTTTCCCTTTGTCCCACCTGTATCCATCTGTAAAACATGTGAGCTACCCCTTGTATATGTTCATACCTATAACATAATTATATGTCAATGACATTCAACATTATATACCAAACTAACAAACTTCCTAAAAGGTAAATAAAGAAACATCCCTTAATATGTAACATAAATCTGATTATTTGCCTTATCCTGATCCCCCTATCTCCCGGGGTCCTTTTTTTTTTTTTTTTTTTTTTTTTTTTTTTTGTATACTGAATCGAGGCTCGTGAAAGAGCTAACATTTATTTCACAAACAAAACAACCAGACAAACAAAATATACAAAAAGAGGGAGCGGAAGACAAGATGGGGAGACAAGGGGAAGCACACAACCACAACATTTGAGAGCAGGGAGAAGTGTGGGAGGGAGAGGGCTTGGGGGGAGGAGGCATGGGAAGGGGGGGGGGGGGGGAGAGGTATAAAACACAAGGGGACCGAAATTAGTGGGGGTAGAAAAGATCAAGGTTTTGGATGGGGGAGGATAAGAGATGGTGGTGAACAGCTGTTTTAAAGACCTGGAGGGTGGAGTGGGATTGAAGAGAGTGAGGGAGTTTGTTCCAGAGGCGGGAGAAAAGAGGAATGAAGGAGCGAAGGTGAGCAGAGAGTCTTGATTTTGGCAGTTAGACCATAAGAGGGTTGCAGGCAGATCTTGTGCGACCTGTAGGAATATTTGGGGGACAGAGCCCAGAGAGAGCTGGGGGGGCAAGGCCAGAGAGGAGTCAGTAGAAGACGGAAAGACCACCAACCTGCCTGCGGTGAGTGAGTGAAAGGCCCTTGGAGTTAGCTTCATCGCGGGAGATTCCAATGATTCTGAACGCTTTCGTTTCAACAGCGTGAAGACGAGCTAGGTGTGAGGCAGGAGCACCAGACCAGAGGGGAGATCAGTATTCCATAGAGCTGCAGATGAAAGCCTTGTATGTGGTGAGGAGCTCAGGTGTGCCAAGGAAGGACTTCGCACGACGGACGATGCCCAGTCGGCGACTGGCTTTGGAGGCCAGATTTGAAATGTGGTTTTCCCAGGAAAGATCATGGCAAATAGTGAGACCCAAAAGCTTGAGTGACAGAACTTCTTTGAGAGGATTATTCAGAAAGTGGATGGGAGGGTTGTCCAGTCGGTCTTTTTGGAGAGACATCGTAAGAGTGTGAGATTTATCAGGATGGAAAGACATGTTCCATTTGTTTGCCCAGTCTGTGATTTTGTCCAGGTCTGCAGAGAGTGAGGAGGCTGCAGACTGCTGATCTGAGGGATGAGGAATGGAGCGACAGAGAGTAGAGTCGTCAGCAAAGGGATGGAGAGGATTTTCAAGAGAGTCAGAGAGATCATTGATGAAGACCACAAAAAGCACAGGGCCCAGAACAATACCTTGGGGAACTCCAGCCTGAACAGGAAGAGGAGATGAGAGAAACCCATTCAGGGCCACACGTTGACTACGACCAGAGAGGAAGTCCGCCAGCCATGCGTGGAAATTTCCATGGATACCAAAGGAGGAGAGTTTGGTGAGCAGAGCAGGGTGCCAGACCGCATCAAAGGCATGTGAAATGTCAAGGGAGACAGCTCTAATTTCCTGTTTGGTGTTGAGGACCTCCATCCATTGTTGAGAAAGCAGAAGCAGCATGTCCAGAGTAGAGTGACCAGGTCTGAAACCAAATTGATGATCAGAGATCAAGCCATTGGAGAAGAGGAAAGATTTCATATCTGAAGCAATGATGGATACCATGACTTTGCTGATAATTGGGAGAAGGCTGATTGGTCTGTCATTGCTAGGATCTGTTTTTGCACCTTTTTTGTGCAAAGCGGTGATGTTGGCTGATTTCCAAGCAGATGACAGATGACCTTGAGCAAAAGAGAGGGTGAAGAGAACAGAGAGAGGGAGTGAAAGAGCGGAAGAACATGATTTTAGGACACGTGGGCTGATGCCGTCAGGACCAGTTGCAGAATCAGAGTCGAGGGTTGACAGAAACTCTTCCACCTTGTCAGGAGGAAAGGACACAGAGTCCAGGAGCAGCTGGGTACGACTGGGTACGGTGGGTACAGAGAGGGATGGGTTTGGGACACAAGATTTAGAGGCAAACACAGAGTTGAGGCATTCAGCTTTTTCACGTGCGGAGTCAGCCGTTAAGCCGTTTGAGGTGAGGGAGGGGATGGAGGGGGAACAAACACCAGAAACAGATTTGACCAGACGCCACCAGGATTTGCAAGAGGGGGACAGATAGAGTTCGGTCTTGAGAACGGTGAGATATTGTTTCTTGGCTCTCCTGAGGGTGGACACACACTTGTTTCGGGCTTTGTGAAAGGAAATGAGATTTCCTTCCGTTGGATTTGCTTTCCAGGAGACTAAAGCAAGTTGTTTCAGGGCAACAGCCTCACCACAAGATTCCGTGTACCATGGACGGGAGGAAGGGTATGACAACTGAAGACGAGATGGGATAAATCTGTGCATGAGAGAGAGCAATTTACTTTGGAAGAATTCCCAGGATGAGTTGATGTCAGAGGCGGTAGAGATGGGAGACCAGTCCAGATGATTGATGGCTGCTTGAAGACCGTGCCAGTTGGCCTGAGTGAAATGCCAGACTCGTCGACGCTGAGGAGGGGTGGAGTTCTGGAGAGTTTGGGGAATGTAGAAAAGAGGAACTGTTGGAGATGGTATTTTTTTTTTTTTTTGGAATGAATAGATTTGGTGAGCAAGACGAAAGCATCCTTTTGTAGGAGAAGAAGAAAAAGGTGTTATAATATATGAGAAAATAGTTGTTCAGGGGAGAGATTATACATTTCTAACCACATGATCGCGAACAACGTGAATGAAGAACGAACGAACAAATAAGAACAACAAATAAACGAATAAGATCTGAGAAGGAAATTTTTTTTATTTTTATTTTTGAGTAGAGATATTAAACAAGGAGGTGTGGGGTGAACGACTGGGACGAAACAGAGAACGAAAATAATTGCAGCGCATTCGACGAACCGCTGAGAGAAAAACAAAACCACAAGGTCGGAGACGGTACAGTAGCCTAAGCCTACGATTACTAGGCCTCAGAATACTCGATACGCATTAACCGACGATTGTGTATACATGTACGAAAAATTAGCACCGAAAATTTTCCTAAAGATACGCTATAGGTACACACACCGAAAGATAGATACAGTCTCGACAAAAACACAATTGTGAAAGATCACTTAGCTTCGAAAGCGTGAGCGCATGGAACAGCTTCGAAAAAACGTGACCTCTTTTCGAAGCTGAATAGAAGAAGATATTTTCGAATAGAAGCGTTTCTATTCTTATCAACTTCCTATGATCTGTGAATTCATTCCAAAATACCGCAACCAAAGGTTTTAACCAAAGCTCTACCAGACAATTCCCAATTTGAACTCCAAATACTAGTAAAACAATCAATTCAAAGAATTAACTTCAAAGGGTCAGCAAATTCATTTTTTAAACAGATCTAATTTTATTTCTATTGCTATAAGGAAGAACAATAGCTCTTATAAGTCTTTGTAATCCCTCACTTAATTTACCCAGCATTGAAGAATTTATTTACTATCCCTTCCCCTTCTGTTTACCAGTAACTTTGTTTAAACTCCATAACTTAATGTGATAAATCCCATGTGTACAGCTACCACTTATTGAAACCCCTACTTTTGTAGAAAATATCCAAATAAGTGGTTTTACGCCCCCTAACTGTTGCTCATCCATTTCATGCACCCAGTGAATACTACTAACACCTGTATGCCAGTATAGGTGTGGCAGATTAACAAAATATGTTGCAGGTACACGTAACATCGCGTTCTGAGTGTAAAAAAACGTAACAGCGCGTTCATGTCTGCCCCTTGGTTTTAAGATTCACAATGCATTCCGTTTTAAAACTCACAATAGTTCAATTCAGCAAAATTTTCTTTACTATCTGCCCATATCATCTATGCCTAAGACACATCCATACATACAGCACAATTTATATGCTGATAAAAGTCAAGTTTATATATGTCAAAAATCCATGAGCAGAGTACTCTGGGAAGTCAGTGTAAGACCTCTTCCAAATTTGGCTAATTTTGTACTCCCTCATTTTTTAAATGAAGCTCATATCCATAAATAGCTTTTATTCTCATATAAATTCTATCAAAAATGGAATCCCAAGATTACTCACAATTTTACTATTAATTAATGGCTGCTCATAACTCAGTACATCAAATCTTTATATTCCATCTCCCTTGACAAAAGAGATAATGTTCATAATCAAATTATATTTCTATTTTATTTTACGAATTCTCTGGACATTCGATCCCATCCACATGAAACTATCTATTTCCAGACAAGCACATTGTCGGTTTCAACAATCTTGTAAGATTGACACACAAAAAACAAAAACACAAACATTGACACACAAACATACACAAACCCAAGCATTATGTATATTTGTTTGCGTTGGAACCATTATTAACAGATCAAGATGGGTGTCAATTTTATTTCAATTTCGTAAAATTTATCCTTTAATTTGAGAAACACTAATACACAAAGACAAAAAGTTTATTTTTAGAAAACCCCTATAATGTCACACTGAAATTACCCTTTCGATTCCCACAATAATTTATCCAAATTTGACAATACATCCATTTACATGTCAGTTGACCACTGACCTATCAATCATGCAAAACAATAGTCAAAAATTCCTACCTGATGATCATGTGACGCTTGTCACTTGGTTTCCAAAAAATTTGCAAAGCAATGCTGCACATTAAAAAAAAAAAAAAAAAAAATTGTTTTGCCCAAAATGCTCCCTAAAACCACATTTATAATTGGCAAATATGAGGCTTCCAGAATGAACTCTAATTCTGGATCTTTTAGTTAATGTTCCAAAAATATCCAGTTTTGGCATCTGATCAATTAATTATTAATTTGCTAACAAGCAAAAAGTAAAAGTCATTCCTGCTCCGAAAACTTTTCAGACTTTTCAGACACAAGAAGCATCAACAGTTATTCATATTGGTCTAATGATTTTAATCTGTTGAATCTGTTGAGGCCATTCATCATTTGGGATCTGCAGCAATGAAGGCCTAATCGTTATCTGAGGTACCGGTAAGCCCTTGTACCCTTGATCTTGGTTTGTCCCATGAACTAGTCTTCCTATTTGAATATGGACACCGTCGTTTCCAGTGTCCCATATTTCCACACTTGTAACATCGGTTTCTGTCATTGCCTGATCTGCTCACCTGCTCACTTGTATTGGGCTGCATCTCTGGATCCCTGGGTTGCCACTGCGATCTTCGGTTATCTCCTGAACCATAAAAAAATTATCTGTACTGTTCTTTTTGGGGAGACAAATGGGAATCAGATGGGACAACTCACTTTTATTCCTATTTTCGAGGGCAGTTGTGCATTTATCTCCTCCAATGTATCCTGTATTCTTTTTATTTTAAGTTCTCGGTCCATTATCCGTTCTTGCTGTTCCCATTTCCTGGATTCAACATCCCAATAATAGAATGCTAGCCAGTCTACCTTGAACTTCTGTCTCTTCCTGGCTTTCAATTCTTCTCTGAGTGTTTCCAATATGTTCCTGTCAAAGGTGCCATCCTGTGGGAATTCCCTTTTTCGTCCTTTTGTCCACTCATGCCAGGATTCCACATCTTTAAGTGATCCTGCACCATATTTCTGATACATGGAGTTGATACAAGCACCTCTTTGACTCGAGTCTAATTGACCTTGTTTATCCTTGCAGAGGCCACTTCCCATTTTGCCTGTATGTGAGTAACACTCTGTACTCACTTAATGTACCAAATAACTACTAGGACTACACATCGGACTACACCTGTACCCACTATCAACTGTGTGTACTGCAAAAATCTCTGAAGTTTGTTCCACCTTATACAGAGTAGCGTTGAATGTGTTGTTTTCTAGCTTATTCCTATAAGCTCCACTCTGTGGTCTCCCAGGAAGTATCTCTCTACCTTTTCAATCGATGACTTCAGGTGATTTCCAGAGAGTCTCACTGTCCTGTGGCTTTTCCACACCCCAATCTCACTGATCGGTGTTGCAGATGAGTCTGGATCAGTAAGTCGTTCTGTTGAGGGGGAATCAAACAGAAAATAACCACATATAATATAGCTATATAACTATAGACTCACCACCTTGCTCGTTTTCCAAGGTTGTCTTCACATTGATGTTTCACAAATATCTCAAAGCTTCTTTCTTGAGACCGCACTTTTTTATCCATCAATCAACTTATTTGATTAAATCAATTCAATTATTCAATTGGAATCAATTTATCAATATTCATCAATAAATCACATTAATCAATCAGATAACTATATACCTAAGCCTTTTCTCAATGTTGCCAAAACAGTTCCATCCACTGACGGAGACATATGATCATCGGTCGTCACCTTTGACCCATATCTGCCGTCAATTGACAAATCACCGTTCTGCCTCTGGATCATATCTGACATATTTTTCAATCCTGTCTGATCACAAATTCAAGTTTAACAACCACTGAAGGCAACTCAACCCTTCATTTGTGAGACAATCAGCCAAATTGATCAGACAGATATGAACCAGTTCATTGGGGAATAGAGAGAGAAAAAAACAACATGTCTCACTTTGAATGATACCCAAAGTTCTTGACAATTAAAATGTTATAAAACTCCTGAAATGTTCTACCAATGAATGACACACCGAAAACCTAATGATCACATGCCTGACGATCATAACAATCGTCATGGTTGTAAAACCATTATAATAATCAGTCATACCATAATGATCCATTTCAGAAGGCAAACATTTCCTGTATCATCACATCCACGTGGTATAATCAGCAATGAAACAGCATCATCAACAAAATTTGAGAATGAACATCAACAATGATCAACAATGATGACAATCATGATGACAATGATCAATCTCATCAATGAGAGAAAACAATAATAACTATGGAAGGTGAAAACAGGTAAAAGACAGGTAAAAGAGCGAGGGAAAAGAGGAGGAAAGAGGGGAGGAAAAAGGGTGGGGCAAGAGAGTAGGAGGAGTGGCAGGATGCAACGAAGGAGGAGAAAGCAAACAAGGGAAGAGTGAGGCTGGGGGGAGGATGGGGCAGGGCTCCCTTAGGGATGTGAATACTATGCGAAATACGACACTCATTGTATTATCCTAAAGATAACTGTGTATTAATTGGTCGCACTCATAACTTGGTTTTATATCTTGTTTTCCTTACAAGGCTTTCAGAGATTGTGTTAATCCTGTCCCCTGCCTTGAACTTCTGTGCGAACCATTACACTCATCGAGTGACATTTAAGCACTTCAACTGTGTCGTATCATCGCACTCATTTCTTTAGCACTATGGGGCCATGGTTTGGGGGGGGGGGGGGGGGGGGGAGAAAGAGAGGTGAGGATAAAGGGTACATACCCACACACACAAAAAACACAAAGAGACCACATAATAAGGTGATATGCGAAATCAACATGGGATATGGGATCAACAATCCTATAGGATCCCGAGAAACAGAAAACAAAAACACAGCGCAACGTGCCGCATACAATCAGTTATATGACATGACTTGGTGGGGGTGGATGATGGTAGGATGGGGTTAGGGTTAAGGTTGGGGTGGAGGGGGCAGGAAATGGAAGGGGGGGGGGAGGAGGGAGAGGACACTTTAAAGGGTCAACAAATTCATGTACAAAAATTCATTCATGTATAAACAGATCTAAGTTTTTGTTTCATCATAACAGGTAGAATTTTTGTTTTGTCCTCTATTAATTGCCTTGCCAAATGTCATAGTATGTTATTTCAATAAATTCCCTTATGACCTCCCCAATACTCATCTGTAACTCACGTATGTAATTACAATTGTCTCCCAAATTTGTTTGGCCTAAATAGCCACAAAATTGGCTGCCAACATGCAGTACCTTTTATCTACCAAACAAGTACCCCTCCATATAAGATCTCTACCAAAGAAGGGGTAGGGGAAACGAAGAAGAGGGTAGTTTAAAATGTGGAAGGTAACACCTCACCACACATCACGGGTGGGTGTTAAAAAGTAAACTGAAAATTAAGAAAAAAAAGAAGAAAAAAATTTATTTTATTGAAAATTTTGAAAAGACAGGTGAAAATATGAAATTATCAAATGTACATCCCATGATTCTAATTTTTAAAGATTCCGTATCCCAGTGGCATGGGATTGCCTCATTAATTTGTATCCTGATTGTACGATTTTTAGCTGTCATCCAAGATGGCCGCCGTCATTAAAAAAAAATCCTAAAAAGTAGAATATCATAATCAGGGTGCAAATATACAGGTAAAAAGTAGGTTTGGAAAAAAAAAAGGAAGGGGAAAGGGACGCAGAAGGGAAGAAAAGGGGGGGGGGGGCAGGGAGGGAGTTGGATAATGGTTGGATGGGGTGAGGGTGAGGAGTTGGGAAGGAGGGGGGCAGGAAATGAAAGGAGGGAGGGGGAGGGCGGGGGAAGGTTGGGGGGGGGGGTGGGGTGGAAGAGGATGAATGATGTGGATGTGGATGGGGATGAGAAAGAGGTTACATTGAAAGAGAAAAAAAAATTGCTTCTGATCCCATATGTAATATGTGGACAACGGGACCTGGAGGCATTCCCACACATCAAGTGGTTGCTATGGGGACCTGCCTGCATGCATGCCAACGTCCAAGCTGGGAAAGCGTGCATACAGCATTGGTCCGTGCATTTGCCTGGCGCGCGTTACCACGTTTCGGATTAACTCTTATGAAGGTGCTAAACCATATTCGTGCCACAATGGGAATTTATGTTTTAAAATCGAACCAGCCGATTTCCCCTTAGCACTGCACAGACACTGTATAAAAATCGCTTTTTACAAAAAATCGCTAGTTATCGAGAAATCCCTCGGATAATCGTTAAAAAATCGCTTTGTTTCCCCCCCCCCCCCCCCCCCCCCCCCCATGTCAATGATCATCAATCAATGATGTCCATCCGTCAATCTGCTTGTTTTTATGGTACCAACCAATCGGGATCTCAACCATTATTTTAAACAGGAAATCAACACACTTATGAGTTGCTAACCACCAAACTGAGCAGATATAGGACGCAAACCATTAAACTGAGATCACTTATAAAATATATACAAAATTCACGTGAAATGAACAGAAATACACAAAAGCATACGAAATACACAAAATCCATTTTTCAGTTTTTGCATGACTGGACGAATGCAGCACCCTTTCTCTAACGCCCCAGGGTGTAGAATGTACCAAAAAAAACAAACGAGAAAAAAAAGGATTTTTTTTTTTTTGAAAAATTTGGAAAAAAAATCGTCATGATTTCTGAAATGTTCCAGGGTTTTTACACACCTTAAAGACCCCGAGGAGGACCAGCGGTCCTCCCACAAAGAGGTATGCGTCGTGGTTTCCCCACCTTCCACATAATACATACACAGAATAAAACAAAACAGTTGCACAAAACGACAATTTTTGCAGATTAACATCGTACTGCACAGACGACAAAAGATGGGATGCTGACCTTGCACACCTGGGCAGTCGATCCTCGTACTTGGCCACCAATTTGTAGTCGAATTTCTTTATTCTACCACTAAAACTTCAAGAAACTCGTTTTAACAAAATCAATGTTTTATTGACTTTTGAGAGTTTTTGCTGTATAAATAAACGTACTAATTCTAGATCTTAATGACGTCGTTCTGCCGGTCGTAGCTGGAGCTCCTCGTTGACCAGTCTCTCCAGTTGCTTGATCAGTTCAACTGGTCTTCAGTTTTTCACTCCTGTCCAGTCGCTCTCCCAGTTTCACTCTATTTCCAGTTGCTCTCTCTCCGTTATAAAGCAAAAACTCCTTTGATCTTACGAGCATGCAGGGGTCAACCCAGGGGAGAATACCCCTGGGACATGAGAGCTTGCAAGCGTCTCTTATCTGCTTCTCATCCAAAAGCCTTATTTGGCTCTTTTGGGTTAACTGTTTATATTGGGAACTAAAAAACACTACATACTCCCTCCAAGAGGTCACTTTGTTATGACCTGCCTGAGGGGGAATTTGCCCAGGCCTGGGGTTGTCAGAGATGACAAAAACTATTCCAGAGATAGCACATTTCTGTTCTGGCTCCATAAATGGAACAAAGGCTATTTTGACAGACACAGATGCTGTCTTTAATGATATTGGCTCTAGTCCCAAGACTCTTACTCAGTTAACAGTTCAACATATTCCATTTTACACAAGATCACATTAAGATATATTTTAGCAATATTGTCAATAAGAATATTTATTCCACAACCCCTTAATACCTTAAGACCATTTAGAGCCTTAAGACCCTTTAGACCCCCACGACACCTAAGAGCCTTTATCACACTAAGACTTTAAACGCTGTATAACCACAAGACCCTTTACCCCAGTGGTTCCCAAACTTTTTGTCAACGACCCTAAATTTGAAATCTTATTCGCATGGAGACCCAAATTATACCGGTACTTATAATAAAAATTGTCGGAGAAAACGCTTTTGAAGCAAAACCCTGGTTTTTTAGGGGGTTTTCATGTTCGGATTGTGGCACTGGGGTTTGGAACCCCTGCTCTTTGACCCCTACTACCTCCTCGACCCTTTATAACCTCAAGACCCTTTTGACCCCGAAGGCCCTCTAGACCCCCAATAACCTTTTGACCCTTTTTAAGCATAATACCCTTTAAGGCCCTTTAGGACCCTGTAGATCCTCTAGAACACTTAAACCCCTGAGACCTTCTGTCCAAGGACCTTCTGCAGTAACAATTGAGGGTCACTTGCCATAATCAAAAGCCCCCCCCCCCACCCCATTGGTAAAACGCTTCAGTACCAAGCCTAATCGGTGAAAAATATAATTAGTTAATTAGTTTTCTGTCCTTTTTTTCAGGTTCTGCTCATCTTGGTTAGTGGGAAAGGTCCCTCATGGCATCGGGAAAATGGTATCCGTCACAACAATTGCACTCCATTATATTCAAATGGAATATTTTTGTTTTTTTAAATTTATTTATTTTATTTTTTTCCTTTTGGGCTGGAGCACCTTGCTCATCAACTTGATATAAAAGTCGTCACTTGATTGGTTCCAGAAATGCATAGTCAACTTGTTTGGTGCGGAGATGGGTTCAACTCTTCAACCGCTCTCGCCATAGGTCAGTTTCCGCTCTTGGTTTCTTCAACAGTTATTTAATTTAATGGCCAATATTCTGCTGGATTTTTCTAACTTGGTTCCTCCTGTACGAGTGTTTGGACGCAAGACTCGGTTTGCCATCTCCGCTCACCCATACGCTATAGCTGATCCAAAGTGCAGAACAAAAGGCTATGCAGATAGTTTTATCCCTCGTGCTGTCTCGCTCTGAAATTCACTACCTTTAATGTGCTTCCTATTATCCGACGATTTACTTGGCTTCAAGAGGAATATCGATTCCTACTTCCTACATCTTTGAGGTTTAATCAGGTTTTACCTCACTTCTGCTATTTTCTGTCTTTAATGTTTTCTTATTTCTTTTCTTTTTTTTTTTGCTTTATCCTTGTCTTTTTATAACCTTTCCTTAGCCCCTTACCTAGAGTGGCTTTATGCCTTGTTTGGGGCGATTTACATTAATAAAAATTGCAAAAATTCAGGTCCCCCCCCCCCCCTCAAATTACGGATTTTTCAAAAAATTAGCAAATTTTCCAAATTCCCAAATTGCCAGTCCCATTGCAACTATTATTTATTTGAATTTCGCAAGTTTCATGGTGTGTGTATGTATGTACGTGTATATATATATATATATATCTTGTCTGGCATTGGAATTCCAGACGAGGTATTGTTATCGTGCACCGATATGCATGGCTGGCGGACTTCCTCTCTAGTCGTAGTCAACGTGTGGCCCTGAATGGGTTTCTCTCATCTCCTCTTCCTGTTCAGGCTGGAGTTCCCCAAGGCAGTGTTCTGGGCCCTGTGCTTTTTCTGGTCTTCATCAATGATCTCTCTGACTCTCTTGAAAATCCTCTCTATCTCTTTGCTGACGACTCTACTCTCTGTCGCTCCATTCTTCATCCCTCAGATCGGCAGTCTGCAGCCTCCTAACTCTCTGCAGACCTTGACAAAATCACAGACTGGGCAAACAAGTGGACCATGTCTTTCAATCCTGACAAATCTCACACTCTTACGATGTCTCTCCGAAAAGACCGACTGGACAACCCTCCCATCCACTTTCTGAATAATCCTCTCCAAGAAGTTCTGTCACTCAAGCTTTTGGGTCTCACTATCTGCCATGATCTTTCCTGGAAAAAACACATTTCAAATCTGGCCTCCAAAGCCAGTCGCAGACTGGGCATCCTCCGTCGTGCGAAGTCCTTCCTTGGCACACCTGAGCTCCTCACCACATACAAGGCTTTCATCTGCAGCTCAATGGAATACTGCTCTCCCCTCTGGGCTGGTGCTCCTGCCTCACACCTAGCTCGCCTTCGCGCTGTTGAAACCAAAGCATTCAGAATCATTGGAATCTCCCACGACGAAGCTAACTCCAAGGGCCTCTCACTCACTCACTGCAGGCAGGTTGGTGGTCTTTCCGTCTTCTACCGACTCCTCTCTGGCCTTGCCCCCCCAGCTCTCTCTGGGCTCTGTCCCGCAAATATTCCTACAGGTCGCACAAGATCTGCCTGCAACCCTCTTTTGGTTAAACTGCCAAAATCAAGACTCTCTGCTCACCTTCACTCCTTCATTCCTCTTTTCTCCCGCCTCTGGAACAAACTCCCTCACTCTCTTCAATCCCACTCCACCCTCCAAGTCTTTAAAACAGCTGTTCACCACCATCTCTTATCTTCCCCCATCCAAAACCTTTATCTTTTCTACCCCCGCTAATTTCACCCCAAATCCACTTTTTGAAATACCAACTTCTGTCCTGGAAGTCCTTGGTGTCCTTGTGCTTTATACTTCTCCCTCCCCCCCACCCCCTTCCCATGCCTCCTCCCCCCGGGCCCTCTCCCTTCCACACATCTCCCTGCTCTCGGATGTTGTGTTTGTGTGCTTCCTCTTTTCTCCCCATCTTGTCTTCCGCTCCCTCTTTTTGTACACCGCTCCTTTCCTATGCCATCTCCAGGCATTGCAAATCGTCATTGCTGGGCACCGAAGGGGGCTCGGCAGTGACACGCGCTGAAAGAGAGTACTCAGTTTTCACTCTGGTTGTTTGTTTTCTTTCTTGTTGTACACCGCTCCTTTCCTATGCCATCTCCAGGCATTGCAAATCGTCATTGCTGGGCACCGAAGGGGGCTCGGCAGTGACGCACGCTGAAAGAGAGTACTCAGTTTTCACTCTGGTTGTTGTACACCACTCCTTTCCTATGCCATCTCCAGGCATTGCAAATCGTCATTGCTGGGCACCGAAGGGGGCTCGGCAGTGACGCACGCTGAAAGAGAGTACTCAGTTTTCACTCTGGTTGTTTGTTTTCTTGCTTTCTTTCTTGTTGTACACCGCTCCTTTCCTATGCCATCTCCAGGGATTGCAAATCGTCATTGCCGGGCACAAAGGGGGCTCAGCAGTGACGCACGCTGAAAGAAAGTACTCAGTTTTCACTCTGGTTTCTTGTTTTCTTGTTGTACACCGCTCCTTTCCTATGCCACCTCCAGGCATTGCAAATCGTCATTGCCGGGCACCGAAGGGGGCTCGGCAGTGACGCACGCTGAAAGAGAGTACTCAGTTTTCACTCTGGTTTCTTGTTTGTTTTCTTGTTTGTTTTCTTGGTTGTCCGGACGATATCTCAGCCATCCTTTGAGCTAGGAAGCTGAAATTTCGGCACAGTAGTGAGCAAGTCCTTTGTCAAATACGGTATTTTTTGTTTTTTGATTAATCAATTAATTGAGGAGTTATTTAATTATTAGCGTTTAATTAAGTACTTATTTAATTAATTAAATTTCATTTATCTTCTGACCATTATTAACTCGGGCACCTTTTGAGTTAGGAAGCTGATATTTGGACATGCCAATGACCAGGTGATTTGGCTGCAAAGGATATTTTTGATTTATTAATTAATCAATTAATCGATTAATTATTTAATTATTCGATTAATGACAAAAATTTTTTTTTTTTTAAAGTTACAGATTCTGATGAAATAGTGGTAGTTTATGTGTTCTCTGACCAAATTGATTAATAATTTAATTTTTTTATGATTATTATTTATTTATTTTCATTATTAATCATTTATTTATTTTCTTTCTCATTTGGCCAATATCTCAGGCACCTTTTGAGCTGGGAAGCTAATATTTGGACATGAGTGACCAAGTGATGTGGCTATCAAGGATATTTTTGATTTATTGATTAATCATTTCATCTATTAATTATTTATTGATTAATCGATTAATTATTTATTGAGTAATCAATTAATTATTTAATTTTTTATAAATGACTTATTTAATTAAATTTCTAAAAGATACATCTTCGGATGAAGCACTAGTGGTTTAGTTATGCGATTAGCCAATTGATTATGAAAATATTTTGTGATAATCTTTTATTGATTTTAATTATACAATTAATCAATCAATTAGTGTACACATCTCCCTCCCAATGCAGCCTCAATGAGCTGCACTGCGGTATTGCCGGGCGCCTGAGGCGCCCCGGCAATGCCGCGCTGCAGCATATTTAATTATTTGGCATGGGGCGGTGTACTTTGAATGTATGTGTACTTGTTTTCTTGTTTTCTTGTTTTCTTTCTTGGTTGTCCGGGTGATATCTCAGCCATCCTTTGAGCAAGGAAGCTGAAATTTCGGCACAATAGTGAGCAAGTCCTTTGTCAAAAACGGTATTTTTTTTTTTGATTTAGAGTTATTTAATTATTAGCGATTAATTAAGTACTTATTTAATTAATTAAATTTCCTTTCTCTTCTGACCATTAACTCAGGCACCTTTTGAGTTAGGAAGCTGATATTTGGACATGCCAATGACCAGGTGATTTGGCTGCAAAGGATATTTTTGATTTATTAATGAATCGATTAATCGATTAATTATTTAATTATTCGATTAATGACAAAAAATTTTTTTTTTTAAGTTACAGATTCTGATGAAATAGTGGTAGTTTATGTGTTCTCTGACCAAATTGATTAATAATTTAATGTTTTTATGATTATTATTTATTTATTTTAATTATTAATCATTTATTTATTTTCTTTCTCATTTGGCCAATATCTCAGGCACCTTTTGAGCTGGGAAACTAATATTTGGACATGACAGTGACCAGGTGATGTGGCTATAAAGGATATTTTTGATTTATTGATTAATCATTTAATCTATTAATTATTTATTGATTAATCGATTAATTATTTATTGAGTAATCAATTAATTATTTAATTTTTTATAAATGACTTATTTAATTAAATTTCTAAAAGATACATCTTCGGATGAAGCACTAGTGGTTTAGTTATGCGATTAGCCAATTGATTATGAAAATATTTTGTGATAATCTTTTATTGATTTTAATTATACAATTAATCAATCAATTAGTGTACACCTCTCCCTCCCAATGCAGCCTCAATGAGCTGCACTGCAGTATTGCTGGGCGCCCGAGGCGCCCCGGCAATGCCGCGCTGCAGCATATTTAATTATTTGGCATGGGGCGGTGCACTTTGAATGTATTTGAACTTGTTGTACACCGCTCCTTTCCTCTGCCATCTCCAGGCATTGCAAATCGTCATTGCCGGGCACCAAAGGGGGCTCGGCAGTGACGCACGCTGAAAGAGAGTACTCAGTTTTCACTCTGGTTTCTTGTTGTACACCGCTCCTTTCCTATGCCATCTCCAGGCATTGCAAATCGTCATTGCCGGGCACCAAAGGGGGCTCGGCAGTGACGCACACTGAAAGAGAGTACTCAGTTTTCACTCTGGTTTCTTGTTTTCTTGTTGTACACCGCTCCTTTCCTATGCCATCTGCAGGCATTGCAAATCGTCATTGCCGGGCACCAAAGGGGGCTCGGCAGTGACGCATGCTGAAAGAGAGTACTCAGTTTTCACTCTGGTTTCTTGTTTGTTTTCTTATTTGTTTTCTTGTTTGTTTTCTTTCTTGTTTTCTTTCTTGTTTTCTTTCTTGGTTGTCTGGACGATATCTCAGCCATCCTTTGAGCGAGGAAGCTGAAATTTCGGCACAATAGTGAGCAAGTCCTTTGTCAAAAACGGTATTTTTTTTAAAAATTAATCAATAAATTGAGGAGTTATTTAATTATTAGCGATTAATTAAGTACTTATTTAATTAATCAAATTTCCTTTCTCTTCTGACCATTAACTCAGGCACCTTTTGAGTTAGGAAGCTGATATTTGGACATGCCAATGACCAGGTGATTTGGCTGCAAAGGATATTTTTGATTTATTAATTAATCAATTAATCGATTAATTATTTAATTATTCGATTAATGACCAAAAAAATTTTTTTTTTAAGTTACAGATTTTGATGAAATAGTGGTAGTTTATGTGTTCTCTGACCAAATTGATTAATAATTTAATTTTTTTATGATTATTATTTATTTATTTTCATTATTAATCATTTATTTATTTTCTTTCTCATTTGGCCAATATCTCAGGCACCTTTTGAGCTGGGAAGCTAATATTTGGACATGAGTGACCAAGTGATGTGGCTATGAAGGATATTTTTGATTTATTGATTAATCATTTCATCTATTAATTATTTATTGATTAATCGATTAATTATTTTTTGAGCAATCAATTAATTATTTAATTTTTTATAAATGACTTATTTAATTAAATTTCTAAACGATACATCTTCTGATGAAGCACTAGTGGTTTAGATATGCGATTAGCCAATTGATTATGAAAATATTTTGTGATAATCTTTTATTGATTTTAATTATACAATTAATCAATCAATTAATGTACACCTCTCCCTCCCAATGCAGCCTCAATGAGCTGCACTGCGGCATTGCCGGGCGCCGGAGGCGCCCCAGCAATGCCGCGCTGCAGCATATTTAATTATTTGGCATGGGGCGGTGTACTTTGAATGTATGTGTACTTGTTGTACACCGCTCCTTTCCTATGCCATCTCCAGGCATTGCAAATCGTCATTGCTGGGCACCGAAGGGGGCTCGGCAGTGACGCACGCTGAAAGAGAGTACTCAGTTTTCACTCTGGTTTCTTGTTGTACACCGCTCCTTTCCTATGCCACCTCCAGGCATTGCAAATCGTCATTGCCGGGCACCGAAGGGGGCTTGGCAGTGACGCACGCTGAAAGAGAGTACTCAGTTTTCACTCTGGTTGTTTTCTTGTTTGTTTGTTTTCTTGTTTCCTTGGTTGTCCGGACGATATCTCAGCCATCCTTTGAGCTAGGAAGCTGAAATTTCGGCACAATAGTGAGCAAGTCCTTTGTCAAAAACGGTATTTTTTGTTTTTTGATTAATCAATTAATTGAGGAGTTATTTAATTATTAGCGTTTAATTAAGTACTTATTTAATTAATTAAATTTCATTTCTCTTCTGACCATTATTAACTCAGGCACCTTTTGAGTTAGGAAGCTGATATTTGGACATGCCAATGACCAGGTGATTTGGCTGCAAAGGATATTTTTGATTTATTAATTAATCAATTAATCGATTAATTATTTAATTATTCGATTAATGACAAAAATTTTTTTTTTTTTAAAGTTACAGATTCTGATGAAATAGTGGTAGTTTATGTGTTCTCTGACCAAATTGATTAATAATTTAATTTTTTTATGATTATTATTTATTTATTTTCATTATTAATCATTTATTTATTTTCTTTCTCATTTGGCCAATATCTCAGGCACCTTTTGAGCTGGGAAGCTAATATTTGGACATAAGTGACCAAGTGATGTGGCTATCAAGGATATTTTTGATTTATTGATTAATCATTTCATCTATTAATTATTTATTGATTAATCGATTAATTATTTATTGAGTAATCAATTAATTATTTAATTTTTTATAAATGACTTATTTAATTAAATTTCTAAAAGATACATCTTCGGATGAAGCACTAGTGGTTTAGTTATGCGATTAGCCAATTGATTATGAAAATATTTTGTGATAATCTTTTATTGATTTTAATTATACAATTAATCAATCAATTAGTGTTCACCTCTCCCTCCCAATGCAGCCTTAATGAGCTGCACTGCGGTATTGCCGGGCGCCGGAGGCGCCCCGGCAATGCCGCGCTGCAGCATATTTAATTATTTGGCATGGGGCGGTGTACTTTGAATGTATGTGTACTTGTTGTACACCGCTCCTTTCCTATGCCATCTCCAGGCATTGCAAATCGTCATTGCCGGGCACCAAAGGGGGCTCGGCAGTGACGCACGCTGAAAGAGAGTACTCAGTTTTCACTCTGGTTTCTTTCTTGTTTGTTTTCTTGTTGTACACCGCTCCTTTCCTATGCCATCTCCAGGCATTGCAAATCGTCATTGCCGGGCACCAAAGGGGGCTCGGCAGTGACGCACGCTGAAAGAGAGTACTCAGTTTTCACTCTGGTTTCTTGTTTGTTTGTTGTACACCGCTCCTTTCCTCTGCCATCTCCAGGCATTGCAAATCGTCATTGCCGGGCACCAAAGGGGGCTCGGCAGTGACGCACGCTGAAAGAGAGTACTCAGTTTTCACTCTGGTTTCTTGTTTGTTTGTTTGTTTTCTTTCTTGTTTGTTTGTTTGTTTTCTTTCTTGGTTGTCCGGACGATATCTCAGCCATCCTTTGAGCTAGGAAGCTGAAATTTCGGCACAGTAGTGAGCAAGTCCTTTGTCAAATACGGTATTTTTTGTTTTTTGAATAATCAATTAATTGAGGAGTTATTTAATTATTAGCGTTTAATTAAGTACTTATTTAATTAATTAAATTTCATTTCTCTTCTGACCATTATTAACTCAGGCACCTTTTCAGTTAGGAAGCTGATATTTGGACATGCCAATGACCAGGTGATTTGGCTGCAAAGGATATTTTTGATTTATTAATTAATCAATTAATCGATTAATTATTTAATTATTCGATTAATGACAAAAAAAATTTTTTTTTTAAGTTACAGATTCTGATGAAATAGTGGTAGTTTATGTGTTCTCTGACCAAATTGATTAATAATTTAATTTTTTTATGATTATTATTTATTTATTTTCATTATTAATCATTTATTTATTTTCTTTCTCATTTGGCTAATATCTCAGGCACCTTTTGAGCTGGGAAGCTAATATTTGGACATGAGTGACCAAGTGATGTGGCTATCAAGGATATTTTTGATTTATTGATTAATCATTTCATCTATTAAGTATTTATTGATTAATCGATTAATTATTTATTGAGTAATCAATTAATTATTAATTTTTTTATAAATGACTTATTTAATTAAATTTCTAAAAGATACATCTTCGGATGAAGCACTACTGGTTTAGTTATGCGATTAGCCAATTGATTATGAAAATATTTTGTGATAATCTTTTATTGATTTTAATTATACAATTAATCAATCAATTAGTGTACACCTCTCCCTCCCAATGCAGCCTCAATGAGCTGCACTGCGGTATTGCCGGGCGCCGGAGGCGCCCCGGCAATGCCGCGCTGCAGCATATTTAATTATTTGGCATGGGGCGGTGTACTTTGAATGTATCTGTACTTGTTTTCTTTCTTGTTTGTTTTCTTTCTTGGTTGTCCGGACGATATCTCAGCCATCCTTTGAGCTAGGAAGCTGAAATTTCGGCACAGTCGTGAGCAAGTCCTTTGTCAAATACGGTATTTTTTGTTTTTTGAATAATCAATTAATTGAGGAGTTATTTAATTATTAGCGTTTAATTAAGTACTTATTTAATTAATTAAATTTCATTTCTCTTCTGACCATTATTAACTCAGGCACCTTTTGAGTTAGGAAGCTGATATTTGGACATGCCAATGACCAGGTGATTTGGCTGCAAAGGATATTTTTGATTTATTAATTAATCAATTAATCGATTAATTATTTAATTATTCGATTAATGACCCAAAAAAATTTTTTTTTTAAGTTACAGATTCTGATGAAATAGTGGTAGTTTATGTGTTCTCTGACCAAATTGATTAATAATTTAATTTTTTTATGATTATTATTTATTTATTTTCATTATTAATCATTTATTTATTTTCTTTCTCATTTGGCCAATATCTCAGGCACCTTTTGAGCTGGGAAGCTAATATTTGGACATGAGTGACCAAGTGATGTGGCTATCAAGGATATTTTTGATTTATTGATTAATCATTTCATCTATTAAGTATTTATTGATTAATCGATTAATTATTTATTGAGTAATCAATTAATTATTTAATTTTTTATAAATGACTTCTTTAATTAAATTTCTAAAAGATACATCTTCGGATGAAGCACTACTGGTTTAGTTATGCGATTAGCCAATTGATTATGAAAATATTTTGTGATAATCTTTTATTGATTTTAATTATACAATTAATCAATCAATTAGTGTACACCTCTCCCTCCCAATGGAGCCTCAATGAGCTGTACTGCGGTATTGCCGGGCGCCAGAGGCGCCCCGGCAATGCCGCGCTGCAGCATATTTAATTATTTGGCATGGGGCGGTGTACTTTGAATGTATGTGTACTTGTTTGTTTTCTTTCTTGTTTGCTTTCTTGGTTGTCCGGACGATATCTCAGCCATCCTTTGAGCTAGGAAGCTGAAATTTCGGCACAGTAGTGAGCAAGTCCTTTGTCAAATACGGTATTTTTTGTTTTTTGAATAATCAATTAATTGAGGAGTTATTTAATTATTAGCGTTTAATTAAGTACTTATTTAATTAATAAAATTTCATTTATCTTCTGACCATTATTAACTCAGGCACCTTTTGAGTTAGGAAGCTGATATTTGGACATGCCAATGACCAGGTGATTTGGCTGCAAAGGATATTTTTGATTTATTAATTAATCAATTAATCGATTAATTATTTAATTATTCGATTAATGACAAAAAATTTTTTTTTTTTTAAGTTACAGATTCTGATGAAATAGTGGTAGTTTATGTGTTCTCTGACCAAATTGATTAATAATTTAATTTTTTTATGATTATTATTTATTTATTTTCATTATTAATCATTTATTTATTTTCTTTCTCATTTGGCCAATATCTCAGGCACCTTTTGAGCTGGGAAGCTAATATTTGGACATGAGTGACCAAGTGATGTGGCTATCAAGGATATTTTTGATTTATTGATTAATCATTTCATCTATTAAGTATTTATTGATTAATCGATTAATTATTTATTGAGTAATCAATTAATTATTTAATTTTTTATAAATGACTTATTTAATTAAATTTCTAAAAGATACATCTTCGGATGAAGCACTACTGGTTTAGTTATGCGATTAGCCAATTGATTATGAAAATATTTTGTGATAATCTTTTATTGATTTTAATTATACAATTAATCAATCAATTAGTGTACACCTCTCCCTCCCAATGCAGCCTCAATGAGCTGCACTGCGGTATTGCCGGGCGCCGGAGGCGCCCCGGCAATGCCGCGCTGCAGCATATTTAATTATTTGGCATGGGGCGGTGTACTTTGAATGTATGTGTACTTGTTTGTTTGTTTTCTTGGTTGTTTTCTTGTTTGTTTTCTTTCTTGGTTGTCCGGACGATATCTCAGCCATCCTTTGAGCTAGGAAGCTGAAATTTCGGCACAGTAGTGAGCAAGTCCTTTGTCAAATACGGTATTTTTTGTTTTTTGAATAATCAATTAATTGAGGAGTTATTTAATTATTAGCGTTTAATTAAGTACTTATTTAATTAATTAAATTTCATTTCTCTTCTGACCATTATTAACTCAGGCACCTTTTGAGTTAGGAAGCTGATATTTGGACATGCCAATGACCAGGTGATTTGGCTGCAAAGGATATTTTTGATTTATTAATTAATCAATTAATCGATTAATTATTTAATTATTCGATTAATGACAAAAAAATTTTTTTTTTTAAAGTTACAGATTCTGATGAAATAGTGGTAGTTTATGTGTTCTCTGACCAAATTGATTAATAATTTAATTTTTTTATGATTATTGTACACCGCTCCTTTCCTATGCCATCTCCAGGCATTGCAAATCGTCATTGCTGGGCACCGAAGGGGGCTCGGCAGTGACGCACGCTGAAAGAGAGTACTCAGTTTTCACTCTGGTTTCTTGTTTGTTGTACACCGCTCCTTTCCTATGCCATCTCCAGGCATTGCAAATCGTCATTGCTGGGCACCGAAGGGGGCTCGGCAGTGACGCACGCTGAAAGAGAGTACTCAGTTTTCACTCTGGTTTCTTGTTTGTTTGTTTTCTTGGTTGTTTGTTTGTTTGTTTTCTTTCTTGGTTGTCCGGACGATATCTCAGCCATCCTTTGAGCTGGGAAGCTGAAATTTCGGCACAGTAGTGAGCAAGTCCTTTGTCAAATACGGTATTTTTTGTTTTTTGAATAATCAATTAATTGAGGAGTTATTTAATTATTAGCGTTTAATTAAGTACTTATTTAATTAATTAAATTTCATTTATCTTCTGACCATTATTAACTCAGGCACCTTTTGAGTTAGGAAGCTGATATTTGGACATGCCAATGACCAGGTGATTTGGCTGCAAAGGATATTTTTGATTTATTAATTAATCAATTAATCGATTAATTATTTAATTATTCGATTAATGACAAAAAAATTTTTTTTTTTAAAGTTACAGATTCTGATGAAATAGTGGTAGTTTACGTGTTCTCTGACCAAATTGATTAATAATTTAATTTTTTTATGATTATTATTTATTTATTTTCATTATTAATCATTTATTTATTTTCTTTCTCATTTGGCCAATATCTCAGGCACCTTTTGAGCTGGAAAGCTAATATTTGGACATGAGTGACCAAGTGATGTGGCTATCAAGGATATTTTTGATTTATTGATTAATCATTTCATCTATTAATTATTTATTGATTAATCGATTAATTATTTATTGAGTAATCAATTAATTATTTAATTTTTTATAAATGACTTATTTAATTAAATTTCTAAAAGATACATCTTCGGATGAAGCACTAGTGGTTTAGTTATGCGATTAGCCAATTGATTATGAAAATATTTTGTGATAATCTTTTATTGATTTTAATTATACAATTAATCAATCAATTAGTGTACACCCCTCCCTCCCAATGCAGCCTTAATGAGCTGCACTGCGGTATTGCCGGGCGCCAGAGGCGCCCCGGCAATGCCGCGCTGCAGCATATTTAATTATTTGGCATGGGGCGGTGTACTTTGAATGTATGTGTACTTGTTGTACACCGCTCCTTTCCTATGCCATCTCCAGGCATTGCAAATCGTCATTGCCGGGCACCAAAGGGGGCTCGGCAGTGACGCACGCTGAAAGAGAGTACTCAGTTTTCACTCTGGTTTCTTGTTTGTTTGTTGTACACCGCTCCTTTCCTATGCCATCTCCAGGCATTGCAAATCGTCATTGCCGGGCACCAAAGGGGGCTCGGCAGTGACGCACGCTGAAAGAGAGTACTCAGTTTTCACTCTGGTTGTTTTCTTGTTTGTTTTCTTGGTTGTCCGGGCGATATCTCAGCCATCCTTTGAGCTAGGAAGCTGAAATTTCGGCACAGTAGTGAGCAAGTCCTTTGTCAAATACGGTATTTTTTGTTTTTTGAATAATCAATTAATTGAGGAGTTATTTAATTATTAGCGTTTAATTAAGTACTTATTTAATTAATTAAATTTCATTTATCTTCTGACCATTATTAACTCAGGCACCTTTTGAGTTAGGAAGCTGATATTTGGACATGCCAATGACCAGGTGATTTGGCTGCAAAGGATATTTTTGATTTATTAATTAATCAATTAATCGATTAATTATTTAATTATTCGATTAATGACAAAAAAAATTTTTTTTTTTAAGTTACAGATTCTGATGAAATAGTGGTAGTTTATGTGTTCTCTGACCAAATTGATTAATAATTTAATTTTTTTATGATTATTATTTATTTATTTTCATTATTAATCATTTATTTATTTTCTTTCTCATTTGGCCAATATCTCAGGCACCTTTTGAGCTGGGAAGCTAATATTTGGACATGAGTGACCAAGTGATGTGGCTATCAAGGATATTTTTGATTTATTGATTAATCATTTCATCTATTAAGTATTTATTGATTAATCGATTAATTATTTATTGAGTAATCAATTAATTATTTAATTTTTTATAAATGACTTATTTAATTAAATTTCTAAAAGATACATCTTCGGATGAAGCACTAGTGGTTTAGTTATGCGATTAGCCAATTGATTAAGAAAATATTTTGTGATAATCTTTTATTGATTTTAATTATACAATTAATCAATCAATTAGTGTACACCTCTCCCTCCCAATGCAGCCTCAATGAGCTGCACTGCGGTATTGCCGGGCGCCGGAGGCGCCCCGGCAATGCCGCGCTGCAGCATATTTAATTATTTGGCATGGGGCGGTGTACTTTGAATGTATGTGTACTTGTTTTCTTTCTTGGTTGTTTGTTTTCTTTCTTGGTTGTCCGGACGATATCTCAGCCGTCCTTTGAGCTAGGAAGCTGAAATTTCGGCACAGTAGTGAGCAAGTCCTTTGTCAAATACGGTATTTTTTGTTTTTTGAATAATCAATTAATTGAGGAGTTATTTAATTATTAGCGTTTAATTAAGTACTTATTTAATTAATTAAATTTCATTTCTCTTCTGACCATTATTAACTCAGGCACCTTTTGAGTTAGGAAGCTGATATTTGGACATGCCAATGACCAGGTGATTTGGCTGCAAAGGATATTTTTGATTTATTAATTAATCAATTAATCGATTAATTATTTAATTATTCGATTAATGACAAAAATTTTTTTTTTTTTAAAGTTACAGATTCTGATGAAATAGTGGTAGTTTATGTGTTCTCTGAGCAAATTGATTAATAATTTAATTTTTTTATGATTATTATTTATTTATTTTCATTATTAATCATTTATTTATTTTCTTTCTCATTTGGCCAATATCTCAGGCACCTTTTGAGCTGGGAAGCTAATATTTGGACATGAGTGACCAAGTGATGTGGCTATCAAGGATATTTTTGATTTATTGATTAATCATTTCATCTATTAAGTATTTATTGATTAATCGATTAATTATTTATTGAGTAATCAATTAATTATTTAATTTTTTATAAATGACTTATTTAATTAAATTTCTAAAAGATACATCTTCGGATGAAGCACTACTGGTTTAGTTATGCGATTAGCCAATTGATTATGAAAATATTTTGTGATAATCTTTTATTGATTTTAATTATACAATTAATCAATCAATTAGTGTACACCTCTCCCTCCCAATGCAGCCTCAATGAGCTGCACTGCGGTATTGCCGGGCGCCGGAGGCGCCCCGGCAATGCCGCGCTGCAGCATATTTAATTATTTGGCATGGGGCGGTGTACTTTGAATGTATGTGTACTTGTTTGTTTTCTTGTTTGTTTGTTTGTTTGTTTTCTTTCTTGGTATCTCATCATCTCAGCCATCCTTTGAGCTAGGAAGCTGAAATTTTGGCACAATAGTGAGAAAGTCCTTTGTCAAAAACGGTATTTTTTTTTTTTTGATTAATCAATAAATTAAGGAGTTATTTAATTATTAGCGATTAATTAAGTTCTTATTTAATTAATTAAATTTCCTTTCTCTTCTGACCATTAACTCAGGCACCTTTTGAGTTAGGAAGCTGATATTTGGACATGCCAATGACCAGGTGATTTGGCTGCAAATGATATTTTTGATTTATTAATTAATCAATTAATCGATTAATTATTTAATTATTCGATTAATGACAAAAATTTTTTTTTTTTTTAAAGTTACAGATTCTGATGAAATAGTGGTAGTTTATGTGTTCTCTGACCAAATTGATTAATAATTTAATTTTTTTATGATTATTATTTATTTATATTCATTATTAATCATTTATTTATTTTCTTTCTCATTTGGCCAATATCTCAGGCACCTTTTGAGCTGGGAAGCTAATATTTGGACATGAGTGACCAAGTGATGTGGCTATCAAGGATATTTTTGATTTATTGATTAATCATTTCATCTATTAATTATTTATTGATTAATCGATTAATTATTTATTGAGTAATCAATGAATTTTTTATAAATGACTTATTTAATTAAATTTCTAAAAGATACATCTTCGGATGAAGCACCAGTGGTTTAGTTATGCGATTAGCCAATTGATTATGAAAATATTTTGTGATAATCTTTTATTGATTTTAATTATACAATTAATCAATCAATTAGTGTACACCTCTCCCTCCCAATGCAGCCTCAATGAGCTGCACTGCGGTATTGCCGGGCGCCGGAGGCGCCCCGGCAATGCCGCGCTGCAGCATATTTAATTATTTGGCATGGGGCGGTGGACTTTGAATGTATGTGTACTTGTTATTTATTTATTTTCATTATTAATCATTTATTTATTTTCTTTCTCATTTGGCCAATATCTCAGGCACCTTTTGAGCTGGGAAGCTAATATTTGGACATGAGTGACCAAGTGATGTGGCTATCAAGGATATTTTTGATTTATTGATTAATCATTTCATCTATTAAGTATTTATTGATTAATCGATTAATTTATTTATTGAGTAATCAATTAATTATTTAATTTTTTATAAATGACTTATTTAATTAAATTTCTAAAAGATACATCTTCGGATGAAGCACTAGTGCTTTAGGTATGCTATTGTACACCGCTCCTTTCCTATGCCATCTCCAGGCATTGCAAATCGTCATTGCCGGGCACCAAAGGGGGCTCGGCAGTGACGCACGCTGAAAGAGAGTACTCAGTTTTCACTCTGGTTGTTTGTTGTACACCGCTCCTTTCCTATGCCATCTCCAGGCATTGCAAATCGTCATTGCCGGGCACCAAAGGGGGCTCGGCAGTGACGCACGCTGAAAGAGAGTACTCAGTTTTCACTCTGGTTGTTTGTTTGTTTTCTTTCTTGGTTGTCCGGACGATATCTCAGCCATCCTTTGAGCTAGGAAGCTGAAATTTCGGCACAGTAGTGAGCAAGTCCTTTGTCAAATACGGTATTTTTTGTTTTTTGAATAATCAATTAATTGAGGAGTTATTTAATTATTAGCGTTTAATTAAGTACTTATTTAATTAATTAAATTTCATTTCTCTTCTGACCATTATTAACTCAGGCACCTTTTGAGTTAGGAAGCTGATATTTGGACATGCCAATGACCAGGTGATTTGGCTGCAAAGGATATTTTTGATTTATTAATTAATCAATTAATCGATTAATTATTTAATTATTCGATTAATGACAAAAAATTTTTTTTTTTTTTAAGTTACAGATTCTGATGAAATAGTGGTAGTTTATGTGTTCTCTGACCAAATTGATTAATAATTTAATTTTTTAATGATTATTATTTATTTATTTTCATTATTAATCATTTATTTATTTTCTTTCTCATTTGGCCAATATCTCAGGCACCTTTTGAGCTGGGAAGCTAATATTTGGACATGAGTGACCAAGTGATGTGGCTATCAAGGATATTTTTGATTTATTGATTAATCATTTCATCTATTAAGTATTTATTGATTAATCGATTAATTATTTATTGAGTAATCAATTAATTATTTAATTTTTTATAAATGACTTATTTAATTAAATTTCTAAAAGATACATCTTCGGATGAAGCACTACTGGTTTAGTTATGCGATTAGCCAATTGATTATGAAAATATTTTGTGATAATCTTTTATTGATTTTAATTATACAATTAATCAATCAATTAGTGTACACCTCTCCCTCCCAATGCAGCCTCAATGAGCTGCACTGCGGTATTGCCGGGCGCCGGAGGCGCCCCGGCAATGCCGCGCTGCAGCATATTTAATTATTTGGCATGGGGCGGTGTACTTTGAATGTATGTGTACTTGTTTTCTTTCTTGTTTGTTTGTTTGTTTGTCCGTGCGATATCTCAGCCATCCTTTGAGCTAGGAAGCTGAAATTTCGGCACAATAGTGAGCAAGTCCTTTGTCAAAAACGGTATTTTTTGTTTTTTGATTAATCAATTAATTGAGGAGTTATTTAATTATTAGCGATTAATTAAGTACTTATGTAATTAATTAAATTTCCTTTCTCTTCTGACCATTATCTCAGGCATCTTTTGAGTTCGGAAGCTGATATTTGGGCATGCCAATGACCAAGTGATTTGGCTGTAAAAGGTATTTTTTATTTATTGATTAATTAATTAATCGATTAATTATTTAATTATTCAATGAATGATTTAATTAATTAAAAAAAATTAAGTTACAGATTCCGATGAAATGGTGGTGGTTTATGTATTCTATGAGCCAATTGATTCACTATTTAATTTTTTTATGATTTTTATTTATTTCTTTTCATTATAATCATTTATTTATTTTCTTTCTCATCTGGGCAATATCTCAGGCACCTTTTGAGCTAGGAAGCTAATAGTTGGACATGACAGTGACCAGGTGATGTGGCTATAAAGGATATTTTTGATTTATTGATCAATAATTTAATCGAATAATAATTTATTGATTAATCAATTAATTATTTATTTTTTTATTAATGAATTATTTAATTAAATTTCTAAAAGATACATCTTCGGATGAAGCACTAGTGGTTTAGTTATGCTATTAGCCAATTGATTGAGAAAATATTTTATGATAATCTTTTATTGATTTTAATTGTGCAATTAATCAATCAATTATTGTACACCTCTCCCTCCCAATGCACTCTCTGAGAGCTGCACCGCGGTATTGCTGGGCGCCCGAGGCGACCCGGCAATGCCGCACTGTAGGATATATCATTATTTGGCATGGGGGCGGTGCACTTTGACTGTATCTTTACTTGTTTGTTTGTTTGTTTACCTGTTTGTTTGGTTACCTGTTTGTTTGTCTGTTTATCTGTTTCTTTGCCTGTTTACCATTTTGTTTGTCTATCTGTCTGTTTGTCCTCACAGAACGTGAGCATGCTTTTCTCTGCAACCGTTGGTCCGGTTGCCAAGAAATGTTCACCATCCAATAGAGTTTTATAATGATTATGACGTCATAGGTCACGTGGTATGGGTGCCATCTTGGAAAAATCAAAAACTTTGCACATCTATATTCACAAAACCGACGTATGGAATAAATTGAAACGTGGCTTATTGTTAAGTACTCCCAATGAAGAATAACATATATTTGTGATGATGTCATCAGTGCCTTCATTATTGTGATATTAGACAAGTAGAACGCTTGATTCGATCAGTTTGAAGTTTCTTGAGCGTGATATACACAAAAATTGTATGGGAGAATTAAATCATCGGCCACGTGTTTGGCAGCCATATTGGATTGAACACAAATCTGTCAATAAACCACGCAAACGCAGCAGCTATTATATACCACACAAAAAACGCCACACAAACACATCCTGGCGAGGGTCTGCACTCTCTAATTTTTTTTTCATGTTTTGTGTCTGCAATGCAGGAAGCATACATGTTTGAGGAAAACACAAGACGAACATGCTCTCTGCTCTGTGGACTCTGGAAATTTGAGTTGCCATGGGTGACAAAGACAAGGCGACCCATAAGGCCTCAATTGCATCTCACCTGCCCAAGTTATCTTACATTGGCTCCAATCAACGGGATCCATTCTGCGCAGACCCCGAAGGCCTCAGTCCTCCTGCACAATGTCTGATTCGTCCTTCTCACCCTGTTTCAGCCCCTTGTATTGAGGAAAAGCAAACGGGGACCAAGAAACGTGGAATATTTCGTGCTTTTTCTTTTACATTGCATCGACGGCGTTATAGCTTCGGACAATGGAGCAGTGATTCTGGAAATCACAATGAACGTCGGTCTTTGCACGATTCTTCGGAGTCCAGTAAGGGCTTCCCATCTAACGGTACACATTCCTATGACGGTAATAAGACCTGGAATAGTAAGACCCCTCAGAAGCAGCACAGAATAGTCAGTGGGTCTACAAGGGGTTCCTCCTTAAAACGAGACTCTCTTCTTGCTTTAGGACCATTTTGGGGTTGCTTGCAGCAGTCACGATCAGAAGATAATAATGATGATGATGTTCTGAAAAGTCTTCCGAATTTCAAAGTCACTGAGACACAAATTGCCCACAATGTCAGTGATGGGAGCTGCGAGACCTCGAGTTGCAATGTATCAAGCAAAGGCAGACCAGGTCCCGTGACCAAAATTTTAAATTGCAAAGCTTCAATGGAGAACGTTTGTGAGGTATGGAGCCTAAAAAGCAGGAGTAGTGGAAACTATGAGAACGTCGTCACAGTTCCACAAACACATCATCAGGATGAAAATGAACCACTCGTACAGAATGATGGCACCAACGTAGTAGAGGAACTCGATACTATGGCGGGCATAGCTTCCAAAACCAATCGGCTGCATTTGGTGGCTAACGGCAATGAATCAAACCAACCGTGCAAGCACAAGGTTGCAGACATTGTTGAACATGCAGCAGTGCAAGAGATGTTCAGTGTTGAGGATGTTGACACCGTGACTGAGACCCCTGAAGTTGATTTGGAGACGGTCAGTTTTTCAGATATTGAAAAAGACATTGGTTTCCCAAGGTTGGCACTACAACAAAGCGACTGTGACATGCAGGGCTCCGTCGATGCACTACCTTCAATACCTGAGAGTCCAGGATCCTCCCGTAGCACTGACAGCGCATTGATGGAAGATTTTGTGCATGGAGAAAATGGAAAACCAGAAGGTGGGGCTGAGAGAGACATTCTCATTTGGAACGCCATCGTTTTGCCTCAAGGACAAGAGAAATACACAAAGTTAACATCTGTTCCCTCTTCTCTGGTAAAGCTTGAGTCCTGCCCTGATGAGGTTTTGCTTGATGCCGATGAAAGTAGTTGGGCCACGTGTCGTCTGGAAGTGAGTGACGATAAGGACATGGCCGCTACCGTCGAGTTGCCCACATCCAAGAGTGGAATGGATTGCTCTGAACAAATTGGTGGCACTGGGACAAAAGTTGTCGCAAAATGGCTGCAGTTTGGGAATGCAGGTTTGTTTTACTGAGTTGCATTTTATTTTACTTGTTTTGTTTTTAAATACACATTGCCTTCAAAAAGTGTTTTACCCTTGATTTTTTTTTTCACATTTTGTTGTGTAACAGCCTGAATTAAAAATAGATTTTTTTTTGTCACTAACAAAATACCTCATAATGTCAATGGCATTTCCCTTTTTTAGAATTTCTTACAGAGCAATTGAAAATGAAATACAGAAATATCTAATTTATATAAGTATTCAGCCCCTGAGTCAATACTTCGTAGAAGCGCCTTTGGCAGCGATTACAGCTCCAAGTCTTCCTGGGTTTGTCTATATCAGCTTTGCACATCTGGATATATGGAGTTTCTCTCATTCTTCCTTGCAGATTTGCTCAAGCTCTGTCGAGTCTAAAAGAGAGCATCAGTGAACAGCAATCTTCAAGTCTTTTCCACAGATTCTCAATGGGATTCATGTCTGGGCTTTGTCTGGGCCACTCAAGGACTTTCACATTCTTGTTCAGAAACCATTCCAGTGTTGCTTTGGCTGAATGCTGGGGGTCATCGTCCTGTTGGAACATAAAATCTTCACCGCAGTCCAGGTTATTTTGCACTCTGAAGCAGGTTCTTCTCAAATATATGTCTGTATTTGGCTCCGTACATCAATCCTTATATACTTACGAGTCTCCCAATCCTCATCACTGAAAAGCATCTCCATAGTATGATGCTTCACAGTAGGGATGGTGTTAGATGCGTTCTGCTCGTTTTCTGCCAGACATAGCGCTTTGCATTCAGGCCAAAGAGCTCAATTTTCTTCTCGTCAGGCAACGGAATATTTTGCCTGATGGTCTGAGTTTTTCACTTGCCTTTTTGTAAGCTCCAGGCGTCCTTTCATGTGCCTTTTCTCAGGAGTGACTTGCATCTTGCCACTCTCCAATAAAGCCTAGATTTGTGAAGTTCTGCAGAGACTGTTGTCCTTCCAGCAAGTTCTCCCATCTCAGCCAAGGAACTCTGTAGTTCTGTCAGTGTGGCCATTGGGTTGTTGGTCGCCTCCCTGATCAAAGTCCTTCTTGCCCGGTTGCTCAGTTTGGTCGGACGGCCAGCTCTAGGAAGTGTCTGCGTAGTTCGATATTCTTTCCATTTCCTAACGATGGAGCTCACTGTGCTCTTGGAAACTTTCAACAATATAAATTGTTTTATCCCCTTCCCCAGATCTCTGCCTCCTCACAATTCTATATCTGAGTTATACGAACAGTTCCTTGGACTTCCTGGTAGAGTTTATGCTCTGACATTCACTGTCAACTGTGAGACCTTATATGGACAGGTGTTTCTTTCTAAATCATGTAAAATCAATTTAATTGTGCGGACTCCAATTTGAAGTTGTAGAGATGTCTGAAGGATGATCAAAGGAAATTAGATGCACCTGAGCTCAATTTGGAATGTCATAGCAAAGGGGATGAATACTTATTGACTCGAGACATTTCTGCTTTTCATTTTTAATTATTTTGCAAAAAATTGTCAAAAAAAAAAATCGACTTTGACATTATGGGGTATTATGTGCAGATCAACAACAAAACAAATCTCAATTTAATCCATCTTAAGTTCCGGTGTGTGTGTGTGTGTGTGTGTGTGTGTGTGTGTGTGTGTGTGTGTGTGTGTGTGTGTGTGTGTGTGTGTGTGTGTGTGTGTGTGTGTGTGTGTGTGTGTGTGTGTGTGTGTGTGTGTGTGTGTGTGTGTGTGTGTGTGTGTGTGTGTGTGTGTGTGTGTGTGTGTGTGTGTGTGTGTGTGTGTGTGTGTGTGTAATGGAATATTATTTTTGTGGAAAAATTTTCAACATCTGAGATTGGTTGTTCTTCTGATTGCAAATTGCATAAAAAATTGTTGTTTCGTGGTTAATATGGATTGGTAGTTCTTGTGGCTTATTTTTAAATACTCAAAATGAAAAGTTGTTTTATTTTGAGAAGATTTTACTGAAAACAACGTTTTTATCCTCTTTCTGAAGTCTTCTTGCTTGGTGAGCTTGTCTGCGTTATTGATGTAACGTTTGATGGGTTATGGTGCCATATTGTTCCCACTGGCTTTTCATCCCAGAGACTGTGGACTCGAGTCCAACACACTATTCAGGAGTTGATCTGTAATGTTCTGTAAATGAACATAATCCCAGGAGAATGGCCATGGCAAATGAACAATCCATAAATGCTCGGCCATATTACTAATGGCAGCCAGGAAGTGGGTATTCTGCCCGCCCTGCTTTCTCTTGTCAATATTTAATGCCAGTGCACGCTTCTGGTTGATTTTTCATGTCCAGAAGCCAATGGTGCACGAGGTTGAAACCACTACTGATGAGGGCAGCTCTGCCGACATCCTCAGAACAGATGACAAAAGACAGCTTAAAAGGAGTGGTGTGTTGCATCACATGTGTCATGTGACCATTTAAATTTAAGTTGTGCACACTTTGTAGAGCAAGATGTTCATTGTCTACCTAGATGTTGTGTTATTCGCCAGGTAGATGACATTTGAGAGTACAATAAGGTGCAAGGTTCATACATCTTGCTTTTTGTTGATTAACATTGTATGATTATTTCATACAATGTTAATCAACAAAAAAAGCAAGATGTATGAACCTTGAACCCTTTATGAACCTAAAGGTGGTTTAACATTGTATGATTATTTCCCTAGATTCAGGAGAACAGGAAGGACGTGATCAAAAGCAGGTGAACGTGAACATTCAGGCTTATTCGGATGAAGTGAAGCAGAAAGAGGAGGATGTGAAGAGGATTCGAGCAGCAAGCGTAGCTTCATGTTCTGGGGTGAACAGCATTGTATAGGCTCTGGGGGGATGCTTGTGTACATCTCTCTTCTACGGCAAAACTTTTGATTTTCCTGTTCTATATGTTGAGACCCTTGGAAAAAATCTGGGTAACACTCCCAGATCAAGTACGTTTTTTCTGCACACCCCAATACGTGATTATGACTTGAGGCCAATTAGCCGAAATAGCAAAATTCAGTTTTCATGGAATAATTCAAGAGTAGGCAGCTTTAGATTCAAATGTAACATTTATTTATCATGTTTAGACATAACTAACACATTTTTAGCATGGTTCAATACTATAAACTGTCTTTTTTAGGAAAAAAAAACACGTCATTTAGCTTCTTTTTCTCCAAAAATCACTTTCAGTTTGAAAGGCGCTCAAAATCCGATCACCTCTCATACACCCAATTATGTCGATAAAGCAACCAAAATTTGTCAGAAGCTTCCTTATGAAGCCCTTTAATAATTCCATGCATCATATTTATGATTCATTATATTGTATAGTGACAGTGGGGTCAAATGTTAACAAAGGTTACCCCTACCCCAAAAAGCGGTATAAACCAAAATTGGTTAAATTGGTCTAACTTTAGAAGTAAGTGTGATATTCGGCTGATTTTGGTGTCTATGTATGGGTTTTTGATAGCAAGCTATTCATTGGAACCATAATCAACCCCTTTTGAATACACCTAATTTGCATAATTTCAAAATGGCCGCCAAACACCTCCTGGCAATGATGTTGACTAAATTTCGCTCAAAATTCAGCTTAAGCAAAACTATTACACTTACATAGCTTAAGGATTCATGAATTAAAATCATAACATGTCCACAAACCCAATATAACTGTCATAACAAGGAAGCGCGTGCTGTCAATTACCACCATTTACCACCCGTGCAACTTCAATACATGTACTCTTTATCAAGCGACAGGATTCTTGCAGGCATCAGGGGAAGCCTTTTTGCAATGACAAAAATTTACACATTTGATTATGGCGGTCCTACAGGGGCATGTTGACCTGGCACACTTAGTGCATGAACAGACAACTGTCCAATGTGATTCTAGAGTTTTCCACGTTGTCTCAGGTATCAGCTGTTCCTTGTCATGCGTATAACCACAATCCTCTGGCTTAAGTGCGATCACATTTTCAGAATCTTGATGAAGCTCCAAAGCATGCATGATATTGTAGGCATTGAAAAAGCTACGCTTCATGTGTGGCAGGAGACCTTGGCTGGTTGGTGGCAGGTTGTGATGAGAACTCCCTTTGACATGATGGAAGATCTCCGCACGCAAGTTCGAAAATTTATTCGCATCGCTTTTTGGTTTCAGTACTTTGACCAAGTAGGATTCTGCATTCTTGATCAAAGGCTGAGAAAGGGTCGGCAACCCTCCAAAGTGCTTCAATAACCTTTCTGGCTCGGCATTCAAGGTGGCTTTCTTGGTCCCAACTTTGCTAGTGATATCACATCCTGTAAGACTGTGTACGGCAGGAAGAACAGCACAGAGTTGACATCCGATGCGCTCGAACAAGGTATGAAGGGGCACATACCGAGTGCTATCTCCAACTCCAGCTCGTACCCACAGCTCCTCTAGGTCATGTTGGAGAAAGACAGGCATGTGGTGGAGCAAGGCAACAACTACATCAGTATCATTGGAGATGACAACACATATTTTGTGTCCTTCTTTGAGCGCGTCCAAAACATGAAGGAGTATGCGAAGATCCGCCTCTTCAAATGTGGATTGAAGGTGTACCAGTGCGCTCTCATCGCCGTTGTGCATTTTCATACATTTCCAATCCTCGTTCTCTCTGGTCACCTGTCCGAGTACAGTTGGGTACTGACCGGTATTTGCAATATTTGAACGAACATGGCTGCAGATCAGTTTTTCAAGGAGAAGTTTGTTGTTGATGGAAGGCCAGAATGTGTTCATATCCTTAGGTAGTGGTGTTGATGGCTCTATTGAAGTATATTCGATGGGTAGAGTGTCACTTCGCCTTTTCCTCTCGCTGTCCTTCATTGATGGATCATCAGAATACATGTCAAAGACATAGTCAGTCTGCCCAAACCGATGATATATGGCCGAAAATGACATGAAATTTGATAGAAGGTCATTGAATTTGGAGAGTTTCGTAACATTAACCTTTCGGATTGTGGCCATGATGTCAACTACAAATGATGCGTCTATATCTATATGTAATGATGCGTCTATGACTATATGTAAATTCTTCCGGTTTTAGGTGCGTCTCCAACTCCTTCAGTAGCTGGCTCTTTGCTGGTTTAGTCATCATTCCTGCATCATCAAACAACACTGGGGAGGGAACAACATCGTACTTTAAGAGATCATCAGTGGTGAGGCCACGCTCCCGAGCTATTTCTATGTTTCTCTCAGCGATGTTCATCTCCTTCACTGTCGTCTTGGTAGTCTTCTGTGGCTTCTTTCGAAGAGTTTTCATCGTCTTCAAGTTTGTGTGGTGAATGGTACTGCTTATTCGTTCAGTCTTGGTGACAAACCTTTCCTTTCTGAATTTCAGGTACTTCTCTTTTCCTTTTGAAAAGGCATTGAGCATGTCAGTTTTTATATCATCGGACATAACCTCTTTTGTCACAAAGTTTTGTAGTGTTTTGGAAGCGTCTAGAGACAGAGGGGACCCCTTCTCTTCAATGAATCTCATCATCTCCTGAATATGTCCTTCTTTGCGGTTCGTTGTGGCTTGAGATGATTCGTGGTGGCTGTAAGTCTCATGTGTCCTGTCAATCACATCACTGTATTGCCGATGTAGGTTCTTCACTGCCATCATTTCATGGTATATTAGGTCCCACTGGGCGACATACTGTTTTTGCATTGCATGTCCAATGACTCTATCGCTGCACTTAGATGAAAGGTTAATGCTTTGCTCTAATTTCTGGTCTCCTCCAACAGCGGTGAATCGGCCAGGTATCTCTCTGATTGAAAAATTGCCTTTGGCAAATTGTTCATGAACTGATGGTGCAGTCTCAGGTAGACGTCGCATGTCTTCAAGGTAGAGAGAACACCATCGCAAGTAGTTGGTCGAATCGAATGCCGCAAACAGGTTCAATGCACGCTGGACAGCGTCAAGATGCAGTTCCCAAATCCCTTCACGATCAGCTCTCAACAGATCACGGACAATATCCATCATTTGCAAGAACTGAGTCCAGAACTTGAAGTTTTCATTGGTATCAGACCGTGTTTGGATGAATCTGTTCAAATCTTCGACCAACGTTTTTGATGCATCAGCAAACTGAACCATATACTTCTGACTATCTGTGATGCATTTCTCCTTGACACTAGACTGGAGGTTCGTCAGGATGGCAAGCTCATGTGTATATTGGTCGATGCCTTTCTCGGAGAAGAATTCTTTGTACTGGAGGCGTTCAAAGGCTTCAGCAAGGAGCTGCATACCCTCAAGACAGCGGCTGTAGTGACCTCCATGTAGAACAGAATTCTCGATGACAGTTGGACCAAAAACACCAGCCTGCAACCATGTGATGTCCGCGCCACTTCCATCCAGGAGTTTGCCAATACATTTCAAAACAGTTTTCACTAAGTGAAACGTTCCCAGGCATGGAACCAGGGTCCTGAATTCCTCTGGTCTCAGCAGTTGTATATCACGGACGATGCAATAAACACCTTCATCACAATACATTGGTATCTCATTTTGAGTCAGCTGAGAACCAATGTCCATAAAGTTCTTCATAGCCGTATAAACTGTCGCGTACTCTGTAACTGGATGCGGCAGAACAGGCACAAATGCAAGATTCTTTAATGGGATGGCCTCCTCCGTCCAAACAGAGTTGCTAGCACTCCAAGATGGCATTGTTTGTGACTCGGGGTAGATGGACACTTCATCATGCATGACGTTCAAGCGTGCGAGGGACCAAGAAATATCCTTCAGTTTTGCTGCATCGGCTTCCGAGGAAGTGTAAGGCAGTTCGGCCACTTTGTAAGTTGCTGGGATGTCAGCACGGCGTGCAGGCTTGTGAAAGTCGGACAGTACCTGGCATTTTAATATTAAACTGAATGACTGTGGACCATGTGTGACCTGCGTGTCAGAAATCTTTGGTTTTCTGGTCGACGACGGGGGTTTGTCTTGGTAGAGAACAGTCACAGTGTCATGTTCAGATACATTTGCCCCCTCATGGTCCCAGTTGTCAATTGCACCGGAGGTGAATTGCCCAGGATCAAAGTGTGACGGCAGTGAAACGCGATCGTTGTTGTGCTGTGCTGTAAACGTGGCAAGGTCATGTTGGTACCTACGCAGCTCCGGGTAGCTGATTGCTAGTCCTCCGTGGTTTAGAACTGTAGTTACAATTTTGCCACCACGCCCAAGACCAAGAACTGATTCCGCATTCATAATATGCATTGGAGTTCTCTTTCTACCGCAGTGATGGATATAGTGCATGACTTGGAAGACAGATTGTATCTTTCTGCAACGCTGTGTGGAGAGGCTGTTACCTGATGGCTTGCTACCGGTATCGTAGTCATCATCATCTTCTTCATCCTCATCAACTGGTTCATCACTTTCTGTCATGACAGCTTCGGCTGCTTTTGCATATGTGTCAGGATTGAAATTGTACAAACTAGGGCATGCCCGTACTATATTGTTGCGAATATGGAATTTGGCCTCCATATCCGCTTGTAAATATTCCCCTATTTTCTCCAATACTCCCCAACTTTCCCCAATCCCCCATTCCCTAGTCCCATTGCATGTAAATAACAATCAGTAGAGCCGACCTTCCCCTTCTTCCCCCATTAAATGTCGTGCCCAGGTCCACCGCACCACACGTAGACAACTTTCGGACATCTTCCTAGTTATTCTTATTCTATGTCAGTTAAGGCCTCGTCTCCATTAATTATGACTCTTCGTTGCACCAGAATGTGATTATATGGCATCAGTAGTGAGTTTAGGACCTTTCCCATACCTCCTTCCATCTTCTTCCCCAACAATTACAACAACAACAGAGGAGATGGCGGCGGAGCGGGGGAGGATGCGTCCTCACACCGGCTCGATTAGCTCCAGACCATGCGCTCCACGGGGTTACCACGAAGGGGCTCCTTGTCAGCTCCTCGTCAAGGGCGGAGCCTGGTAAACCCCCCGCACGCACCCAATGAGAAGCAACGTGCCGATTCCACGAGGCGGAGCTAACGAGCCGAGGGCGTGTCACTCCCCGCCGGATATACGCGGCCCCGCGCCGGATGTGACGTGAGATGCGCCTCAGCTTGGAGAGAGAAGCCACCGCCACCCCCAGCGCGACGATACCTCCCCGCATCTTTGGACCGGACCGGACCGTACTGTACCCTGCTTTGAGCCAAGAGTGCACCTTGAGCCATCGCTATCTGCCTTTCCTTGCCATCAACCCCCGTGTGAGTCAGCCTTGTCCCGTTTACCTGTCGTCTGTCCGGGGTTAATGTAAGAGTGTGTCTAAGTGCCTGTCTTCCTGTAATATACCTCTAGCCCCTGTAATCTGACCTTTCCGTACGAATATAATCTCCCCCGGAGGTCTTGAGAATTGAAACATTGGTGTCGTATTGTGTTATTGTAATCCAGCCGGGTGTCTTCTTTTTCTTATTGAGCCAGCATCGCGCGACTCGTCAACGTTCGGGCACAATCGGGTAACTTGTGCAGACGTGGTCATACCATAAAACCGCTCGGTAAATAACATCCAAGCCACGTCTGTAACAATTGGTAGTCAGGAGGTGGGATTCGAACCTGGGACTAAATTTATTTAGCCCAAATTTTGGACACCAATTGTGTTAGTACAGTAACAATTGGTGTCGAGGAGTGGAATTCGAACCCGGGACTAAATTAGTTAGGCCCAAATTTTGGGAGGGAAAATCGAGCCGGAGCGCGTACGGCGCTCGACCGAATCGATTCGGAGCGCGGTCCCGCGGTTACTGCGCTCGACGAAATTATAACGAAAAAAAAAAAAAATTTGGATTTGTTTTACGAAACTCGAATTTTGCAAGTCGCGCTATGGCGGATCAAGACGGCTGGGGTCCGGTAGGGGAGAGTGAAGCAGGGTCGGTCCAGGACCAAATTGAGGGACATGAGGGACATGAGGAGAGCGAAACAGCGGGGGTAGCAGACGCGCGAAATGGCGCCTCGCACATAGCTACGGCGGCCGCACCCGCTGCACAAGTGGGAGGGATGGCCCAGATGCAGGTCCTCATGGAGCAATTTATGGCGCAAATGCAGGCGTCCCTCAAACTGCAGAGTAACCAATTGGGGAACCGGATGGATGCTCAGAGTGAGCAAATGAGGGTTAATAGTGAGCGATTGGAGGGCCAAATGGGGGTAATGGGAAACCAAATGGGGGTAATGAGGGACGAAGCGAGGGGTACCAGTGAGAAGTTAGACAATAATTTTGAGGGGTTAGACAACGGGATAAAAGAGGTGAAACATGGGTTAACGGGGGTAGAAAACAGAATGGCCGCTCAAGAGAATCAGATAGAGGGAGTGAAAAATGGGTTAGAGGGGTTAGAAAACAGTATGGAAGGCAAATTGAGGGACATGAGGGACCAAGCGGAAAGGGAAGTTAAACAAATGGAGCAGCAGATAGAGGGGGTCAGAATGGGGGTAGAAACCAAACTGGATGCTCACAGGGAGGAAATGGAGCAGATGAGGGTGGCATCTGGGCAGGAGATGCAAGTGATGGGAGAAGAGATCAGAAGAGGTGTGAGTGAGGAGGTCGGAGGAGTGCGCGAGGAGGTGAGGCACTGTAAGGAGCACATGGAGAAGGAGGTGAGAAAGGGGACTGTAAAGTTACAAGGGGGCATAGAGGCCCTGACGCAGGAGGTGGAACAGCTGACAGAGGGACAAAAAGAACTAACGGAGCAGGTTCAAAGGAACACTGCGGTATTAGGAGGGTTAAAAGCGACACAAAACGACATAAAAAACGACTTGATAGCGACAAAGAGGGAATGTCAGATGGTACGTGAGGGACTGACAACGAGGTTGGACGAGGTGATAGAGGTAATGGAGACGACGGACCGGCAGGTGAGGACGCACATGGAAACGGTCAAGGTAGCCTTGGAGGACGAGCTTGAGGAGACGTACCGGGGAATAAAAGAGGTGAAGCACAAATTAGAAGAAGTGGAAGAAGGGATGAGCGAAATTAAGAAGCGACGGAGAGGGGATAAGAAAGAGATAAAAGAGGAGATAAAAGAATTGGTCCAAAGTCTGTGTTTGGATCGTGATGATGTGCTCATTAACCGGATGAGGGATTCGCAGGTGATGGAGGAGAAGCGAAGAGGAAGAGGACCCGGTGTAAGTGGTGACCAATATGGTCGTGCGTATGATGCGCCAGGGGATTTAATAAGCTTGGGGGTCGAGATAGACCCGGGTGTTCGTGAGAGGCCGTTGGTGAAGTGTGCGACAGGTCTGGTGTGCGAAAAAGGAGGTGTGCAAGAAAGTCCGACTCTGGGGTGTGTGAGGAAAAAGTGCGTGCCAAGGAGTGAGTGTGCTGGCGAAAGCGAGTCGGTCGTAGCGCGTGTGCGAGGGAGCACATGGAAGCGTGCTGTGGTGAGTGTTACAGAGGGTGTGACGGGAGAGTGTGCGCGAGGAAGGTGTGTGACGGACAGGTGCATGGGGAAAGAGTGCGCTGTCAAAGGCAAGGAAGAATGCACACCTGTGGTGAGTGTTACAGAGGGTGTAACTGGAGAGTGTGCGCGAGAAAGGTGTGTGACGGACAGGTGCATGGGGAAAGAGTGCGCTGTCAGAAGAAAGGAAGAGTGTCCACCTGTGGTGAGTGTTACAGAGGGTGTAACGGGAGAGTGTGCGCGAGAAAGGTGTGTGACGGACAGGTGCATGAGGAAAGAGTGCGCTGTCAAGAGTAAGGGTGAGTGCGCTGTCAGGAATGGAGGTGAAAGTAGTGAGAGTGACATGGAGCGTGAGTTGGTTGTGACAGGTGAGCGAGGATGTACACCTGGGATGGAAGGATGCACACCTGGAATGGTAGAGCGTGAGTGGGAATGCACGCTGGAGTTGGTGGTGAGGCACATGGTTGGGTGTGCGAATGAGGGCACACCTGTGATTGTCACAGAGGAGGTGACCGAGGAAGGGGCGCGAAGAGGTGTATTGGTGAGGTGTGCGAGTGACGAATGTGTGCCACAGTGTTCGGTGGTCAGGTGTGTGACCAAGGCTGTGAGTGGAATGAGGGTACCTGGGTGTGTAAGGAAAGGTACGAGGAGCATGGGCACGGCTGGATGTGTGAGCAAGGAACGGGCTGCGGGGTGTAAGCGTCCAGGTGAAGCATCGACGTTAACCGGGGTAGAGTTTAGAACGACTTATAGCCGAGTCGGGCCCTCGGTGCGTGCTGGGCCTCGCTTTGAACGGCCGCGTCCGTGCTCCACTAGGCGGAGCGGGCAGCCCGATAGAAAGGGTCGTCATGGCGACCACTTTTTGGTGAGGCATTCCGGCAGGCCGAGATCGAGCCATGGGATGGCTCCGTGCCGAGATGGTGCGTGGGATCTCGGCCCGGGTAAACCTCCTTCCCTGCACCGAATGCGGGATGCATCCAGCCGCTGGCACAAAACAACCAGCATCCATTGCTTGGCTTCACGAAGCCGGGCTTTGGACAGGGATTGGCGCACCGAGAGGTATTAGTGAGTAGACTGGGTGATGAGGTTAGTGTTTTGGCCCCGAAATTAGAAAAAGACAAAATTTGATGATTGGCAAGGGATTGGCAGTAGTGATTGGCAGATGATGGGCAGTGATTGGCAAATTTTTAATTTGTTGAAATTTGATGTGCAAAATTGGTAGGGAGAGACCCCCGATGTGGTGGGATGGCAAATCCACCATCCCTCACAGGTGTGGGGGCAAAGGAGCAATAGCTTATGGGGTGTATGGCAGTGAAAACTAGCCCGGGTGGGTTAGGTTATATTGATAGGGCCCTAGAAGATGACATTAGGTAACGTTAAGATTAGTTAGTGACTGATACCTGTAGTGGGGACGCAGGTAGATTAGTATGGATGATAATGACGAGGGAGCGCAATAGTTTAAAGGGACGACTGGGAAGCGCAAGTTTCATAAGGGAGTAGTTAGCTGAGATGATGCCGTGTTTGTGAGAATTGAACAGGTGTGATTGCACAGGTGTGCAACTGGACAGGTGTGTGGAGCAGTGTATGAGTAGTGAGTGTGTGGATCAGCGCGAATGCGCTTGGGGAGAGAAGGGTGCAGGTGGCACCAGGTGTGAGAGCACAGGTGTGCAGGTACAGGTGTGTGGAGAGAGTTGGAGTGAGTGGTACGGAGTGGTGTGCATGGTGCGAAGGTGTGAATGGGGGAAGAGTGGACCCCCATCACGGATACCCGGGGCGGGTAGTGTAAGTGTTAGGTAGAGGGTACAGGTAAATTGTGGTTGGATATTGGCATCTGTGGTGCGGTTGCAGAATGGTGTTGTGGATGGGTGCATTAGTGTTGTGGAAATGGCTGGGCGTGTAGCCTGTTAGTGTGTGTAGTTGGTTGGGCACTCCACCACTGTGAAGATGTCGGCCAGGTGAGGCCGCAGGTGGGCTCTGGGAGCCGGTAGTTGTGAGTGGGTGCCTGAGGATCCCGGGTGTGGATCGGGCAGCCCAGTGCCAGAGAGGGCACGGAGTGGGGAGAGCGCCAGAGGGCCTTCCCCAGGTAGATAGGTTAGGGTAAGGAGCAGGTAAGCTCGGAGGCAACTGCAGTGGTGGAGGGGTGCAGGTGGGTAGACCCACTGGGAGAGGTACACGCCACAGCCCAGAAATTGTACGAGGGCACCGGGAGATGAATCGGGGGAGTGAGACCCCAAATTGAAGAGCACCACAGTTTGGCCAATGGGAATTGGTTTTTAGAACCCATAGTGTAAGAGGGCCAATGGTTTGGCCGGAGAAAGACCCCGGGTAGTGTAAAGTTGTTAAAGTCATTTAGGAGATAGTTAGGATTGATGAACCTGTCGCACCATACGCAGCCACTTGCCTGTGGTGATGATGATGACTCCACACCTGTGTTTTCTTTGTTTGTGTTGCAGAAATGAGAATTGCTGGTGGATTTGTGAGACGCATCACGACGTGGATGAGACATTGGGGTGATTCCATCTCTCCCTCCCTAGGAGGGACTGATGATGAATTGGTAATGGCAAATTATGATGTTGAGTTGGAGATGGCAAATTTTGATGAGAGTTGAAAATGGCAAATTTGATTGGTTAGGAGGGAGAGAAGACGAATTTGGTTTATGGGAGGAACGGGGAAGACAGTAGGGATGTTTGTCGATTTGTAAAGTAGATGTTTATGGGTAGTGTTGTGTTTTGTGGATGCAGTAAGGGGTAAGGGAGGGGCCATGTAGGTTACCTGGTGGGGGGGGGGCGTACGATAGGAACGTACCTGTCTCACCTGGTTCCCATGTGCCCCCAGTGTGCATCACCTTACATTGCGTGCACTTTTGCGCCCTTACCACCTTACTCACTTGTCTGCTTCTTTTGTCTCCCACCTCCGAGGATCTGGCTTTGGGGTAGAGAGAGAGGAGAGAGAGGTGCTGGCTGCGCAGTTGTGGGCCTGCACTTTCGCTGTTTGCTGCCGGGATCGATACACCATATGGACCGCAATGTTTGTGGCCACCCACAATGGACCGCAGTTAGTTTGCGGCCAAGCACCACCCGGGGATGGACCTATGGATCAACGTGGCACCTATGCCATACAGGTGAACCACTAATAGTTAACACCACCAAGTGCACCACAAGAAGAGCAAGAGACACCTGCAGGGTTAGGGGTTGTCGAATTTATTTTTATTCCAATGAACAATGGTGACTGCACCGATTGGTGGTGGGGTGGTGCTGTTGATGCTCGGGAAGGGTGCTCTGCACGTTATTAAAGGCCGTCGGCCACAGAGCACTCGTGGGTTGGTGTATCGATGTTGGCAAGCGCGCTCTCTCTCTATGCATAACATCTGCATGTGTCCCTCCAAAAACAGGTCCTGGATCGTAGTGTAAATAGCAGCGTAGTCTTGTAAATAATGCTCCCTACCGGCTGTATGTTTAGTTTGAGAATTCTTTCCGGATTCGGTTATCCTGTGGGTGTGTTTCTGTGAGGAGAAGGGTGCAACGTCGCAGGGGGACATATTTACTCATTTGTGAATATCTGTAAAACTGTCGCACTCAGGGTAGAGTTAATAGTAGAGGGAACTACATTGCGTGCCACACTAAAGTAGGTAAAAATTTATCGGGTCGGGACGCCCCGAGGGTAGAGAAGGGTGCAATGTTGCGAATATGGAATTTGGCCTCCATATCCGCTTGTAAATATTCCCCTATTTTCTCCAATACTCCCCAACTTTCCCCAATCCCCCATTCCCTAGTCCCATTGCATGTAAATAACAATCAGTAGAGCCGACCTTCCCCTTCTTCCCCCATTAAATGTCGTGCCCAGGTCCACCGCACCACACGTAGACAACTTTCGGACATCTTCCTAGTTATTCTTATTCTATGTCAGTTAAGGCCTCGTCTCCATTAATTATGACTCTTCGTTGCACCAGAATGTGATTATATGGCATCAGTAGTGAGTTTAGGACCTTTCCCATACCTCCTTCCATCTTCTTCCCCAACAATTACAACAACAACAGAGGAGATGGCGGCGGAGCGGGGGAGGATGCGTCCTCACACCGGCTCGATTAGCTCCAGACCATGCGCTCCACGGGGTTACCACGAAGGGGCTCCTTGTCAGCTCCTCGTCAAGGGCGGAGCCTGGTAAACCCCCCGCACGCACCCAATGAGAAGCAACGTGCCGATTCCACGAGGCGGAGCTAACGAGCCGAGGGCGTGTCACTCCCCGCCGGATATACGCGGCCCCGCGCCGGATGTGACGTGAGATGCGCCTCAGCTTGGAGAGAGAAGCCACCGCCACCCCCAGCGCGACGATACCTCCCCGCATCTTTGGACCGGACCGGACCGTACTGTACCCTGCTTTGAGCCAAGAGTGCACCTTGAGCCATCGCTATCTGCCTTTCCTTGCCATCAACCCCCGTGTGAGTCAGCCTTGTCCCGTTTACCTGTCGTCTGTCCGGGGTTAATGTAAGAGTGTGTCTAAGTGCCTGTCTTCCTGTAATATACCTCTAGCCCCTGTAATCTGACCTTTCCGTACGAATATAATCTCCTCCGGAGGTCTTGAGAATTGAAACATTGGTGTCGTATTGTGTTATTGTAATCCAGCCGGGTGTCTTCTTTTTCTTATTGAGCCAGCATCGCGCGACTCGTCAACGTTCGGGCACAATCGGGTAACTTGTGCAGACGTGGTCATACCATAAAACCGCTCGGTAAATAACATCCAAGCCACGTCTGTAACAATATATATATATCTAAAAGTATACCCCCCCCTCTATTTACATGCAATGGTTTGGTCCAAAGCGAACGGCTTGCGAGTACGGTGACAATCCCCCCCCCCTCTATTTACATGAAATGGTTTGGTCCAAAGCGAACGGCTTGCGAGTACGGTGACAATCCCCCCCCCCCCTCTATTTACATGAAATGGTTTGGTCCAAAGCTAACGGCTTGCGGAGTTTGGTAAAGAAATCGCCATCGCGTGCACAAATGCGCAGGAAAGCGAATGAATCGCAAATTAGTTTAAAAACATAGTTTAACGCCCGAGCGAGTTTAACGCAATCGCAAATCGCATCGCAAAGCGAAAGAATCGCAAATTAGTTTTAATTAGTTTTAAAACATAGTGTGTGTGTGTGTGTGTGTGTGTGTGTGTGTGTGTGTGTGTGTGTGTGTGTGTGTGTGTGTCCACTGGTAAAAAGTGTGTGTGTGTGTGTGCGTCCATTGGTAAAAAGTGTGTGTATGTGTGTGTGTGTGTCTACTGGTAAAAAGTGTGTGTGTGTGTTTTATACATATATAAATATATGAAGTTATGTTAAAAATACAATCTCATTTAGATATTGTGCTTGCAATGGCAAGGTGGAAGTGCCGGGACGAGCAGAAACTGGTCACTAAAAAAGGCCTCAGCATGAAGACGTCATTTCGAAAGTCCCACACCAAATTTTCCTTTGTTAGAATTGCTCTTGCTGAACAAAAAGGAGCAATTTGAATTAATTTTCATGTGAAAAGAAAAGTTTGTTGCCTGTTGACATGAAGTTCAACTTTTAGTTGTGTGAAAAGAGCAAAAAAGTGGATTTTCACGACTCTATTGGAGGAAATAATGTTTCATGATGTCCAAATTGAAATTTGATTAGATACTTCTGAAGATATTTGAAGAATTATTGACAGCAAATGTAACAAGGTGTTAGTTTGTAGTATGATTAACTAACCGGTTTTCTGCCCAAAAGCAGATTCAGTGCTGCCAAAAGCAGCCTCTCAGTCAGGATTACACCAGGTGTTTTGTCATTGTCTTTCCCGTGTTAGTCAGGACAGGAATTTAGAATTTGTTCAGAGTGCTGCCGTTCGCTTTTCTACTCCACACGAAGAACACCGTTGGACCTTTCATGTCCACCACCCAATACCAGCAGATGGGACGTCCGGTTTAACGTCAATCCAAGGGCCGACGCACACATTGATGAATCCTCCTGTTTGTGAAGCACCAGATGACAGATAAAAGCTGTGCCGAAATTCAAACCCACGTTGGACAGCTGAGACATGAGTGTGCGTACCTCCAGGCTATCCTGCCAGTCCAATGATGACGAACAACACAACAACAACAACAACAACATGCATTTTAAGGCCATTTTCCCTGCTAGAGTGGGGGTTAGCCTTGCGGTCCCCATGACAATCTTCTCCATTTTGCCCTATTTTCTGCATCTCTTCTTGTTAACGCCCTTGCCCGCATTTCTTCTTCCACCATCTTTAGTCAAGTCTTTCTCGGTCTTCCCCGTCCTCTACTTCCTTCTACATTAACTTCCATCACTCTTCTCAACCAGTCACTTTCATCCTTCCTCAACACATGACCAAACAATCTCAACCTGTTCCTCTTCACAGCATCAATCACAGGCAATATTCCCATCATCTTTCGCAATTCATCATTTGTCTTCCTCTCTCTCAACGATACTCCGCACATCCATCGAACCATTCGCATTTCCACCCTTTCCAGCCATGTCTCGCTGCTCGCTGCCATAAATCATAACATTTCTCACACATGCAGCATACACCTTTCCCTTCAGCTTCAGCGACACTCTCCTCCTCATCAGCGCGCCACTCAGTTCCCGAAACTTCTTCCATGCACATCTCACTCGAGCAACCATTGCCGAGTCTGATCCACCTTCTCCATTCAGCATGTCTCCGAGGTAGCAAAATGTTTTCACACCTTCCAGCTTCACGCCGTCTCCAAGATCCAACTCAACATTTCCTCCATCTGCAGCTCCCTCTGTGCACACCTTACATTTGAATGTAGCTGCCACACTGGTAAATGACCCTCTCAGACCACTACATTTTTGATGAACCCACTCAGCGCACATTGTACATTGAATGGAGTTCACTCCGACACCCTTCCTGCACACAGCACACGGCCACTTCCCAGTTCTTTCCACCTCACCACATGCTTTACCACTTGCCATCACCTTCGTCTTTCCGATATTCACCTTCAGACCTTTTGTCTCCATACATTCCTTCCACTTGTTCATCTTTTCCTTCAGTCCATCCATACTTTCCGCAATCAACACCAGATCATCTGCATACAACAACTCCCACGGTAAACCCTCCTTTACGTTCTGAGCCAGCACCTCCATCACAGCTACAAATAGTAGTGGACTTAGTACCGACCACTGATGCACTCCCACCTTCACCTCAAACTCACCACTGTTCCCGTCCTTCGTCCTTACAGCTGTGTGCGCTCTTTTGTACATTGCCATCACTACTCTGATCAACCATTCCTCCACTCCTAACTTCCTCAATGCCTGTCGTGAAAATCAAGCGCAGACACGACTTTCCTCTGTGTAGGCTTTAATATCATTTAGATCGGCAATATTTCCTGTAACAATACATGCAAACAATAGGCATTAAATCAGAGCATTCAAGCACAGCAAAGGTAGCTTCGATATAACAATGGTTGACGCAGCGCAGCGCTTGGGGCGTACATACCATTCAACTACTGGATAATGTCACAGTGAGTCCCGCCGAAGTGTCCGCACGCCCCGCGTGTCCTGGGTCTTATAGACGGCCCCTTTTCGTGGCGAGCACCCCCTGGGTTCACCTTGGTATAATTTCACTACATTCTCCCCGTCGTTAAAACAAGACTACCGCTCGGCAGTTCGCAGGCAAGCATCAGCAATAAATGAAAGGGTCACGTCAATCCACGTCAGTCGGACCACCCGTAGCGGTCGGGGCGGCGAACCTCCCTGCCAGTTCGTGTTCGGAATCTACCGGGCACGGCGTCCCCAAGCCCGGAGTCCCCCGCATCGGAATAGCCGCCGGAGGTCGGAGTCGGAGGGGGCGCCCCTGCGCCTTCGGGCACGGGAGCGGGGGACGACGGGAGTAACAGTGGTAGTTCCATAGGGGAAGCTTCGATAGAGTCCATAGACTCGTAGACGGGTTCGTCGATATCCCTGTCGTCGTCCCCACATGGGGCGAGATGGCGAACGGAGACAGTAGACTCGCGGCCATCCGCCGTTAACACGCGGGCATGCTCGGGATTAGCCTGGAGGACCTGCACCTTGTCAACAAGGGGGTCGTACTTGCTAGTGCGAACCGCTCGTTTGAGATAGGCGGGCCCCGGTTCAGCGAGCCAGCTGGGTAAAGACTGGATACTGCCGGAGCTTCTAGGGTGGTGGAACAGTCGTTCGTGAGGAGTCTGGTTGGTGGCAGTACATAGGAGAGCCCGGATCGAGTTTAGAGCGGCAGGCAGCGACCACGCCCATTTATCGAGGCCTCGGCCGAGGGTCCGAAGGCTTAGCATGACGGCCCGCCATATAATCCCATTAAAACGTTCGATCTGTCCGTTAGCTTGGGGCCGGTACGGGGTGGTGTAGCTCGAAGCGACATTATTTTGGAGCAAGTAGCCCTTCACTTCCTGGGACAGGAACACCGCACCCCGATCGGTATGCACGTAGGCCGGATACCCGAACATAGAAAACAAATTCTGAAGGCACCGAATAACCGTGGCAGCCGACATATCCCCGCACGTGTAAGCAAAGGGGAATCGGGAATACTCATCGACGATAGTGAGCAGATAGCGAGAGTTGCTCGACATTGGCAGCGGCCCTTTGAAGTCCATCGCCAAGCGCTCCCACGGTCTAGTAGCCCTAACGAGTGTCCCCAGGGGAGGGCTATAAAAACGCGGTTTGAGTTCCGCACAGACCGCGCAATCACGGCAGATGCGGCGGATGTCCTCCATTGAGTACGGCAGATTGCCCGCGCGCACAAAATGCGCGAAGCGCGTTACCCCGGGATGACACATAGTGCTGTGCAAAGTGCGCAGCCCCTCCAAAGTTACGACCCCCGCGCAAGTGGCCGGCCTCGATAAGGCGTCAGCGACCAGGTTATCCTTCCCCGGGCGGTATTTGATGGTGTAGCAGAAGTCGGCGAGTTCGATACGCCAGCGGGTGATTTTCTCATTCTTAATGCGCTGAGCATGTAAGGTGTCGTACATAAACGCAACACTCTGTTGGTCCGTGATAATTTGGAAACTCCGCCCAAGCAGATACGGCCGCCATCGCCGAATAGATTCGACGATCGCGTACGCTTCCTTTTCGACGGACGAATGCCTCCGCTCGGCGGAGGTGAGAGTCCGCGAGAAGAAAGCCACAGGGCGGCCCCCTTGGGAGAGGGTCGCCGCTATCGCATGGTCCGAGGCATCACTCTCCAAAACGAAAGAGGCACTCTCGTCAATCGTTGCGACAGCGGCGCCAGCAATGTCGACTTTAAGGCCCTCGAAGGCCGCCAGGGCGGCCGGGCCCATGGGGAAAGTGTCGCAGGCCATGAGGGGGCGGAGCTTAGCAGAGAAATTTTGCACCCACTTCGAGTAGTGGGCGAACAGCCCTAGAGCGCGTTTCAGCGAAGCCCGATCGCTAGGCGGAGCCATATCGAGCAAAGGGCGCAGACGCTCCTTATCTGGAGAGACGGAGCCATGGGTCACGGTGTACCCCAGAAGGTCTACCGTGCGTAGAGAGTATTGACACTTCGCCTCATTCATGGTTAAGCGATATTTCCGCGCAACCTCGAGGAAGCGTTTTAGATTAGCGTCGTGATGCGCCTGGTCGTACCCACAAACCGTAAGATTGTCCAGATAGACAAAGACATCCGTCAAATGCTCCTTCGCAACGAGGTCATCCATAGCTCTCTGAAAACAAGCGACGCCGTTCGTTACCCCAAAAGGAAGTCTCGTGAACTGGTACAACCGCTGACCCGATTCAAAGGCTGTAAAGACGCGATCAGCCCTAGAGATGGGGACTTGATGATACGCACTACGTAGATCGAGAGTGCTATAAACGGAATACAGGGCCACCTGGCGTACCAGGGCGTCCATCCCCGGTAATGGGTAGGCATCCAGCTGTGTAAAGCGATTAATCGTTTGCGAATAGTCGATTACCATTCGCCTGCGGTGAGCCTCACTCCGCACCACTAAGACTTGGGCCCTCCACGGAGACCTACTGTGTTCTATGATACCGTCCTTCAAGAGCAGGGCCGTTTCTTCCGCAATGAATTGCGCGTCCGCGCGAGAGTAGCGCCGCGATTTGATGGCCACAGGGGTACAATCAGTGGTCGGTTGGGGAACAGTGAGAGTGGCTCCATGTCCATTTGAGCGAGGGCACACACAGCGAGCGTGTCCGGCCCTCCGAAGTCCATCTCTAAACGACCATGCCGCTTAAGGAAATCAAGTCCTAACAGAACGTCAGCGCATAAGGCCGGTAATACCATGAGATACACGTCCGGGAACGTGCGTCCATTTATCACAAGTTTCAATCGACACGCCCCTTTTGTGCTCAACCGAAGTCCCTGAGATGCCATGAAGATCCGGCGGGTTGTCCCGAGAACCGGCCACCCATGTTGACGCACGAGACGCTGATCAATAAAACTATCCGTGGATCCCGTATCAATTAAAGCTTGCGCAACAATGCCCGCGACCGTGAGCGGAATGAAGGCCTGCGCTAGGCCGGCAGACCCGGCAGGTATAGTTCCGGCCGGGCGAGAAGATCGCGCCTCGCGGGTGGAACCCACGCCGGCTGCAATCCTTCGGGCCTCAGCAGGAGCATTGAAGTCAGTTGGCTCTTCGGTAGTTTCATTTGCCAGAGTGGGTGTGGAGTAGTCGTGAGAGCAGCCTCCAGACGGCGCTCGAGCCACGGGAGAAAGTTCTCTGCCATCTGCAGAGTCATATGCCAAAGCGGGTGCATGTAATTCGCAAGAGCTACCGCCAGATGGCGCTCGAGCCACGTGAGAAAGAATTCTGCCATCAGCAGCTGGACATGCCAGAAGGGAAGCATGTAATTCGCAAAAGCTGTCATCAGATGGCGCTCGAGTCACGTGCTGCGTTTGCCGCACCTCGAGAGGCAATTCCAAAGTGGGTGCATGTCGCTTGTTTGAAGGAGGCGTTTGCAAGCCAGTCAAGGTTAGATGCTCTGTGACCGGTCGCGTTTGCGCCATTTGTTTCGGCGGCCCGACGTATCTCACCAAGGTCGGGCGAGAAGCCAGAGGCCCGCGAGGAGGAGAGCGGCTCATCAAAGCTGTGCAAGGCGCCCCGTCCGGTGCTCGATCCGTTGGTTCGGCGATGAGCACATTCAAGGTCGCTCGGGAATGCGTGCCCCGGGCGGCCTTTCTGCAGACTTTTGCAAAATGGCCTTTAGTGGAGCAGAGGTGACAAGTCGCCTCTCGGGCCGGGCATTCAGTCCGGGGATGCTGCCGATTGCCACAAAAATAACATTTTGCATACCGGGCAAGCCGTGGCCGGGCAGCGGCAGCTGCAGTGAGGCCGGATGCGGAGTCCGCTTCCGGAGCACCCAGGGACTCGGCCGTCGTGGTGGTCGGGTCCTCCTCCGTATCCTCGGCGATGGCCCTCTCGGGTCGCGCGAGTTGCGAGGTCCCCGCCACGACTCGTGGGTGATCATAGGCGGTCAATTGTTGTCGAGCATCTGCATAAACGCGCGCCAGCCGTAGTGCCTCTGTAAATGTCAGCTCCGCGACCTCCAAGAGACGCAGCCGCAAGACTCCAGAACTAATTCCGGATATGAATGCATCTCGGAGCAAATCGTCCTGCACTTGCTCATGAGTCCGGACGTCCTGCACGCAATCTGCCAATAAATAGCGCAACTCCTGCGCATAGCGATCGATCGATTCAGACGGTTGCTGCCGTCGCTGAGAGAGTTGATGCCGGCCGTGCACAGCGCTCCGTTTCTTTATGTAAAGGCGCTTCAGCTCGTCCAGGGCCGTATCATACGTCTCAAATCGAGAAATGGTCTTGTACACAGTGTGATGGACCTTGGACTGTAAGACGGACAGCCGTATCTCAGCGGTTGGCTCCGTCTCGTGAGCAGCGAAGTAATTCTGCAGCGTGTTGAGCCAGTGAGCAAACTCCGATGCAGATCCTTCAGCCAGAGGGTCGGCACCGAGAATCGGAACCACGATCATCTTGTGGTCAGCCATGGCGAAATAAATGATATTAAATGTCGTGAAAATCAAGCGCAGACACGACTTTCCTCTGTGTAGGCTTTAATATCATTTAGATCGGCAATATTTCCTGTAACAATACATGCAAACAATAGGCATTAAATCAGAGCATTCAAGCACAGCAAAGGTAGCTTCGATATAACAATGGTTGACGCAGCGCAGCGCTTGGGGCGTACATACCATTCAACTACTGGATAATGTCACAGTGAGTCCCGCCGAAGTGTCCGCACGCCCCGCGTGTCCTGGGTCTTATAGACGGCCCCTTTTCGTGGCGAGCACCCCCTGGGTTCACCTTGGTATAATTTCACTACAATGCCCATGTCAATACTTTGCGTGGAACCCTATCGAATGCTTTCTCCAGATCAACAAACCCAAAAAACAACTTCTTCCTCTTATCCATGTACTTCTCCTGCAACTGCCTCACAATGTACTGTCGCATCTGTCGTTCCTCTTCCTGGCATAAATCCAAACTGCATTTCGTCGATCTTCACTTTCTTCCTTATCCTCCTCTCCAACACCCTTTCCAATACCTTCATTCCATGCTCCAATAACTTTATCGCTCGGTACGAGCCACACTCCAGAGGGTCACCTTTCCCCTTGTATAGAGGGACGAGGGTACTCAGTTCCCAATCCACTGGAATGCGGCCTTCTTTCACCACCAGATTACAGATCTCTGTCATTCTCTTCACACCCCAACTTCCTGCTGCCTTCAACATATCTCCCACAACTCCCGTCGGCCCTCCTGCTTTTCCACTCTTCATTGCTTTTATTGGGCTAGCGGCTAGCGGTGTTGGGCTAGCGGCTAGGGTGCCGGCTTAGGATCCCAGGATCCTGGGTTCGAATCCCGGCCGATCGCTGAATTAACGCCAGGGGGGTTGACTCAGCCTGTCATCCTTCCGAGGTCGGCAAATTGAGTACCAGTTCACTGGTAATTCCCTGTTTGTCGTTTAAGGCGACTAACAGGGTTGGCGGCAGGAAGGGCATCCGGCCCTAAAACATTGCTTCAAAAAAGGGGACCACGGTGCTCAAAAAAGGCCAAAAATGGCCTCTAAAGGTGGTTCTTCACTCAATACTCAATCACAGATGGGTAAGTGAACAAAAAAAGGGGTGGACCCTACTTCCCTATACATTTCTAACTACATCAAGGTAATCTCTAATGCCTCCCCCCCAAATCCCCCCCCCCCCCTCCTCTCCACATACGTGGACAGGAAGAGGGAGGCCTGAAATGAGGTGTAAGTGAGTTAACTAAACCACTTGCAATGGGTGAGCAGCAGACCTTTTGGGATTCTGCCTTGACAAGATATTGCCAGTAACCCAGGGAACCGTGGATGCTATAATTTCCAGGGAAGCAAGGTGGGGGAGCAATTGCAGGTGTACAGAGATGGGATTTGCATTAATTGATGCATGAGATGAAGCCGTTGTACACAAGAATGAGCTCTGAGCAGCTCAGAATGGAATTTGTTGTGTGGAGAATGCCGGGGCTTTACCCACCCTTTGGGAATATTATGGAGATTTGGTCTACCAAGACTGCTTGTGACAGATTACGAGTCCCATTGACTCTGCATACAAAGAAAAACAACACCAACAACAACTATTGCACAATAAATGACATGACACATTATAGTGCCAAATACTGGATTCACACAACAAAGGGGGCAGGCAAGGTCTTGAGCAGGCATGAAACTAGTGGCGTGAAGGTCACTGTGGTCATGCACACTGACGTTTGTTTCTTGTTCCCGGTTGCTCCACATGTGTTGCTGGTTTGTGAATTCCTCCCTCCAGTTCACCAAGGCTAAGTTTCCCAGACCAGATACATGTGTTTTACTGTTTAATTTTCATTCCTGTATTGCAATTCGTGTTTTTGTCCAATTTTCTGTGCCAAACCATTACATGCCTTGCGTTAAATTGATATAACTGGTAAATTCCGGCTGAGTCGCTTAATTTTCTTCAATGTTACCCTTTCCTCCAGGTCTTCAAGACAGCTGTTCACCACCATCTCACTCAGTCCGAAAACATGATCTTTTCTATCATTCACGCCCCCCCCCCCTTCCATATTTTTTTCCCCCCCAGATTTCCTTCCTGGGAATTTGCTTCTGTATCCACTCCTTGCATTCTCCCTACCCCTCATCCCTACCCACATCCCTTTTTGTCCGTGTGTCTATTTTGTCCTTCGGCCCTGCTGTTGACATTTCCACTTTCCCTTTTTGCTGTTCCTTTTGTCCTGTTACATCCTTATCCGTTCTCTTATAACTATTCGATGAGCCTTGACCCTGTATACAAAAAGGCGGAAAAAGCACAGCTCAGGGAGGAAGAGGGGAGAATAAATGGTGACAAAATATGGCAGACAAGCAAAGGAAAGGATGTCTCTCCCTTTCAGATTTGACTCCAACTGATCTGCTCAGTGCGGTCATGGCCCTCGTCAACTCTGGGACTGCTTTTGTGGGTGGCGGGTCCTGTCATTGGCTGAAGCTTCTGTGGGTGTGCCATCTTCCAGGCCATCCCACCCTGCGGGGTGGCTCCAATAAAGAAGACTTCCTTTCCTCTCCAGAACTCTGCAGCCAACCTCGACACCATGGCTTGCGGTGCACTAGCCATACAGTCTGTGATGGTGTCGCTTCTCCTGTAGTGCAATGCACTTTCCAGTGTGCCTTTGATATTTGTACCCAAGTCCTCACCTGGCCTCACCTAAAAGCAGGTGCAACCTTACTCTATACTGTCTTAAGATTAACACTCACTGCCTCCTCGGTGCACGATTTGCAATACAACTTACCCATGGAGAAATAGTTATTACAGGGAGAAATCTAACCTTCATGATCACATGGTCCAAACATTTCTTACCACAATTTATTTTTAATTTTTTTTAATTTTTTTTGTATACAAGATCGAGGCCCATGAAAGAGCTAACATTAATCACACAAAAAGACAAACCGACACACAAAACACAAAAAACAAGGAGCGGCAGACAAGATGGGGAGAGAGGGGGAAGGACACAAAAGAGAGGGGGAAGAGCGGGAAGGACACAAACACAACATTTGAGAGCAAGGACATCGGGAGGACTTGGGGGGAGGTGGGAGAGGAATAAAACATATGAACACTGCAAGGACTCTGGGGTGAATTACCGGGGGTAGAAAAGATCAAGGTTTTCGATGGGGGAAGATAAGAGATGGTGGTGAACAGCTGTTTTAAAGACCTGGAGGGAGGAGTGGGATTGAAGGGAGTGGGGGAGTTTGTTCCAGAGGCAGGAGAAAAGGGGAATGAAAGAGTGAAGGTGAGCAGAGAGCCTAGATTTTGGCAGTTTAACCATAAGAGGGCTGCAGGCAGATCTTGTGCGACCTGAAGGAATATTGGGGGGACAGAGCACAGAGAGAGCTGGGGGAGCAAAGCCGGAGAGGAGTCGGTAGAAGACAGAAAGACCACCAACCTGCCTGCGGTGAGTGAGTGAAAGGCCCTCGGTGTTGACTACATCGCAGGAGATTCCAATGATTCTGAAAGCTTTGGCCTCAACAGCGTGAAGCCGAGCAAGGTGTGAGGCAGGAGCACCAGCCCAGAGGGGGGAACAGTATTCTATTGAGCTGCGGATGAAAGCCTTGTATGTGGTGAGGAGCTCAGGTGTGCCAAGGAAGGACTTCGCACGACGGACGATGAGCCCTATTTGAGGGAGTGAGCCCTATTTTCTGCATCTCTCCTTGTTAACCCCCTTGCCCGCATTTCGTCTTCCACCATCTTTAGCCAAGTCTTTCTCGGTCTTCCCCGTCCTCTACTTCCTTCGACATTAACTTCCATCACTCTTCTCAACCAGTCACTTTCATCCTTCCTCAATACATGACCAAACCATCTCAACCTGTTCCTCTTCACAGCATCAATCACAGGCAATATTCCCATCATCTTTCGCAATTCATCATTTGTCTTCCTCTCTCTCAACGATACTCTGCACATCCATTGAACCATTCGCATTTCCACCCTTTCCAGCCTTCGTTGCTGCTCTACGTTCATTACCCATGTCTCGCTCCCATAAATCATAACACTTCTCACACATGCAGCATACACATTTCCCTTCAGCTTCAGCGACACTCTCCTCCTCATCAGCACGCCACTCAGTTCCCGAAACTTCTTCCATGCACATCTCACTCGAGCAACCGTTGCCGAGTCTGATCCACCTTCTCCATTCAGCATGTCTCCGAGGTAGCAAAATGTTTTCACACCTTCCAGCTTCATGCCGTCTCCAAGATCCAACTCAACATTTCCTCCATCTGCAGCTCCCTCTGTGCACACCTTACATTTGAAAGTAGCTGCCACACTGGTTAATGACCCTCTCAGACCACTACATTTTTGATGAACCCACTCAGCACACATTGTACATTGAATGGAGTTCACTCCGACACCCTTCCTACACGCAGCACACGGCCACTTCCCAGTTCTTTCCACGTCGCCACATGCTTTACCACTTGCCATCACCTTTGTCTTTCCGATATTCACCTTCAGACCTTTTGTCTCCATACATTCCTTCCACTTGTTCATCTTTTCCTTCAGTCCATCCATACTTTCCACAATCAACACCAGATTATCTGCATACAACAACTCCCACGGTAAACCCTCCTTTACGGTCTGAGCCAGCACCTCCATCACAGCTACAAATAGTAGTGGACTTAGTACCGACCCCTGATGCACTCCCACCTTCACCTCAAACTCACCACTGTTCCCGTCCTTCATCCTTACAGCTGTGCGTGCTCTTTTGTACATTGGTATATAGGGTGATATATAGGGTGATAACGACGAGGTCATCAGAGAAGTGGTATTCCAGCCATAATTGGTTGAATTGAAAGATGTGGCCTAGTACTCGTAGGCTTAGACTACCCTACCGTCTCAGACCTTGTGGTTTGTTTTTCTCTCAGCGATTCGTCGAATGCGCTGAAATTATTTTCGTTCTCTGTTTCGTACCAGTCGTTCACCCTGTACCTCCTTGTTTAATATCTGTACTCACAAAAACAAACAAAAAAAAACCCAAAAAAATATTTCCTTCCCAGGTCTTATTCGTTTATTTGTTGTTCTTTTTGTTCGTTCGTTCTTCGTTCGCAATCACGCGGTTAGAAATGTATAATCTCTCCCTTGAACAACTATTTTCTCTCATATATTATAACACCCTTTTCTTCTTTTCCTACAAAAGGATGCTTTCGTCTTGCTCACCAAATCTATTCATTCCAAAAAATATATATAATACTGTTACAGACGCGGTGGTGGATGTTGGTTCACCGAGCGGTTTGGTATGACCGTGCCTGCACAAGTTACCCGATTATACTCGAACGTTGCCGAGTCGCGCTACGCTAGGTCAATGAAGGAAAAGGACACAACGGCTGGGATTCAAAGGACACGACACCAGGGATACGGTTCTCAAGACCCCCGGAGGAGGTTATATTATGGCGGAAGGTTAGACTACAGAGACGAGAGGTACAGCATAGTAAGATAGGCACTTAGACACACTCTTATATTAACCCCAACAGACGACAGATAAACGGGACAAAAGGCTGACTCACACGGGGATTGATGGCAAGGAAAGGCAGAATCGATGGCTCCAGGTGCACCTGGGCTCAGGGCAGAATCGACCCGGTCCGGTCCGGTCCAAAGATGCGGGGAGGTATCGTCGCGCTGGGGGTGGCGTCCTCTGCTCTCCGTAGTTCAGGCGCATCTGACCTCACATCCGGTAAGTCGCCGCGTATATCCGGCGGGGAGTGACACGCCCTCGGCTCGTTAGCTCCGCCCCAGATGGAATCGGCACGTCGCTTCTCATTGGGTGCGTGCGGGGGGGTTACCGGCTCCGCCCTTGACGAGGGGCTGACAAGGAGCCCCTTCGTGGTAACCCCGTGGAGCGCATGGTCATGGCGGCTAACCGAGCCGGTGTGAGGACGCACACTCCCCGCACGCCGCGCCGCGCCCCTCTGTTGTTGTAGTTGTTGTTGTTTGGGGAAGAAGATGGGAGGAGGTATGGGAAGGTCCTAAACTCACTACTGGTGCCATATAATCACATTCTGGTGCAACGAAGAGTCAGAATTAATGGAAACGAGTCCTTAACTGACATAGACTAAGAATAACTAGCAAGATGTCCGAAAGTTGTCTACGTGAGATGCGGTGGACCTGGGCACGACATTTAATGGGGGAAAAAGGGGAAGGTCGGTTCTACAGAGTGTTGTTTACAGACAATGGGACTAGGGAATGGGGGATTGGGGATAGTTGGGGAGTATTGGGGAAATAGGGGAATATTTACAAACGGATATGGAGGCCAAATTCCATATTCGCAACATTGCACCCTTCTCTACCCTCGGGGCGTCCCGACCCGATAAATTTTTACCTATTTTAGTGTGGCACTCAGATGTAGTTCCCTCTACTATTAACTCTACCCTGAGTGCGACAGTTTTACAGATATTCACAAATGAGTAAATATGTCCCCCTGCGACGTTGCACCCTTCTCCTCTCAGAAACACACCCACAGGATAACCGAATTGCGGAAAGAATTCGCAAACTAAACATACAGCCGGTAGGGAGCATTATTTACAAGACTACGCTGATATTTACACTACGATCCAGGACCTGTTTTTGGAGGAACACATGCAGATGTTATGCATAGAGAGAGCACGCATGCCAGCATCGATACACCAACCCACGAGTGCTCTGTGGCCTACGGCCTTTAATAACGTGCAGAGCACCCTTTCCCAGCACGAAAAGCACCACCCCCTCATGTACAGTCAGCACCATCCGGTGCACCAATAAAGTGTCTATAAATCATTGTGTGGTGTCGCAGCCGGCCGATGTTCTGCCGCTGGTCTTGCCTTCGTGTGGTGCACTTGGCCTTCTTACTTCTTTCAAAAATAAAGAAAGGCGCCAACCGCGTCCATTTCTGTATTGTGGCCGTCAGGGGCCAACTAAGAGTGGTTCACCTGTTTGGCATAGGTGCCACGTTGACCCATAGGTCCTTCCACGGGTGGTGCTTGGCCGCAAAGAACTGCGGTCCATTGTGGGTGGCCACAAACATTGCGGTCCATATGGTGTATCGATCCCGGCAGCAAGCAGCGAAAGTGCAGGCCCACAACTGCGTAGCCAGCACCTCTCTCTCCTCTCTCTCTACCCCAAAGCCAGATCCTCGGAGGTGGGAGACAAAAGAAGAAGACAAGTGAGTAAGGTGGTAAGGGCGCAAAAGTGCACGCAATGTAAGGTAATGCACACTGGGGGCACATGGGAACCAGGTGAGACAGGTACGTTCCTACCGTACGCCCCCCCCCCACCAGGTAACCTACATGGCCCCTCCCTTACCCCTTACTGTATCCACAAAACACAACACTACCCATAAACATCTACTTTACAAATCAACAAACGTCCCTACTGTCTTCCCCGTTCCTCCCATAAACCAAATTCGTCTTCTCTCCCTCCTAACCAATCAAATTTGCCATCTCCAACTCAACATCAAAATTTGCTATCACGAATTCATCATCAGTCCCTCCTAAGGAGGGAGAGATGGAATCACCCCAATGTCTCATCCACGTCGTGAAGCGTCTCACAAATCCAACAGCAATCCTTACTTCCTGCAACACAACAAAGAAAACACAGGTGTGGAGTCATCATCATCACCAGGGGTAAGTGGCTGCGTTTGGTGCGACAGGTTCATCAATCCTAACTATTTCCTAAATGACTTTAACAACTTTACACTACCCGGGGTCTTTCTCCGGCCAAACCATTGGCCCTCTTACACTATGGGTTCTAAAAACCAATTCCCATTGGCCAAACTGTGGTGCTTTTCAATTTGGGGTCTCACTCCCCCGATTCATCTCCCGGTGCCCTCGCACAATTTCTGGGCTGTGGCGTGTACCTCTCCCAGCGGGTCTACCCACCTGCACACCTCCACCACTGCAGTTGCCTCCGAGCTTACCTGCTCCTTACCCTAACCTAACTACCTGGGGAAGGCCCTCTGGCGCTCTCCCCACTCGGTGCCCTCTCTGGCACTGGGCTACCCGATCCACACCCGGGATCCCCAGGCACCCACTCACAACTACCGGCTCCCAGAGCCCACCTGCGGCCTCACCTGGCCGACATCCTCACAGTGGTGGAGTGCCCAACCAACTACACACACTAACAGGCTACACGCCCAGCCATTTCCACGACACTAATGCACCCATTCACAACACCATTCTGCAACCGCACCACAGATGCCAATATCCAACCACAATTTACCTATACCCTCTACCTAACACTTACACTACCCGCCCCGGGTACTCGTGAAAGGGGTCCACTCTTCCCCCATCCACACCTTCGCACCATACACACCACTCCGTACCACTTACTCCAACTCTCTCCACACACCTGTACTTGCACACCTGTGCTCTCACACCTGGTGCCACCTGCACCCTTCTCTCCCCAAGCGCATTCGCGCTGATCCACACACTCACTACTCACACACTGCTCCACACACCTGTCCAGTTGCACACCTGTGCAATCACACCTGTTCCATCCTCACACACACACGGCATCATCTCAGCTAACTACTCCCTTCTGAAACTTGCGCTTCCCAGTCGTCCCTTTAAACTATTGCGCTCCCTCGTCATTATCATCCACACTAATCTACCTGCGTCCCCACTACAGGTAGCAGTCACCAACTAACCTTAACGTCACCTAATGTCATCTTCTAGGGCCCTATCAATATAACCTAACCCACCCGGGCTAGTTTTCACTGCCATACACCCCATAAGCTATTGCTCCTTTGCCCCACACATGGGAAGGGTGGCAGGGATGCCCCCCTTACCCACCGGGCCCATCGCTCACTACCAATTTTGCACATCAAATTTCAACAAATTAAAAATTTGCCAATCCTACTCATCATCTGCCAATCACTACTGCCAATCCCTTGCCAATCATCAAATTTTGTTTTTCTCTAATTTTGGGTCCAAAACACTAACCTCATCACCCAGTCTACTCAATAATGCCTCTCGGTGCGCCAATTCCTGTCCAAAGCCCGGCTTCGTAAAGCCAAGCAATGGATGCTGGTTGTTTTGTGCCGGCGGCTGGATACGTCCCGCATTCGGTGCAGGGAAGGAGGTTTACCCGGGCCGAGATCCCACGCACCATCTCGGCGTGGAGCCATCCAATGTCCCGATCTCGACCTGCCGGAATGCCTCAACAAAAAGTGGTCGCCATGACGACCCTTTCTATCGGGCTGCCCGCTCCGCCGAGTGGAGCACGGACGTGGCCGCTCAAAGCGAGGCCCAGCACGCACCGAGGGCCCGATTCGGCTAAAAGTCGACCTAACCTCTAACCCGGTTACCGTCGATGCTTCACCTGGGCGCTTACACCCCGCAGCCCGTTCCTTGCTCACACATCCAGCCGTTCCCATGCTCCTCGTACCTTTCCTTACACATCCAGGTACCCTCATTCCACTCACAGCCTTGGTCACACACCTGACCACCGAACACTTTGGCACACATTCGTTGGTCGCACACCTCACTAACACACCTCTTCGCGCCCCCACCTCGGTCACCTCCTCTGTGACAATCACAGGTGTGCTCTCATTCGCACACCCAACCAAGTGCCTCACCACCAACTCCAGCGTGCATTCCCACTCACGCTCTACCATTCCAGGTGTGCATCCTCGCTCACCTGTCACAACCAACTCACGCTCCTTGTCACTCTCACTACTCTCACCACCACTCTTGACCACGCACTCACCCTTACTCTTGACAGCACACTCTTTCCCCATGCACTTGTCCGTCACACACCTTTCTCGCGGACACTCTCCCGTTACACCCTCTGTAACACTCACCACACCGCGCTTCCATGTGCCCCCTCGCACACGCGCTACGACCGACTCACTCTCGCCAGCACCCTCACTCCTTGGCACGCACTTTTTCCTCACACACCCCAGAGTCGGACTTTCTTGCACACCTCCTTTTTCGCACACCAGACCTGTCGCACACTTCACCCACGGCCTCTCACGAACACCCGGGTCTATCTCGACCCCCAAGCTCCTTAAATCCCCTGGCGCATCATACGCCCGACCATATTGGTCACCACTTACACCGGGTCCTCTTTCTCTTCGCTTCTCCTCCATCACCTGCGAATCCCTCATCCGGTTAATGAGCACATCATCACGATCCGAACACAGATTTTGGACCAATTATTTTACTTCCTCTTTTATCTCTTTCTTATCCTCTCTCCGTCGCTTCTTAATTTCGCTCACCCCTTCTTCCACTTCTTCTAATTTCTGCTTCACCTCTTTTATTCCCCGGTACGTCTCCTCAAGCTCGTCCTCTAAGGCTACCTTGACCGTTTCCATGTGCGTCCTCACCTGCCGGTCCTTCGTCTCCATTACCTCTATCACCTTGTCCATTTTCCTCGTCAGGTCCTCATGTACCGTCTGACACTCTTTTTTAATTACCCCTACGTCCTTTTTCATCTCCTTCTGTGTCGATTTTAATCCCTCTATTACCGCTGTGTTCTTCTTTACCTGGTCCCCCAACTCCTTTTGTCCCACTGTCAGTTGTTCTACTCCCAGCGTCAACTCCTCTATACCCCCTTGCAATTTTACAGTCCCCTTTCTCACCTCCTTCTCCATGCGCTCCTTACAGTGCCTCACCTCTTCGCGCACTCCTCCGACCTCCTCACTCACTCCTCTTCTGATCTCCTCTCCCATCACTTGCATCTCCTGCCCAGATGCCACCCTCATCTGCTCCATTTCCTCCCTGTGAGCATCCAGTTTGGTTTCTACCCCCATTCTGACCCCCTCTATCTGCTGCCCCATTTGGTTAACTTCCCTTTCCGCTTGGTCCCTCATGTCCCTCAATTTGCCTTCCATCCTGTTTTCTAACCCCTCTAACCCATTTTTCACTCCCTCTATCTGATTCTCCTGGGCAGCCATTCTATTTTCTACCCCCTCTAACCCCTTTTGCATCCCTTCCATTTGATTCTCTTGAGCGGCCATTCTGTTTTCTACCCCCATTAACCCATTTTTCACCTCTTTTATCCCGTTGTCTAACCCCTCACCGGTACCCCTCGCTTCGTCCCTCATTACCCCCATTTGCTCACTCTGAGCCTCTATCCGGTTCCCCATTACCCCCAATTGCTCACCCTGAGCATCCATCCGGTTCCCTATTACCCCCAATTGCTCATCCAATCGCTCACTATTAGCCCTCATTTGCTCACTATTCTGGGCCATAAGGGCCTTTATTTGTATTAAAAAAAGGTTCAAATCCACCTGCGGCGCCACTACGGTCACGGGCGTGGACGCCGTGGCCACCTCGTGCACGACAACGCTATTTTGCGACCCTGCCGCCCTCACTGCTTCGCTCTCCTCCTGTCCCTCATGTCCCTCAATTTGGTCCTGGACCGACCCTGCCTCACTCTCCACTACCGGACCCCAGCCGACTTGGTCTGCCATAGCGCGACTTTCAAAATTCGGGTTTTTATTTCCGTATAACAAAATCAAATTTCGCCGTCATAATTTCGTCGAGCGCGGGAAACGCGCTCCGGATCGATTCTACCTCCCCAACACCAATTGTTACCCTAGTGGTACAATTGGTGTTCCAAAATTTGGGCCTAATAAATTTAGTCCCGGGTCCGAATTCCACTCCTCGACACCAATTGTTACAGACGCGGTGGTGGATGTTGGTTCACCGAGCGGTTTGGTATGACCGCGCCTGCACAAGTTACCCGATTATACTCGAACGTTGCCGAGTCGCGCTACGCTAGGTCAATGAAGGAAAAGGACACAACGGCTGGGATTCAAAGGACACGACACCAGGGATACGGTTCTCAAGACCCCCGGAGGAGGTTATATTATGGCGGAAGGTTAGACTACAGAGACGAGAGGTACAGCATAGTAAGATAGGCACTTAGACACACTCTTATATTAACCCCAACAGACGACAGATAAACGGGACAAAAGGCTGACTCACACGGGGATTGATGGCAAGGAAAGGCAGAATCGATGGCTCCAGGTGCACCTGGGCTCAGGGCAGAATCGACCCGGTCCGGTCCGGTCCAAAGATGCGGGGAGGTATCGTCGCGCTGGGGGTGGCGTCCTCTGCTCTCCGTAGTTCAGGCGCATCTGACCTCACATCCGGTAAGTCGCCGCGTATATCCGGCGGGGAGTGACACGCCCTCGGCTCGTTAGCTCCGCCCCAGATGGAATCGGCACGTCGCTTCTCATTGGGTGCGTGCGGGGGGGGGGGGGAGGGGGTTACCGGCTCCGCCCTTGACGAGGGGCTGACAAGGAGCCCCTTCGTGGTAACCCCGTGGAGCGCATGGTCATGGCGGCTAACCGAGCCGGTGTGAGGACGCACACTCCCCGCACGCCGCGCCGCGCCCCTCTGTTGTTGTAGTTGTTGTTGTTTGGGGAAGAAGATGGGAGGAGGTATGGGAAGGTCCTAAACTCACTACTGGTGCCATATAATCACATTCTGGTGCAACGAAGAGTCAGAATTAATGGAAACGAGTCCTTAACTGACATAGACTAAGAATAACTAGCAAGATGTCCGAAAGTTGTCTACGTGAGATGCGGTGGACCTGGGCACGACATTTAATGGGGGAAAAAGGGGAAGGTCGGTTCTACAGAGTGTTGTTTACAGACAATGGGACTAGGGAATGGGGGATTGGGGATAGTTGGGGAGTATTGGGGAAATAGGGGAATATTTACAAGCGGATATGGAGGCCAAATTCCATATTCGCAACAATACCATCTCTTACAGTTCCTCCTTTCTACATTCCATAAACTATCCAGAACTCCATCCCTCCTCCAGTGTCCTCAAACGTATTTTTGACTCGAAGGTCTCAAACTCATTTTGCAAAAAATGTTCGTTTCCCATGAATCGTACACTTTTCAAAATCCAATCTCACCCCTCCCCTCCAAATCCTCCCCATCACCCATCCCTTTCAAATCTCCCCCCTTGCCCCTTCCCTCCCCTCCCTCCTAAACTCCCCCCACACCCCTCCCCTCTGAGACTCTCCCTCGCTCCTCCCCTCCTAGACTCCCCTCTCACCCCTCCTCCTCAAAGCATCCTCCCTGCTTCTTCCTCCTTCCAACTTTCACCTTCATCTCCCCAAACCTCCTGCCTTGCTCTTCCCCCTCCTCAAATAACACCTCACTGTGCCTCACCCAATCTCCATCAAACCTTTTGTCTGCCCCATTCTTCCCTTTCTCCAAGCTATTCTGAAATCTCTGACACACCTTCAACAGCTCTCCCTACCTCTTCCTCCTCTTCCACATCTTACCCTACCCCTCCCCCCCCCCCTGTTCTGGACCCGATGCTCCCCCTTCCTCTTCATTAACGGTATGGACCTCAAACATCCAGGGCCTTCGCTCAAACTTGACTGACCTCTCCATACAGGTTGCTTCTGACAAACCAGATGTGATCTGCTTAACAGAAACTTTCCTCCTTCATGATGTCTCTGATGCCTTGGTATCTCTCCCAGGTTACTCCCTCCTCCGGTATGATAGACCTGAGCCTCGTCCTGGAGGTGGGGTTGCTATCTTTATAAAAAACTCCATCCCTCCTCCAGTGTCCTTGAACATGTCTTGAACATGTCTTTCAATCCTGACAAATCTCACACTCTTACTATGTCTCTCCGAAAAGATCGACTGGACAACCCTCCCATCTACTTTCTCAACAATCCTCTCCAAGAAGTTCTGTCGCTGAAGATTTTGGGTCTCACTATCTGCCATGATCTTTCTTGGTAAAACCACATTTCCAAGCTGGCCTCCAAAGCCAGTCGCCGACTGGGCATCCTCCGTCGTGCGAAGTCCTTCCTCGGCACACCTGAGCTCCTCACCACATACAAGGCTTTCATCCGCAGCTCAATGGAATACTGTTCTCCCCTATGGGCCGGTGCTCCTGCCTCACACCTAGCTCGGCTTCACGCTGTTGAAACCAAAGCTTTCAGAATTATTGGAATCTCCCGCGATGAAGCTATCTCTGAGGGCCTTTCACTCACTCACCGCAGGCAGGTAGGTGGTCTTTCTGTCTTCTACCGACTCCTCTCCGGCCTTGCACCCCCAGCTCTCTCTGTGCTCTGTCCCCCAAATATTCCTACAGGTCGCACAAGATCTGCCAGCAACCCTCTGATGGTTAAACTGCCGAAATCTCGGCTCTCCGCTCACCTTCACTCTTTCATTCCTCTTTTCTCCCGCCTCTGGAACAAACTCCCTCACTCCCTTCAATCCCACTCCTCCCTCCAGGTCTTTAAAACAGCTGTTCACCACCATCTCTTATCTTCCCCCATCCAAAACCTTGATCTTTTCTACCCCCGCTAATTCACCCCAGATCCACCTTGTTTGAAATTCCAACTTCTTTCCTGGAAGTCCTGGCAGTGTCCATATGTTTTATACCTCTCCCACTGCCCCCTTCCCACGCCCCCCCCCCCAAAGCCCTCGCCCTCTCTCAGATCTCTCGATCTCTCGATGTCTCCATGTCTCTCGGTCCCTGCTCTCAAATGTTGTGTTTGTGTCCTTCCCCCTCTCTCCCCATCTTGTCTACCGCTCCCTATGTTATATGTTTTATGTGTCGGTTTGTCTTTCTGTGTGATTAATGTTCGCTCTTTCACGAGCCTCGATATTGTATACAACAAAAAAAAAAAAAAAAAAAAAAAAACTCTCTTCCTCACTCGCCCTCCACTGCCATCTCTCCACCTCACCCCCAGGAATACCTTTGGCTACGGCTTCCCCTTCGCTCCCACCTTTTGTTCATATGTGTGTTGTACCGTCCACCAATCAGCGATGACTCCATCTACATCTCACTGTCTGACAATATGGACCAACTTCTATCTACCCATCCCAACTCTCTCTTCCTCATATGTGGTGATTTCAATTGTCACCATGCCAGTTGGCTGGGTGTGGGTACCTCTCTCACCAGCCATGGCTCTTCAGCAAAGGACTTCTGCGACTCACTGGGACTGACACAATCTGTCAATTTCCCGACCCGGATCTCAGTCAACGGAGCATCTTCTCTTCTGGATTTGGTTATGACAAACTTCCCTGAAAATGGCTGCTGCTCTTCTTCTGCTCCAATCGGCTCATCTGATCATGTGCTTGTCAAAGTGGACATCTCTCTGACCATTCTCAGAGAGCCTCCTCAGCGTCGACAAGTCTGGCATTTCACTCAGGCCAACTGGCACGGTCTTCAAGCAGCCATCAATCATCTGGACTGGTCTCCCATCTCTACCGCCTCTGACATCAACTCATCCTGGGAATTCTTTCATAGTAAATTGCTCTCTCTCATGCACAGATTTATACCATCTCGTCTTCAGTTGTCATACCCTTCCTCCCGTCCATGGTACACGGAATCTTGTGGTGAGGCTGTTGCCCTGAAACAACTTGCTTTCGTCTCCTGGAAAGCAAATCCAACGGAAGGAAATCTCATTTCCTTTCACAAAGCCCGAAACAAGTGTGTGTCCACCCTCAGGAGAGCCAGGAAACAATATCTCACCATTCTCAAGACCGAACTCTCTTATCTGTCTCCCTCTTCCAAATCCTGGTGGCGTCTGGTCAAATCTGTTTCTGGTGTTTGTTCCCCCTCCATCCCCTCCCTCACCTCAAACGGCTTTACGGCTGACTCCGCACGTGAAAAAGCTGAATGCCTCAACTCTGTGTTTGCCTCTAAATCTTGTGTCCCAAACCCATCCCTCTCTGTACCCACCGTACCCAGTCGTACCCAGCTGCTCCTGGACTCTGTGTCCTTTCCTCCTGACAAGGTGGAAAAGTTTCTGTCAACCCTCGACTCTGATTCTGCAACTGGTCCTGACGGCATCAGCCCACGGGTCCTAAAATCATGTTCTTCTGCTCTTTCACTCCCTCTTTCTGTTCTCTTCACCCTCTCTTTTGCTCAAGGTCATCTGCCATCTGCTTGGAAATCAGCCAACATCACCACTTTGCACAAAAAAGGTGCAAAAACAGATCCCAGCAACTACAGACCAATCAGCCTTCTCCCAATTTATCAGCAAAGTCATGGAATCCATCATTGCTTCAGATATTAAATCTTTCCTCTTCTCCAATGGCTTGATCTCTGATCATCAATTTGGTTTCAGACCTGGTCACTCTACTCTGGACATGCTGCTTCTGCTTTCTCAACAATGGATGGAGGTCCTCAACGCCAAACAGGAAATTAGAGCTGTCTCCCTTGACATTTCATGTGCCTTCGATACGGTCTGGCACCCTGCTCTGCTCTCCAAACTCTCCTCCTTTGGTATCCATGGAAATTTCCACGCATGGCTGGCGGACTTCCTCTCTGGTCGTAGTCAACGTGTGGCCCTGAATGGGTTTCTCTCATCTCCTCTTCCTGTTCAGGCTGGAGTTCCCCAAGGTAGTGTTCTGGGCCCTGTGCTTTTTCTGGTCTTCATCAATGATCTCTCTGGCTCTCTTGAAAATCCTCTATCTCTTTGCTGACGACTCTACTCTCTGTCGCTCCATTCCTCATCCCTCAGATCGGCAGTCTGCAGCCTCCTCACTCTCTGCAGACCTGGACAAAATCACAGACTGGTCAAACAAGTGGAACATGTCTTTCAATCCTGACAAATCTCACACTCTTACAATGTCTCTCCGAAAGGACCGACTGGACAACCCTCCCATCTACTTTCTGAACAATCCTCTCCAAGAAGTTCTGTCGCTCAAGCTTTTGGGTCTCACTATCTGCCATGATCTTTTTTTGGGAAAACCACATTTCCAAGCTGGCCTCCAAAGCCAGTCGCCGACTGGGCATCCTCCGTCGTGCGAAGTCCTTCCTTGGCACACCTGAGCTCCTCACCACATACAAGGCTTTCATCCGCAGCTCAATGGAATACTGTTCCCCCATCTGGGCTGGTGCTCCTGCCTCACACCTTGCTCGGCTTCACGCTGTTGAGGCCAAAGCTTTCAGAATCATTGGAATCTCCTGCGATGTAGTCAACGCCGAGGGCCTTCCACTCACTCACCGCAGGCAGGTTGGTGGTCTTTCTGTCTTCTACCGACTCCTCTCTGGCCTTGCTCCCCCAGCTCTCTCTGTGCTCTCTCCCCCCAATATTCCTTCAGGTCGCACAAAATCTGCCTGCAACCCTCTTGTGGTTAAACTGCCAAAGTCTAGGCTCTCTGCTCACCTTCACTCTTTCATTCCCCTTTTCTCCCCCCTCTGGAACAAACTCCCCCACTCCCTTCAATCCCACTCCTCCCTCCAGGTCTTTAAAACAGCTGTTCACCACCATCTCTTATCTTCCCCCATCGAAAACCTTGATCTTTTCTACCCCCGGTAATTCACCCCAGAGTCCTTGCAGTGTTCATATGTTTTAATCCTCTCCCACCTCCCCCCAGAGCCTCCCGATGTCCTTGCTCTCAAATGTTGTGTTTGTGTCCTTCCCCTTCTTCCCCCTCTCTTTTGTGTCCTCCCCCCTCTCTCCCCATCTTGTCTGCCGCTCCCCTTGTTTTTTGTGTTTTGTGTGTCGGTTTGTCTTTTTGTGTGATTAATGTTTGCTCTTTCACGAGCCTCGATCTTGTATACAAAAAAACAAACAAAAAAAAAAAAAAATTGAAATCCTTCTCCAAAAAAATCTTAAACTTGATATATCTGATCTGTGACCAGATGTGAATGAAGAATTAAATTTATGACTTTCATAACCCATGCCAAGAAACTCTGTGACATAAGGTGCATGTATATAGGTCATAATAGCAGTGGTTCATAATAGTATAATGTTCAGTTAACAAAGCTATTTTTGTTATGAATGACCGTGTGAGGAGAGACTAAGCCCTTTACGAGTGCCGTCTCGTTGTCGATCGTTTTGAGACTCATTGGCCAATAAGTTGTTGTTTGAGAGCCTGGGCCACCAGGTGTTGCTTTTTGGCAAGGTGCAAATTACTTGTTGCAATTTTTCTTTGAAAATTTATATTTTCATTTCTCTTGAAGGATAATTGCTTCTGGTTTATTAACGCACAGGTTGTAAACCTGGTGCGTTATAGCGTTTGCCTGGGAATTTCTGTCGCTCCAAAAGTGAAGCACGTTTCTGTCGCTCCAAAAGTGAAGCACGTTTCTGTCGCTCAGATGTGTAAACATGACGTCATCAAATCTATATTTAGGCTAACCATGGGCTACCCCTTTGGCTGGTACGCGGCCGCTCGCTAGTACATAATATAGGATATATTTGTTATATGTTATGTTATAGGATACTAGCAGAGGTACCCGGCTTTGCACGGGAGTGGGAGGAGGAGGGGAGGGGGAAGAGGAGGGGAGGGGAACGGGGGGGGAGGGGGGGAGGGGAAGCGGGGGAGGAGGAGGGGAGGGGGAAGAGGAGGGGAGGGGAATGGGGGGGAGGGGGAAGGGGGGAGGGGGGAGGGGAAGGGGGGGAGGAAGGGTGCGGGGGTGCCCAGGGGAAGAAGGGCCCCTCCCCTCCCCCTACCCCCCTTTCCCCTCCCCCCCTCCCCTCCCCCTTCCCCCCTTTCCCCTCCCCCCCTCCCCTCCCCCTTCCCCCTCCCCCTCCCCCTTCCCCCTCCCCTCCCCCCTCCCATCCCCTTCCCCCTCGTTCCCCTCCCCTTCTCTTCCCCCTCCCCTCCTCCTCCCCCTTCACACCAGGGGGGTTGACTCAGCCTGTCATCCCACCGAGGTCGGAACTCGGAAGTCGGAACTCATTGTCGTCAAATAAATGTAGCCTGTATGTTTCACTCTTTGTCACATGCCGTTGGTCCATGTCAATCGGATGAAGTTGAAAAATTAACGTTACGAAGGTTCTCTGGGACGTACTGATTCCGAATAATGAAGTTGAAAAATTAACGTTCCGAAATACGCTAATTACGCTAACAGAAGCGCTGGAGGGAGCACTGCGCTCCCTCCCTTAGATTCCCTCCCTCTTCTGCTAGCGCTAATTACGCGTAACACACTAATTTTAAAACCCGAAGTTTTTTTAATTTTAAGGTGTGCTGTAGTCAGAAGCGCTAGAAGCGCTGCGCTCCCTCCCTTCGAATCCCTCTCTCTTCTGCTAGTGCTAATAATACGCTAATTTTAAAACCCGAAATTTTTTAAATGTTTATGTCTCCGTGACATTCCTGGGACCATCCCGAGTCGAACAGTACTTTCCGCTCGCAAATCCGTCCACGGGTTCTCGAGATCTTAGAGATCATAGATACATCAGGATACAGACACAGAGGCCAACTCTACTTTATATATATAGATATAGGATATATGTTATATGATATAGGATATATATAGGATAGGTTATAGGATATATATGTTATAGGATAGGAATATAGGACCCAGAGGACCCAAATGACCCAGAGGACCCAAATGACCCAGAGGACCCAAATGACCCAGAGGACCCAAATGACCCAAATGAACCAAATGACCCAGAGGACCCAAATGACCCAGAGGACCCAAATGACCCAGAGGACCCAAATGACCCAGAGGACCCAAATGACCCAGAGGACCCAAATGACCCAGAGGACCCAAATGACCCAGAGGACCCAAATGACCCAGAGGACCCAAATGACCCAGAGGACCCAAATGACCCAGAGGACCCAAATGAACCAAATGACCCAGAGGACCCAAATGACCCAGAGGACCCAAATGACCCAGAGGACCCAAATGACCCAGAGGACCCAAATGACCCAGAGGACCCAAATGACCCAGAGGACCCAAATGACCCAGAGGACCCAAATGACCCAGAGGACCCAAATGACCCAGAGGACCCAAATGACCCAGAGGACCCAAATGACCCAGAGGACCCAAATGACCCAGAGGACCCAAATGACCCAGAGGACCCAAATGACCCAGAGGACCCAAATGACCCAGAGGACCCAAATGACCGAGAGGACCCAAATGACCCAGAGGACCCAAATGACCCAGAGGACCCAAATGACCCAGAGGACCCAAATGACCCAGAGGACCCAAATGACCCAGAGGACCCAAATGACCCAGAGGACCCAAATGACCCAGAGGACCCAAATGACCCAGAGGACCCAAATGACCGAGAGGACCCAAATGACCCAGAGGACCCAAATGACCCAGAGGACCCAAATGACCCAGAGGACCCAAATGACCCAGAGGACCCAAATGACCCAGAGGACCCAAATGACCCAGAGGACCCAAATGACCCAGAGGACCCAAATGACCCAGAGGACCCAAATGACCCAGAGGACCCAAATGACCCAGAGGACCCAAATGACCCAGAGGACCCAAATGACCCAGAGGACCCAAATGACCCAGAGGACCCAAATGACCCAGAGGACCCAAATGACCCAGAGGACCCAAATGACCCAGAGGACCCAAATGACCCAGAGGACCCAAATGACCCAGATGACCCAGAGGACCCAAATGACCCAGAGGACCCAAATGACCCAGAGGACCCAAATGACCCAAATGACCCAGAGGACCCAAATGACCCAGAGGACCCAAATGACCCAGAGGACCCAAATGACCCAGAGGACCCAAATGACCCTCTGGGTCAATAAAAGTTGAAACTGGGCAAATGTCAATGAAAATTTGCCAGACCCAGACCAGAAAATGACCCAGAGGACCCAAATGCCCAGAGGACCCAGAGGACCCTGTGAATGTGAATGAATGTGAACATAATGTGAATACTAGTAGCAATTTTACAAAAACCATGGCATAATTTCAAATCTTGACCCGAGATGATAATTATGCTACATCATAATTTCCATGTGCCAACCTGGGCGGAATCCAAGTGGATTCACTTGTTCTTCCAACAAGCTGTTAAAAAAGGAACTGTTTTCTTGTAAAATTACAACTATTTTGCATCTAACCAAGATGCAAATGCCATGACGAGGTCATACTTGTTTGGCTGTGTAAAGACCTTGATGAGCCATGATGTTGGACACAAGCACACTTTATTTATTTATTTTTCCTCTTATTCCTTGATGTTAAGTGCATTTGTAAAATAAAAACTTAATTTTTATTTTGTATACTAAGTCGAGGCTCGTATAGGAGCTAACACTGTTTAGGAGAAAACTTGTTACAAAGAAAGCGATAATAGATCAACAGCATTTTGAGAGAAACTCAGGTAACGAGGCCTTGTTTCAGGTTCCACCCACACAGCCATACAAGCAGCTCTTGGTGGCATTGGTTTCGTCATACCATGCCATTCTGAACATATATAACTAGTTTGTTCGTCATTTGCAGAAAAAGGGATAAGCCATATACAGAGGTTGCCTTGTGGACATTTTGCACCATTCTGATTGAATCACTGTGCCAAGTCGCCAACAACTGACTTGTCAGACACAGAGCCAATTTGTACATTTTGAATAAATTGCGATGCATGGAGCAATCAATGTTTTTGGGCAACCAACTGATTCGTAATATTGCTTGTATTGGGCAGTAGAGCAATCATCCATGAGCGATAACCCTAACTTGCTCTGAGTGAACCGTTCTTTTAACTGGTCTTCAGTTCATTTATAGCACCAAGTATCTGCATCGAATGATGGCATTCTTTTTTCTTCTAATTATAATTGTACACCGCTCATTTCCTATGCCATCTCCAGGCATTGCAAATCGTCATTGCCGGGCACCGAAGGGGGCTCGGCAGTGACGCACGCTGAAAGAGAGTACTCAGTTTTCACTCTGGTTGTTGTACACCGCTCCTTTCCTATGCCATCTCCAGGCATTGCAAATCGTCATTGCTGGGCACCGAAGGGGGCTCGGCAGTGACGCGCGCTGAAAGAGAGTACTCAGTTTTCACTCTGGTTGTTTGTTTGTTTGTTGTACACCGCTCCTTTCCTATGCCATCTCCAGGCATTGCAAATCGTCATTGCTGGGCACCGAAGGGGGCTCGGCAGTGACGCACGCTGAAAGAGAGTACTCAGTTTTCACTCTGGTTGTTTGTTTTCTTGCTTTCTTTCTTGTTTGTTTTCTTGTTTGTTTGTCCGGACGATATCTCAGCCATCCTTTGAGCTGGGAAGCTGAAATTTCGGCACAATAGTGAGCAAGTCCTTTGTCAAAAACAAATTTTTTTTTTTGATTAATCAATAAATTGAGGAGTTATTTAATTATTAGCGATTAATTAAGTACTTATTTAATTAATTAAATTTCTTTTCTCTTCTGACCATTAACGCAGGCACCTTTTGAGTTAGGAAGCTGATATTTGGACATGCCAATGACCAGGTGATTTGGCTGCAAAGGATATTTTTGATTTATTAATTAATCAATTAATCGATTAATTATTTAATTATTCGATTAATGACAAAATTTTTTATTTTTTTTAAGTTACAGATTCTGATGAAATAGTGGTAGTTTATGTGTTCTCTGACCAAATTGATTAATAATTTAATTTTTTTATGATTATTATTTATTTATTTTCATTATTAATCATTTATTTATTTTCTTTCTCATTTGGCCAATATCTCAGGCACCTTTTGAGCTGGGAAGCTAATATTTGGACATGAGTGACCAAGTGATGTGGCTATCAAGGATATTTTTGATTTATTGATTAATCATTTCATCTATTAATTATTTATTGATTAATCGATTAATTATTTATTGAGTAATCAATTAATTATTTAATTTTTTATAAATGACTTATTTAATTAAATTTCTAAAAGATACATCTTCGGATGAAGCACTAGTGCTTTAGGTATGCTATTAGCCAATTGATTAAGAAAATATTTTATGATCATTTATATATTTTAATTTCACAATTAATCAATCAATTATTGTACTCCTCTCCCTCCCAATTCCGTCTCCATGTGGCTGCCATATATACCCCTGCCACCGAAGGTGGATGGAGGTTGTGTTTTTGCCCATGTATGTCTGTCTGTTTGTCTGTGAACACGATATCTCAAAAAGGTGTGGACGGATTCGGACGAAATTTGGAGGAGAGGTAGCATATGTGACAAGGACGAAATGATTAGAATTTGGTGAAGATCCGGATTCGGATCCGGCTGGTCGAATTTTTTTAATGATTCTCCACCATTGGGAGATAGGGCCAAAAACGATACATAGCAGGACATTTAAAAAAGTTGTGGACGGATTCAGACAAACTTGGTGGAGAGGTTGGATGTCTGACATGGAAGAAGTGATTCAATTTTGATGACGTTTCGAATCCGGATACGGATCAGATAATTTTAAAGTGATTTTTCACCATTGAGTTGTAGGGCTAAAATCGATAGATATCGATAAACACGATATCTCAAAAAAGTTATGGGCGGATTTGGAAGAAAATTGATGGACAGGTTGGGTGTGTGACAAGACAGAATCGATGCGATTTTGGTGAAGATGTGAATATTGATTCGGATACAAGTATTATTTAATTTCCGAAGTAATTCTTCACCATTGAGAGATCGGACCAAAAGCGATATATAACATGATATTAAAAAAATTATGGATGAGTTATGTCTAAACGAGGTGGATGAGTTGGTTCGGTGACCAGAACAAGCCGATTCGATTTTGGTTTAGGTCCGAATCCAGATCTCGTCTATCAGTGCGTACAAACAAACTGTTTAGCCTGGCGGGGGTCGTTCTACCAAGTACCGTTCTCATTCACCATACTCGGGCATGCCCGTACTATATATATGCCCGTACTATATATCTATCTAAAATTATATCCCCCCCCTCTATTTACATGAAATGGTTTGGTCCATTCGCAACGCCAAAGCGAACGGCGAACGGCTTGCGAGTACAGTGACAATCCCCCCCCCTCTATTTACATGAAATGGTTTCGTCCATTCGCAACGACCACAGAACCCCCCCCTCTATTTACATGGAATGGTTTGGTCCATTCGCAACGCCGGCACACGCGATCGTTCGCTGCTCTCTGATTGGTTGAATCGTTTTTTGGACATAGCTCGGTAAGTAATTGTCCGATTAATATGAAACCTTGAAAAGGCACATCCTCGGGTCCCCAGCAATATACCTGGCAAGTTAAAAGTATATCGGACCCGTGGTTGTCGAGAAACAGCGGTCACAGACAGACAAACGTACAAACGTACAAACGTACAGAGATTACTGGAATTATAGATAGATTTTGGATAACGCAGCCTTCGGCTCAGGCATTAAACATGGAAACGCAAATCGATTACAACCCGCCCCGGAGGGATGCAAAACGCTGATGCACATGACGCCGGAAAGGACATTAATGACACCACCCAGTCGTAGCCATGGTGAAGCTCGTGACTGAAACACGCGAGGATATTGTGGGAAATTGTGAGACTGCAGCCAAGACGCAGGCTTCTCATCGACTACGGAAAAGGGGTTTCCTGCAATAATTGTCTTCAATTAGGTAAATTTATTTCACCTTAACAGTTGACGAAGCACACCTGTAAAGAAATGATCTGTAAAGATGACACATCAGAAATACTTTTATACACATTCACGTCAGAAATGCTTTTGTTATAGGCCTACACATTCACCTCAGAAATGCTTTTATACACATTCACGTCAGAAATGCTTTTGTTATGGGCCTACACATTCACCTCAGAAATGATTTTATACACATTCACGTCAGAAATGCTTTTTTATAGGCCGACACATTCACCTCAGAAATGATTTTATACACATTCACGTCAGAAATGCTTTTTTATAGGCCGACACATTCACCTCAGAAATGATTTTATACACATTCACGTCAGAAATCCTTTTTTGATAGGCCGACACATTCACCTCAGAAGTTCAAATGATGCGATTACAAATCTCCCCTCACTCTCTCCTCAACTCCTCCACCCGCCCCCCCCCACACTCAGCTTAGTCACTGGCATTCTCACAGTACCGTGTGGTGCAGCAGAACGAGATAGCTCTTCGGTGAAGATGACAAAGCAAACCACCTGATATTCACACCACGAGCGATTGAGGAAACGTGCTCAGTCCAGGAAGTTCTCCTTAAGAGTCAGAACAATGAATTACATCGTCATTTGACTCCAGGATCAGGGTACCTGACCCGGTACGTGGTGTTTGTTTTGTACGCAGACCCGGTCCGTGATGTTTGTTTTGTACAGAGAACTTATGGTTCCTGAAAGTTTGGTGTTAATGGAATGTTTTTATTCACCGTTTATATTTTAGATTCTGAAAAGAAAGTGAAGATCAGGTCTGAGTTTGGTGCTGATTCGTTCTCTCAATGCAAGTTTGAACTGCTGCCACATGAAGTGCGGACATCCGGTGTTGCACGAGCTTCATTGTTTGAGCTCCTTCACTTACGGAGAGACTTTCCATTCAACTTTCATTCCCGATTTAACTAAAGAGATGGCTGATCACATACATATTTCTGGTTTTAAAGGCGGTACAAGGGGTAGACCAAAAATATCCCGATTAACCTCTTCTGAAGATAAAGGTGATTGTAAATTAAGTCAAGAATACTTGAATAGCCAATCTTCCCCAAATACCTCAAAATATTTGAGCCTTCGAGAAAAGTATGGAATGAACAAGGAATATTACAAACAATCTAAGGAAGCTACTCGGAAAAGGAAGTCAAGAAGTGAGGAAACAGTGGAGGAAATGGAAACAAGATTAAAAAAACAAAAATGTCGTAATCAAAAACTGATAGCTGCAGAAACTGAGGTAGAGAAAAGTCAAAGATTAGAAGAACAAAAATCTCGTAATCAAAAACTGATAGCTGCAGAAACTGAGGTAGAGAAAAGTCAAAGATTAGAAGAACAAAAATCTCGTGATCAAAAACGGATAGCTGCAGAAACTGAGGTAGAGAAAAGTCAAAGATTAGAAGAACAAAAATCTCGTGATCAAAAACGGATAGCTGCAGAAACTGAGGTAGAGAAAAGTCAAAGATTAGAAGAACAAAAATGTCGTAATCAAAAACTGATAGCTGCAGAAACTGAGGTAGAGAAAAGTCAAAGATTAGAAGAACAAAAATCTCGTGATCAAAAACTGATAGCTGCAGAAACTGAGGTAGAGAAAAGTCAAAGATTAGAAGAACAAAAATGTCGTAATCAAAAACTGATAGCTGCAGAAACTGAGGTAGAGAAAAGTCAAAGATTAGAAGAACAAAAATCTCGTGATCAAAGACTGATAGCTGCAGAAACTGAGGTAGAGAAAAGTCAAAGATTAGAAGAACAAAAATCTCGTGATCAAAAACGGATAGCTGCAGAAACTGAGGTAGAGAAAAGTCAAAGATTAGAAGAACAAAAATCTCGTGATCAAAAACGGATAGCTGCAGAAACTGAGGTAGAGAAAAGTCAAAGATTAGAAGAACAAAAATGTCGTAATCAAAAACTGATAGCTGCAGAAACTGAGGTAGAGAAAAGTCAAAGATTAGAAGAACAAAAATCTCGTGATCAAAAACGGATAGCTGCAGAAACTGAGGTAGAGAAAAGTCAAAGATTAGAAGAACAAAAATGTCGTAATCAAAAACTGATAGCTGCAGAAACTGAGGTAGAGAAAAGTCAAAGATTAGAAGAACAAAAATCTCGTGATCAAAAACGGATAGCTGCAGAAACTGAGGTAGAGAAAAGTCAAAGATTAGAAGAACAAAAATCTCGTGATCAAAAACTGATAGCTGCAGAAACTGAGGTAGAGAAAAGTCAAAGATTAGAAGAACAAAAATCTCGTGATCAAAAACTGATAGCTGCAGAAACTGAGGTAGAGAAAAGTCAAAGATTAGAAGAACAAAAATGTCGTAATCAAAAACTGATAGCTGCAGAAACTGAGGTAGAGAAAAGTCAAAGATTAGAAGAACAAAAATCTCGTGATCAAAAACGGATAGCTGCAGAAACTGAGGTAGAGAAAAGTCAAAGATTAGAAGAACAAAAATGTCGTAATCAAAAACTGATAGCTGCAGAAACTGAGGTAGAGAAAAGTCAAAGATTAGAAGAACAAAAATCTCGTGATCAAAAACTGATAGCTGCAGAAACTGAGGTAGAGAAAAGTCAAAGATTAGAAGAACAAAAATGTCGTAATCAAAAACTGATAGCTGCAGAAACTGAGGTAGAGAAAAGTCAAAGATTAGAAGAACAAAAATCTCGTGATCAAAAACTGATAGCTGCAGAAACTGAGGTAGAGAAAAGTCAAAGATTAGAAGAACAAAAATCTCGTGATCAAAAACGGATAGCTGCAGAAACTGAGGTAGAGAAAAGTCAAAGATTAGAAGAACAAAAATCTCGTGATCAAAAACGGATAGCTGCAGAAACTGAGGTAGAGAAAAGTCAAAGATTAGAAGAACAAAAATGTCGTAATCAAAAACTGATAGCTGCAGAAACTGAGGTAGAGAAAAGTCAAAGATTAGAAGAACAAAAATCTCGTGATCAAAAACGGATAGCTGCAGAAACTGAGGTAGAGAAAAGTCAAAGATTAGAAGAACAAAAATGTCGTAATCAAAAACTGATAGCTGCAGAAACTGAGGTAGAGAAAAGTCAAAGATTAGAAGAACAAAAATCTCGTGATCAAAAACGGATAGCTGCAGAAACTGAGGTAGAGAAAAGTCAAAGATTAGAAGAACAAAAATCTCGTGATCAAAAACTGATAGCTGCAGAAACTGAGGTAGCGAAAAGTCAAAGATTAGAAGAACAAAAATGTCGTAATCAAAAACTGATAGCTGCAGAAACTGAGGTAGAGAAAAGTCAAAGATTAGAAGAACAAAAATCTCGTGATCAAAAACTGATAGCTGCAGAAACTGAGGTAGAGAAAAGTCAAAGATTAGAAGAACAAAAATGTCGTAATCAAAAACTGATAGCTGCAGAAACTGAGGTAGAGAAAAGTCAAAGATTAGAAGAACAAAAATCTCGTGATCAAAAACTGATAGCTGCAGAAACTGAGGTAGAGAAAAGTCAAAGATTAGAAGAACAAAAATCTCGTGATCAAAAACGGATAGCTGCAGAAACTGAGGTAGAGAAAAGTCAAAGATTAGAAGAACAAAAATCTCGTGATCAAAAACGGATAGCTGCAGAAACTGAGGTAGAGAAAAGTCAAAGATTAGAAGAACAAAAATCTCGTGATCAAAAACGGATAGCTGCAGAAACTGAGGTAGAGAAAAGTCAAAGATTAGAAGAACAAAAATGTCGTAATCAAAAACTGATAGCTGCAGAAACTGAGGTAGAGAAAAGTCAAAGATTAGAAGAACAAAAATCTCGTGATCAAAAACTGATAGCTGCAGAAACTGAGGTAGAGAAAAGTCAAAGATTAGAAGAACAAAAATGTCGTAATCAAAAACTGATAGCTGCAGAAACTGAGGTAGAGAAAAGTCAAAGATTAGAAGAACAAAAATCTCGTGATCAAAAACTGATAGCTGCAGAAACTGAGGTAGCGAAAAGTCAAAGATTAGAAGAACAAAAATCTCGTGATCAAAAACGGATAGCTGCAGAAACTGAGGTAGAGAAAAGTCAAAGATTAGAAGAACAAAAATCTCGTGATCAAAAACGGATAGCTGCAGAAACTGAGGTAGAGAAAAGTCAAAGATTAGAAGAACAAAAATGTCGTAATCAAAAACTGATAGCTGCAGAAACTGAGGTAGAGAAAAGTCAAAGATTAGAAGAACAAAAATCTCGTGATCAAAAACGGATAGCTGCAGAAACTGAGGTAGAGAAAAGTCAAAGATTAGAAGAACAAAAATGTCGTAATCAAAAACTGATAGCTGCAGAAACTGAGGTAGAGAAAAGTCAAAGATTAGAAGAACAAAAATCTCGTGATCAAAAACGGATAGCTGCAGAAACTGAGGTAGAGAAAAGTCAAAGATTAGAAGAACAAAAATGTCGTAATCAAAAACTGATAGCTGCAGAAACTGAGGTAGAGAAAAGTCAAAGATTAGAAGAACAAAAATCTCGTGATCAAAAACTGATAGCTGCAGAAACTGAGGTAGAGAAAAGTCAAAGATTAGAAGAACAAAAATCTCGTGATCAAAAACGGATAGCTGCAGAAACTGAGGTAGAGAAAAGTCAAAGATTAGAAGAACAAAAATGTCGTAATCAAAAACTGATAGCTGCAGAAACTGAGGTAGAGAAAAGTCAAAGATTAGAAGAACAAAAATCTCGTGATCAAAAACTGATAGCTGCAGAAACTGAGGTAGAGAAAAGTCAAAGATTAGAAGAACAAAAATGTCGTAATCAAAAACTGATAGCTGCAGAAACTGAGGTAGAGAAAAGTCAAAGATTAGAAGAACAAAAATCTCGTGATCAAAGACTGATAGCTGCAGAAACTGAGGTAGAGAAAAGTCAAAGATTAGAAGAACAAAAATCTCGTGATCAAAAACGGATAGCTGCAGAAACTGAGGTAGAGAAAAGTCAAAGATTAGAAGAACAAAAATCTCGTGATCAAAAACGGATAGCTGCAGAAACTGAGGTAGAGAAAAGTCAAAGATTAGAAGAACAAAAATGTCGTAATCAAAAACTGATAGCTGCAGAAACTGAGGTAGAGAAAAGTCAAAGATTAGAAGAACAAAAATCTCGTGATCAAAAACGGATAGCTGCAGAAACTGAGGTAGAGAAAAGTCAAAGATTAGAAGAACAAAAATGTCGTAATCAAAAACTGATAGCTGCAGAAACTGAGGTAGAGAAAAGTCAAAGATTAGAAGAACAAAAATCTCGTGATCAAAAACGGATAGCTGCAGAAACTGAGGTAGAGAAAAGTCAAAGATTAGAAGAACAAAAATCTCGTGATCAAAAACTGATAGCTGCAGAAACTGAGGTAGAGAAAAGTCAAAGATTAGAAGAACAAAAATCTCGTGATCAAAAACTGATAGCTGCAGAAACTGAGGTAGAGAAAAGTCAAAGATTAGAAGAACAAAAATGTCGTAATCAAAAACTGATAGCTGCAGAAACTGAGGTAGAGAAAAGTCAAAGATTAGAAGAACAAAAATCTCGTGATCAAAAACGGATAGCTGCAGAAACTGAGGTAGAGAAAAGTCAAAGATTAGAAGAACAAAAATGTCGTAATCAAAAACTGATAGCTGCAGAAACTGAGGTAGAGAAAAGTCAAAGATTAGAAGAACAAAAATCTCGTGATCAAAAACTGATAGCTGCAGAAACTGAGGTAGAGAAAAGTCAAAGATTAGAAGAACAAAAATGTCGTAATCAAAAACTGATAGCTGCAGAAACTGAGGTAGAGAAAAGTCAAAGATTAGAAGAACAAAAATCTCGTGATCAAAAACTGATAGCTGCAGAAACTGAGGTAGAGAAAAGTCAAAGATTAGAAGAACAAAAATCTCGTGATCAAAAACGGATAGCTGCAGAAACTGAGGTAGAGAAAAGTCAAAGATTAGAAGAACAAAAATCTCGTGATCAAAAACGGATAGCTGCAGAAACTGAGGTAGAGAAAAGTCAAAGATTAGAAGAACAAAAATGTCGTAATCAAAAACTGATAGCTGCAGAAACTGAGGTAGAGAAAAGTCAAAGATTAGAAGAACAAAAATCTCGTGATCAAAAACGGATAGCTGCAGAAACTGAGGTAGAGAAAAGTCAAAGATTAGAAGAACAAAAATGTCGTAATCAAAAACTGATAGCTGCAGAAACTGAGGTAGAGAAAAGTCAAAGATTAGAAGAACAAAAATCTCGTGATCAAAAACGGATAGCTGCAGAAACTGAGGTAGAGAAAAGTCAAAGATTAGAAGAACAAAAATCTCGTGATCAAAAACTGATAGCTGCAGAAACTGAGGTAGAGAAAAGTCAAAGATTAGAAGAACAAAAATGTCGTAATCAAAAACTGATAGCTGCAGAAACTGAGGTAGAGAAAAGTCAAAGATTAGAAGAACAAAAATCTCGTGATCAAAAACTGATAGCTGCAGAAACTGAGGTAGAGAAAAGTCAAAGATTAGAAGAACAAAAATGTCGTAATCAAAAACTGATAGCTGCAGAAACTGAGGTAGCGAAAAGTCAAAGATTAGAAGAACAAAAATCTCGTGATCAAAAACTGATAGCTGCAGAAACTGAGGTAGAGAAAAGTCAAAGATTAGAAGAACAAAAATCTCGTGATCAAAAACGGATAGCTGCAGAAACTGAGGTAGAGAAAAGTCAAAGATTAGAAGAACAAAAATCTCGTGATCAAAAACGGATAGCTGCAGAAACTGAGGTAGAGAAAAGTCAAAGATTAGAAGAACAAAAATCTCGTGATCAAAAACGGATAGCTGCAGAAACTGAGGTAGAGAAAAGTCAAAGATTAGAAGAACAAAAATCTCGTGATCAAAAACGGATAGCTGCAGAAACTGAGGTAGAGAAAAGTCAAAGATTAGAAGAACAAAAATGTCGTAATCAAAAACTGATAGCTGCAGAAACTGAGGTAGAGAAAAGTCAAAGATTAGAAGAACAAAAATCTCGTGATCAAAAACTGATAGCTGCAGAAACTGAGGTAGAGAAAAGTCAAAGATTAGAAGAACAAAAATGTCGTAATCAAAAACTGATAGCTGCAGAAACTGAGGTAGAGAAAAGTCAAAGATTAGAAGAACAAAAATCTCGTGATCAAAAACTGATAGCTGCAGAAACTGAGGTAGCGAAAAGTCAAAGATTAGAAGAACAAAAATCTCGTGATCAAAAACGGATAGCTGCAGAAACTGAGGTAGAGAAAAGTCAAAGATTAGAAGAACAAAAATCTCGTGATCAAAAACGGATAGCTGCAGAAACTGAGGTAGAGAAAAGTCAAAGATTAGAAGAACAAAAATGTCGTAATCAAAAACTGATAGCTGCAGAAACTGAGGTAGAGAAAAGTCAAAGATTAGAAGAACAAAAATCTCGTGATCAAAAACGGATAGCTGCAGAAACTGAGGTAGAGAAAAGTCAAAGATTAGAAGAACAAAAATGTCGTAATCAAAAACTGATAGCTGCAGAAACTGAGGTAGCGAAAAGTCAAAGATTAGAAGAACAAAAATCTCGTGATCAAAAACGGATAGCTGCAGAAACTGAGGTAGAGAAAAGTCAAAGATTAGAAGAACAAAAATCTCGTGATCAAAAACTGATAGCTGCAGAAACTGAGGTAGAGAAAAGTCAAAGATTAGAAGAACAAAAATGTCGTAATCAAAAACTGATAGCTGCAGAAACTGAGGTAGAGAAAAGTCAAAGATTAGAAGAACAAAAATCTCGTGATCAAAAACTGATAGCTGCAGAAACTGAGGTAGAGAAAAGTCAAAGATTAGAAGAACAAAAATGTCGTAATCAAAAACTGATAGCTGCAGAAACTGAGGTAGAGAAAAGTCAAAGATTAGAAGAACAAAAATCTCGTGATCAAAAACTGATAGCTGCAGAAACTGAGGTAGAGAAAAGTCAAAGATTAGAAGAACAAAAATCTCGTGATCAAAAACGGATAGCTGCAGAAACTGAGGTAGAGAAAAGTCAAAGATTAGAAGAACAAAAATCTCGTGATCAAAAACGGATAGCTGCAGAAACTGAGGTAGAGAAAAGTCAAAGATTAGAAGAACAAAAATGTCGTAATCAAAAACTGATAGCTGCAGAAACTGAGGTAGAGAAAAGTCAAAGATTAGAAGAACAAAAATCTCGTGATCAAAAACGGATAGCTGCAGAAACTGAGGTAGAGAAAAGTCAAAGATTAGAAGAACAAAAATGTCGTAATCAAAAACTGATAGCTGCAGAAACTGAGGTAGAGAAAAGTCAAAGATTAGAAGAACAAAAATCTCGTGATCAAAAACGGATAGCTGCAGAAAATGAGGTAGAAAAGAGAAAAAGACTTGAAAGACAGAGAGATCGGAATCAACATCAGAGGTTATTAGGCTTTGAATTTTGCAAAGAAAAGCTTATTGAAAACACTTCAATGAATTACATATGTGTGTCAGAGTGCCGATATCGCCCAAAGTCCAGCATGACTAAAATAATATTTGAGGGAGCAAAGACAACTTTCCATGGAGAACAGCTAAGTAAGCTGACAATCAATGATCAGACTGTATCCATGGATGGCAATTATTATGTATGCAAGGCATGTAAGGATACAATAAAAAAAGGTGGAGTTCCAAATTGCAATGAGAAAGCCTTTGAGTTCATTATATCCAATCTGCCAAACAAATTTGAAAATGAGTCTATGAAACTTTACAAATGCGAGGCCTTCTTATTGAAACTGATCATTCCCTTCATCAGAATTGCTCACTTGCCAAGATCACCAGACTTCAAAGTGCGGGGGCCAATGATAACAGTTGAAGCTGATGTGAAGCAGTCAATGGAGAAAATATTGCCCCGGAATCAGGAATTTATACCAATCTCCCTGAAACGAAAGCCAAACTACAAAGGCAGTGTCGTAGAGGAGGTGATATCGAAGAGCAAAGTTCTAGAATATTTCAATTACTTCTAACTGCATAATCCTCTTTTTAAAGAAGAAGTATTTGATGGAGGAAGGTTGAATGACTTTATCACACAAGCACTTGCTAATAGAGAAGCCCAAGATGCCTCAGGAGGTAAAACTGATGAGGATGAAGGTATTATTCAAAATGGTGAAGAGAACACAGATGCTGCAGAAAGAAGCCCATCTCAAGGAAGCCAGCAGTAACAAAGAAGCAGTGATGCCAATATTCCTGATTTTATTACAGAAATTAACGAGGACACAATGTTAGAGACATTCAACACTAAAACTGATAGAGCAAATGGAGCTACTGACTTGGTGGCAGAGTTAATTCTGACTCATGAGCAGACAACTACACCTGAAAATAATTATTCAACACTTTGGAAGAAAGTTGTATTGGCACCGACTGCAGAAGGTAAATTTGTAAACTGGAAAGATGTTGTTAACATTGAGGAAAAAGCTTTCCCTCATTTGTTTCCTCATGGTATTGGAGGCTACTTATCAACATATGTAGACAAAGGGGTTATGTTTAGCAATTACATCAAACAAAGGCTTAATGGAATAGACCGTCGATACATTCATGATTATTTGTATATTTGCTTCTTATATCATGTCAAAGAAGCACTTGAAATAAAGAGATCGCGTGTAACATTCTTCAGAAAGACCAAAATGGATAGAACTAAATATACAAAGCAATCTATCAAGGACATGGACAGGGCATACATGGAAAGAACAGACTTGGGCTTTAAGGCTTTTAAAAATGTGAGAGGTACAGCACCCTATTTCCAAGAGAATAAGAAAAAGCTTTTTGCCATGCTTCGTCAATTGGGGTCTCCTCATATCTTTTACACAAAGAGTGCAAATGAGCTCAACTGGATAGAACTAATGAAGGCATTATTAGAAAAGGAAAAGAATAAACACGTGGCAACCCAGGAAGTTGAAGGCTTGAGCAAAAAACAGAAGTATATGCTTCTCAAGAAATACCCAGTAGATGTTGTCCACCATTTCGATGCAAGGTTTAGAACACTTTTGCAGGCATTACAGAAACCTAGTAGCTTAGGAAAGTACAAGGTAGTTGACTATTTTTACAGAATTGAATTTCAGCAAAGAGGAAGTGCGCATGCCCATTGTGTGCTCTGGTTGGCTGATGAGACAGGTAATCCTCCACCAGCTGTTGATGTGAACAGTGAGTCCTCAAAAGAGAGTTTCCTAACCTTCATTGACAGCATAATTAAGACAACTAAGGAAACTAAATCAGACAACGCTGGTATTAATAATCTAATAGCAAAATACCAAACACATAACCATACTTTTACCTGCGAGAAGAAAGGTCGGAAATTAATAACAATAAAAGAGACAGAAGGTCATGGTGCACTAGATGGAAAAGAGAAAGGTGAGGAGCTCCTTTTACCAGTATGTCGCTTTGGTTTCCCCAAATATCCCATAATGAGGACAACAGTGCTCGAGGCATTTTCCAAAGATACACCTGTTGAAAATATAAAGACAGCTAAAGTCAATGCCACCAAGATAAAGAAATACATCTTGAGACAAACATATGGTTCTGAATGTCGCTCAAAGTTCTTAGCCATGAGTTTTCCTGAAACCCTGGATAGGTTAGGCATGCCATATGAGGTCTACCTAGAGGCTCTAAGGTCGACTGTTACCAAAAGAAAGTTACAAGTTTTTTACAAACGCTCATGCCAAGATGTTTTCATTAATAACTTCAATCCAAGCCTATTAGAAGCAGACAATGCAAATATGGACTTTCAAGCTGTTAGTGATCCTTACAGTGTTGCAGAGTATTGCTGTGGGTATATACTGAAAGCCGAGACTGGACAAAGCAAGTTGCTTCAAGCAATTGAGGAGCAATCATCTCGAAGTGGAGACTCAAAAGATGTGAAACTTAAGAAGCTGGGGAAGGTACTTGATGATACAAGAGAAGTGTCACTCCAGGAACTCATATACCGTCTTTTTGGATACAAAATGTGTGCCTTCTCAAGGAAACAGAAGTTTATAAACACTGCTCCACCTGCTAAAAGAGACGGCCTGCTAAAAGGAAACATTGAAGATCTTGGTGACAATGACGACATATTCTACCCAAATATCGTGCAATATTATGAAAACAGGCCAGCATCACTTGACAAATTGACCTTGGCAGAGTTCACAAGTGACTATGACATTTATAATCAGGGTAACAAGAAAGACAATAACTTGGACAATATTCCGGAAGATGATAATTCTGATGTTGAGGATGAAAAATGTGAATCACATGCTGGCATTCTTGTCTTAATGAACAACATGGGGACACTCAGAAAGCGAAAGAGAAGGGCTATCATAAGATACTTCCTTAGCAGTGATGATGAGAGTTCTTACATGAAGGCACTAATGATGCTTTTCTGTCCCTTCCGAAATGAAGTTGCTGAAATACATGATTATAACAGCATAGTTAGTAAATACCGAGATGTTCACGAAGAGGTTGATAATAAGCGGAAGGAATTTGAATCAAATCAGGACCTCTTAGTTGAGCTTGAGAATTTTGATATGACTGACGATGATGAAGTAGAGGAACCAAGTGAATATGTTGAAGAAGAAACAACAACAAATGAGGAAATTCTTGATTTTATGAAAAAGGCATCAAGGATTTATGATCGAAAATCAGTCAATATTGAAGAAAGACGAAAGCTAAACAAAAACATCACCTCTTTAAATCAGCAACAACGTAAAATATTTGATGACTTGATTGAGATGCCAGATGATCAACAGTTCAGCTTGTACATCAGTGGTGATCCTGGGACTGGAAAAACGTACCTGATCAATACACTCATTCAAGCACTGTGGGTGAAACACATGAAATCAGGTGTAGATCTAAACAAGGAGCTCCTATTGGTCATGTCACCAACAGCTGCTGCAGCCAAGCACCTGAAATCAGGGGATACAATCCATGGGAAGTTGAAAATGATGGGTGGTGAAAACTTTGAACGACTTCTGAACTTTTCAAGTGAGGCCAAGCTTGCAAACGACTTCTTGCAAGTAAAGATAATAATTATTGATGAAATAAGTATGGTGGGAAGTAATTTGTTTTTCAAGATAAATCAAAGGTTGGAACAGATTCTTGGAAAACAAGATGGACCATTTGCAGGTTTGAGCATAATAATAGCTGGTGATTTATTACAACTACCACCTGTTCTAGACAAGCGAATATTTGAAACACCGACAATCAGAGCACGTGCAAATTTTACAGCTGTGAATACATGGAAACGATACATCAGCATGTATATGCTAACTCAGAAAATGAGATCTAAAGATGACATTGCTTTCTCTGAACTTCAGACACGTATAGGTAGGGTCGAAGTAACATATTGTTGCGGATATGGGACTTGGCCTCCATATCCGCTTGTAAATATTCCCCTATTTCCCCAATACTCCCCAACTATCCCCAATCCCCCATTCCCTAGTCCCATTGCCTGTAAATAACACTCTGTAGAACCGACCTTCCCCCTTTTCCCCCATTAAATGTCGTGCCCAGGTCCACCGCATCTCACGTAGACAACTTTCGGACATCTTGCTAGTTATTCTTAGTCTATGTCAGTTAAGGACTCGTTTCCATTAATTCTGACTCTTCGTTGCACCAGAATGTGATTGTATGGCACCAGTAGTGAGTTTAGGACCTCCCCATACCTCCTCCCATCTTCCTCATGAAACCACAACAACCACAACTACAACAACAACTACCACAACAGCGCGCGGGGAGTGTGCGTCCTCACTCCGGCTCGGTTAGCCGCCATTACCCATGTGCGCCGACGGGGTTACCACGCAGGGGCTGCCTGTCGGCCCCTCGTCAAGGGCGGAGCCCGGTAACCCCCGCACCCAATAAGAAGCAACGGGCCGATTCCATCTGGGGCGGCGCTAACGAGCCGAGGGCGTGTCACTCCCCGCCGGATATACGCAGCGACTGACCGGACGTGACGTCAGATGCGCCTCAGCCACGAAGGAGAACCAGACGCCACCTCCGAGCGCTGTGAGACCTCCCGCATCTCTGGACCGGACCGGGTCGATTCTGTCCCTGAGCCAAGAGTGCACCTTGAGCCATCGACTACCCACCTTCCTTGCCATCAATCCCCGTGTGAGTCAGTCTTGTCCCGTTTATCTGTCGTCTGTCGGGGCTAAGATAAGACCGTGTTTAAGTGCCCACCTTTCTATGCTGTCTCTCTTGTCTTTGTAATCTAACCTTCCGCAATATTATAACCTCCTCCGGAGGTCTTGAGAACCGTACCCCTGGTGTCGTGTCATTTTAACCCAGCCGCTGTGTCCTTTCCTCAATTGATTTAGCATAGCGCGACTTAGTCAACGTTCGAGTATAATCGGGTAACTTGTGCGAACATGGCGGCCATTCCGCTCGGCCCAGCATAACATCAAAGTCGTGTCCGTAACAATATGAAGACATAGAGGTCCTCAAATCTCGGGTTAAGGAATGTCCAACAAGAAATGAAAATGCTTGGTACAAAGATAGGAAGCAAGTTTTGATTGCAAAAACACATCAGGTCAAGGATGCTTTTAATGATGAACAGATTCAGAGGCCACATGGAGATTCGTATATTTTACCAGCAAAAGATATTCCAAGTAAGAAAAGTTATGTTATGCCTGATCTCAGCAAAGCTAACGAAACACAACTCAAGGGTCTTCCAAATCTTCTTCACCTAAAGAGTGGTGCACCTATTAAAATTACAAGCAACATCAATAAAGTTGACAAGCTAACTAATGGCACATTTGGTTATGTAGTTGATGTGGATACCAAAAATAGCATTGTTTGGTGTAGGTTTGATGATGATACCGGTGTCATGACAATAAGTATCTGCAACGCTAAGTGTAGCCTAGACAGGTATGCAGTACCGATAAAGCCATTGAAGGAGATTGCAACATGGAAAAAATCAACAGAGAGAGTAAGTTTTCGGCGGACTCAATATCCATTAGTACTTGCATATGCCATTACCTGCAATGCAGCACAAGGAATCACGAGAGACAGAGTTATGGTCGACTACACAACAAAATGTCAAAGTTTTACAAGACAACATGGTTGTTTCTTTGTTGCTGTCAGTCGGTCAAGAACTTTAGAAGGTGTGTTTCTGAAGAATTTTCAAAGAGGTTATATTTATTGTCATCCATCTGTAAAACAAGAATTAGCTCGACTGGAAGCATCTGCTGTTCATGAATGTTCACCCAAATTTTTGGATGAGAAGGCATTCGAGTGCTCAAAGGATGATATGGTGTTAACTGATTACAAGGTTTCATATATCAATATTAACGGTTTGCAAAATGCTGATCATCTTGAATGTTTAAGAAAAGATAATAATTTAGGGTTTTCTGATTTATTGTGCAAAGCTGAGACCAAACTAGGACCTGATGTAGACAATTCAATGATTGCACTTGAAGATTTCGAAATAGTTGAAAGAATCGATGTTCCGTCGAAATCAATGGGATTAGTCATTTACAAGAAAAAGAATACAGATTTAGTTTGGCTTTCATGCTCAGGCTTTAAACTAGCTTCAGGAAAAGGTCAAATAATCATATGTAAGTTAAATGTAGCCTTAATTATGTTCCTCTACCTTCACCCAAAATATGAAAGAAGTGATCTCGCAGATCTTACAAACTTCATTGGAGCAACTGAATGCAATTCAAATGCAAAGATTATAATGGGTGACTTCAATATGGATACTCTCTCAGGTCTTACACATAAGGAAGATCATTTGAAGTACATTTGTGAAAGTACTGGGTGTGTTCAAGCTTTGAAAGCCATGACACATATAAATGGAGGACAACTAGACCATATCCTATTGGATTCGAAATTTCCCTTTACATTTGTTTCTAGTTGCTTCACTAATTTTTATAGTGACCACAAAGCTATATCAGTGCGATTTTCTACCAGTGAAGGAGTTACAGCAAGGAAAGACAAAGTCAATGTTTGAAGAGGAGTAAGAAAGTGAATGTGGTTGTACCAACAAGCTTTCAAAGCAGTTACATAATATATAAATGGAGGACAACAAGACCATATCCTATGGGGTCTTCATTTCCCTTTACATTTGTTTTTCGTTGCTTTACTATTTTTCATGGTGACCACAAAGCTACATCAGTATGATTTTCTACCAGTTATATAGTTGTTGTTATGTGGAAAGTAAAGGGTTGTGAGTTATGTAGAAAGTAAATGTTTGAAGAGGATTAAGAAACTGAATGTGTTTATACCAATATTGTACATGATGGACAGAGAGAAGTTGCTCTAAAACAAAAATGTTTCGAAACACAGTCTGTGATTCTTGATGATACCACCATGGTTCTGGAATTGTTTGAATTTATGACCATTTTTGCATGCTAGAGAGAGGTTTGGTAGATTCCTCCAATAGCAGTATGTTCCTCCAATACCGACTAAGAGGTATTGCGTATGCTGTTACCTGTTATCTGTGTTTGCTACATTGTTACCTGTTATCTATACTTGTTTCACTCCTGTTTATTATGCTCTATGGGTGAACATATGAGTCATTTTGCTATGCATTGAAAATGTGGACAATTTGCCAACTTACGTCATTTCAATAAATATAATACCAAATCGTTGTGGTCTTTTTTGTACAACAGCCCCTCCCAATTCTGTTTCAAGGTGCCACATGGTGACATCGGCGGGCACTTTAGTTGCCCGCCGATGTCACTCTCAGAAGTATTATTTGTGCACATTTACCTCAGAAGTGCATTTGTACACAATGCACGCAGTGCAGCATCAACGGACGCCAAAGTGCATTGTGCACCTCTCCCTCCCAATACAGTCTCTATGAGTTGCACTGCGGTATTGCCGGGCGCCGGGGGCGCCCCGGCAATGCCGCGCTGTAGCATATTTAATTATTTGGCATGGGGGCGGTGTACTTTGAATGTATGTGTACTTGTTTGTTTTCTTTCTTGTTTTCTTGTTTCTTGGTTGTCCGGACGATATCTCAGCCATCCTTTGAGCTAGGAAGCTGAAATTTCGGCACAATAGTGAGCAAGTCCTTTGTCAAAAACGGTATTTTTTTTTTGATTAATCAATAAATTGAGGAGTTATTTAATTATTAGCGATTAATTAAGTACTTATTTAATTAATCAAATTTCCTTTCTCTTCTGACCATTAACTGAGGCACCTTTTGAGTTAGGAAGCTGATATTTGGACATGCCAATGACCAGGTGATTTGGCTGCAAATAATATTTTTGATTTATTAATTAATCAATTAATCGATTAATTATTTAATTATTTGATTAATGACATAAAAAAAAATTTTTTTTAAGTTACAGATTCTGATGAAATAGTGGTAGTTTATGTGTTCTCTGACCAAATTGATTAATAATTTAATTTTTTTATGATTATTATTTATTTATTTTCATTATTAATCATTTATTTATTTTCTTTCTCATTTGGCCAATATCTCAGGCACCTTTTGAGCTGGGAAGCTAATATTTGGACATGAGTGACCAAGTGATGTGGCTATCAAGGATATTTTTGATTTATTGATTAATCATTGTACACCGCTCCTTTCCTATGCCATCTCCAGGCATTGCAAATCGTCATTGCCGGGCACCAAAGGGGGCTCGGCAGTGACGCACGCTGAAAGAGAGTACTCAGTTTTCACTCTGGTTTCTTGTTTGTTTGTTTTCTTGGTTGTTGTACACCGCTCCTTTCCTATGCCATCTCCAGGCATTGCAAATCGTCATTGCCGGGCACCAAAGGGGGCTCGGCAGTGACGCACGCTGAAAGAGAGTACTCAGTTTTCACTCTGGTTTCTTGTTGTACACCGCTCCTTTCCTATGCCACCTCCAGGCATTGCAAATCGTCATTGCCGGGCACCGAAGGGGGCTTGGCAGTGACGCACGCTGAAAGAGAGTACTCAGTTTTCACTCTGGTTTCTTGTTTGTTTTCTTTCTTGGTTGTCCGGACGATATCTCAGCCATCCTTTGAGCTAGGAAGCTGAAATTTCGGCACAGTAGTGAGCAAGTCCTTTGTCAAATACGGTATTTTTTGTTTTTTGAATAATCAATTAATTGAGGAGTTATTTAATTATTAGCGTTTAATTAAGTACTTATTTAATTAATTAAATTTCATTTATCTTCTGACCATTATTAACTCAGGCACCTTTTGAGTTAGGAAGCTGATATTTGGACATGCCAATGACCAGGTGATTTGGCTGCAAAGGATATTTTTGATTTATTAATTAATCAATTAATCGATTAATTATTTAATTATTCGATTAATGACAAAAATTTTTTTTTTTTTTAAGTTACAGATTCTGATGAAATAGTGGTAGTTTATGTGTTCTCTGACCAAATTGATTAATAATTTAATTTTTTTATGATTATTGTACACCGCTCCTTTCCTATGCCACCTCCAGGCATTGCAAATCGTCATTGCCGGGCACCGAAGGGGGCTCGGCAGTGACGCACGCTGAAAGAGAGTACTCAGTTTTCACTCTGGTTTCTTGTTTGTTTTCTTGTTTGTTTTCTTGGTTGTCCGGACGATATCTCAGCCATCCTTTGAGCTAGGAAGCTGAAATTTCGGCACAGTAGTGAGCAAGTCCTTTGTCAAATACGGTATTTTTTGTTTTTTGAATAATCAATTAATTGAGGAGTTATTTAATTATTAGCGTTTAATTAAGTACTTATTTAATTAATTAAATTTCATTTATCTTCTGACCATTATTAACTCAGGCACCTTTTGAGTTAGGAAGCTGATATTTGGACATGCCAATGACCAGGTGATTTGGCTGCAAAGGATATTTTTGATTTATTAATTAATCAATTAATCGATTAATTATTTAATTATTCGATTAATGACAAAAAAATTTTTTTTTTTTAAGTTACAGATTCTGATGAAATAGTGGTAGTTTATGTGTTCTCTGACCAAATTGATTAATAATTTAATTTTTTTATGATTATTATTTATTTATTTTCATTATTAATCATTTATTTATTTTCTTTCTCATTTGGCCAATATCTCAGGCACCTTTTGAGCTGGGAAGCTAATATTTGGACATGAGTGACCAAGTGATGTGGCTATCAAGGATATTTTTGATTTATTGATTAATCATTTCATCTATTAAGTATTTATTGATTAATCGATTAATTATTTATTGAGTAATCAATTAATTATTTAATTTTATATAAATGACTTATTTAATTAAATTTCTAAAAGATACATCTTCGGATGAAGCACTACTGGTTTAGTTATGCGATTAGCCAATTGATTATGAAAATATTTTGTGATAATCTTTTATTGATTTTAATTATACAATTAATCAATCAATTAGTGTACACCTCTCCCTCCCAATGCAGCCTCAATGAGCTGCACTGCGGTATTGCCGGGCGCCGGAGGCGCCCCGGCAATGCCGCGCTGCAGCATATTTAATTATTTGGCATGGGGCGGTGTACTTTGAATGTATGTGTACTTGTTATTTATTTATTTTCATTATTAATCATTTATTTATTTTCTTTCTCATTTGGCCAATATCTCAGGCACCTTTTGAGCTGGGAAGCTAATATTTGGACATGAGTGACCAAGTGATGTGGCTATCAAGGATATTTTTGATTTATTGATTAATCATTTCATCTATTAAGTATTTATTGATTAATCGATTAATTATTTATTGAGTAATCAATTAATTATTTAATTTTTTATAAATGACTTATTTAATTAAATTTCTAAAAGATACATCTTCGGATGAAGCACTACTGGTTTAGTTATGCGATTAGCCAATTGATTATGAAAATATTTTGTGATAATCTTTTATTGATTTTAATTATACAATTAATCAATCAATTAGTGTACACCTCTCCCTCCCAATGCAGCCTCAATGAGCTGCACTGCGGTATTGCCGGGCGCCGGAGGCGCCCCGGCAATGCCGCGCTGCAGCATATTTAATTATTTGGCATGGGGCGGTGTACTTTGAATGTATGTGTACTTGTTGTACACCGCTCCTTTCCTATGCCATCTCCAGGCATTGCAAATCGTCATTGCCGGGCACCAAAGGGGGCTCGGCAGTGACGCACGCTGAAAGAGAGTACTCAGTTTTCACTCTGGTTTCTTGTTGTACACCGCTCCTTTCCTATGCCATCTCCAGGCATTGCAAATCGTCATTGCCGGGCACCAAAGGGGGCTCGGCAGTGACGCACGCTGAAAGAGAGTACTCAGTTTTCACTCTGGTTTCTTTCTTGTTTGTTGTACACCGCTCCTTTCCTATGCCACCTCCAGGCATTGCAAATCGTCATTGCCGGGCACCGAAGGGGGCTCGGCAGTGACGCACGCTGAAAGAGAGTACTCAGTTTTCACTCTGGTTTCTTGTTTGTTTTCTTGTTTGTTTTCTTTCTTGTTTTCTTGGTTGTCCGGGCGATATCTCAGCCATCCTTTGAGCTAGGAAGCTGAAATTTCGGCACAGTAGTGAGCAAGTCCTTTGTCAAATACGGTATTTTTTGTTTTTTGAATAATCAATTAATTGAGGAGTTATTTAATTATTAGCGTTTAATTAAGTACTTATTTAATTAATTAAATTTCATTTCTCTTCTGACCATTATTAACTCAGGCACCTTTTGAGTTAGGAAGCTGATATTTGGACATGCCAATGACCAGGTGATTTGGCTGCAAAGGATATTTTTGATTTATTAATTAATCAATTAATCGATTAATTATTTAATTATTCGATTAATGACAAAAAAAAATTTTTTTTTAAAGTTACAGATTCTGATGAAATAGTGGTAGTTTATGTGTTCTCTGACCAAATTGATTAATAATTTAATTTTTTTATGATTATTATTTATTTATTTTCATTATTAATCATTTATTTATTTTCTTTCTCATTTGGCCAATATCTCAGGCACCTTTTGAGCTGGGAAGCTAATATTTGGACATGAGTGACCAAGTGATGTGGCTATCAAGGATATTTTTGATTTATTGATTAATCATTTCATCTATTAATTATTTATTGATTAATCGATTAATTATTTATTGAGTAATCAATTAATTATTTAATTTTTTATAAATGACTTATTTAATTAAATTTCTAAAAGATACATCTTCGGATGAAGCACTAGTGGTTTAGTTATGCGATTAGCCAATTGATTATGAAAATATTTTGTGATAATCTTTTATTGATTTTAATTATACAATTAATCAATCAATTAGTGTACACCTCTCCCTCCCAATGCAGCCTCAATGAGCTGCACTGCGGTATTGCCGGGCGCCAGAGGCGCCCCGGCAATGCCGCGCTGCAGCATATTTAATTATTTGGCATGGGGCGGTGTACTTTGAATGTATTTGTACTTGTTGTACACCGCTCCTTTCCTATGCCATCTCCAGGCATTGCAAATCGTCATTGCCGGGCACCAAAGGGGGCTCGGCAGTGACGCACGCTGAAAGAGAGTACTCAGTTTTCACTCTGGTTTCTTGTTTGTTTTCTTGTTTTCTTGTTTGTTTGTTTTCTTTCTTGGTTGTCCGGACGATATCTCAGCCATCCTTTGAGCTAGGAAGCTGAAATTTCGGCACAGTAGTGAGCAAGTCCTTTGTCAAATACGGTATTTTTTGTTTTTTGAATAATCAATTAATTGAGGAGTTATTTAATTATTAGCGTTTAATTAAGTACTTATTTAATTAATTAAATTTCATTTATCTTCTGACCATTATTAACTCAGGCACCTTTTGAGTTAGGAAGCTGATATTTGGACATGCCAATGACCAGGTGATTTGGCTGCAAAGGATATTTTTGATTTATTAATTAATCAATTAATCGATTAATTATTTAATTATTCGATTAATGACAAAAAATTTTTTTTATTTTAAGTTACAGATTCTGATGAAATAGTGGTAGTTTATGTGTTCTCTGACCAAATTGATTAATAATTTAATTTTTTTATGATTATTATTTATTTATTTTCATTATTAATCATTTATTTATTTTCTTTCTCATTTGGCCAATATCTCAGGCACCTTTTGAGCTGGGAAGCTAATATTTGGACATGAGTGACCAAGTGATGTGGCTATCAAGGATATTTTTGATTTATTGATTAATCATTTCATCTATTAAGTATTTATTGATTAATCGATTAATTATTTATTGAGTAATCAATTAATTATTTAATTTTTTATAAATGACTTATTTAATTAAATTTCTAAAAGATACATCTTCGGATGAAGCACTACTGGTTTAGTTATGCGATTAGCCAATTGATTATGAAAATATTTTGTGATAATCTTTTATTGATTTTAATTATACAATTAATCAATCAATTAGTGTACACCTCTCCCTCCCAATGCAGCCTCAATGAGCTGCACTGCGGTATTGCCGGGCGCCGGAGGCGTCCCGGCAATGCCGCGCTGCAGCATATTTAATTATTTGGCATGGGGCGGTGTACTTTGAATGTATGTGTACTTGTTGTACACCGCTCCTTTCCTATGCCACCTCCAGGCATTGCAAATCGTCATTGCCGGGCACCGAAGGGGGCTCGGCAGTGACGCACGCTGAAAGAGAGTACTCAGTTTTCACTCTGGTTTCTTGTTTGTTTTCTTGTTTGTTTTCTTGGTTGTCCGGACGATATCTCAGCCATCCTTTGAGCTAGGAAGCTGAAATTTCGGCACAGTAGTGAGCAAGTCCTTTGTCAAATACGGTATTTTTTGTTTTTTGATTAATCAATTAATTGAGGAGTTATTTAATTATTAGCGTTTAATTAAGTACTTATTTAATTAATTAAATTTCATTTATCTTCTGACCATTATTAACTCAGGCACCTTTTGAGTTAGGAAGCTGATATTTGGACATGCCAATGACCAGGTGATTTGGCTGCAAAGGATATTTTTGATTTATTAATTAATCAATTAATCGATTAATTATTTAATTATTCGATTAATGACAAAAAATTTTTTTTTTTTAAAGTTACAGATTCTGATGAAATAGTGGTAGTTTATGTGTTCTCTGACCAAATTGATTAATAATTTAATTTTTTTATGATTATTATTTATTTATTTTCATTATTAATCATTTATTTATTTTCTTTCTCATTTGGCCAATATCTCAGGCACCTTTTGAGCTGGGAAGCTAATATTTGGACATGAGTGACCAAGTGATGTGGCTATCAAGGATATTTTTGATTTATTGATTAATCATTTCATCTATTAATTATTTATTGATTAATCGATTAATTATTTATTGAGTAATCAATTAATTATTTAATTTTTTATAAATGACTTATTTAATTAAATTTCTAAAAGATACATCTTCGGATGAAGCACTAGTGGTTTAGTTATGCGATTAGCCAATTGATTATGAAAATATTTTGTGATAATCTTTTATTGATTTTAATTATACAATTAATCAATCAATTAGTGTACACATCTCCCTCCCAATGCAGCCTCAATGAGCTGCACTGCGGTATTGCCGGGCGCCTGAGGCGCCCCGGCAATGCCGCGCTGCAGCATATTTAATTATTTGGCATGGGGCGGTGTACTTTGAATGTATGTGTACTTGTTGTACACCGCTCCTTTCCTATGCCATCTCCAGGCATTGCAAATCGTCAATGCCGGGCACCAAAGGGGGCTCGGCAGTGACGCACGCTGAAAGAGAGTACTCAGTTTTCACTCTGGTTTCTTGTTTGTTTTCTTGTTTTCTTGTTTGTTGTACACCGCTCCTTTCCTATGCCATCTCCAGGCATTGCAAATCGTCATTGCCGGGCACCAAAGGGGGCTCGGCAGTGACGCACGCTGAAAGAGAGTACTCAGTTTTCACTCTGGTTTCTTGTTTGTTGTACACCGCTCCTTTCCTCTGCCATCTCCAGGCATTGCAAATCGTCATTGCCGGGCACCAAAGGGGGCTCGGCAGTGACGCACGCTGAAAGAGAGTACTCAGTTTTCACTCTGGTTTCTTGTTTGTTTGTTTGTTTTCTTTCTTGTTTGTTTGTTTGTTTTCTTTCTTGGTTGTCCGGACGATATCTCAGCCATCCTTTGAGCTAGGAAGCTGAAATTTCGGCACAGTAGTGAGCAAGTCCTTTGTCAAATACGGTATTTTTTGTTTTTTGAATAATCAATTAATTGAGGAGTTATTTAATTATTAGCGTTTAATTAAGTACTTATTTAATTAATTAAATTTCATTTCTCTTCTGACCATTATTAACTCAGGCACCTTTTCAGTTAGGAAGCTGATATTTGGACATGCCAATGACCAGGTGATTTGGCTGCAAAGGATATTTTTGATTTATTAATTAATCAATTAATCGATTAATTATTTAATTATTCGATTAATGACAAAAAAAATTTTTTTTTTAAGTTACAGATTCTGATGAAATAGTGGTAGTTTATGTGTTCTCTGACCAAATTGATTAATAATTTAATTTTTTTATGATTATTATTTATTTATTTTCATTATTAATCATTTATTTATTTTCTTTCTCATTTGGCTAATATCTCAGGCACCTTTTGAGCTGGGAAGCTAATATTTGGACATGAGTGACCAAGTGATGTGGCTATCAAGGATATTTTTGATTTATTGATTAATCATTTCATCTATTAAGTATTTATTGATTAATCGATTAATTATTTATTGAGTAATCAATTAATTATTAATTTTTTTATAAATGACTTATTTAATTAAATTTCTAAAAGATACATCTTCGGATGAAGCACTACTGGTTTAGTTATGCGATTAGCCAATTGATTATGAAAATATTTTGTGATAATCTTTTATTGATTTTAATTATACAATTAATCAATCAATTAGTGTACACCTCTCCCTCCCAATGCAGCCTCAATGAGCTGCACTGCGGTATTGCCGGGCGCCGGAGGCGCCCCGGCAATGCCGCGCTGCAGCATATTTAATTATTTGGCATGGGGCGGTGTACTTTGAATGTATCTGTACTTGTTTGTTTTCTTTCTTGGTTGTTTGTTTTCTTTCTTGGTTGTCCGGACGATATCTCAGCCGTCCTTTGAGCTAGGAAGCTGAAATTTCGGCACAGTAGTGAGCAAGTCCTTTGTCAAATACGGTATTTTTTGTTTTTTGAATAATCAATTAATTGAGGAGTTATTTAATTATTAGCGTTTAATTAAGTACTTATTTAATTAATTAAATTTCATTTCTCTTCTGACCATTATTAACTCAGGCACCTTTTGAGTTAGGAAGCTGATATTTGGACATGCCAATGACCAGGTGATTTGGCTGCAAAGGATATTTTTGATTTATTAATTAATCAATTAATCGATTAATTATTTAATTATTCGATTAATGACAAAAAATTTTTTTTTTTTAAAGTTACAGATTCTGATGAAATAGTGGTAGTTTATGTGTTCTCTGAGCAAATTGATTAATAATTTAATTTTTTTATGATTATTATTTATTTATTTTCATTATTAATCATTTATTGATTTTCTTTCTCATTTGGCCAATATCTCAGGCACCTTTTGAGCTGGGAAGCTAATATTTGGACATGAGTGACCAAGTGATGTGGCTATCAAGGATATTTTTGATTTATTGATTAATCATTTCATCTATTAAGTATTTATTGATTAATCGATTAATTATTTATTGAGTAATCAATTAATTATTTAATTTTTTATAAATGACTTATTTAATTAAATTTCTAAAAGATACATCTTCGGATGAAGCACTACTGGTTTAGTTATGCGATTAGCCAATTGATTATGAAAATATTTTGTGATAATCTTTTATTGATTTTAATTATACAATTAATCAATCAATTAGTGTACACCTCTCCCTCCCAATGCAGCCTCAATGAGCTGCACTGCGGTATTGCCGGGCGCCGGAGGCGCCCCGGCAATGCCGCGCTGCAGCATATTTAATTATTTGGCATGGGGCGGTGTACTTTGAATGTATGTGTACTTGTTGTACACCGCTCCTTTCCTATGCCATCTCCAGGCATTGCAAATCGTCATTGCCGGGCACCAAAGGGGGCTCGGCAGTGACGCACGCTGAAAGAGAGTACTCAGTTTTCACTCTGGTTTCTTTCTTGTTTGTTTTCTTGTTTGTTTTCTTTCTTGTTTGCTTTCTTGGTTGTCCGGACGATATCTCAGCCATCCTTTGAGCTAGGAAGCTGAAATTTCGGCACAGTAGTGAGCAAGTCCTTTGTCAAATACGGTATTTTTTGTTTTTTGAATAATCAATTAATTGAGGAGTTATTTAATTATTAGCGTTTAATTAAGTACTTATTTAATTAATAAAATTTCATTTATCTTCTGACCATTATTAACTCAGGCACCTTTTGAGTTAGGAAGCTGATATTTGGACATGCCAATGACCAGGTGATTTGGCTGCAAAGGATATTTTTGATTTATTAATTAATCAATTAATCGATTAATTATTTAATTATTCGATTAATGACAAAAAATTTTTTTTTTTTTAAGTTACAGATTCTGATGAAATAGTGGTAGTTTATGTGTTCTCTGACCAAATTGATTAATAATTTAATTTTTTTATGATTATTATTTATTTATTTTCATTATTAATCATTTATTTATTTTCTTTCTCATTTGGCCAATATCTCAGGCACCTTTTGAGCTGGGAAGCTAATATTTGGACATGAGTGACCAAGTGATGTGGCTATCAAGGATATTTTTGATTTATTGATTAATCATTTCATCTATTAAGTATTTATTGATTAATCGATTAATTATTTATTGAGTAATCAATTAATTATTTAATTTTTTATAAATGACTTATTTAATTAAATTTCTAAAAGATACATCTTCGGATGAAGCACTACTGGTTTAGTTATGCGATTAGCCAATTGATTATGAAAATATTTTGTGATAATCTTTTATTGATTTTAATTATACAATTAATCAATCAATTAGTGTACACCTCTCCCTCCCAATGCAGCCTCAATGAGCTGCACTGCGGTATTGCCGGGCGCCGGAGGCGCCCCGGCAATGCCGCGCTGCAGCATATTTAATTATTTGGCATGGGGCGGTGTACTTTGAATGTATGTGTACTTGTTTGTTTTCTTGTTTGTTTGTTTTCTTTCTTGGTTGTCCGGACGATATCTCAGCCATCCTTTGAGCTAGGAAGCTGAAATTTCGGCACAGTAGTGAGCAAGTCCTTTGTCAAATACGGTATTTTTTGTTTTTTGAATAATCAATTAATTGAGGAGTTATTTAATTATTAGCGTTTAATTAAGTACTTATTTAATTAATTAAATTTCATTTCTCTTCTGACCATTATTAACTCAGGCACCTTTTGAGTTAGGAAGCTGATATTTGGACATGCCAATGACCAGGTGATTTGGCTGCAAAGGATATTTTTGATTTATTAATTAATCAATTAATCGATTAATTATTTAATTATTCGATTAATGACAAAAAATTTTTTTTTTTTTAAGTTACAGATTCTGATGAAATAGTGGTAGTTTATGTGTTCTCTGACCAAATTGATTAATAATTTAATTTTTTTATGATTATTATTTATTTATTTTCATTATTAATCATTTATTTATTTTCTTTCTCATTTGGCCAATATCTCAGGCACCTTTTGAGCTGGGAAGCTAATATTTGGACATGAGTGACCAAGTGATGTGGCTATCAAGGATATTTTTGATTTATTGATTAATCATTTCATCTATTAAGTATTTATTGATTAATCGATTAATTATTTATTGAGTAATCAATTAATTATTTAATTTTTTATAAATGACTTATTTAATTAAATTTCTAAAAGATACATCTTCGGATGAAGCACTAGTGCTTTAGGTATGCTATTAGCCAATTGATTAAGAAAATATTTTGTGATAATCTTTTATTGATTTTAATTATACAATTAATCAATCAATTAGTGTACACCTCTCCCTCCCAATGCAGCCTCAATGAGCTGCACTGCGGTATTGCCGGGCGCCGGAGGCGCCCCGGCAATGCCGCGCTGCAGCATATTTAATTATTTGGCATGGGGCGGTGTACTTTGAATGTATGTGTACTTGTTGTACACCGCTCCTTTCCTATGCCATCTCCAGGCATTGCAAATCGTCATTGCCGGGCACCAAAGGGGGCTCGGCAGTGACGCACGCTGAAAGAGAGTACTCAGTTTTCACTCTGGTTTCTTGTTGTACACCGCTCCTTTCCTATGCCATCTCCAGGCATTGCAAATCGTCATTGCTGGGCACCGAAGGGGGCTCGGCAGTGACGCACGCTGAAAGAGAGTACTCAGTTTTCACTCTGGTTTCTTGTTTGTTTGTTTTCTTGGTTGTCCGGACGATATCTCAGCCATCCTTTGAGCTAGGAAGCTGAAATTTCGGCACAGTAGTGAGCAAGTCCTTTTTCAAATACGGTATTTTTTGTTTTTTGAATAATCAATTAATTGAGGAGTTATTTAATTATTAGCGTTTAATTAAGTACTTATTTAATTAATTAAATTTCATTTCTCTTCTGACCATTATTAACTCAGGCACCTTTTGAGTTAGGAAGCTGATATTTGGACATGCCAATGACCAGGTGATTTGGCTGCAAAGGATATTTTTGATTTATTAATTAATCAATTAATCGATTAATTATTTAATTATTCGATTAATGACAAAAAATTTTTTTTTTTTAAAGTTACAGATTCTGATGAAATAGTGGTAGTTTATGTGTTCTCTGACCAAATTGATTAATAATTTAATTTTTTTATGATTATTATTTATTTATTTTCATTATTAATCATTTATTTATTTTCTTTCTCATTTGGCCAATATCTCAGGCACCTTTTGAGCTGGAAAGCTAATATTTGGACATGAGTGACCAAGTGATGTGGCTATCAAGGATATTTTTGATTTATTGATTAATCATTTCATCTATTAATTATTTATTGATTAATCGATTAATTATTTATTGAGTAATCAATTAATTATTTAATTTTTTATAAATGACTTATTTAATTAAATTTCTAAAAGATACATCTTCGGATGAAGCACTAGTGGTTTAGTTATGCGATTAGCCAATTGATTATGAAAATATTTTGTGATAATCTTTTATTGATTTTAATTATACAATTAATCAATCAATTAGTGTACACCTTTCACTCCCAATGCAGCCTCAATGAGCTGCACTGCGGTATTGCCGGGCGCCGGAGGCGCCCCGGCAATGCCGCGCTGCAGCATATTCAATTATTTGGCATGGGGCGGTGTACTTTGAATGTATTTGTACTTGTTTGTTTGTTGTACACCGCTCCTTTCCTATGCCATCTCCAGGCATTGCAAATCGTCATTGCCGGGCACCAAAGGGGGCTCGGCAGTGACGCACGCTGAAAGAGAGTACTCAGTTTTCACTCTGGTTGTTTGTTTTCTTGGTTGTCCGGGCGATATCTCAGCCATCCTTTGAGCTAGGAAGCTGAAATTTCGGCACAGTAGTGAGCAAGTCCTTTGTCAAATACGGTATTTTTTGTTTTTTGAATAATCAATTAATTGAGGAGTTATTTAATTATTAGCGTTTAATTAAGTACTTATTTAATTAATTAAATTTCATTTCTCTTCTGACCATTATTAACTCAGGCACCTTTTGAGTTAGGAAGCTGATATTTGAACATGCCAATGACCAGGTGATTTGGCTGCAAAGGATATTTTTGATTTATTAATTAATCAATTAATCGATTAATTATTTAATTATTCGATTAATGACAAAAAAAATTTTTTTTTTAAAGTTACAGATTCTGATGAAATAGTGGTAGTTTATGTGTTCTCTGACCAAATTGATTAATAATTTAATTTTTTTATGATTATTATTTATTTATTTTCATTATTAATCATTTATTTATTTTCTTTCTCATTTGGCCAATATCTCAGGCACCTTTTGAGCTGGGAAGCTAATATTTGGACATGAGTGACCAAGTGATGTGGCTATCAAGGATATTTTTGATTTATTGATTAATCATTTCATCTATTAATTATTTATTGATTAATCGATTAATTATTTATTGAGTAATCAATTAATTATTTAATTTTTTATAAATGACTTATTTAATTAAATTTCTAAAAGATACATCTTCGGATGAAGCACTAGTGGTTTAGTTATGCGATTAGCCAATTGATTATGAAAATATTTTGTGATAATCTTTTATTGATTTTAATTATACAATTAATCAATCAATTAGTGTACACGTCTCCCTCCCAATGCAGCCTCAATGAGCTGCACTGCGGTATTGCCGGGCGCCTGAGGCGCCCCGGCAATGCCGCGCTGCAGCATATTTAATTATTTGGCATGGGGCGGTGTACTTTGAATGTATGTGTACTTGTCTTTTATTGATTTTAATTATACAATTAATCAATCAATTAGTGTACACCTCTCCGTCCCAATGCAGCCTCAATGAGCTGCACTGCGGTATTGCCGGGCGCCTAAGGCGCCCCGGCAATGCCGTGCTGCAGCATATTTAAATATTTGGCATGGGGCGGTGTACTTTGAATGTATGTGTACTTGTTGTACACCGCTCCTTTCCTATGCCACCTCCAGGCATTGCAAATCGTCATTGCCGGGCACCGAAGGGGGCTCGGCAGTGACGCACGCTGAAAGAGAGTACTCAGTTTTCACTCTGGTTTCTTGTTTGTTTTCTTGTTTGTTTTCTTTCTTGTTTTCTTGGTTGTCCGGGCGATATCTCAGCCATCCTTTGAGCTAGGAAGCTGAAATTTCGGCACAGTAGTGAGCAAGTCCTTTGTCAAATACGGTATTTTTTGTTTTTTGAATAATCAATTAATTGAGGAGTTATTTAATTATTAGCGTTTAATTAAGTACTTATTTAATTAATTAAATTTCATTTATCTTCTGACCATTATTAACTCAGGCACCTTTTGAGTTAGGAAGCTGATATTTGGACATGCCAATGACCAGGTGATTTGGCTGCAAAGGATATTTTTGATTTATTAATTAATCAATTAATCGATTAATTATTTAATTATTCGATTAATGACAAAAAATTTTTTTTTTTTTAAGTTACAGATTCTGATGAAATAGTGGTAGTTTATGTGTTCTCTGACCAAATTGATTAATAATTTAATTTTTTTATGATTATTATTTATTTATTTTCATTATTAATCATTTATTTATTTTCTTTCTCATTTGGCCAATATCTCAGGCACCTTTTGAGCTGGGAAGCTAATATTTGGACATGAGTGACCAAGTGATGTGGCTATCAAGGATATTTTTGATTTATTGATTAATCATTTCATCTATTAAGTATTTATTGATTAATCGATTAATTATTTATTGAGTAATCAATTAATTATTTAATTTTTTATAAATGACTTATTTAATTAAATTTCTAAAAGATACATCTTCGGATGAAGCACTAGTGGTTTAGTTATGCGATTAGCCAATTGATTATGAAAATATTTTGTGATAATCTTTTATTGATTTTAATTATACAATTAATCAATCAATTAGTGTACACCTCTCCCTCCCAATGCAGCCTCAATGAGCTGCACTGCGGTATTGCCGGGCGCCGGAGGCGCCCCGGCAATGCCGCGCTGCAGCATATTTAATTATTTGGCATGGGGCGGTGTACTTTGAATGTATGTGTACTTGTTTGTTTTCTTTCTTGGTTGTCCGGACGATATCTCAGCCATCCTTTGAGCTAGGAAGCTGAAATTTCGGCACAGTAGTGAGCAAGTCCTTTGTCAAATACGGTATTTTTTGTTTTTTGAATAATCAATTAATTGAGGAGTTATTTAATTATTAGCGTTTAATTAAGTACTTATTTAATTAATTAAATTTCATTTCTCTTCTGACCATTATTAACTCAGGCACCTTTTCAGTTAGGAAGCTGATATTTGGACATGCCAATGACCAGGTGATTTGGCTGCAAAGGATATTTTTGATTTATTAATTAATCAATTAATCGATTAATTATTTAATTATTCGATTAATGACAAAAAAAATTTTTTTTTTTAAGTTACAGATTCTGATGAAATAGTGGTAGTTTATGTGTTCTCTGACCAAATTGATTAATAATTTAATTTTTTTATGATTATTATTTATTTATTTTCATTATTAATCATTTATTTATTTTCTTTCTCATTTGGCTAATATCTCAGGCACCTTTTGAGCTGGGAAGCTAATATTTGGACATGAGTGACCAAGTGATGTGGCTATCAAGGATATTTTTGATTTATTGATTAATCATTTCATCTATTAAGTATTTATTGATTAATCGATTAATTATTTATTGAGTAATCAATTAATTATTAATTTTTTTATAAATGACTTATTTAATTAAATTTCTAAAAGATACATCTTCGGATGAAGCACTACTGGTTTAGTTATGCGATTAGCCAATTGATTATGAAAATATTTTGTGATAATCTTTTATTGATTTTAATTATACAATTAATCAATCAATTAGTGTACACCTCTCCCTCCCAATGCAGCCTCAATGAGCTGCACTGCGGTATTGCCGGGCGCCGGAGGCGCCCCGGCAATGCCGCGCTGCAGCATATTTAATTATTTGGCATGGGGCGGTGTACTTTGAATGTATCTGTACTTGTTTGTTTGTTGTACACCGCTCCTTTCCTATGCCACCTCCAGGCATTGCAAATCGTCATTGCCGGGCACCGAAGGGGGCTCGGCAGTGACGCACGCTGAAAGAGAGTACTCAGTTTTCACTCTGGTTTCTTGTTGTACACCGCTCCTTTCCTATGCCATCTCCAGGCATTGCAAATCGTCATTGCCGGGCACCAAAGGGGGCTCGGCAGTGACGCACGCTGAAAGAGAGTACTCAGTTTTCACTCTGGTTTCTTTCTTGTTTGTTTGTTTTCTTGGTTGTCCGGACGATATCTCAGCCATCCTTTGAGCTAGGAAGCTGAAATTTCGGCACAGTAGTGAGCAAGTCCTTTGTCAAATACGGTATTTTTTGTTTTTTGAATAATCAATTAATTGAGGAGTTATTTAATTATTAGCGTTTAATTAAGTACTTATTTAATTAATTAAATTTCATTTCTCTTCTGACCATTATTAACTCAGGCACCTTTTGAGTTAGGAAGCTGATATTTGGACATGCCAATGACCAGGTGATTTGGCTGCAAAGGATATTTTTGATTTATTAATTAATCAATTAATCGATTAATTATTTAATTATTCGATTAATGACAAAAAAAATTTTTTTTTTTAAGTTACAGATTCTGATGAAATAGTGGTAGTTTATGTGTTCTCTGACCAAATTGATTAATAATTTAATTTTTTTATGATTATTATTTATTTATTTTCATTATTAATCATTTATTTATTTTCTTTCTCATTTGGCCAATATCTCAGGCACCTTTTGAGCTGGGAAGCTAATATTTGGACATGAGTGACCAAGTGATGTGGCTATCAAGGATATTTTTGATTTATTGATTAATCATTTCATCTATTAATTATTTATTGATTAATCGATTAATTATTTATTGAGTAATCAATTAATTATTTAATTTTTTATAAATGACTTATTTAATTAAATTTCTAAAAGATACATCTTCGGATGAAGCACTAGTGGTTTAGTTATGCGATTAGCCAATTGATTATGAAAATATTTTGTGATAATCTTTTATTGATTTTAATTATACAATTAATCAATCAATTAGTGTACACGTCTCCCTCCCAATGCAGCCTCAATGAGCTGCACTGCGGTATTGCCGGGCGCCTGAGGCGCCCCGGCAATGCCGCGCTGCAGCATATTTAATTATTTGGCATGGGGCGGTGTACTTTGAATGTATTGTACACCGCACCTTTCCTATGCCATCTCCAGGCATTGCAAATCGTCATTGCTGGGCACCGAAGGGGGCTCGGCAGTGACGCACGCTGAAAGAGAGTACTCAGTTTTCACTCTGGTTGTTTTCTTGTTTTCTTGCTTTCTTGGTTGTCCGGACGATATCTCAGCCATCCTTTGAGCTAGGAAGCTTAAATTTCGGCACAGTAGTGAGCAAGTCCTTTGTCAAATACGGTATTTTTTGTTTTTTGAATAATCAATTAATTGAGGAGTTATTTAATTATTAGCGTTTAATTAAGTACTTATTTAATTAATTAAATTTCATTTCTCTTCTGACCATTATTAACTCAGGCACCTTTTGAGTTAGGAAGCTGATATTTGGACATGCCAATGACCAGGTGATTTGGCTGCAAAGGATATTTTTGATTTATTAATTAATCAATTAATCGATTAATTATTTAATTATTCGATTAATGACAAAAAATTTTTTTTTTTTAAGTTACAGATTCTGATGAAATAGTGGTAGTTTATGTGTTCTCTGACCAAATTGATTAATAATTTAATTTTTTTATGATTATTATTTATTTATTTTCATTATTAATCATTTATTTATTTTCTTTCTCATTTGGCCAATATCTCAGGCACCTTTTGAGCTGGGAAGCTAATATTTGGACATGAGTGACCAAGTGATGTGGCTATCAAGGATATTTTTGATTTATTGATTAATCATTTCATCTATTAAGTATTTATTGATTAATCGATTAATTATTTATTGAGTAATCAATTAATTATTTAATTTTTTATAAATGACTTATTTAATTAAATTTCTAAAAGATACATCTTCGGATGAAGCACTACTGGTTTAGTTATGCGATTAGCCAATTGATTATGAAAATATTTTGTGATAATCTTTTATTGATTTTAATTATACAATTAATCAATCAATTAGTGTACACCTCTCCCTCCCAATGCAGCCTCAATGAGCTGCACTGCGGTATTGCCGGGCGCCTGAGGCGCCCCGGCAATGCCGCGCTGCAGCATATTTAATTATTTGGCATGGGGCGGTGTACTTTGAATGTATGTGTACTTGTTTGTTTTCTTGTTTGTTTTCTTGGTTGTCCGGACGATATCTCAGCCATCCTTTGAGCTAGGAAGCTGAAATTTCGGCACAGTAGTGAGCAAGTCCTTTGTCAAATACGGTATTTTTTGTTTTTTGAATAATCAATTAATTGAGGAGTTATTTAATTATTAGCGTTTAATTAAGTACTTATTTAATTAATTAAATTTCATTTATCTTCTGACCATTATTAACTCAGGCACCTTTTGAGTTAGGAAGCTGATATTTGGACATGCCAATGACCAGGTGATTTGGCTGCAAAGGATATTTTTGATTTATTAATTAATCAATTAATCGATTAATTATTTAATTATTCGATTAATGACAAAAAAATTTTTTTTTTTTAAGTTACAGATTCTGATGAAATAGTGGTAGTTTATGTGTTCTCTGACCAAATTGATTAATAATTTAATTTTTTTATGATTATTATTTATTTATTTTCATTATTAATCATTTATTTATTTTCTTTCTCATTTGGCCAATATCTCAGGCACCTTTTGAGCTGGGAAGCTAATATTTGGACATGAGTGACCAAGTGATGTGGCTATCAAGGATATTTTTGATTTATTGATTAATCATTTCATCTATTAAGTATTTATTGATTAATCGATTAATTATTTATTGAGTAATCAATTAATTATTTAATTTTATATAAATGACTTATTTAATTAAATTTCTAAAAGATACATCTTCGGATGAAGCACTACTGGTTTAGTTATGCGATTAGCCAATTGATTATGAAAATATTTTGTGATAATCTTTTATTGATTTTAATTATACAATTAATCAATCAATTAGTGTACACCTCTCCCTCCCAATGCAGCCTCAATGAGCTGCACTGCGGTATTGCCGGGCGCCGGAGGCGCCCCGGCAATGCCGCGCTGCAGCATATTTAATTATTTGGCATGGGGCGGTGTACTTTGAATGTATGTGTACTTGTTTGTTTTCTTTCTTGGTTGTCCGGACGATATCTCAGCCATCCTTTGAGCTAGGAAGCTGAAATTTCGGCACAGTAGTGAGCAAGTCCTTTGTCAAATACGGTATTTTTTGTTTTTTGAATAATCAATTAATTGAGGAGTTATTTAATTATTAGCGTTTAATTAAGTACTTATTTAATTAATTAAATTTCATTTCTCTTCTGACCATTATTAACTCAGGCACCTTTTGAGTTAGGAAGCTGATATTTGGACATGCCAATGACCAGGTGATTTGGCTGCAAAGGATATTTTTGATTTATTAATTAATCAATTAATCGATTAATTATTTAATTATTCGATTAATGACAAAAAATTTTTTTTTTTTAAAGTTACAGATTCTGATGAAATAGTGGTAGTTTATGTGTTCTCTGAGCAAATTGATTAATAATTTAATTTTTTTATGATTATTATTTATTTATTTTCATTATTAATCATTTATTTATTTTCTTTCTCATTTGGCCAATATCTCAGGCACCTTTTGAGCTGGGAAGCTAATATTTGGACATGAGTGACCAAGTGATGTGGCTATCAAGGATATTTTTGATTTATTGATTAATCATTTCATCTATTAAGTATTTATTGATTAATCGATTAATTATTTATTGAGTAATCAATTAATTATTTAATTTTTTATAAATGACTTATTTAATTAAATTTCTAAAAGATACATCTTCGGATGAAGCACTACTGGTTTAGTTATGCGATTAGCCAATTGATTATGAAAATACTTTGTGATAATCTTTTATTGATTTTAATTATACAATTAATCAATCAATTAGTGTACACCTCTCCCTCCCAATGCAGCCTCAATGAGCTGCACTGCGGTATTGCCGGGCGCCGGAGGCGCCCCGGCAATGCCGCGCTGCAGCATATTTAATTATTTGGCATGGGGCGGTGTACTTTGAATGTATTTGTACTTGTTTGTTTGTTTGTTTTCTTTCTTGGTTGTCCGGACGATATCTCAGCCATCCTTTGAGCTAGGAAGCTGAAATTTCGGCACAGTAGTGAGCAAGTCCTTTGTCAAATACGGTATTTTTTGTTTTTTGAATAATCAATTAATTGAGGAGTTATTTAATTATTAGCGTTTAATTAAGTACTTATTTAATTAATTAAATTTCATTTCTCTTCTGACCATTATTAACTCAGGCACCTTTTGAGTTAGGAAGCTGATATTTGGACATGCCAATGACCAGGTGATTTGGCTGCAAAGGATATTTTTGATTTATTAATTAATCAATTAATCGATTAATTATTTAATTATTCGATTAATGACAAAAAATTTTTTTTTTTTAAAGTTACAGATTCTGATGAAATAGTGGTAGTTTATGTGTTCTCTGACCAAATTGATTAATAATTTAATTTTTTTATGATTATTATTTATTTATTTTCATTATTAATCATTTATTTATTTTCTTTCTCATTTGGCCAATATCTCAGGCACCTTTTGAGCTGGAAAGCTAATATTTGGACATGAGTGACCAAGTGATGTGGCTATCAAGGATATTTTTGATTTATTGATTAATCATTTCATCTATTAATTATTTATTGATTAATCGATTAATTATTTATTGAGTAATCAATTAATTATTTAATTTTTTATAAATGACTTATTTAATTAAATTTCTAAAAGATACATCTTCGGATGAAGCACTAGTGGTTTAGTTATGCGATTAGCCAATTGATTATGAAAATATTTTGTGATAATCTTTTATTGATTTTAATTATACAATTAATCAATCAATTAGTGTACACCCCTCCCTCCCAATGCAGCCTTAATGAGCTGCACTGCGGTATTGCCGGGCGCCAGAGGCGCCCCGGCAATGCCGCGCTGCAGCATATTTAATTATTTGGCATGGGCCGGTGTACTTTGAATGTATGTGTACTTGTTTCATCTATTAATTATTTATTGAGTAATCAATTAATTATTTAATTTTTTATAAATGACTTATTTAATTAAATTTCTAAAAGATACATCTTCGGATGAAGCACTAGTGGTTTAGTTATGCGATTAGCCAATTGATTATGAAAATATTTTGTGATAATCTTTTATTGATTTTAATTATACAATTAATCAATCAATGAGTGTACACCTCTCCCTCCCAATGCAGCCTCAATGAGCTGCACTGCGGTATTGCCGGGCGCCAGAGGCGCCCCGGTAATGCCGCGCTGTAGGATATTTCATTATTTGGCATGGGGGCAGTGTACTTTGAATGTATGTGTACTTGTTTGTTTTCTTTCTTGTTTTCTTGTTTCTTGGTTGTCCGGACGATATCTCAGCCATCCTTTGAGCTAGGAAGCTGAAATTTCAGCACAATAGTGAGCAAGTCCTTTGTCAAAAACGATATATATTTTTTTTGATTAATCAATAAATTGAGGAGTTATTTAATTATTAGCGATTAATTAAGTACTTATTTAATTAATCAAATTTCCTTTCTCTTCTGACCATTAACTCAGGCACCTTTTGAGTTAGGAAGCTGATATTTGGACATGCCAATGACCAGGTGATTTGGCTGCGAAGGATATTTTTGATTTATTAATTAATCAATTAATCGATTAATTATTTAATTATTCGATTAATGAGAATTTTTATTTTTTTTTAAGTTACAGATTCTGATGAAATAGTGGTAGTTTATGTGTTCTCTGACCAAATTGATTAATAATTTAATTTTTTTATGATTATTGTACACCGCTCCTTTCCTATGCCATCTCCAGGCATTACAAATCGTCATTGACGGGCACCAAAGGGGGCTCGGCAGTGACGCACGCTGAAAGAGAGTACTCAGTTTTCACTCTGGTTTCTTTCTTGTTTGTTTGTTTTCTTGTTTGTTTGTCCGGGCGATATCTCAGCCATCCTTTGAGCTAGGAAGCTGAAATTTCGGCACAGTAGTGAGCAAGTCCTTTGTCAAATACGGTATTTTTTGTTTTTTGAATAATCAATTAATTGAGGAGTTATTTAATTATTAGCGTTTAATTAAGTACTTATTTAATTAATTAAATTTCATTTCTCTTCTGACCATTATTAACTCAGGCACCTTTTGAGTTAGGAAGCTGATATTTGGACATGCCAATGACCAGGTGATTTGGCTGCAAAGGATATTTTTGATTTATTAATTAATCAATTAATCGATTAATTATTTAATTATTCGATTAATGACAAAAAAAAAGTTTTTTTTAAGTTACAGATTCTGATGAAATAGTGGTAGTTTATGTGTTCTCTGACCAAATTGGTTAATAATTTAATTTTTTTATGATTATTATTTATTTATTTTCATTATTAATCATTTATTTATTTTCTTTCTCATTTGGCCAATATCTCAGGCACCTTTTGAGCTGGGAAGCTAATATTTGGACATGAGTGACCAAGTGATGTGGCTATCAAGGATATTTTTTATTTATTGATTAATCATTTCATCTATTAAGTATTTATTGATTAATCGATTAATTATTTATTGAGTAATCAATTAATTATTTAATTTTTTATAAATGACTTATTTAATTAAATTTCTAAAAGATACATCTTTGGATGAAGCACTACTGGTTTAGTTATGCGATTAGCCAATTGATTATGAAAATATTTTGTGATAATCTTTTATTGATTTTAATTAAACAATTAATCAATCAATTAGTGTACACCTCTCCCTCCCAATGCAGCCTCAATGAGCTGCACTGCGGCATTGCCGGGCGCCTGAGGCGCCCCGGCAATGCCGCGCTGCAGCATATTGAATTATTTGGCATAGGGCGGTGTACTTTGAATGTATGTGTACTTGTTATTTATTTATTTTCTTTCTTGTTTTCTTTCTTGTTTGTTTGTCCGGGCGATATCTCAGCCATCCTTTGAGCTCGGAAGCTGAAATTTCGGCACAATAGTGAGCAAGTCCTTTGTCAAAAACGGTATTTTTTTTTGATTAATCAATAAATTGAGGAGTTATTTAATTATTAGCGATTAATTAAGTACTTATTTAATGAATCAAATTTCCTTTCTCTTCTGACCATTAACTCAGGCACCTTTTGAGTTAGGAAGCTGATATTTGGACATGCCAATGACCAGGTGATTTGGCTGCAAAGGATATTTTTGATTTATTAATTAATCAATTAATCGATTAATTATTTAATTATTCGATTAATGACACAAAAATTTTTTTTTTTAAAGTTACAGATTCTGATGAAATAGTGGTAGTTTATGTGTTCTCTGACCAAATTGATTAATAATTTAATTTTTTTATGATTATTATTTATTTATTTTCATTATTAATCATTTATTTTTTTTCTTTCTCATTTGGCCAATATCTCAGGCACCTTTTGAACTGGGAAGCTAATATTTGGACATGAGTGATCAAGGATATTTTTGATTTATTGATTAATCATTTCATCTATTAATTATTTATTGATTAATCGATTAATTATTTATTGAGTAATCAATTAATTATTTAATTTTTTATAAATGACTTATTTAATTAAATTTCTAAAAGATACATCTTCGGATGAAGCACTAGTGGTTTAGTTATGCGATTAGCCAATTGATTATGAAAATATTTTGTGATAATCTTTTATTGATTTTAATTATACAATTAATCAATCAATTAGTGTACACCTTTCACTCCCAATGCAGCCTCAATGAGCTGCACTGCGGTATTGCCGGGCGCCGGAGGCGCCCCGGCAATGCCGCGCTGCAGCATATTCAATTATTTGGCATGGGGCGGTGTACTTTGAATGTATTTGTACTTGTTGTCCACCGCTCCTTTCCTATGCCATCTCCAGGCATTGCAAATCGTCATTGCCGGGCACCAAAGGGGGCTCGGCAGTGACGCACGCTGAAAGAGAGTACTCAGTTTTCACTCTGGTTTCTTGCTTTCTTTCTTGTTGTACACCGCTCCTTTCCTATGCCATCTCCAGGCATTGCAAATCGTCATTGCCGGGCACCAAAGGGGGCTCGGCAGTGACGCACGCTGAAAGAGAGTACTCAGTTTTCACTCTGGTTTCTTGTTGTACACCGCTCCTTTCCTATGCCACCTCCAGGCATTGCAAATCGTCATTGCCGGGCACCGAAGGGGGCTTGGCAGTGACGCACGCTGAAAGAGAGTACTCAGTTTTCACTCTGGTTTCTTGTTTGTTTGTTTTCTTGTTTCCTTGGTTGTCCGGACGATATCTCAGCCATCCTTTGAGCTAGGAAGCTGAAATTTCGGCACAATAGTGAGCAAGTCCTTTGTCAAAAACGGTATTTTTTGTTTTTTGATTAATCAATAAATTGAGGAGTTATTTAATTATTAGCGATTAATTCAGTACTTATTTAATTAATCAAATTTCCTTTCTCTTCTGACCATTAACTCAGGCACCTTTTGAGTTAGGAAGCTGACATTTGGACATGCCAATGACCAGGTGATTTGGCTGTAAAGGATATTTTTGATTTATTAATTAATAAATTAATCGATTAATTATGTAATTATTTGATTAATGCCAAAAAAAAATTTAAATTTAAAGTTACAGATTCTGATGAAATAGTGGTAGTTTATGTGTTCTCTGACCAAATTGATTAATAATTTAATTTTTTAATGATTATTATTTATTTATTTTCATTATTAATCATTTATTTATTTTCTTTCTCATTTGGCCAATATCTCAGGCACCTTTTGAGCTGGGAAGCTAATATTTGGACATGAGTGACCAAGCGATGTGGCTATCAAGGATATTTTTGATTTATTGATTAATCATTTCATCTATTAATTATTTATTGATTAATCGATTAATTATTTATTGAGTAATCAATTAATTATTTAATTTTTTATAAATGACTTATTTAATTACATTTCTAAAAGATACATCTTCGGATGAAGCACGAGTGGTTTAGTTATGCGATTAGCCAATTGATTATGAAAATATTTTGTGATAATCTTTTATTGATTTTAATTATACAATTAATCAATCAATTAGTGTACACCTATCCCTCCCAATGCAGCCTCAATGAGCTGCACTGCGGTATTGCCGGGCGCCGGAGGCGCCCCGGCAATGCCGCGCTGCAGCATATTTAATTATTTGGCATGGGGCGGTGTACTTTGAATGTATGTGTACTTGTTGTACACCGCTCCTTTCCTATGCCATCTCCAGGCATTGCAAATCGTCATTGCTGGGCACCGAAGGGGGCTCGGCAGTGACGCACGCTGAAAGAGAGTACTCAGTTTTCACTCTGGTTTCTTGTTTGTTTGTTTGTTGTACACCGCTCCTTTCCTATGCCATCTCCAGGCATTGCAAATCGTCATTGCCGGGCACCAAAGGGGGCTCGGCAGTGACGCACGCTGAAAGAGAGTACTCAGTTTTCACTCTGGTTTCTTGTTGTACACCGCTCCTTTCCTATGCCATCTCCAGGCATTGCAAATCGTCATTGCCGGGCACCAAAGGGGGCTCGGCAGTGACGCACGCTGAAAGAGAGTACTCAGTTTTCACTCTGGTTTCTTGTTTTCTTTCTTGGTTGTCCGGACGATATCTCAGCCATCCTTTGAGCTAGGAAGCTGAAATTTCGGCACAGTAGTGAGCAAGTCCTTTGTCAAATACGGTATTTTTTGTTTTTTGAATAATCAATTAATTGAGGAGTTATTTAATTATTAGCGTTTAATTAAGTACTTATTTAATTAATTAAATTTCATTTATCTTCTGACCATTATTAACTCAGGCACCTTTTGAGTTAGGAAGCTGATATTTGGACATGCCAATGACCAGGTGATTTGGCTGCAAAGGATATTTTTGATTTATTAATTAATCAATTAATCGATTAATTATTTAATTATTCGATTAATGACAAAAAAAATTTTTTTTTTTAAGTTACAGATTCTGATGAAATAGTGGTAGTTTATGTGTTCTCTGACCAAATTGATTAATAATTTAATTTTTTTATGATTATTATTTATTTATTTTCATTATTAATCATTTATTTATTTTCTTTCTCATTTGGCCAATATCTCAGGCACCTTTTGAGCTGGGAAGCTAATATTTGGACATGAGTGACCAAGTGATGTGGCTATCAAGGATATTTTTGATTTATTGATTAATCATTTCATCTATTAAGTATTTATTGATTAATCGATTAATTATTTATTGAGTAATCAATTAATTATTTAATTTTTTATAAATGACTTATTTAATTAAATTTCTAAAAGATACATCTTCGGATGAAGCACTACTGGTTTAGTTATGCGATTAGCCAATTGATTATGAAAATATTTTGTGATAATCTTTTATTGATTTTAATTATACAATTAATCAATCAATTAGTGTACACCTCTCCCTCCCAATGCAGCCTCAATGAGCTGCACTGCGGTATTGCCGGGCGCCGGAGGCGCCCCGGCAATGCCGCGCTGCAGCATATTTAATTATTTGGCATGGGGCGGTGTACTTTGAATGTATGTGTACTTGTCTTGTTTGTTTTCTTGTTTGTTTGTTTTCTTTCTTGGTTGTCCGGACGATATCTCAGCCATCCTTTGAGCTAGGAAGCTGAAATTTCGGCACAGTAGTGAGCAAGTCCTTTGTCAAATACGGTATTTTTTGTTTTTTGAATAATCAATTAATTGAGGAGTTATTTAATTATTAGCGTTTAATTAAGTACTTATTTAATTAATTAAATTTCATTTATCTTCTGACCATTATTAACTCAGGCACCTTTTGAGTTAGGAAGCTGATATTTGGACATGCCAATGACCAGGTGATTTGGCTGCAAAGGATATTTTTGATTTATTAATTAATCAATTAATCGATTAATTATTTAATTATTCGATTAATGACAAAAAATTTTTTTTTTTTTAAGTTACAGATTCTGATGAAATAGTGGTAGTTTATGTGTTCTCTGACCAAATTGATTAATAATTTAATTTTTTTATGATTATTATTTATTTATTTTCATTATTAATCATTTATTTATTTTCTTTCTCATTTGGCCAATATCTCAGGCACCTTTTGAGCTGGGAAGCTAATATTTGGACATGAGTGACCAAGTGATGTGGCTATCAAGGATATTTTTGATTTATTGATTAATCATTTCATCTATTAAGTATTTATTGATTAATCGATTAATTATTTATTGAGTAATCAATTAATTATTTAATTTTTTATAAATGACTTATTTAATTAAATTTCTAAAAGATACATCTTCGGATGAAGCACTACTGGTTTAGTTATGCGATTAGCCAATTGATTATGAAAATATTTTGTGATAATCTTTTATTGATTTTAATTATACAATTAATCAATCAATTAGTGTACACCTCTCCCTCCCAATGCAGCCTCAATGAGCTGCACTGCGGTATTGCCGGGCGCCGGAGGCGCCCCGGCAATGCCGCGCTGCAGCATATTTAATTATTTGGCATGGGGCGGTGTACTTTGAATGTATGTGTACTTGTTTGTTTTCTTTCTTGGTTGTCCGGGCGATATCTCAGCCATCCTTTGAGCTAGGAAGCTGAAATTTTGGCACAATAGTGAGAAAGTCCTTTGTCAAAAACGGTTTTTTTTTTTTTTGATTAATCAATAAATTAAGGAGTTATTTAATTATTAGCGATTAATTAAGTTCTTATTTAATTAATTAAATTTCCTTTCTCTTCTGACCATTAACTCAGGCACCTTTTGAGTTAGGAAGCTGATATTTGGACATGCCAATGACCAGGTGATTTGGCTGCAAATGATATTTTTGATTTATTAATTAATCAATTAATCGATTAATTATTTAATTATTCGATTAATGACAAAAAAATTTTTTTTTTTTAAAGTTACAGATTCTGATGAAATAGTGGTAGTTTATGTGTTCTCTGACCAAATTGATTAATAATTTAATTTTTTTATGATTATAATTTATTTTCTTGTTGTACACCGCTCCTTTCCTATGCCACCTCCAGGCATTGCAAATCGTCATTGCCGGGCACCGAAGGGGGCTCGGCAGTGACGCACGCTGAAAGAGAGTACTCAGTTTTCACTCTGGTTTCTTGTTTGTTTTCTTGTCCGGACGATATCTCAGCCATCCTTTGAGCTAGGAAGCTGAAATTTCGGCACAGTAGTGAGCAAGTCCTTTGTCAAATACGTTATTTTTTGTTTTTTGAATAATCAATTAATTGAGGAGTTATTTAATTATTAGCGTTTAATTAAGTACTTATTTAATTAATTACATTTCATTTATCTTCTGACCATTATTAACTCAGGCACCTTTTGAGTTAGGAAGCTGATATTTGGACATGCCAATGACCAGGTGATTTGGCTGCAAAGGATATTTTTGATTTATTAATTAATCAATTAATCGATTAATTATTTAATTATTCGATTAATGACAAAAAAAATTTTTTTTTTTAAGTTACAGATTCTGATGAAATAGTGGTAGTTTATGTGTTCTCTGACCAAATTGATTAATAATTTAATTTTTTTATGATTATTATTTATTTATTTTCATTATTAATCATTTATTTATTTTCTTTCTCATTTGGCCAATATCTCAGGCACCTTTTGAGCTGGGAAGCTAATATTTGGACATGAGTGACCAAGTGATGTGGCTATCAAGGATATTTTTGATTTATTGATTAATCATTTCATCTATTAAGTATTTATTGATTAATCGATTAATTATTTATTGAGTAATCAATTAATTATTTAATTTTTTATAAATGACTTATTTAATTAAATTTCTAAAAGATACATCTTCGGATGAAGCACTAGTGGTTTAGTTATGCGATTAGCCAATTGATTATGAAAATATTTTGTGATAATCTTTTATTGATTTTAATTATACAATTAATCAATCAATTAGTGTACACCTCTCCCTCCCAATGCAGCCTCAATGAGCTGCACTGCGGTATTGCCGGGCGCCGGAGGCGCCCCGGCAATGCCGCGCTGCAGCATATTTAATTATTTGGCATGGGGCGGTGTACTTTGAATGTATGTGTACTTGTTGTACACCGCACCTTTCCTATGCCATCTCCAGGCATTGCAAATCGTCATTGCTGGGCACCGAAGGGGGCTCGGCAGTGACGCACGCTGAAAGAGAGTACTCAGTTTTCACTCTGGTTGTTTTCTTGTTTTCTTTCTTTCTTGGTTGTCCGGACGATATCTCAGCCATCCTTTGAGCTAGGAAGCTGAAATTTCGGCACAGTAGTGAGCAAGTCCTTTGTCAAATACGGTATTTTTTGTTTTTTGAATAATCAATTAATTGAGGAGTTATTTAATTATTAGCGTTTAATTAAGTACTTATTTAATTAATTAAATTTCATTTATCTTCTGACCATTATTAACTCAGGCACCTTTTGAGTTAGGAAGCTGATATTTGGACATGCCAATGACCAGGTGATTTGGCTGCAAAGGATATTTTTGATTTATTAATTAATCAATTAATCGATTAATTATTTAATTATTCGATTAATGACAAAAAAATTTTTTTTTTTTAAGTTACAGATTCTGATGAAATAGTGGTAGTTTATGTGTTCTCTGACCAAATTGATTAATAATTTAATTTTTTTATGATTATTATTTATTTATTTTCATTATTAATCATTTATTTATTTTCTTTCTCATTTGGCCAATATCTCAGGCACCTTTTGAGCTGGGAAGCTAATATTTGGACATGAGTGACCAAGTGATGTGGCTATCAAGGATATTTTTGATTTATTGATTAATCATTTCATCTATTAAGTATTTATTGATTAATCGATTAATTATTTATTGAGTAATCAATTAATTATTTAATTTTTTATAAATGACTTATTTAATTAAATTTCTAAAAGATACATCTTCGGATGAAGCACTACTGGTTTAGTTATGCGATTAGCCAATTGATTATGAAAATATTTTGTGATAATCTTTTATTGATTTTAATTATACAATTAATCAATCAATTAGTGTACACCTCTCCCTCCCAATGCAGCCTCAATGAGCTGCACTGCGGTATTGCCGGGCGCCGGAGGCGCCCCGGCAATGCCGCGCTGCAGCATATTTAATTATTTGGCATGGGGCGGTGTACTTTGAATGTATGTGTACTTGTTGTACACCGCTCCTTTCCTATGCCATCTCCAGGCATTGCAAATCGTCATTGCCGGGCACCAAAGGGGGCTCGGCAGTGACGCACGCTGAAAGAGAGTACTCAGTTTTCACTCTGGTTTCTTGTTTGTTGTACACCGCTCCTTTCCTATGCCATCTCCAGGCATTGCAAATCGTCATTGCCGGGCACCAAAGGGGGCTCGGCAGTGACGCACGCTGAAAGAGAGTACTCAGTTTTCACTCTGGTTTCTTGTTTGTTTGTTTGTTTTCTTTCTTGTTTGTTTGTTTGTTTTCTTTCTTGGTTGTCCGGACGATATCTCAGCCATCCTTTGAGCTAGGAAGCTGAAATTTCGGCACAGTAGTGAGCAAGTCCTTTGTCAAATACGGTATTTTTTGTTTTTTGAATAATCAATTAATTGAGGAGTTATTTAATTATTAGCGTTTAATTAAGTACTTATTTAATTAATTAAATTTCATTTCTCTTCTGACCATTATTAACTCAGGCACCTTTTGAGTTAGGAAGCTGATATTTGGACATGCCAATGACCAGGTGATTTGGCTGCAAAGGATATTTTTGATTTATTAATTAATCAATTAATCGATTAATTATTTAATTATTCGATTAATGACAAAAAAATTTTTTTTTTTTAAGTTACAGATTCTGATGAAATAGTGGTAGTTTATGTGTTCTCTGACCAAATTGATTAATAATTTAATTTTTTTATGATTATTATTTATTTATTTTCATTATTAATCATTTATTTATTTTCTTTCTCATTTGGCCAATATCTCAGGCACCTTTTGAGCTGGGAAGCTAATATTTGGACATGAGTGACCAAGTGATGTGGCTATCAAGGATATTTTTGATTTATTGATTAATCATTTCATCTATTAAGTATTTATTGATTAATCGATTAATTATTTATTGAGTAATCAATTAATTATTTAATTTTTTATAAATGACTTATTTAATTAAATTTCTAAAAGATACATCTTCGGATGAAGCACTACTGGTTTAGTTATGCGATTAGCCAATTGATTATGAAAATACTTTGTGATAATCTTTTATTGATTTTAATTATACAATTAATCAATCAATTAGTGTACACCTCTCCCTCCCAATGCAGCCTCAATGAGCTGCACTGCGGTATTGCCGGGCGCTGGAGGCGCCCCGGCAATGCCGCGCTGCAGCATATTTAATTATTTGGCATGGGGCGGTGTACTTTGAATGTATTTGTACTTGTTTGTTTTCTTTCTTGGTTGTTTGTTTTCTTTCTTGGTTGTCCGGACGATATCTCAGCCGTCCTTTGAGCTAGGAAGCTGAAATTTCGGCACAGTAGTGAGCAAGTCCTTTGTCAAATACGGTATTTTTTGTTTTTTGAATAATCAATTAATTGAGGAGTTATTTAATTATTAGCGTTTAATTAAGTACTTATTTAATTAATTAAATTTCATTTCTCTTCTGACCATTATTAACTCAGGCACCTTTTGAGTTAGGAAGCTGATATTTGGACATGCCAATGACCAGGTGATTTGGCTGCAAAGGATATTTTTGATTTATTAATTAATCAATTAATCGATTAATTATTTAATTATTCGATTAATGACAAAAAATTTTTTTTTTTTAAAGTTACAGATTCTGATGAAATAGTGGTAGTTTATGTGTTCTCTGAGCAAATTGATTAATAATTTAATTTTTTTATGATTATTATTTATTTATTTTCATTATTAATCATTTATTTATTTTCTTTCTCATTTGGCCAATATCTCAGGCACCTTTTGAGCTGGGAAGCTAATATTTGGACATGAGTGACCAAGTGATGTGGCTATCAAGGATATTTTTGATTTATTGATTAATCATTTCATCTATTAAGTATTTATTGATTAATCGATTAATTATTTATTGAGTAATCAATTAATTATTTAATTTTTTATAAATGACTTATTTAATTAAATTTCTAAAAGATACATCTTCGGATGAAGCACTACTGGTTTAGTTATGCGATTAGCCAATTGATTATGAAAATATTTTGTGATAATCTTTTATTGATTTTAATTATACAATTAATCAATCAATTAGTGTACACCTCTCCCTCCCAATGCAGCCTCAATGAGCTGCACTGCGGTATTGCCGGGCGCCGGAGGCGCCCCGGCAATGCCGCGCTGCAGCATATTTAATTATTTGGCATGGGGCGGTGTACTTTGAATGTATGTGTACTTGTTTGTTTTCTTGTTTGTTTGTTTTCTTTCTTGGTTGTCCGGGCGATATCTCAGCCATCCTTTGAGCTAGGAAGCTGAAATTTCGGCACAGTCGTGAGCAAGTCCTTTGTCAAATACGGTATTTTTTGTTTTTTGAATAATCAATTAATTGAGGAGTTATTTAATTATTAGCGTTTAATTAAGTACTTATTTAATTAATTAAATTTCATTTCTCTTCTGACCATTATTAACTCAGGCACCTTTTGAGTTAGGAAGCTGATATTTGGACATGCCAATGACCAGGTGATTTGGCTGCAAAGGATATTTTTGATTTATTAATTAATCAATTAATCGATTAATTATTTAATTATTCGATTAATGACCCAAAAATTTTTTTTTTTTAAGTTACAGATTCTGATGAAATAGTGGTAGTTTATGTGTTCTCTGACCAAATTGATTACCAATTTAATTTTTTTATGATTATTATTTATTTATTTTCATTATTAATCATTTATTTATTTTCTTTCTCATTTGGCCAATATCTCAGGCACCTTTTGAGCTGGGAAGCTAATATTTGGACATAAGTGACCAAGTGATGTGGCTATCAAGGATATTTTTGATTTATTGATTAATCATTTCATCTATTAATTATTTATTGATTAATCGATTAATTATTTATTGAGTAATCAATTAATTATTTAATTTTTTATAAATGACTTATTTAATTAAATTTCTAAAAGATACATCTTCGGATGAAGCACTAGTGGTTTAGTTATGCGATTAGCCAATTGATTATGAAAATATTTTGTGATAATCTTTTATTGATTTTAATTATACAATTAATCAATCAATTAGTGTACACCTCTCCCTCCCAATGCAGCCTTAATGAGCTGCACTGCGGTATTGCCGGGCGCCGGAGGCGCCCCGGCAATGCCGCGCTGCAGCATATTTAATTATTTGGCATGGGGCGGTGTACTTTGAATGTATGTGTACTTGTTGTACACCGCTCCTTTCCTATGCCACCTCCAGGCATTGCAAATCGTCATTGCCGGGCACCGAAGGGGGCTCGGCAGTGACGCACGCTGAAAGAGAGTACTCAGTTTTCACTCTGGTTTCTTGTTTGTTTTCTTGTTTGTTTTCTTTCTTGTTTTCTTGGTTGTCCGGGCGATATCTCAGCCATCCTTTGAGCTAGGAAGCTGAAATTTCGGCACAGTAGTGAGCAAGTCCTTTGTCAAATACGGTATTTTTTGTTTTTTGAATAATCAATTAATTGAGGAGTTATTTAATTATTAGCGTTTAATTAAGTACTTATTTAATTAATTAAATTTCATTTCTCTTCTGACATTAACTCAGGCACCTTTTGAGTTAGGAAGCTGATATTTGGACATGCCAATGACCAGGTGATTTGGCTGCAAAGGATATTTTTGATTTATTAATTAATCAATTAATCGATTAATTATTTAATTATTCGATTAATGACAAAAAATTTTTTTTTTTTAAAGTTACAGATTCTGATGAAATAGTGGTAGTTTATGTGTTCTCTGACCAAATTGATTAATAATTTAATTTTTTTATGATTATTATTTATTTATTTTCATTATTAATCATTTATTTATTTTCTTTCTCATTTGGCCAATATCTCAGGCACCTTTTGAGCTGGGAAGCTAATATTTGGACATGAGTGACCAAGTGATGTGGCTATCAAGGATATTTTTGATTTATTGATTAATCATTTCATCTATTAATTATTTATTGATTAATCGATTAATTATTTATTGAGTAATCAATTAATTATTTAATTTTTTATAAATGACTTATTTAATTAAATTTCTAAAAGATACATCTTCGGATGAAGCACTAGTGGTTTAGTTATGCGATTAGCCAATTGATTATGAAAATATTTTGTGATAATCTTTTATTGATTTTAATTATACAATTAATCAATCAATTAGTGTACACCTCTCCCTCCCAATGCAGCCTCAATGAGCTGCACTGCGGTATTGCCGGGCGCCAGAGGCGCCCCGGCAATGCCGCGCTGCAGCATATTTAATTATTTGGCATGGGGCGGTGTACTTTGAATGTATGTGTACTTGTTTGTTTTCTTGTTTGTTTGTTTTCTTTCTTGGTTGTCCGGACGATATCTCAGCCATCCTTTGAGCTAGGAAGCTGAAATTTCGGCACAGTAGTGAGCAAGTCCTTTGTCAAATACGGTATTTTTTGTTTTTTGAATAATCAATTAATTGAGGAGTTATTTAATTATTAGCGTTTAATTAAGTACTTATTTAATTAATTAAATTTCATTTATCTTCTGACCATTATTAACTCAGGCACCTTTTGAGTTAGGAAGCTGATATTTGGACATGCCAATGACCAGGTGATTTGGCTGCAAAGGATATTTTTGATTTATTAATTAATCAATTAATCGATTAATTATTTAATTATTCGATTAATGACAAAAAAATTTTTTTTTTTTAAGTTACAGATTCTGATGAAATAGTGGTAGTTTATGTGTTCTCTGACCAAATTGATTAATAATTTAATTTTTTTATGATTATTATTTATTTATTTTCATTATTAATCATTTATTTATTTTCTTTCTCATTTGGCCAATATCTCAGGCACCTTTTGAGCTGGGAAGCTAATATTTGGACATGAGTGACCAAGTGATGTGGCTATCAAGGATATTTTTGATTTATTGATTAATCATTTCATCTATTAAGTATTTATTGATTAATCGATTAATTATTTATTGAGTAATCAATTAATTATTTAATTTTTTATAAATGACTTATTTAATTAAATTTCTAAAAGATACATCTTCGGATGAAGCACTACTGGTTTACTTATGCGATTAGCCAATTGATTATGAAAATATTTTGTGATAATCTTTTATTGATTTTAATTATACAATTAATCAATCAATTAGTGTACACCTCTCCCTCCCAATGCAGCCTCAATGAGCTGCACTGCGGTATTGCCGGGCGCCGGAGGCGCCCCGGCAATGCCGCGCTGCAGCATATTTAATTATTTGGCATGGGGCGGTGTACTTTGAATGTATGTGTACTTGTTGTACACCGCTCCTTTCCTATGCCATCTCCAGGCATTACAAATCGTCATTGACGGGCACCAAAGGGGGCTCGGCAGTGACGCACGCTGAAAGAGAGTACTCAGTTTTCACTCTGGTTTCTTTCTTGTTTGTTTGTTTTCTTGTTTGTTTGTCCGGGCGATATCTCAGCCATCCTTTGAGCTAGGAAGCTGAAATTTCGGCACAGTAGTGAGCAAGTCCTTTGTCAAATACGGTATTTTTTGTTTTTTGAATAATCAATTAATTGAGGAGTTATTTAATTATTAGCGTTTAATTAAGTACTTATTTAATTAATTAAATTTCATTTCTCTTCTGACCATTATTAACTCAGGCACCTTTTGAGTTAGGAAGCTGATATTTGGACATGCCAATGACCAGGTGATTTGGCTGCAAAGGATATTTTTGATTTATTAATTAATCAATTAATCGATTAATTATTTAATTATTCGATTAATGACAAAAAAAAATTTTTTTTTAAGTTACAGATTCTGATGAAATAGTGGTAGTTTATGTGTTCTCTGACCAAATTGGTTAATAATTTAATTTTTTTATGATTATTATTTATTTATTTTCATTATTAATCATTTATTTATTTTCTTTCTCATTTGGCCAATATCTCAGGCACCTTTTGAGCTGGGAAGCTAATATTTGGACATGAGTGACCAAGTGATGTGGCTATCAAGGATATTTTTTATTTATTGATTAATCATTTCATCTATTAAGTATTTATTGATTAATCGATTAATTATTTATTGAGTAATCAATTAATTATTTAATTTTTTATAAATGACTTATTTAATTAAATTTCTAAAAGATACATCTTTGGATGAAGCACTACTGGTTTAGTTATGCGATTAGCCAATTGATTATGAAAATATTTTGTGATAATCTTTTATTGATTTTAATTAAACAATTAATCAATCAATTAGTGTACACCTCTCCCTCCCAATGCAGCCTCAATGAGCTGCACTGCGGCATTGCCGGGCGCCTGAGGCGCCCCGGCAATGCCGCGCTGCAGCATATTGAATTATTTGGCATGGGGCGGTGTACTTTGAATGTATGTGTACTTGTTTTCTTGTTTGTTTGTCTGGGCGATATCTCAGCCATCCTTTGAGCTAGGAAGCTGAAATTTCGGCACAATAGTGAACAAGGCCTTTGTCAAAAACGGTATTTTTTTTTTGATTAATCAATAAATTGAGGAGTTATTTAATTATTAGCGATTAATTAAGTACTTATTTAATTAATCAAATTTCCTTTCTCTTCTGACCATTAACTCAGGCACCTTTTGAGTTAGGAAGCTGATATTTGGACATGCCAATGACCAGGTGATTTGGCTGCAAATTATATTTTTGATTTATAAATTAATCAATTAATCGATTAATTATTTAATTATTCGATCAATGACAAAAATTTTTTTTTTTTTAAGTTACAGATTCTGATGAAATAGTGGTAGTTTATGTGTTCTTTGACCAAATTGATTAATAATTTAATTTTTTTATTATTATTATTTATTTATTTTCATTATTAATCATTTATTTCTTTTCTTTCTCATTTGGCCAATATCTCAGGCACCTTTTGAGCTGGGAAGCTAATATTTGGACATGAGTGACCAAGTGATGTGGCTATCAAGGTTATTTTTGATATCTTGATTAATCATTTCATCTATTAATTATTTATTGATTAATCGATTAATTATTTATTGAGTAATCAATTAAGTATTTAATTTTTTATAAATGACTTATTTAATTAAATTTCTAAAAGATACATCTTCTGATGAAGCACTAGTGGTTTAGTTATGCGATGAGCCAATTGATTATGAAAATATTTTGTGATAACCTTTTATTGATTTTAATTATACAATTAATCAATCAATTAGTGTACACCTCTCCCTCCCAATGCAGCCTCAATGAGCTGCACTGCGGTATTGCCGGGCGCCGCAGGCGCCCCGGCAATGCCGCGCTGCAGCATATTTAATTATTTGGCATGGGGCGGTGTACTTTGAATGTATTTGTACTTGTTACATTTTATTTTTGAGAGTGGGTAAAAGAAAACCATCTTCTTTTTCGGATCTCTAAATAATGTGATCAAGTTTCTTCAAGTGGACATCCGTTGTTTTTTTTTATTACAAGGATAACATGACATCCTACTCTATAAAATACTAGCCGGGTACCGATCTGTGACGGGTTCGTAGATTGCTCATCTCAAATGAGCAATTTATTTGGAGCGTGTATTGGTAGAAACGGGAATTCAGTGTAAATATTCATTGAGCAGATATCACAGTGGGTGTAGCTGGTAACCTTGGCAACCTCGTTCCATTCCACCAGCTGAGATTTCCAATCCATTCTCGTACCTCCGAAGTGATGCTTGGTGGCGAGGGTGAAATTATGGAAGCTCGGCTGGGAAATGGATTTAGGCACTTTTTGTTTGATCCTATCGCCTAACTGAAGATCACAGAAGTTATTTCCATGCCAAGCGACCACCTCCAGGCACCTGCCTATCCCCCACCGCATGGCTTCTTTAGCCCCAACCCACCCCCTCTGTCTATACTCCCCATAGCTTTACTTTCGGCAATTTCCAATAGTTTTTTTGTTTGTATACTGTGGCTGGAGTTTTTTTTTCTCTGTGGCCAGGTGTTTTTATTGTTATTATTTTTTTGAAAGCGAAGTTTGTCATGAAATTGGAGAAATTATACTGTACAAGGAAATTAAAAAATATATTGATTTTTAAACTGTGATTTGCTGTTGGTACAACTTTCCAACTCTAAAGTAGTCCATGTCTACATCGTGTTTCTGTTTGCTCACATTTATCCCCCGCCCCCCTCTCTCGCCTTCTCTAGTTATGCAGAGTTGATTGCAGAGTGGCCGCTGGCAGTGCTGGTTGCTTGCACGTCGATCATCACCATCTGTACCCTGCTAGCTGTGCTCGTGCCTGAACTCCCGGACTTCTCTGATCCACTTCTGGTGTGTTATTTTGATTATAGCTTTTTAAAGTGAACATCATTTTGATCTCCACACACTATTGTTATGGGCCCATGTTAATCAATTGCTTTTGCATTGAGGGAAAAAGAAACAGATCATCAGTGCATTGTTTTGAAGCTGCAGATACAAAACAACAACAACAGGCATTTTAAGGCCATTTTCCCTGCTAGAGCGGGGGTTAGCCTTGCGGTCCCCATGACAATCTTCTCCATTTTGCCCTATTTTCTGCATCTCCCCTTTGTTAACCCCCTTGCCCGCATTTCTTCTTCCACCATCTTTAGCCAAGTCTTTCTCGGTCTTCCCCGTCCTCTACTTCCTTCTACATTCATTTCCATCACTCTTCTCACCCAGTCACATTCATCCTTCCTCAACACATGACCAAACCATCTCAACCTGTTTCTCTTCACAGCATCAATCACAGGCTCTATTCCCATCATCTTTCACAATTCTCATGATCTTTCGCAATTTTCGCAATTTGAAGCTGCAGATGCAAGGGTCAAATTTATTTTGTCACAATTAAAAGCAAAGTCATCATCTCGATCGATGTGATGTGTCTACAAAGATATGCCCTCCAACCTCGACCTTGACAATACTGAGGTTGCCATATCATTATTATTTTTATGACTGGAAAACTTTTGAGGTACTAGAAAACCTGCCTTTTGAAAATGGACAGGTTATAAATGTTAGGAAAGCCAAGACGAGGGAAATAATTCAAGGGCTTAGCAGTGAAGGAATCACCTTTAGAGGCCATTTTCCTTGCAGAGCAGGGGTTGGCCTTTTTCGGGCACCTTGGTCCCCTTTTTGAAGCAATGTTTTATGGCCGGATGCCCTTCCTGCCGCCACCCCTGTTCGTCGCCTCTTGCGACACACAGGGAATTACCAGTGAGCTGGTACTCAATTTACCGACCTCGGAAGGATGACAGGCTGAGTTAACCCCCCCCCTGGCGTTAATTCAGTGATCGACCGGGATTCGAACCCAGGATCCTCGAATCTCAAGCCGGCACCCGAACCGCGAAGCCAACACCAGTGAAGGGAAAGAAGCAAACATCATAATGGTTCACCCATGAATTTCCAATGGCCACACAATAATTATGTGACGTAGCGCCTTGCCGAGTATTTTGTGGAGTAGATAATGGAGGTATACAAGCAGCCAGAAACTGAAGTAATATTTATGGAAAAGGGAAAGACGCGACATTGTGATGTAATGATATGGTTCGTGGTCGACAGTCAGATTTGCAGAATTGATAAGTCTGATTGCTTTTGATTCGACTGTCAAGTAAATATGTAAAGCCAGAGCCTCCCCAAATGTGAGAGAGCAGTCTACACAAGGACAAATAAATCATCTATCTATAATTCCAGTAATCTCTGTGTGTATGTATGTATGTCTGTATGTCTGTGACCGCTGTTTCTCGACAACCACGGGTCCGATATGCTTGAAACTTGCCAGGTATATTGCTGGGGACCCGAGGATGTGCCTTTTCAAGGTTTCATATTAATCGGAGAAGTAGTTACCGAGCTATGTCCAAAAAACGATTCAACCAATCAGAGAGCAGCGAGCTATCACGTGTGCCGAACGTGGCAAACAGACTCTGCCTCGGACGGCACATTTGAGAGCGTATTCATTTATTTCACGTTGGCAAACTATGTTGGCGTTCAACTATGTTTTAAAACTAATTAAAACTAATTTGCGATTCATCGTAACTGCGATATGCGACCTTCCGGACAGTGAAGACTGCACTTCCGGCAGCCAATCACAGAACGCGTTGTTGCGTAGGCGTGGCCGATGTGAGAGCGAGCCGAGCCGAGCGCGTGCGCCATTACGGTTCGTAATTCGATTTCTTCCGGAGAAAATAATAATTTCTCGATTTCTTATGCGCATTATTTCTCCCAATTCAGTCAGAGCAAAGGGCGGAAGCGAAGAGCGTTGTTTTTTTTGTTTACGGGCGTACGGGCGTACGGGCGGGGTAGAGCGTACGGGTAGCGTTTTTTTTTTTTTTTGGCAAGGAACGGGCACCCACGTACGGGCATGCCCTAGTTTATGTAATTGGAGCAACTGTTCAGACAAGAAGAATGTTCGACATCTGAACTGGACTCCCAGTTTATTCGTTTACTTGCTTTAGTTTACTTGGTGCTTTTTATGGCAGAATGTGATAAGTGCATATCTATTTATTTGTATTTGTTGTTTTTGTTATCGTTATTGTCTCCCGCCCCTCCGACAAAGTCGGAGACCATAGACGTTAGAATGAACTGCGTCCGACAAACCGATAATCTGTCCATGTACTTTTGTGAACGCGATATTTCAAAAACCGTTGAACAATTAGCTTTCAGATAGCAGATATCTATTCCTCATGACATTATCTCAACCTGATGAGATCACGGCTGTGTTTTGCCGAATTATGTTGCCATGGCAACCAGGCTTGCGTAGGCTTGCATGACTAGGCTTGCGTACACGATATTTCAAAACCGTTGAACATTTGGCTTTCATATTACACAGATATATTCATCATAACACTCAAAAGGTGGGAGACCTCTGGCATCGGCTCGTTTCTATTGAGAAAGTAAGGTAGTAGGAAGATGATAGGGAAGCAAGTTCGATTTCAAGTCAAAAGGAGAATAGAAGAACATTTTTAAAATGTGATAAATGTTTTATGTGGGCAGTAGTGGGGATGGTGGTGACAGAGGGTCATTTGTCCTGGAGAAAATGTCTAGAAATGGCACACCTCAAGGTTGTAAAGGAACATAAATACTTTGTGTGGGAAATTTGCAGATGAAAGTTATTTGTTTGTTGTCTGAGTCTGCAGAAGAAATAGGCAGTGGTAATGGTGTAGCAACTCTGAGCAGAGGTGCTGGTGTCTAGCTTGGGCAGGCAATGGTGAGGCCAGAGTGCATGCAGGCAGCTATGGGAGATATTGAGTGTGGTGGGTGTGTGTGAGGCCACAGCTAGTGCAGGTAGAGGTCAGGCCCAGGAGATGCTTTTATTGGCGACAAAGCTTTTACCATTTATACCATTTAAAAAATATATACAGTATTAGTTTTTTTACTGTAAATATTAGAATATTAGAATTTTGCTGTAACATTCGTAGTTATACATACATAGTGCTGTACTATAAAGATTGTAAATATGTGCTTCTAACATGGTGAGCTCATGGATGTGTATGCACAGGGTTTTGAGCCTCGTGGAACGGAAATAAGTCAGCGCCTCGTGACCTGGAACAATATGGTGAAAAATACAGGATACATGGCTACTTTGTCCAATCTACCATTTCGCTATGCCGAGCAACTTGCAAGGAGGTTAGCATAGCATAGCATGGTATGTTGGTATGTTGTGATGGGATTAATTACGAATAGCTTTTGCATAATGAGTTGTTGGGAGTTTAAACTGGTGAATGTATGGGCTCTTTAAAGCATCTTTTGTAATGAGGCTTTTTGCAAACTATTTTGTGCAAGTTTATTATTAATTCTGAGATACAGCTTGGTGTTGCAGTTTTTATGGCGTAGCCCATAGAGCAAAGCCATTGAGAACAGTGTTTGTCCAGCCGTATGTATGTCCCCTCAAACGTTGTACCAATCAGAGCTGAGGATCTGGTCACATGACAGGGTGATGTGATTACGTCTGATGTCATGACGGCCGTGCAGCAGCTGACTCTCCACACAACACCATTTTGATTTATATGCCGTTCATGCCGAACATATTGTAACGATTTTGAGAAGTGTGTAACGATTTTGAGAAGTGTGTAACGAATCTGAGAAGTGTAACGGTTTTTGAGAAGTGTAACAATTTTGGAGGAAGTGTAATGAATGTGAAAACGTTACAATGGAAACGTTACAATGTGAACGTTACAAACGTACGGTACCACCCTGTAATGTAAATAATGGTCGCAGTCAGCGTCCTAGTTAATTGCATGAAATATACACGCAGGTCACGATATATCTTTTAAATAGTGTATTTCCTTATTCCATGTAGGCTAAGTATGTGTTTTCCCACTAGATTGACTTTGCATTGTATCAAACAAAATAAGCGTAGGCCCTTCCAATTTCCCCAAAACCTCCCTTCCAATTGCCTTCCGCATTTTGGCCGGTTTTCTTCAAACCACCATTGGCCACGAGGTAAGGTTGGGGAAGAAAGGCGTGTCTCCACCTCGTCGTAAGAGGGAAGGAGTGAACCAGCCCTAACAGCCAATCAACACCGCGGTGAGTGACCCGGTAGGCGTGCCCTCGGAGTCGGCGGCTTGATTTCGCTCGAGGTGATAAAAGCGACTGCAAGGGACTGCTTTACCAGATGAGAGATGACTGGAGATGAGCTGGAGATGACCCTGGGAGAGGAGCAACGAGGCTGCACCAAAGAGAGGCGGTGAGATGCGAAACGCTCCAAGCCAAAGAGGAGAGGTACTCGGCAAGGAGACCAGCTTTGGAGAGACGCGCTGAAAGGAGGGAGACGGCCCCGCCCCAAGAAGGGGAGCAGGTGTGCCGAACCAGCGCGGGGCGTCTACCGCGGTGGATACACGACGGAGGGTTTCCCGCCAAAACCGCGAGGGATTGCGAACTGCGCGCTCCCGACCAAGCGATCCATCTCAAGCCTTACCTGCCTGCAATTATCCCCTGTGTAAGTGTGAACGTCCTGTCCTGTTCGTTTGTCTTGGGGCTAAGTAAAAATGAATAGTGTAAGTTAAGGATTCGCTGTGTTACTGCTTCTTCCATCCATTGCTTGTGTGTGTATAATAAAACCTGTTCTTCCTCCGTATTCTTCTTCTTCTTCTTTTTCCTTCTCTTTCGGTCGCTTTAGAGATTTCCCGATTGAATATCTGTGGGGCGATCTGGTCAACGTCGGGTGGAATCGGGTTTTAATCGGGGAGTAACTGTTCGGACGCGGTTAAATACACCACCGCTCGGTCAATATAACATCTAAAAGCCGCGTCTGTAACATTTGGTTGTCAGGAGTTGGGATTCGAACCTGGGACTAAATTTATTTAGCCCAAATTTTGGACACCAAATTGTACAAATTGTCTGTAACATTTGGTGTCGAGGAGTGGAATTCGGACCTGGGACTAAATTTGTTAGGCCCAAATTTTGGAACACCAATTGTACTATTAGAGTAACAATTGGTGTCGAGGAGGGAGATCGGACCCGAAATCGGACCCGAAGCGCGCTTAACGCGCTCAAAATTACAAGCTGCCGAAATTTATTTTGTTTTATAAAGCAAAACCCGAATTTTGAGATCGTGCCATGGACAATCAAGGCAATCGGATGTCGGTGGGAGAGATAGACAGGGTGGAATCGACCCAGGACCTCGGGGAAATGTATGTGGAGGAAAGGGAGGAGGAGAACATTGGCAATGTGGTTGAGGGGGTATCAGGCGCACGAAATGGCGTCCTCGCGCACGTGGGTGTAGCGGCACCAAATTTAGCCGCGGCCGTGGTCGTGGTAGCCGAACCCGAGATGCCAATGAATTGGAACCTGTTTATGAAACAGATGATGGCCTTTATGGTAAAAACAGACGATAATTTCAAAGGGATGGGAAACCAAATGGGGGTAATGAGGGACGAAGCGAGGGGTACCGGTGAGGGGTTAGACAACGGGATAAAAGAGGTAAAGAATGGGTTAACGGGGGTGGAAAACAGAATGGCTGCCCAGGAGAATCAGTTAGAGGGGGTGAAAAATGGGTTAATGGGGTTAGAAAATAGGATGGAGGACAAATTGCGGGAAATAGGGGAACAATCCGCTCGGGAAATCGAACAGATGGGGAACCAGATGGAGGAAATACGACGAGGGGTGAGTGAGGAGGTCTCGGGGCTACGCGAGGAGGTAAAGTGAGGCGAAAAGCGTATAGAGAAAGAGGTGAGAAATAATACGGCTAAGTTACAAGGGGGAATAGAAGATCTGACGAAGGGAGTAGAACAGCTGACAGTCGGACAAAGGGAACTAGCGGACCAAGTGGAAAAGAACACTGCAATCATCGGGGGTTTAAAGGCGACACAAAAAGAAATTAAAAACGAATTAATAGCGACGCAGAGGCAATGTCAGATGGTACGGGAGGAACTGACAATGAGGGTGGAGGAGGTGACAGAGATAATGGAGACAAAGGACCGAGAGGTGAGGACGCACATCGAAACGGTTAAGGTGGCGTTAGAGGAAGAAATAGAGGGGGCGCACCGGGAGATGAAGGAGGTAAAGGAAAAACTAGAGGAAGTGGAAGAAGAGGTGAGTGAAATTAAGAAGGGACGGACAGAAACTAAGAGAGAAATCCAGGAGGAAGTCATGGAATATGTACAAGGTCTGTGTTCAAATCATGATGCGGTGCTCACTAACCAAATAAAAAGTTTGCAGGTGGCAGAGGAGGTGCGACGAGGTACGGAGGTGAGTGGCAATGTACATGATGTGAGGGGAGATTCAGTCGGCTTGGGGATTGGTTTGGATCCGGGTGTTCGTGAAAGGCCGTTGGTGAAGTGTGTGACAGGTCAGGTGTGCGAAAAAAGAGGTGTGCGAGAATGTCCGACCATGGGGTGTGTGAGGAAAAAGTGCACGCCGAGGAATGAGTGTGCCGTCAAGAGTGGGTTGGTCGAAGCGCGTGTGCGAGGGGGTACATGGAAGCGCGGTGTGGTGAGTGTTAAGGAGGATGTAACGAGAAAGTGTACGTCTGTGGTGAGTGTTACGGAGGAAGTAACGAGAGAGTGTACACCTGTGGTGAGTGTTACGGAGGAAGTAACGAGAGAGTGTACACCTGTGGTGAGTGTTACAGAGGATGTAACGAGAAAGTGTACGTCTGTGGTGAGTGTTACGGAGGAAGTAACGAGAGAGTGTACACCTGTGGTGAGTGTTACGGAGGAAGTAACGAGAGAGTGTACACCTGTGGTGAGTGTTACGGAGGAAGTAACGAGAGAGTGTACACCTGTGGTGAGTGTTACAGAGGATGTAACGAGAAAGTGTACGTCTGTGGTGAGTGTTACAGAGGGTGTAAGGGGAGAGTGTGCGCGAGAAAGGTGTGTAACGGACAGGTGCATGAGGAAAGAGTGCGTTGTCAAGAGTGGAGGTGAGAGTAGTGAGAGTGAAACGGAGCGTGAGTTGGTTGTGACAGGTGAGCGAGGATGTACACCTGGAATGGAAGGATGCACACCTGGAATGGTAGAGCGTGTGTGGGAAGGCACATTTGAGTTGGTGGTGAGGCACGTGGTTGGGTGTGCGAATGAGAGCACACCTGTGATTGTCACAGAGGAAGTGACCGAGGAGGGGGCGCGAAGAGGTGTGTTGGTGAGGTGTGCAACCAACGAATGTGTGCCAAGGTGTTCGGTGGCCAGGTGTGTGACCAAGGCTGTGAGTGGAATGAGTGTACCGAGGTGTGTTAGAGAAGGTACGACCAAGAGCATGGAAACGGCTGCATGTATGAGCACGAAAGGGGTAGCGTATGCTTGTAAGCATCCAGGTGAGGCGTCGACGATAACCGGGTTAAAGGTTAGAACGACTTATAGCCGACTCGGGCCCTCGGTGCGTGACGGGCTTCGCGTGCCGCGAGAACCAGCGGGGATCCGAACCACGGCGGTTTCGAAAGAACCGCCGTGCGCGATCCACGCTGTGCCTCGCTTGGAACGGCCGCGTCTGGGCTCCACTAGACGGAGCGGGCCGCCCGATAGGAAGGGTCGTCATGGCGACCACTTTCTATTGAGACGTGCCGGCAGGTCGAGATCGGGACATTGGATGGCTCCACGCCGAGGTGGTGCGTGGGATCTCGGCCCGGGTAAGCCCCCATCCCTGCCACGAATGCGGGACGTATCCAGCCGCTGGCACAAAAGAACCCGCGTTCATGGCTCGGCTGTACGAAGCCGAGCTTTCGAAGGAAATTGGCGCACCGAGAGGATGTAATAAGTAGACGGGTGATGGTGATAGTGATAGTGATTTAAAACGAAATTTAGAAAAGTGAATAGAATTGGCAGTAAATGGGAAATTTTTGAATTGTTGGATTTGGACGAGCGAAATTGGTAGTGAGAGACCCCCGATGTGGTGGGATGGCAAATCCACCATCCCTCACAGGTGGGGGCAAAGGAGCAATAGCTTATGGGGTGTATGGCAGTGAAAACTAGCCCGGGTGGGTTAGGTTATAATTGTAGGGATCTAGCGAAGATGACATTAGGTAACGTTAAGTTTAGTTAGTGACTGATACCTGTAGTGGGGACGCAGGTAGATTAGTGTGGATGATAATGACGTGGGAGCGCAATAGTTTAAAGGGACGACTGGGAAGCGCAAGTTTCAGAGGGGAGTAGTTAGCGGAGATGATGCCGTGTGTGTGAGGATTGAACAGGTGAGAATGGAACAGGTATGATTGCACAGGTGTGCAACGACAGGTGAATGAAGAACAGGTGTATGTGGCTGTGTGGAATAAATGGTAGTGTGGAATATCTGGAGTATTGGAATGGATGGTCGTGGAGTGAGAATGGTGGAAATTGTGGAGTGGAGTGGATGGTGCGAAGGTGTGAATGGGGGAAGAGTGGACCCCCATCACGGATACCCGGGGCGGGTAGTGTAAGTGTTAGGTAGAGGGTACAGGTAAATTGTGGTTGGATATTGGCATCTGTGGTGCGGGTGACAGAATGGTATGTGGATGGGTGCATTGGTGTTGTGGAAATGGCTGGGCGTGTAGCCTGTTAGTGTGTGTAGTTGGTTGGGCACTCCACCACTGGGAGGATGTCGGCCAGGTGAGGCCGCAGGTGGGCTCTGGGAGCCGGTAGTAGTTGTTGTGGATGGGGCCCGAGGATCCGGAGGACGGACCCGGGTAGCCCAGTGCCAGAGGGCACCATGGGGTGACAGAGCCAGGAGAGGGGCTGTCCCCAGGTAGTTAGGTTAGGGTGAGGAGCTAGGTAAGCTCGGGTGGCAACTACAGTGGTGGAGGTGTGCAGGTGGGTAGACCTGTTGGGAGAGGTACACGTCGCAGCCCAGAAATTGTGCGAGGGCACCGGGAGATGAATCGGGGGAGTGAGACCCCAAATTGAAAAGCACCACAGTTTGGCCAATGGGAATTGGTTTTTAGAACCCATAGTGTAAGAGGGCCAATGGTTTGGCCGGAGAAAGACCCCGGGTAGTGTAAAGTGTGTTAAAGTCATTTAGAAAATAGTTAGGATGAAGGATCTCCTCGCACCATCTGCATCCACTCACCTGAGGTGACAGGAACTCCACACCATGCCATGTTTAATTATTTTTATGATGCAAATGTTTTGGATTGTGAGACGCATCATGACGTGGGTGTGACATTGTGCGTAATTCCATCTCTTCCTCCTTATGAGGATTGATGATGAAATGATGATGGCAAATTTTTGAAGTAGAGGGATTGTGGTGACGAATTTGGTATAGGGGAAATATGGGGAAGACGTGACAGTAGTGACGAATTGGTAATGTGTATGTTTTGTACATATGGGGTGAGAACAAGGGTAGGGTAGGTGACAGGGGGGTGACGTACGGTAGGGACGAGCTTTCTCACTTCGGCCTCCGTACGCATTTCACCTTGCATTGCCCTATTTGACGTGTACCCTTGTGACCTTGCCCCTCGCTCAATTGTCTTTCTTTTGTCTCCCACATGACCTGTGCGCCATTGGGTGCCGATGGGAGCGTGCGTGAGGTGGCCATTGTGCGCCCGAGATTCCCAGAACCAGCATGCATTGCGTTGATGTACCACTTTATGGACCGCTGTTCTGCGGCCAAGTACCACTTGATGGACCCCAGGTTCTGGGGCAGGGCACCTCTGTTGGAAACCGGCCATAGTGGCCAGGGAATCTTGCTTGCGGACCTCGGTAAGGTGGCACCTATGCCAAACAGGTGGACCACCCTTAGTTGGCCCCTGAGGCCCTAAATAAAAATGGACACAAGTTGTGCCTTTTATTATGTCCAAATAGGCCGCATGAAGCCAGAAGACGTCGGGAAGAACATCGGCCCAGCAGAGAAAGAGAAGACCACCACCAGTTGTTTTGTTGTGTTTATTATGAACCATGGTGACCGCACCGGATGGTGCTTTTGGGTGCTTTGTGGTGTTTGGGTGCTTTTGGGTGCTTTGGTGGTATTGGTACTGGTGCATCGATGCAATGCGTGCTGTCTCCTCCCTCCCAACAGGAATTTCTTTCTCTTGTTCCCTAAAAAAAAAAAAAAAAAAAACACAGGTCCTGGGTTGCGTTGTAAATAAGAAATCACGTCATTGTAAATAATGCTCCCCACCGTAAATGTATAGTTTGAGAATAATTCCGTAATTCGGTTAGCTGTGGGCTTGAGTCTGTTAGACAGGACGCAATGCAATAGGGGGACATACTTCTTTGTGTTTTAAAATTGTCACACTCAGGGTCAGGTTAATTGTAGAGGGAATTACACCTACGTGTCACACTAAGTTAAAGTTAATAGGTCCGAGGACGGACCTGAAGAAAGGGGGGTGCAGTGTAACGATTTTGAGAAGTGTGTAACGATTTTGATAAGTGTGTAACGAATCTGAGAAGTGTAACGGTTTTTGAGAAGTGTAACAATTTTGGAGGAAGTGTAATGAATGTGAAAACGTTACAATGGAAACGTTACAATGTGAACGTTACAAACGTACGGTACCACCCTGTAATGTAAATAATGGTCGCAGTCAGCGTCCTAGTTAATTGCATGAAATATACACGCAGGTCACGATATATCTTTTAAATAGTGTATTTCCTTATTCCATGTAGGCTAAGTATGTGTTTTCCCACTAGATTGACTTTGCATTGTATCAAACAAAATAAGCGTAGGCCCTTCCAATTTCCCCAAAACCTCCCTTCCAATTGCCTTCCGCATTTTGGCCGGTTTTCTTCAAACCACCATTGGCCACGAGGTAAGGTTGGGGAAGAAAGGCGTGTCTCCACCTCGTCGTAAGAGGGAAGGAGTGAACCAGCCCTAACAGCCAATCAACACCGCGGTGAGTGACCCGGTAGGCGTGCCCTCGGAGTTGGCGGCTTGATTTCGCTCGAGGTGATAAAAGCGACTGCAAGGGACTGCTTTACCAGATGAGAGATGACTGGAGATGAGCTGGAGATGACCCTGGGAGAGGAGCAACGAGGCTGCACCAAAGAGAGGCGGTGAGATGCGAAACGCTCCAAGCCAAAGAGGAGAGGTACTCGGCAAGGAGACCAGCTTTGGAGAGACGCGCTGAAAGGAGGGAGACGGCTCCACCCCAAGAAGAGGAGCAGGTGTGCCGAACCAGCGCGGGGCGTCTACCGCGGTGGATACACGACGGAGGGTTTCCCGCCAAAACCGCGAGGGATTGCGAACTGCGCGCTCCCGACCAAGCGATCCATCTCAAGCCTTACCTGCCTGCAATTATCCCCTGTGTAAGTGTGAACGTCCTGTCCTGTTCGTTTGTCTTGGGGCTAAGTAAAAATGAATAGTGTAAGTTAAGGATTCGCTGTGTTACTGCTTCTTCCATCCATTGCTTGTGTGTGTATAATAAAACCTGTTCTTCCTCCGTATTCTTCTTCTTCTTCTTTTTCCTTCTCTTTCGGTCGCTTTAGAGATTTCCCGATTGAATATCTGTGGGGCGATCTGGTCAACGTCGGGTGGAATCGGGTTTTAATCGGGGAGTAACTGTTCGGACGCAGTTAAATACACCACCGCTCGGTCAATATAACATCTAAAAGCCGCGTCTGTAACAATATCGTCGAACCTGTCATATATCACAATCGCCGTGCTCTCCCTTTACATTTTTCATTCAGTGTGAAACACAAACAAACCGATTGTTAAAATGACCATCAAATATCGAAAGCATCGGCGTTGCGTCTCTTCAAACAATATGGTATGGTACGTTTCGGCCTTAGGCGTTATGCCTCATCTTCGGACCGCTTCGGACAAATTAAGCCCAGGTTTCTTAATGCAGTAGTCTATCGTTTCAGTCGTATCGTTTTCATAATAATAATGCAGTAAATATAACCATAACATTTTAATCCCAATGTCGTGAATGGAAAGTTAATGCATTGAAGCAGTGTATGGTTCATGATCAATGATGAGCGGTGTTCGGCACTAATATTAATAGTTCGGCACTAATATTAATAATCGCAGGAGTAAGGAATTAGCCTCGGTTTTTTAATGGTAATATCATTTTCGAAATAACGTAACGTTTATAGTAAATCTAATCGTAACACGAATCAATTGTATTGGCCACAAGTAGACTCCAATGAAGTTGTCGAGACATCTCAAGGATGATCAGAGGAAATTGGATGCACCTGAGCTTAATTTGAAGCGTCATAGCAAAGGGGTTGGTTGAATACTTATTGCCTCGAGACATTTCAGCTTTTATTTTTTATTTTTATTTAAAAAAAAAAAAAGAAAAAAGTTTCAACCCGCTTTGACATTTTGAGGTATCTATATATAAAGCAGTAAAGTATGTTTGTTTGTTTGTTTGTTTGTCCTCTTATAACTCAAGAACTACTCATCGCAGAGCAAAACCAAAGGCATATTCGGAATCAGTACGTCTCAGAGCAACTACAGCACACCTTAAAATTTTATAAACTTCGCGTTTTAAAATTATGACGTCTTCAGCGTATTTCGGAACGTTAATTTTTCAACTTCATATTCGGAATCAGTACGTCCCAGAGAAACTTCGTAACGTTAATTTTTCAACTTCATCCGATTGACATGGGACCAACGGCATGTGACAGAGAGTGAAACATTTATTTGACGACAATGACTTCCGACTTCTGGGTTCGGAATGCGGGACCAATGCCATTTGACAGGGAATAAAAAATAAATGCGACATTCAATTGACGACAATGACTTCCGACTTGACTCCCCCTTCCCCTCCCCTCCCCCCCTCCCCTCCCCCCTTCCCCCTCCCCTCCCCCCTCCCCCCTCCCCTCCCCCATCCCACTCCCTCCCCTCCCCCCTCCCTCCTCCCACCCCCCCTCCCCCTCCCATCCCTCCCCCCTCCCCATCCCTCCCCCCTCCCCATCCCCCCCTCTTCTCCCCTCTCCCCCTCCCCCTCCCCCTCTTCTCCCCTCTCCCCCCTCCCCCCTCTCCCCCTCTCCCTCTTCTCCCCCTCCCCCTCTTCTACCCCTCCCCCTCTTCTCCCCCTCCCCCCCCTCCCCCTCTTCTCCCCTCCCCCCTCTTCTCCCCTCCCCCCCTCTTCTCCCCCATTCCCCTCCCCTCCCCTCCCCCCTCCCCTCTCCTCCGCCGCCCTGCAATGCCTGGTACTTCTGCTAGTTATGTATAGATCAGTGATGAAAAAAATAAATCTCAATTTAATCCATTTTAAATTCAGGCTGTAACACAACAAAATTTGAAAAAAGTCAAGGGGTGCGAATACTTTCTGAATGCAGCATGTGTTTATATTTGGCAGTGCTGGGAAATTGCTCTTTGTTCCTCCTGTATTATCTTTCCATTCCAGGCGAGCACAGTTGCATCATCACTGGCCGGAGGACCACGAGCGGAGAGAAGTACCTGCAGTCAACATGGAGGCTGCCCGAGAAGAGAACGAGGTAAACGGGGCTGGATTTGTGCCCTGGCACGCCAATGTTGAATGGGATTTTCGATCTGATGGCTTCTTCTGCGATGCTCCAGGTGATTTCACTCAAAAGTACATTCCCAATCGCCATTTTCTAGCTTGTTTTGTTCTTTTTTTTGTAATTTTATGTTCTTTTGCTGCTCATGTTTTGTACGGAAATTATTTTTGAAGTGAGAAAAGACCACCAGGCTCTTTACTGCTTGTCATATCCACAAAAAAACTAAAATATACAATTCCACAACAGGAATCCACTCCAATAATCTCTGGCCACAAAAAAGTAACATGAAGGGAAGGGAGAAGGATGAGGGAGGGATGGAATACAATACATGGAGATAGGAGGCCTTGTACACATTTTGTAAGTAAAGTGTGAGAGGACGGCATGGACATTGTGTGTGTTGTCGACAAAAATTAACCAATCAGTATAAATATAAATTGGGCACTATGTGTCTTGGAGAAAATTTACGAGGCTGGCAGCTCGGAGGTATGCACACTCGCCTCTATGCTGTTTAGCCTGGTTCGAATCCCACCTAGGTATAAACTGTCATCCCGGTGTATCACAGGCAGGTGATTTGTCAATCTGTGTGAATGTACAGGCTCTAGAATCTTTAAAGAGAACGGCAGGGTGATTGGTGAATCTATTTGCCGTCCCTCGAATGGATGTTAAACTGGGTGTTTTGTTTACCAGCATTAGTTGGTGGGCGTTGGAGATCCGACGGTGTCCTTTGCGAGGAGTAGGCAAACTAGCGCCACCATTCCAAACAAATTACAACTTGCTGCCCTAACCTTCGTTGAACACCGGGGCTGGCCATCTGATTCGTGAAAGACTTGGGCCGAGCTTCCCCTGGCCAACCTCCAATAATGTGTGAACATTTGTTGGCGTTAAAGGAGGTTGGAAAGTTGAACAGCATTGCTCTGGATTCTGGAAGGTCTGATGCAAAATGTAAAAGACTTTTTCATGGAGTTGTTTTCGGAAGGAATGGATGCGACACTTAATTTTGTTGTTGGAAAATAAATTTGGCAAATGTAGACAGTTGATGACGGAAGTTGAAGTTTACATTTTTATGATGCATCTTGAGGTTATTGGTCTCCTTTCGGTTTCACCGGAGGGGACTGTAGGTTTTCTATCCATCGAACCGCTCATCCCACCTGCGATTTGTCAGAATTTTTTTTTTCCCCATCCCCTTCAACATATTCAACTGAAACAACAACAACAGCATGCATTTTAAGGCCATTTTCCCTGCTAGAGCAGGGGTTAGCCATATTCAACTGAAGCATGGCTTTTATTATAAGCTCAAGAACAAGTTTGAATTTCAGGGTGTTTCGTCAATTTTTCACATAATTTTGCCCTTTTTGGACTTGGAGAAAATGCCACGTCGGTAAAGCACATTTATTGCAAAGCAATTCTCGCTCTTGTTGTCTTTACATTTATTGCTGCATCTTTTGAGATACACTGTGCATTTTCTTTTTCTTTCTTCTTTTTATGCGTCATCAGAGGCATTATGTTTTTGGGTTGTTCGTCCGGTTGTCCATCCATCTTTACCTAAACATAGATCAAGTATGTACTATGATGTAAAGATTCACTGATTAGATTATATTTCACTGATTAGATCAAGAGGTCAAAGATCAGAGTTCATGTTCGGTGAAAATGCTGTTACCGTGATGACTTGTGAATCAGGGATGGGATTTTGACCAAACTTGGTACAAGTCCATATTATGATGCAAAGACGAACTGATTCGATTTTGGTTTCAAAGGTCGGATGTCATGTCAAGTAGAAATGTGATCATTGAGAACAGCTGAAGGGATTTCAATAAAATTTGGTACAAGTCTGCATAATGATGTAATGATGTGGGTGGAGACATATCGGTCGACGTCACGATGTTGAAGAGTGGCGTTCGAGTTTCTAATAAGGTAATCTCTTTGACATCGAGATGAGATGCCCTAATAATGGGTGTGCTGTCTTCTTCACCTCGTCTTGCACTCCTTCCATCTCCTCCTTTCCTCTGAGTTGTTACGGTTAGGGTTAGGGTCCTCCCTTCTCCTTCTCCTGCTTCTCTTACCCTAGTGCCATAACAATAGCAACAAGGGTTGCTTCGTGGTGGTTTCATTTGAATGGTCGACTTTAAAACCTTATCTTATTTTGATTCACTTTTTGATTGTTACATATTTGCACAAACTATGCAATATCCCAGTATCGCACTTTTTTTTTTCTTCCATTCCTTCTGGAATGTATTTTCTTTGTTTCTTACCTTGCAGATGAGAAGTACCCTCGTTTAGTGTTTGCAGCAGCAGATGGTGGAAGTTTGTGGAGTGTGACAGCCTTGAAATCTATGTGTCAGATCTATGAGAGAAAGGTGAGTATTCCTCAAAGGTATTTTGGTTACAAAAGTACATTTTGAAATGACAAATCCATTGTCGTGCAAGCAGCTATCTATTAGGCAACATTGTTACCATAAAGACACAATTTGCTGGTATACTGCCCCTTTCATGTAGCAGATATGTATCAGCGATACACTGCATGAGCATTTCATTGATATTCCCTGCACTCCTTGATACTTCTGCCACGAAGGTGGGCGGAGGTTGTTTTCACCCCTGTCTGTTTGTCTGTGAACAGGATATCTCAAAAGGTTGTGGACAAATTCTGATGAAACTTGGTGGGCAGGTTTGGTGTGTGACAAGGAAGAAATGATTTGATTTTGGTGAAGATCCGAATCTGGATGCGGTTTCGTGAATTTTTAAAGTGATTCTTCACCATTGAGTGATAGGGCCAAAACCAATAAACAGCACGATATCTCAAAAAGTTATGGACGGATTTGAACAAAACCTGGTGGACAAGTTGGGTGTGTGTCAATGACTAATCAATTATATTTTGGTGAAAATCCAAATCCAGAGTCTAATACGAGCATTTTTTAATTTTTTCCTGTGATTCTTCACCACTGAAAGATGGCGCCAAACACTATGTGGTATATCATGATATCTCAAAAAGTTGTGGATATCTCAAAACAAAATCTGAAAAGTTGTGGACAAGTTTTGACAAAATGAGGTGGACAAATTGGTTCGGTGACGAGATCAAGCCGATTCAATTTCGGCTCAGATCCAACCTGTCAGTGGGATACAAAACTAATCTGTTCAGCCTAAGCCTTGTGGAGGTATGCCATGCACTCTACCGAGTGCCGTTTTAGCTTTATTTTGTGTGTGTTTTGTTGTTGAGTGGTGAAGGTTATAATGGTGGGTGGTTGATCGGTTGTTCCACCATGTTATTTTTAGCCTGTCCCCTGCTGCAGCAGCAGCAGCAGCAGCAGCAGCAGCAGCAGGTGCGTGTGCGTGCATGACCTGGAATCCATCCAATTGACCTGAAATTCCAATTTACCATTTGAGCTATTGTCATCAAATTTTCACCAAAGCTTTATTATGATAATACGTAGAAGGCAAATTAATAATTTGGTCAAAAAGTCAAAGGTCAGCATCACATAATATCGTCAATTTCCATCCGATTGACCTGACATTTTAAGAATTTGCTTATCAGGTGACTGAATCGGGTCACTAATGAAAAGGTAGGAGTCGATTTTTATTTTATTTTATTTTTTTTAGATCAAAGGTCAAGGTTGCATCAAATTGTCAATTTTCATCCAGTTGACCTGAAATTTTAAGAATTTGTGTATTGAGTCACAGAATTGGTTCACCAATCAATAGATAGAAGCTGAATATTTTTTTTACATCTAAAGCTCAAAGGGTGCCGGTGTGTGCCCCGGTTTAGAATAGGTACACCGTATTCCTCCGTGTCGTAAGAGGTGACTCAAGGGTTCGCGTCAGGAAGGGCATCTGGCCATAAAAACATTGCCTCAAAAGAGGAAAGAATTTTTTTTTTTAATTGAAAGCTCAAAGGTCAAGGCTGCATAAAATGGTGGTTTTGATAACATGATATTGCCACCACCATGATTCACATAAGGGATGGTGTTCTTTGGGTGATGTGCTGTGTTGGGTTTGTACCAAACATAATGTTTTGCATTAAGGCCAAAACTTTCCATCTAGGTTTCGTCAAACCACAAAACATTTTACCACATGGCTTCAGAATATTAGTAGTGGTTTTTGCATACCTCAAACGGGACTCAAGGTGGGCTTTTTGGAGTAATAGCTTCCTCCTTGCCACCCTACCGTACCAGCCAGATTTGTGGAGTGCTTGGGATATTGTTGTCTTACATGGAGATGCTTACATGGAGAAGAGGAAGAAATTGTTTCTTGGGTTTGTTGATCTGGAGAAAGCATTCGATCGGGTTCCACGCAAAGTATTGACATGGGCATTGAGGAAGTTAGGAGTGGAGGAATGGTTGATCAGAGTAGTGATGGCAATGTACAAAAGAGCGCGCACAGCTGTAAGGACGAAGGACGGGAACAGTGGTGAGTTTGAGGTGAAGGTGGGAGTGCATCAGGGGTCGGTACTAAGTCCACTACTATTTGTAGCTGTGATGGAGGTGCTGGCTCAGAACGTAAAGGAGGGTTTACCGTGGGAGTTGTTGTATGCAGATGATCTAGTGTTGATTGCGGAAAGTATGGATGGACTGAAGGAAAAGATGAACACGTGGAAGGAATGTATGGAGACAAAAGTTCTGAAGGTGAATATCAGAAAGACGAAGGTGATGGCAAGTGGTAAAGCATGTGGTGAGGTGGAAAGAACTGGGAAGTGGTCCTGTGCTGTGTGTAGGAAGGGTGTCGGAGTGAACTCCATTCAGTGTACAATGTGCGCTGAGTGGGTTCATCAAAAATGTAGTGGTCTGAGAGGGTCATTAACCAGTGTGGCAGCTACATTCAAATGTAAGGTTTGCACAGAGGGAGCTGCAGATGGAGGAAATGTTGAGTTGGATCTTGGAGACGGCGTGAAGCTGGAAGGTGTGAAAACATTTTGCTACCTCGGAGACATGCTGAATGGAGAAGGTGGATCAGACTCGGCAACGGTTGTTCGAGTGAAATGTGCATGGAAGAAGTTTCGGGAATTGAGTGGCGTGCTGATGATGAGGGGAGTGTCGTTGAAGCTGAAGGGAAAGGTGTATGCTGCATGTGTGAGAAGTGTTATGATTTATGGGAGCGAGACATGGGTAATGAACGTCGAGCAGCAACGAAGGTTGGAAAGGGTGGAAATGCGAATGGTTCGACGGATGTGCGGAATATCGTTGAGAGAGAGGAAGATAAATGATGAATTGCGAAAGATGATGGGAATAGAGCCTGTGATGGATGCTGTGAAGAGGAACAGGTTGAGATGGTTTGGTCATGTGTTGAGGAAGGATGAAAGTGACTGGTTGAGAAGAGTGATGGAAATGAATGTAGAAGGAAGTAGAAGACGGGGAAGACCGAGAAAGACTTGGCTAAAGATGGTGGAAGAAGAAATGTGGGCAAGGGGGTTAACAAGGAGAGATGCAGAAAATAGGGCAAAATGGAGAAGATTGTCATGGGGACCGCAAGGCTAACCCCCCGCTCTAGCAGGGAAAATGGCCTTTAAAATGCATGTTGTTGTTGTTGTTGTTTGGGATATTGTTGTCACGTGCACACAGTGACCAGTCTTTGCCATAATGGCCTGCGGCTCTTTCAAAGTTGCCATTGGCCTCTTGGTGGGGGCTCTCTGAAATTTTCCTCCTTGCTTGGTCATCCAGTTTGGAGGGACGGTCTGATCTAGGCAAGGGCTTGGTGGTAATGATTGTCTTGATTGTGCTCCAATGGATATTCAAGGCCTTTGAAATATTTATATACCCATCTACTGAGCTATGCGTTTCCACAACTTTATACTGGAGATATTTTGAAAGCTCCTTGGTGTTCATGGTTGAGTCTTTGCTGTGAAATTCACTACCCAGCAGAGGAAACCTACAGGAACAGCTTATTTTATTCTGAAATAATCAGAATCGCTACAAACAACACAGGTGGAGGCAAATTAACTTGGTGTGTGATTTTGAAGGTGATTGGTTATACCTGAGCTAATTTACAAATGCTATTATATGGGGGAGGTGGGAGAACACTTATCCAATCAGGATATTATAAGTTTTGTATTTTTAATTAATTTTCTGAAATTTGTAGAATTTGTTTATTCACTTAGAAGTTGTGGGTTACGATGTGTAGATAAAGGTGGAAAAGTCTTACTTAATCAATTTTAATTCCAGGATATAAGGCAACAAAAGTTGAAAATTTTGAAAGGGGGTGTAGTGTAGACTTTCTATACTCACTGTATATATTATATAAATACATATTGTTTTGTGAAGGAAAGAGAGAAGGGGTGGGGTTGGAGGGTGGAGAGCAGAGCTAATTATGGATATGACGATGCCGTGTTCCTATTTGTGATCAGAGTAAACAGGTTTGCCGACCATATCAGCAGGGTGGAGTGATCACACGGGATTACAAAATGGAAGTATGTGACCAAAAAAGATTATTTTGTATTAGACAATATCCATGGATGATGGGAAATGTAACTTTACGCTGCAGGTGTTATTCACTTTTATACTTGTATCAGCAGCATTGCTGCACTTACCAAATGATGCAACCAGTACATTGAATCAATCCATAAATTAATCTCACTCAAATGTGTCATTCTCTTCACACGCCAATTTCCCGCTGCCTTCGACATATCTCCCACAACTCCCGTCAGCCCTCCCTCCCACAACGGAATCATTTTTCCGTTTCCGGTCCGGTCGTGAGAGGACGCTGGCGTCACTTGCTCGCCGCTTCTCTGATTGGACCATTGTCCGTATCTTGCTTTCCTGGTGGTCGTGGCGGATTTTTGGCCATTGAGTCTGCCCTCTGCACGGTCCCGGCTCTGCTCTGCTGCTCCTGGCTTCACCTGCTCGGCTCCTTCGCTGTTTCCTCGGGCTCACTCTCGTGGGTTGTGCCCATTGTTTGCAGTGGCGGTGATGGCGGTTTGCCGCCGTGATCTTGATTAGCGGCGGCGGTCGTTTGCCGCTGCATTTGCCGCTTTGCCTCCTCAACCTTGGCCTCGTACTCGTCTCTTCGCTCCTGTCTGCCCTCTGCATGGTCCCGGCTCTGCTCCTGGCTTCACCTGCTCGGCTCCTTCGCTGTTTCCTCGGGCCCACTCCCGTGGGTTGTGACGATTGTTTCGCCTCCTCACCCTTGGCCTCGTGCTCGTCCCTTCGCTCCTGCTGGCATGGCTCTGCGGTACTCCGCCGCAAGGCTTCTCCTGCTTAAAACCCGCTCCACCCCATCATGCATCTCTGCAATCAAATCGAATGGACTCCTGCGTCGACCCAGGTACATTCACCGTGGCTCCGGTCGTAAGTTTGTTTATTTACAATCAGGTCACTCCATCCCCATCCTCTGGTCGGCTCAGCGCACTCCCACTCATCGTCCCAACACACCTGGTCACAACAACGCACAAAATCGCACCTCCTGTCTGCGAACCCTGGCCAAATCACCTGGATTCATACCCGCCGTACAAAACAACATCAAGCTCACCCTGTTCAATACCCGGTCCCTCAACAACAAATGCCTCATCCTGAACGACTACATCCTGGAAAATAAACTGGACTTTCTCTGTCTCACTGAGACCTGGCAACAACCACTGGACTACTACACGCTCAACCTCACCACACCCAATGGATATTCTTACATCAATAAACCACGCTCGGAGGGCCGAGGTGGTGGAATTGCCGTTATTCACCGACAAGACATCAAGACCAACCTCATCTCCATCTCATCTGCTCCATCATTTGAACACCTGGCTTTTAAACTCTCTGGTCACACACAGTCAGTCATGGCTGTTGTCTACCGCCCTCCCAAACCACACCCATCATTCCTGTCTGACTTCTCCTACTTTCTGACCCAGCTATGTTCCCTCTCCCCCTCAATCCTCCTCCTTGGTGATTTCAATATCCACATGGACTCCACTGACTCCACGCTAACCACTGACTTCACTGATTTACTCACCTGCTTTAACCTCACTCAACATGTCAACTTCCTACCCATAACCGTGGTCACATTTTGGACCTTGTCTGCTCTACTGGACTAATTTTGCACCATCTCTCTGGCTCCGACCTCACTCTCTCTGACCACCTAGCCATCACTCTGACCATCAACATCCCCACCCCAGCACCAAGGCATTATCGCACTATCAACTTCCGTAAGCTAAACGCTCTTTCACCTACCTCATTCTCATCGACCCTCTCTGAAAGAATGTCCACTTCTCCCTTCGTTGACCTCTACACCCCTTCTGACCTCACTGACTACTACAACCACACTCTCTCCTCCTGCCTTGACCAACTTGCGCCTATAAAAACCAAAACAGTTTCTTTCACCCATTCTGCTCCCTGGTTTACCCCTGAACTCCGCCTGATGAAAACTCGTGCTCGCCAACTTGAAAGACTCCGCAATAAAACAGGTCTCACAGTTCACTCCCAGGCCTACAAGGACCACATACAACACTATAAAGATGCCCTCTCCCGCGCCCGCTCCGCCTACTACTCTCAAATTATCCACTCTGGCTCCGGAAACCCAAAAGCACTCTTCTCGACAATAAACAAACTCCTCAGCCCCCTGAACACCACCACCCAGTCATTCACAATGGACAACTGCATCTCCTTCCTTTCATTCTTCCAACGCAAAATTGAAAACATCTACAACAGCTTGACCACCGCCGCACCCGCTCCCCCTCAAACCACCTGCCCCCCCTTATCCTGCCATCCCCTGTCTCAATTCTCCCCAGTCTCCCCTACTGACCTCTCTGAACTCCTCATCGGAATGAAAACTGCCACCTGCACTCTTGACCCCATCCCCTCCAGCTTTGTCAAGGCCTCCCTTCCTGCTCTCTCTCCACTTATCATTGCAACAATAAACTCCTCCCTGTCTACAGGCATCGTCCCACCATCCCTCAAAATTGCTGCTGTTACCCCCATTCTGAAAAAACCTGGACTAAACCCTGACACCCTAAATAACTTCAGACCCATCTCCAACCTACCCTTTCTGTCAAAGGTTTTGGAACGCGCTGTAGCCACTCAACTCAAACATCACCTTTCTGCCAATAACCTGTATGAAACATTCCAATCCGGATTCCGCTCCAACCACAGTACTGAAACTGCTCTCCTCAAAATCACCAACGACCTTCTCCTCTCCTCTGACGCTGGCAACCTCAACATTCTCATCCTCCTCGACCTCAGCGCCACCTTTGACACCATCGATCACACCATCCTCCTCACCCGACTTGAAACCACCTTTAACATTACCGGCACTGCCCTCTCTTGGATTAAATCATACCTCTCTGACAAACGTCAGTTCATCTCCATCAATAACTGCAAATCCCCCACTGCTCCCCTCCCCCAAGGTGTCCCCCAAGGTTCAGTTCTTGGCCCCCTCCTCTTCATCCTTTACCTGTCCCCCCTCGGTCACTTAATCCGCCGTCATGGTCTCCAATTCCACTGCTTCGCCGATGACATCCAGCTTTTCATCTCCACCAAGTCCATCTCCACCGCCACCCACTCTATCCTGACAAACTGCATCACTGAAATAAAATCCTGGCTTCAAATCAACTTCCTCAAACTTAACTGTGATAAATCTGAAATAATCATCATTGGCCCAAAAACGCTCACCAAGTCCACCCATAACTTTGCCCTCAACATCGACGGTTTCCCAGTGTCCACCTCCCCTCACATCCGGAATCTTGGCATCATCTTTGACCAAACCCTCTCCTTCGACAAATACACTAAACAGATCACAAAGACAGCCTTCTTTCACCTGAAAAACATCGCCCGTCTCCGTCCATCCCTCTCCTCCGTGGCTGCAGAAACCCTCATCCACGCCTTCATCACTTCCCGTCTGGACTACTGCAATAGCCTCCTTTATGGTTCACCCTCAACAATCACCAATAAACTCCAATACATTCAGAACTCCGCTGCCCGTCTACTCACCCATTCCCGGACCCGTGACCACATCACCCCCGTCCTTTACAAGCTTCACTGGCTCCCCATCTCCCAGAGAATCCAATACAAAATCCTCCTCTTGACCTACAAAGCCCTCCATAACCTGGCCCCATCCTACCTGGCTGACCTCCTCTCCAGACACACTCCCACCCGCAACCTCCGCTCTGCTGGTACCAACCTCCTGACCCCCCCCCCCATCCGGACCAAATTTAGATCCTGGGGGGACAGGGCCTTCTCCATCGCTGCTCCCACCCTCTGGAACTCGCTACCTCACACCATCAGAGACTCCTCCTCACTCACCACATTCAAAACATCACTCAAGACCCACCTGTTCAACACTGCATTCAACATTTAACCCACAGCATCTAACCCCTGACTATCTCCTCTCCTTCTCCCTCCTTTGTGCTTTGAATATTTCCCTATTGATTCTTCTTTTTTTGCAATTGTTTTTATGTTTTGCTATGCATTATGTTTTGCACTCTGTCAAAGCGTCTTTGGGCTTCCTGAAAAGCGCTATATAAAATAAATGCATTATTATTATTATTAAATGTATTTGTTTTGTGGCTAGGAAGGTTTATCTTGCTGTCATCGTAATCACCTTTTCGTTGCCGTTGCAGGTGCAGTCACATGCATCGTATTCGGAGCTCTGCCATCATGCGAGTGCACATCGTTGTTGCCCAGCATGGTCCCCTGGATCTTACGTAGCGGCACTGTTCAATCGTTCTGGTTGTAAAGACATCACAGAACGAGATCTGTCTGCTGCACTGCGCTTGTTACGGGCATGTGCACCACTTTATCACAATGGCACTCTTGAGCCTGGATGCTGGAACTTTGCGACAGGGCGGCGTAAGCGTGGTCGCTGCCGTTTGGTGCCACGTCGCTGTGTGCGACGAAATGCAGTCTATCACATGCTTCATTTTCTGTTTGACAATGATTTCCTGGCAGTAAAAGATGCTGGTGAAAAGCGAAACGATCAAGGAGGACAAGGTAGACGCCAAAAAAAAAAGAAAAAAGGTAGACGCAAAAAAAGGAAAAAAAAAGGTAGACGCAAGAGCAATGAAATAGTGGGTGAGGAGAAACCTTTGCTTTCAGCTGTGCCATATCTGCGCTATGCCATGGTATTTGCGCCAACTGCAAAAGGCGAGGGTATGATGGAATTGTATCGAGACCAACTGGAAAACTGGAATTTGACAGATGGCCTAACACGAGTTGCTGGTATTGAGTTTGGCATCAAGCACATACTCTTCCAAGACTATCTTTTGACAGACACTATGTACCCTGCAATAGCCATGGTTGTGGTCCTCGTTGTGATGTGTCTCTACACAGGCTCAGCTTTCATCACACTCATGACAATGTTTGCCATGGTGAGTTCGCTCATCCTCGCATACTTTGTCTACCGACTACTTCTTGGCTTTGAATTCTTCCCATTTATGAACCTCACGTCGCTGGTTGTGCTTGTTGGTATCGGGGCTGATGATGCTTTTGTTTTGTGTGATGTATGGCACCAAGCTGGGATTGATGCATCCAGTGCACCTGGAGAAGAGGTGTCCTTGCTCAGACGAGTTCGTGTCACATTACGCCATGCTGCGCTGTCCATGTTCATCACCAGCTTCACAACGGCAGCGGCTTTTTATGCCAATTATATCAGTAGCATCACAGCTGTACGTTGCTTTGGTGTCTATGCGGGTACGGCCATCCTTGCCAACTTTGCTCTCATGGTTTCCTGGCTTCCAGCTGTTGTTGTGTTGCAGCATCGCTATCTCACAGAGATAACACCACCATCACCACTAACAATCACCTGTGAGGGCAAGTCTGTTGTGGCAGCAGCCTGGCGCCAAATGGCTGCAGTTCGTGTGACAATATCTCGTCTTGCTCGTTGTCTCTTCCGTCGCCTCCTCCCACAAGCTGTTTTTGCCCTTCGCCACATATGGCTTTGCCTTTTCTTCGCACTTGCAATTGCTGGTGCATATGCTGTGTTCATTGATCCAGGTATACGTCTACCATCGCTCGAGCTCACTGAATTTCGTGTTTTCCATCCTTCGCATCCTTTTGAACGTTATGACACTGAACTTCGACAACTGTTTGCCTTTGAGAGGTCAGGTCGAGTCGGGCATGGCAGTAGCAGTGGACCAAGTGGAGACCTAGCATTGCCAGTAACACTTGTTTGGGGCATCCTGCCTATTGATTTGGGGGATCCTCTTAACCCACGAGACCGGGGAGCGCTCACGTTGGATTTGGAATTTGATGCTAGTAGCCCTGAGGCGCAACAATGGTTGCTTGGATTCTGTGAGCGTTTACGCAAGCAAAGTTTTTACCTTCCACGTGATGGTGACAAAGGCTTCTCTGGATGCTTCATGGGGGCTTTCAAACGCTGGATGGAAACTGAAGCAGAGGCTACAGAAAATAATAACTGCCAAGAAGGTGATGGAAGTATGACTTTGGAGCCTTGCTGCAGTGGGCAGGTATTCCCTTATCAACGAGTTGTGTTTGAACATTGTCTCAAACGTGCTGTCCTGCAATTGGAGCATCGTTACCGTGTGCCTCTTGACAGCCGTTCACCTGGCCCTCGTTTTGATATTAATGATACGTTACAAGCTGTGCTTGTGGAGTTCCTAACAACACAGCCTTTTACACTTGCCTATGGGCCCATGGCTCAGTTCTACCGACATCTCAATAATTGTCTCACATCTGAGCTAACCTCTGCTCCACAGGGCCTGCGCCAAGCCTGGTTTGTTACCAGTCTGGAGTACTATGACCTGCAAGCGAGTCTGTGGGCTGGTTGCCTGATTTCTCTCGGTCTTGCTGCTGGCCTGGCATTTGCTGTCATGCTTGCCACAACTCACAGCCCTCTTATAAGCCTGCATGCTCTGCTTTCCATTGGTAGTGCCATTGCTGTGACGACAGGTATACTTGCCACTCTTGGGTGGGAACTCAATGTACTTGAGTCGGCGACTGTATCAGTTGCTGTTGGGCTCAGTGTGGACTTTGCATTGCACTATGGTATTGCTTACCGGCTGGCTCCAGCTGGTGGCCGCCGGGAACGTGTCACCTTCTCGCTGGACCGTATGGGATCAGCTGTTAGTATGGCTGCCCTAACAACATTCCTGGCTGGTGCTACAATGATTCCATCAACAGTGTTGGCCTACACCCAGCTTGGCACCTTCCTGATGCTTGTGATGGCTGTCAGCTGGGCTTACGCCACCTTCTTTTTCCAGAGCCTCTGCTGCTGTATGGGCCCACTTGGGGAAGTTCAAGCTTCCGTTGGCATCCTTATTCCATCTACCTCTTCTGCTTCTTGCATGCATTCTTCTCAATGTTCATGTGTTCCAATTCCCTCCTCTTCCCATATTTTGCCCTGCCATTCTAGCCCTTGGTGCACATCATTGGTTAATGCTTGTTCTGGGCAGAAACCGCATCTGCTCCCATCATTAGAGGAACATAAGCTGTAAACCTTGCCAGCTGAAGCTGGTGGTGATGAGAGCGATAGGGGAGATTTAGCACCACGGTGCATTGGTTGCCATGAGCTGCTTGGTACACAACCGATGCCCAGTGGAGATTCTCATCTTGGAGAACAAGGAAATGCTGACAATTGTGATCATTCTAATGCTCTCCATCAAGATGACGATGTTTGCCATGCGCAAAAATGCAAGGAACCAATACCTTCTTCCTCGAACGACAAAGAAGAAAATGCTTTACTAAGTCACTTTTTAGCAGTTTCTGCAGGTCCTGGGAGCCTCAATAGCATGCGCAGCTCACTGAGGCTACCATTGCATGCTGGCAGCGTAGCGGCAGCAATGGCATGCCGAGAGGGTGTTGTGAACCTCTCCCTTGATCCCATTGTGCTTCGAAACAGTGACAGTGGTGTTCCAGATGTATGGCTGCGGAGAACCGATACGTCGGCCTACAGCTGCTCTGTTTAAGTGTTTAAAGTTTATCATCGGTCCTGGTGTGGCAGGAAAACATTTGTGGCAGTGATGCCTCTTAATTTTTTTATGGAAGATTATTCCATTCCATTAGAGTATTGGTTCCACAAAGAAATCTTGACATTAGGGCTTTTTTGAAATACAAATTAAACTCGCTGTAAAACTGACTCAAAAGAGCAGAATGGTAAGTAAAAAAACAAAAACAAATAAAAGCGAAAACAAATCGTTGGGTATCGAGTTAAAACTTTTATATCTGATAATAGGAAGTTTACCTTTAGCAGACTGTTTTGTGTGTCTTCATTTGTTGTCTTTTTGTTGACTTTCCCCTTTTTTACCGTGTTGCTGTTTATACTGATTAGCTTGTGTTGTCGTGTAATGTTTTGGTCCATTAATATTGCTCGTTGGTTGAAGAAGGACCAGGTCACTTACTTGTAGCGTTTTGGTTACAGAGTGAAAGTTTTGCTTGTTCTTGGAACGAGAATGTGAAGGGTTTGATAAAATAAGTTATCTGGGAGATTGCAGTGGACTTTAAGTGAAAGAAGGAGATATTTCAAGGCCTGCTTTAATTAGTGTATACTTTTCTTTCTTTTTTCTTTTCTTTTTATACTTTGGCGAAGTAGATCCAGCACTTTACATTTTTACAAAGAATTAAGCTTTCTCTATCGATTATTTATAAAGTTATTTAATATTCGTCCTTTAAGTTTCAACATCTCTAGTGGTATGTTTTATGAATATGAACTTGGCTGTGATTTATCCATACATCTCGTAAGGATAATGAAATTGCTTGATATCAAGATTAAACGGTTCTTTCAACGGTTTTGTTCATAATCGCCATCTAATCTGCGGTACTATTGTCAGCTCCTCCGGGATGCCAGAAAGAAAGTGTTCTATTTCGATGAAGTAATGCTGATTACATTGTTACTCCAAACAATCTGCGATATATTCAGCAGATTGAGGAATATCGTTACTTGTTCAGCAACATCCCCAGCTTGTAACGAAGTCCATTTTTATTCATCGTTCCCAAAAGGTGTTGGAAGCGAATAACACTCGGTCTCCGGCAGCAACTTGTTAATCTGCACATACATCTCTTTTTCTCTTGCCCGTCTTGCTCAATCTTTACCGTTATCTAACAAAGGCAGCTGACAGAATGGCAATGCGTCTGCAATGAAATTCTCCACAAGCTCGTGGAAGAAAAACCTATTGTAAAAGGATACTTGTCCCCAAAACATTGCTGGAATATGCAAAATACTGAAGGAAATGGTTATTTATCGTAAATATGCAGTATACATGGTAAGTTTGTCCCAAAATATCTATATAGTGGACTTTTTTAATGGCTGATCATTTATCGTACAATTTTTTTTTTTTGTGTGCACATCAATTTCAAAGAAGATGACTGTTTTGTTTGTCTGAACTTGAGCGTTTTTTAAAAATTGTACTTGTGTTTATAACCTTGAGTCAATCGTCACTGGACTTCGCTGTAAATTTCAATGAGCTCGACACTTTTTGTTGACCAGAAATATCATCATTCACTGTTCCGACCTCCTTGTTATCTCGCTTTCCTCCATTTAGATTTTTTTTTTTTTTTGCATTTGCAGGAAAAGCCATCTTGTGTTTATGGTTGTTCGTTACCAATGCACCAAAGACGAGTTCCTTCAAGAATCATTATTTTCTATCCTTTAGCAAACCAAAGTGTAGGTTGAATATAAACCACCACGTATTTGTCGCAGCACATGGGAAATGGCTCGTGTTCTGCTCCACTGATGTCGCCGTATTCGTAAAGTGCACACGAAATTGAGTGTGCCACAGTGTCATTTTGACTCGTTGCACACGGTGTAAAAAGCAGTATTTATGTGCACATTTGTCTGGGGAATGGCTAAAAACCTATGGAGTACAGATAGTATCAGAGCCTCTGTTGTTTATTTAGGGAACATTATCCATCAGAGTTTGGAGAAATAATTATTCTTGTAGTTTTTGTTTTGTCAGGTGAGCTGCTGGGTTAGCTCTGTAAGCAAAACACCTGTTCAGAAGCTAAATGTATTGCTCAATTCGAGTTTCTTATTGATCCGTGGAGTGCTATGGCTGTTAAAATTTTAACGGCTGGAGATAGTCTTCAGTAATTTGTATCATCGTGATTTGTAATGTAGATGTTGAGTAATTTCACATTTGCATTCAGTTTTACATTGGCTCTCTGAGGGTGACCGGATTCTGCTCCAATGCGATTCTTTGCTTCTACCCTAACGGGTTGACTTTGTTTATTTGTTATAATGGAATGAACATTGTTTCATCACTGGTGGTGTAAGCATCCTTTTTGATGAAGTTTAAATTATTATCTTCCTGCACTGTATTTGTGGTTCCAAATGAAGCGAACAAAATAAAGTTTTCATTGGCATGTCTTTCCTTTTTGGTGAACAACCCTTTTATTTTATAAATAATGTCATTGTGTTTGTCGGAAATTAGAAATCCTGCCAATCTTTATTTACCATGGAGGTGTGGTGCATGTTTGAGATTTTATTCGCTTCCGTAAGTGATTGATTGCAAAGTTGTAGTTTTTGCAAGAAATAATTAAACCCCCCTTACTGTTCCAGCAGGCAGTCGGCATTGTGTGAACATTTATGTTTGGATGAAATGAACTCTCGATTGGACAACAACAATTCTGTCGGTCACGTTGCTCACCAATTTTGCTTGCAGGAGTGGCACACTATGCAATAATACCCTCTCCTCTGGTGACGATAATGACAATATGGTGACTTGTATAATGTCAATGTGATCCTTGTATCCTTACTATATATAATTCATGGACCAGTGTTTGTGTGTTTGTTTGTTTGTTTGTCTTGCTACTCCTTCTACAGTTCCGGGCCAATTGCATCCAGACCTGCGACATAGCATCAGCTTGGCCCCAGTTTATCAACATGAGGGGTGTTTTATCTTTGCCAGTGGTCTTGGGGTGAGGAGGGACGGGGTCGCAAGTCCTCTATGTAAATGTGTATCATGTAGCGCCACCTCTAGATGGGAGCAGGTATAACAAGTCCCTACCCTTTACAGTCTAGTATTCCTGTCCCCACGTTTTGCTGGACAGTGAGGTGTTTTAAATTACAAGCATTAGGTATTTTTTGCTTCATGGACATAACCCAGGTTGTTGTTGTTTTTATTTTTTGGGGAGCGGGAGCCTGTTACCTATACAGCACCCAAATAAATGTATGCGTCAGAAGAATGTATTGCATACTTAGAACAAGATCGCCCATAGTGTGGGTACTCTGCTCGTGGCGAATAATGTATTTAACGACTCATAGACTAATAGTTAATAAATAATTTCTTAAATGCCTAAATTTATTCGGTATCTTAACTGTGATACAAAATACGGAGGCAAATTAACAATAGCTTTTTATATCCATTCATTGCTCTCAGCAGACCAAAAACTGAAGGAATAACCTGAAATATATTTGGAATACTTCTCTGTATACACTGCAATGTAAGTTTGAAAAATAATTAGAATATTAACACAAATAGAAACCAGGCTGAACAGTTTACGTTTTGTATCCCAATGACAGGCCGGAGCGAGATCTGGACCTGAACCAAAATCTAATCGGCTTGTTCTTTTCACCTTACCAACTCATCCCCCAAGTTTTGTCATAACTGGTCCACAACATTTTGAAATATCATGTTATACACCGTTTTGGTCCCCATCTCAAAACGGTGAAGAATCACTTTAAAAATTCTAGTATCTATATCTTCACCAAAATCAAATCAATTTGCCTTTGTCGCACACCCAAACCGTCCACCAAATTTCATCCGAATACATCCACAACTTTTGAGATATCTTGCTAACAGACAGACAGGTGTGAAAACATAACTTCCGTCCACCTTAGGTGGCGAGGCAATAAACTAAGGCTTTTTTCTTTCTTTTTTTTGTATACAAGATCGAGGCTCGTGAAAGAGCTAACATTAATCACAGAAAAAGTCAAACCGACACATAAAACACAAAATAAGGGGAGCGGTAGACAAGATGGGGAGAGAGGGGGAAGGACACAAACACAACATTTGAGAGCAGGGACATCGAGAGAACTGTGGGAGGGAGAGGGCTTGGGGGGAGGTGGGAGAGATATAAAACATATGGACACTGCAAGGACTTCCAGGAAAGAAGTTGGAATTTCGAAAAAGTGTATCTGGGGTGAATTAGTGGGGGTAGAAAAGATCAAGGTTTTGGATGGGGGAAGATATGAGATGGTGGTGAACAGCTGTTTTAAATACCTGGAGGGAGGAGTGGGATTGAAGGGAGTGGGGGAGTTTGTTCCAGAAGCGGAGAAAAGAGGAATGAAAGAGTGAAGGTGAGCAGAGAGCCCAGATTTTGGCAGTTTAACCATAAGAGGGTTGCTGGCAGATCTTGTGCGACCTGTAGGAATATTTGGGGGACAGAGCACAGAGAGAGCTGGGGGAGCAAGGCCGGAGAGGAGTCGGTAGAAGACAGAAAGACCACCAACCTGCCTGTGGTGAGTGAGTGAGAGTGAAAGGCCCTCGGAGTTAGCTTCATCGCAGGAGATTCCAATGATTCTGAAAGCTTTGGCTTCAACAGCGTGAAGCCGAGCTCGGTGTGAGGCAGGAGCACTGGCCCATAGGGGGGAACAGTATTCCATTGAGCTGCGGATGAAAGCCTTGTATGTGGTGAGGAGCTCAGGTGCGCCAAGGAAGGACTTCGCACGACGGAGGATGCCAAGTCGGCGACTGGCTTTGGAGGCCAGCTTGGCAATGTTGTTTTCCCAAGAAAGATCATGGCAGGCAGTGAGACCCAAAAGATTGAGCGACAGAACTTCTTCGAGAGGATTGTTGAGAAAGTAGATGGGAGGATTTTTCAGTCGGTCTTTTCGGAGAGACATAGTGAGAGTGTGAGAGCTGTCAGGATTGAAAGACATGTTGCACTTGTTTGACCAGTCTGTGATTTTGTCCAGGTCTGCAGAGAGTGAGGAGGCTGCAGGCTGCCGATCTGAGGGATGAGGAATGGAGCGGCAGAGAGTGGAGTCATCAGCAAAGAGATAGAGAGGATTTTCCAGAGAGTTGGAGAGATCATTGATGAACACCAGAAATAGCACAGGGCCCAGAACACTACCTTGGGGAACTCCAGCCAGAACAGGAAGGGGAGATGAGAGAAATCCATTCAGGGCCACACGTTCACTATGACCAGAGAGGAAGTCCGCAAGCCAAGCGTGGAGATTTCCATGGATACTGTAGTGAAATTATACCGAAGGTGAACCCAGGGAGTGCTCGCTTATCCCACTAAAAGGGGCGTCTATAAGACCCGGGACAACCGCGGCGCAAGGACACTCTAGCGGCACTTACTGTGACATAGTCCTGTAGTTTGAATGGTATGTACGCCCCTATATGCTGCTGCTTGTTTTGTTTTACCTATTGATATCGGACATTGCCCATGTAATACTCTGATTCTAATGTCTATTGCATGAATGTATTTTACAGGATGTTACCACAGATCTAAATGATATTAAACCTACCCAAGGGACAAGTCGTGTCTGTGCTTGATTTTCACGACAGATACCATAGGAGGAGAGTTTGGTCAGCAGAGCGGGGTGCCAGACCGTATCGAAGGCACATGATATGTCGAGGGAGACAGCTCTAATTTCCTGTTTGGCATTAAGAGTAGAATGACCTGGTCTGAATCCAAATTGATGATCGGAGATCAAGCCATTGGAGAAGAGGAACGTTTTGTATCCCAATATTGTAATGTAATAAATTGTAATGTTCCATATGTTTGTTAATTCATTTTGAAAGTCAAAAATTACTCCGCATCGGCACGAATATACCAGTTTTTCAAAGTGAGGTGCACACATTTGAACTGGTTGCCCTATGGTTTATGATTCAGGATGGTTTGAAATTGTAACCAGTGTGTGGCTCTTAACATGATCCTTTCTTCTCTTAGTCAAGGCTGGAGTACCCCAAGGCAGTGTTCGCGGCCTTATCCTATTCCTAATATTCATAAATGATCTCACCGACTCTCTGGAAAAGCTTCTATCTCTTTGCTGATGACTGCACTCTCTGCTGTGATATCCCCCATCCTTCAACCAGACAGGCAGCAGCCTCTTGCCTCTCCTCAGACCTTGACAAAATCACAAACTCGTCAAACATTTGAACATGTCTTTCAATCCTGAGAAATCTCCACACACACAATCTCTCCGAAAGGATGATACCGTATACCTTCCCATATACTTTCTCAACAACCATTTCAGAGGTTCAGTCACTCAAACTCTTGGGTCTCACTCTCAGCTATGTCTCCCAAAGATTCTTCTCCTATGTGATGCTCCATGATTTCCCGATGCAATATGTAGTCCCTCCCTATAGTTATTATTCTTCGCAATCACCAGCACCTTGCATTTCTTTATTTTAAACCGCATCTACCAATATTTTGTCCAATCTATGAAAGTATCTCGACTTTCCTGGGTCTGATCACCTGCACCTCCCTTCTGTTATGCATTGCCTCCAAACTTTGTCATGTGCAAATTTACAAAGCCAACTCTTAAACCCCACAACCGAAATGATTGATGTAAATTATAAATGATAATGGTCGGAGTATAGATCCTTGGGTACTGCATTCCTCACAACCTCATCGCGACGTCCATTCACAGCCAGTCTTTGCTTCCGATCACGAATCCAGTTAGCTACTCTACCAGCTACAACGCAAGCCCTAACCTTAGGTAACGGCCTTCTGCAAGAAAATGCCTTTTGAAAGTCTACCTTTCATACATCCACTGCGCTTCCCTCCTCGACCCAATTAGAAACTGCTTTGTAAAAGTCAAAATTTGTAGCTTGCTGTGACTGCATTTCATTATTGGTTTAAACTTGTCTATAAGCTTCCTCATGTGATCCTCGATTAACTTCTAACATATTCCACACAAATGAAGTTTAACAGGTCTATAGTTGTCCAATTCCCATCTGAACCCCTTAAATAAGGTGTAACATTTGTTATTCTCCAATCCTCTGGTATTTGTCCTGATTTCAATGAGCTGTAAAAGATATCGGTTAATATCTCACTTTTCTGCTCTGACACCTCCCTCAAAAGTCTCGGACACATATTATCCGTCTCCGAAGCTTTATATTCTGGTATCTTTCGGAGCTGTTGCTTTACTTCCTCTTTGCTTGGAACTCTTCACCTCATGGATACATTCTCCTTGAATGTTGATGCTAATTGTCCTGTTAGTTTGTCCCAATCGATAGCACTTGTATCTCTCCTCGTACCCTCAAAGTTTCCCTTCCTGAATTCTAATAGCCTTACTCTGTTTTACTTTAACTCTAACTCTTCACAGAATCCTTGTACACATTGTTGTGGTCACTTATCCTTAAATGCTCCACCGCCCCCACCATTTTGGGATCATTACTTAAAAAGAGGCCCAACACTGCCACTCCACCTCGTGAGTTATCGACGAGCTGGTTTAAAAAGCAATCCTGGATTAGATCTCTCTTCTGTTCTGCCCTTTCCCTGTTCATGGACCCAATCTATCCCTGGCAAATTGAAATCTTCCATGAGCAATACTCTTCCCTCACCACATGTTCTTCATGAACCCTTGTTTCCTGCTCTTTCCTCACACCAGGAGCCCAATCAAAGCATAGTACAAGTATCTAACCCATCTTACAATCCCCGATTTCTATCCACACAGAATCCTCCACGTTCGTTATTGTCCCCCGTCGCACCGTGGAGCCAAAGGGGGACTATGGTTTTCCCCTGCGTCCGTGCATGCGGTGAACCTTGTGAGCGGAATATCTTGAAAAATAAATGAACTACTAACTTCTAATCGGGCGTGTGGGTGTACCTCGGCATAAGGAAGAACGCTATTGAAAATTGGGTCGCCACGTCAAAATCCAAGATGGCCGTCACCATATATATGTCTGAACCTTGTGAGCGAAATATCTTGAAAAATAAGCGAAGTACCAACTTCTAATCTGGTGTGTGGGTGTATCTAGGCACAAGGAAGAACGCTATTGAAAATTGGGTCGCCACGTCAAAATCCAAGATGGCCGCCTTACGTCTTCCTCTTTGTCAACTCACATCACTTCACCGACGGGGGACCGAGACGTAACGCTTGTTTTCTTGATATCAACCCTTTCTCTTGACACAATATTGTTTTACCAAGATTGCTACACCTCCTATTTTCTCTTTTCTGTCACACCTACACATCTTGGTCACCTTCTCGTGCTGTCCTCCAATTTAGCTCATTAAACTGTCTCGTTTACTGCAACTCCATAATATCCTCGCTATTTACTTTAGCTTCAAGCCCCACATTATTTAAATTATTGGTGTTGGTATTGAATATTGTACACCGCTCCTTTCCTATGCCATCTCCAGGCATTGCAAATCGTCATTGCCGGGCACCAAAGGGGGCTCGGCAGTGACGCACGCTGAAAGAGAGTACTCAGTTTTCACTCTGGTTTCTTGCTTGTCCGGGCGATATCTCAGCCATCCTTTGAGCTAGGAAGCTGAAATTTCGGCACAGTAGTGAGCAAGTCCTTTGTCAAATACGGTATTTTTTGTTTTTTGAATAATCAATTAATTGAGGAGTTATTTAATTATTAGCGTTTAATTAAGTACTTATTTAATTAATTACATTTCATTTCTCTTCTGACCATTATTAACTCAAGCACCTTTTGAGTTAGGAAGCTGATATTTGGACATGCCAATGACCAGGTGATTTGGCTGCAAAGGATATTTTTGATTTATTAATTAATCAATTAATCGATTAATTATTTAATTATTCGATTAATGACAAAAAAATTTTTTTTTTTAAAGTTACAGATTCTGATGAAATAGTGGTAGTTTATGTGTTCTCTGACCAAATTGATTAATAATTTAATTTTTTATGATTATTATTTATTTATTTTCATTATTAATCATTTATTTATTTTCTTTCTCATTTGGCCAATATCTCAGGCACCTTTTGAGCTGGGAAGCTAATATTTGGACATGAGTGACCAAGTGATGTGGCTATCAAGGATATTTTTGATTTATTGATTAATCAATTAATCAATGTATCGATTAATTATTTAATTATTCGATAAATTACTAAAAAAAATTTTTTGCCCCCAGTTACAGATTCTGATGAAATGGTGGTGCTTTATGTGTTCTGTGACCGAATTGATTGATAATTTAATTTTTTAATGATTATTATTTATTTATTTTCATTATTAATCATTGATTTATTTTCTTTCTCATTTGGCCAATATCTCAGGCACCTTTTGAGCTGGGAAGCTAATATTTGGACATGACAGTGACCAAGTGATGTGGCTATCAAGGATATTTTTGATTAATTGATTAATCATTTAATCGATTCATTATTTATTGATTAATCGATGAATTACTTACTGATTAATCAATTAATTATTAAATTTTTTATTAATGACTTATTTGATTAAATTTCTAAAAGATACATCTTCGGATGAAGCACGAGTGGTTTTGTTATGGTATTAGCCAATTGATTAAGAAAATATTTTGTGATAATCTTTTATTGATTTTAATTATACAATTAATCAATCAATTAGTGGACACCTCTCCCTCCCAATGCAGCCTCTATGAGCTGCACTGCGGTATTGCCGGGCGCCAGAGGCGCCCCGGCAATGCCGCGCTGTAGGATATTTAATTATTTGGCATGGGGGCGGTGTACTTTGAATGTATGTGTACTTGTTTTTAAACTTTTCACTTCCTGTGTTGATTTTTCTTTTCTTTCTTTTCTGACTGTCATGGCTAATCATGTTCAGTTAGCCTTTCCCAAGCCAATTTACCCTTCTCTAGCCAAAAAAATCGAGCCAAAATTTCAACTGCAAACTTATTTAGCCTGCAGCTATCGTTATAGAAATACTCTCTCTGTCCTGAAATTAATCAACTTTCTTTCCTTGACAAACAACCTTTCTGCCATATTATCACCATAGGTTGACATCTGCTGCAATTCCTACATTTGCCACTGGAGATTGGTGCCTGAAAATGTTGTTGCAGTTAATAATAATTTCCCATGAAAGTCAACATTGCCTTGCATCTTCCTTACGATTCCCTAATTTCTTACTGGAAATGGCCTTCAATCATCTTTTAAATGCAGTATTCCCCACCAGAGGGCGACGTTGCTTAACTAACACAGGTGTTACACTGATCTCCACTGGAAAAGGCATTGCCTGAAATCGTATCCATATATCTATAATAACAAACGGGTGTGTGTGTCCTCCATAACTTCAAAACCATGAAACCTAGTGGCCCCAAACTTTGCATGCATACCTCTCGAACTCCAAGGGAGTGTGAAAGAAAACTGGATGTTTGGGTGTGTTAAAACACCCCTTTTGATGACGATTTTAGTGGGTATTTAAAACAAAATACCAAAATAAGTCTTACCAAAATGGCAGTCCGACATCTTGGTCAGCCCTCTCTGACATCACTGGGTTCTTAAGCTGCCATTTCGTTTCCGCCTATTGAAACATGCCTTGCCTTGGAAACACCATCTACTCTCACGGACTAATTACAGCATATAATCAAAATCTGGATTTGGATTTGAGAATTGGATTCGTTAAGTATCAGAATTTGGAGTGAAATCTGAAAATTTTAACGTTAACGATTCTTATAACTCAGTGGATATCTTAAAACTGTTTTGAGCAGGGTTGTCCTTCCTCCTTCTCCATATTGCCAAATCATTCAACTTAACTTTGTCTGCTGTTCCAACAATTATATTGAGTGAAGAAAAGATGAATAATGTGCCCAAAGTGTAACTTTATTGAATACAACGAAAATAATTAACCAGTGGGATTGATGTGAAGGCTTTCACAGTTGCACCTGGTTACTCTGTGGGGGAAATCTCCAGAGTTGGGAAGGTAAAATAAAGTAGAACGTCACTCGGTAGAGCGCATACCCTCCGCCAGGCTGAACAGTTTATGTTTTGTATTCCACTGAGAGGCCGGATCTGAATTTGGACCTGAACCAAAATCGAATTGGCTTTTTCTTGTCACCTAACCAACTCACCCACCAAGTTTAGTGATGACTCGTCCATAACTTTTTTTAACTATGTTATATAATCGCTTTTCGTCATATCTCTCAATGGTGAAGAATCACTTTAAATAATTCCAATAGCCGGATCTGAATCCGCATCTTCACCAAAATCTCATCATTTCGTCCTTGTCGCATAACTAACCTTTCCACCAAATTTCGTCCGAATCCATCCACAACTTTTTGTTGTAATATCTTGTTCACAGACAGACAGGAGTGAAAACATAACCTCTGCCTACCTTTGGTGGCGGAGGAAAAACATCACTTTCCAGTACATCTAATATTATCATATAATGGAATTTGGATAGGAGTTGATAATGAAAATGTATTAAATATAATATTGTTACGGAAACGGAGTACGGCGCTCCCCTTAGCGGGGGGGGGGGGGGGGGGGGGGGAAGGTTAATCCCCCTTCGATTTGCACTGGTCGTCTCCGATCCTGAGGCTACCCCGCTCTCCTGTGGGGCGGGATTGCCCAAAGTGATTGGTCAAGGGATTCCCGTACACCTCTAGCAATCCCTCCACAAGGCAGGTGGGTAACTCCGCTCGAAACCACGGGCAAGATGTTATTTGCCGAGCGGTTTTAGCAGCCCGCTGTTCGAACCATTAGCAAACACTAAACCCGATTCATATGCGTTGGCCGAAATCGCACCAGAGGTACTCAATGGGGAAAATCACAAAGACGATCGGACGAGCATGAAGAAAGAAGGAAATCAAAGAATGGAGGAACAGATATTTATTACAACTATTTCCACAACCAAAGAAACCAAGGAGAAGGAAAGAAACGAAAGTAATTTACAGAAGAAGAAGAAGACACAGTGCAATTCTTACTTATACAGCTTACTTATACCCAGGACAATATAGACAGAACGAACAGTGGATATGAGAATTGTGTTTTTTTATTGTTGTTGTAAAGTATCACCCTCCTTCCTCCATTTGTTGTGTATAAAGGTCAAAGGTCGTTCCGTAGTTATTCCATATACCACACGTAGCCAATCATAGATTTCCTCCTTGTTCGGTAGTTATCTCCTTATTCGGTAGTTATCTCCTTATTATGTGTATTAGATTAAGGCTGTGTCTTCCTTTAATTAACACTCCATTGCACCGAAGTGGAATAAGGTAGATTCCCTGCACATCCCCCCTTTCGTCAATTGCCAACTGCACTGGGCGGTTTGCTGCATTCTGCCGCTGCTGTGGGGTGGTGGTTTTTCGCTGCAAGACTCCATTAGCCACGAGGTCATCTCGGAGCGGCAGGTGGGAGGAGTCAGCCCAGCGCCGGGAACAAGGCGTGGCCTTGCCAACGCCTCCTCTGGGGGCGGGATCGGTGGGCCCTCGCGGCCAATCAGGGCCGAGGCGAGCTCACCGATGGGCGTGTCCTGGAGGCCGGCGGCTTGATCGCCCCAGGGGCAATAAAAGCATGCGCGGAAGCCTTTGGGGGTGAGCTCAGACAGGGAGAGAGAGAGACGCGGCAGAAGCAGTACCATGCAGCTTTGACTCCACCAGGCAGCTTTGACTCCACCAGGCAGCTTTGACTCGACCAGGCAGCTTTGACTCCACCAGGCAGCTTTGACTCCACCAGGCAGCTTTGACTCCACCAGGCAGCGTTGGCTCCACCCGGCATCTTCGACCCGTTACCCCGCGGGAACCAGGATCGGTGGCATTGGTGGCTGTCGAGGTCCAGTCCGGCGTCCCGTGCGGGATCAAGCCCGAACCATCTGCCCCAGCTGAACCTTCCTCTCTCCTTCCAGTCCTTCAGTCCTGCCATTCCATCCTTCTGTGTACGTGAGTTTGTTCTGTGTGTCTTGTCCTGGGGTATAAGTAAGACTGTTTATAGATAAGTTAATAATTGCACTGTGTCTCCTTCCATTCTTTCTGTCTTTATTTTATTATCCTTCCTTGTTCCTTGGTTTATTTTGGTTGTAAATAGTAGTAATAAATCATATTCGTATTTCCTACCTTTTGTCTTCTTCTTCTTCACATCCGTCGTCTTTGTCTTTTCCCCATTGAATACCTGTGGCACGATTTGGCCAACGTTCAGGAATCGGGTCGTCATTGTTAATAGTTCGTGCCGCGGTTGCTAAAACCGCTCGGCAATTAACATCTGTCCACGGTACTAACGGGGCCGTGCCACCGGCCTTTCTGGAGGTCGCTGTACAGCGTCAGGGACCACGTCGGTCAGTCATAAACGAGGGGACTAATCTCCCCTCGATAAGGGGAACAGAGGCCGACGTTGGGTTCCGCAACATTTGGTGTCAGGAGAGAGATTCGGACCTGAAGCGCTTAGCATGCTCAAATTACGAGTGGCCCAAAAATTGTGTTTTATAAAATCCTAAATTAAAAAATCGTGCCATGGATTGTCAAGGCGACGGGATGCCGGTGGGGGAAATAGAAGAGGGGTTAGGGGTAACCCAGGACCAGGGGGAAGAAATGGAGGAGGAGAGAAATGGTGAGGTGGTTGAGGAGGTATCAGGTGCACAAAATGGCGGCGCCTCGCACGTGGGTGCGGTAGCCGAGCCCGCGCTACCAGCGGGCTTTGACATGCAGGGCCTCATGGCGCAAATACAGGCAATCATCCAAATGGGGAATGTAGGATTGGAAAACCAACTTGTGGGAATGAGGGCTGATAGTGAGCATTTGGAAAACAGTATGGGGGCAATGAGGGACGAAGCGCGGGGTACCAGCGTCCAAATTGGGAAGTTAGACAAAAAATTTGAGGGTTTAGACAATAAATTTGAGGGGTTAGACAACGGGATAAAAGGGGTGAATAATGGGTTAACGGGGCTAGAAGCCAGGATGAAAGACAAATTGCGGGAAAGAGGGGAGCAATCCGCCCGGGAAATGAAACGGATGGGGAACCAGATAGAGGAGGTGAAAATCGGGTTGGAAGGTAAACTGGATGCTCAGAGGGATGAATTGGAACAGATGAGGGCGGCATCTACTAAAGAGATGGGAGAAATGGGGGAGGAGCTAAGACGAGGTGTGGGCGAGGATGTCTCGGGGGTATGCAAAGAGGTAAAGCGAGGAAAGGAGTGTATGGAGAAAGGTGTGGAATAATACGGCTAGGTTACAGGGGGGCATAGATCAGGTGACCTGACTCGGGGAGTAGAGCAGCTGATGGTGGGACAAAAGGAACTAGTGGAGCAAGTGGAAAAGAACACTGCGGTACTAGGAGGGTTGAAAGCGACACAAAAAGAACTCAAAAATGAACTCATAGCAACAAAGAGGGAATGTCAGATGGTACGTGAGGGACTGACGAGGTTGGACGAGGTGACGAAGTCTATGAGTGAACCTGGAGGGTGTGTCAGAGAAGGTGCAATGACAAAGAGCATGGAGACAGCTGGATGTGTGAGCAAGGAACGGGCTGCGGGGTGTCAGCATGCAAGTGGAGCATCGACGGTAACCGGGATAGCGGTTCGATCGACCTGTAGCCGAAGCGGGCCCGTGGTTCGTGCCGGGCTTCGTGCGCCGCTGGAACCAGCGGGGATCGTAACCGCGGCGGTTTCGAAAGAACCGCCGTGCGGGATCCATGCCAGGCCGTGCTCTGAACGGCCGCGTGGTGCAGCCGATGGGTGTGTCCATGGTGCCGCCGGTGCATGTGTCCGTGGTGCAGCCAGTGGGTGTGTCCGTGGTGCCGCCAGTGCGCTTGTCTGTGGTGCCGCCAGTGCGCGTGTCCGTGGTGCCGCCGGTGCGCGTGTCCGTGGTGCCGCCGGTGCGCGTGTCCGTGGTGCAGCCGATGGGTGTGTCCATGGTGCCGCCGGTGCGTGTGTCCGTGGTGCAGCCGGTGGGTGTGTCCGTGGTGCCGCCGGTGCACGTGTCCGTGGTGCAGCCGATGGGTGTGTCCATGGTGCCGCCGGTGGGTGTGTCCATGGTGCTGCCGGTGGGTGTGTCCATGGTGCTGCCGGTGCGTGTGTCCGTGGTGCAGCCGATGGGTTTGTCCATGGTGCCGCCGGTGCGCGTGTCCGTGGTGCCGCCGGTGCGTGTGTCCATGGTGCAGCCGATGGGTGTGTCCATGGTGCCGCCGGTGCGTGTGTCCGTGGTGCAGACGGTGGGTGTGTCTGTGGTGCCGCCGGTGCGCGTGTCCATGGTGCAGCCGATGGGTTTGTCCATGGTGCCGCCGGTGCGTGTGTCCGTGGTTCAGCCGGTGGGTGTGTCCATGGTGCCGCTGGTGCACGTGTCCGTGGTACAGCCGATGGGTGTGTCCATGGTGCCGCCGCTGCGCGTGTCCGTGGTGCAGCCGGTGGGTTTGTCCGTGGTGCCGCCGGTGCGCGTGTCCGTGGTGCAGCCGATGGTTGTGTCTATGGTGCCGCCGGTGCGTGTGTCCGTGGTGCAACCGGTGGGTGTGTCCGTGGTGCCGCCGGTGCGTGTGTCCGTGGTGCCGCCGGTGCGCCTGTCCGTGGTGCCGCCGGTGCCTGTGTCCATGGTGCAGCCCGTGGGTGCGTCCGTGGTGCAGCCGATGGGTGCGTCCGTGGTGCAGCCGATGCGTGCCTCTCGGGCTTGGTGAAATGAGGAATTGCTAGGCAATGCTCGGGAGGTGATTGTGAGTTGTGTTGAGCATGGAGGTGTATGGAGCAGTGTATGACTGAGTAGTGGTAATTGTGTGTTTTGCTGACCAAATGGTCCAGGGAGGAAGGAGGGTGCAGGAAGCACCAGTAGGAGTGATTGCACAGGTGTGCAACTACAGGTGAATGGAGAATGGTTGTAGGGAATACATGGAGTGTGGAATATATGGAGTAGGGAATGGATGGGGTGGAGTGAGTATGTTGGAAACTGTGGAGTGGAGTGGATGGTGCGAAGGTGTGAATGGGGGAAGAGTGGACCCCCATCACGAATACCCGGGAAGGGTAGTTTAAGAGTTCGGTAGAGGGTACAGGTAAATTGTGGTTGGATATTGGCATCTGTGGTGCGTGTGGAAGAATGGAGTTTGGATGGGTGCATTAGTGACGTGGAAATGGCTGGGCGTGTGGCCTGTTAGTATGTGTAGTTGAATGGGCACTCCACCACTGTGAGGATGTCGGCCAGGTGAGGCCGCAGGTGGGCTCTGGGAGCCGGTAGAGTTGTTGTGGATGGGGCCCGAAGATCAGGAGGACGGACCCGGTTAGCCCAGTGCCACAGAGGGCACCGAGTGGGGAGAGCGCCAGAGGGCCTTCCCCAGGTAGATAGGTTCGGTCAGGGAGCAGGTAAGCTCGGAGGCAACTACAGTGGTGGAGGTGTGCAGGTGGGTAGACCTGCTGGGAGAGCCACACGACCCAGTCCTGAAATTGTGCAAGGGCACAGGGAGTTGAAATCGGGGGAGTGAGACCCCAAATTGATGAAGCACCACAGTTTGGACAATGGGAATTTGGTTCTTAAAACCGCATAGAGTAAGTTGGCCAATGGTTTGGCAGGGAAAGACCCCGGGTAGTGTAAAGTGTGCTAAGGTCATTTAGAGGATAGTAAGGATTAAGAATCTCCTCGCACCATCTGCATCCACTCACCTGAGGTGGCAGAACTCCACACCATGCCATGGATGTTTTGATTATTTTTTATTGTGCAAATGTTGGAATGTGAGAAGCATCATGACGTAGTTGTGACATTGTGCTGTTGTTCCATCTCTCCCTCCTTTTGAGGATTGATGATTAATTGGTGATGGCAAATTTTGGATTAGTGGGAGTGAAGATGAATTTGGTGTCGGGGAAATATGGGGAAGACGTGACGGTAGCGATGGATTTGTAATGTGCAAATTGTTGTACATATGGGGTAAGGGCAAGGGTAGAGTAGGTAAGGGGGGGGGGGTGACGTACGGTAGGCACGAGATTTCTCACTTCGCTCTTCGTACGCACCTCGTCTTGCATTGCCTTGTTGATGTGTACCCTTGTGACCTTACCCCTCGCTCACCTGTCTCCTCCCCCCCCCTTGTCTCCTACCCGAGGACTGTGCCCCACTGGGCATCGAGGGGAACGTGCGGGATTCCGCCATTGTGTGCCCGAAACTCCCGCAACCATCTGTCTGCATCGATGCACCACTTATGGACCACATGTCTGTGGCTGAGCAGCACTGATGGACCCCATGGGTTGGGGCATGGCCCCTCTGCTGGAACCGGCCATGATGGCCCGAGATCTTGCTGGCGGACCTTGGTCACAGGGCACCGATGCCACACAGGTGAAATACAATAGTCGGCCCTGTGGGCCATAAATAAATAAAAAATGGACGCATTGTGTGCCTTTTTATTATTGCAAATAGGCCGCCAGCAAAGAAGAAAGACAACAACTGGAAGAATACCAATGGCCAGCAGAGGGAGCCGAAGAGGAAGACCAGCACCAGGGTTTGTTGGTTTATTTTTATTATGAACTGTGATGACTGTGCACCGATTGGTGCTTGATGGTGTTTTGGTGTTTTGGTGCGGTTTTGGTGTTTTCTGGTGCGTCGATGCAGCACAGGCTGTCTCCCCCCTAGAGAACAATCACAGGTCCTGGGTTGCGTTTTGTAAATACAAGTAGCGTCATTGTAAATAATGCACCCCCACCGTAAGTGTTTAGTTTGAAAACCATTCCGCGATTCGGTTAGCTGTGGGCGTGAGTGTGTTAGGCAGGGTGCAATGGAGCAGCGGGACATATTTCTTTATGTTTTAAAACTGTCACACTCAGGGTCAGGTTAAATGTAGAGGGAACTACACCTACGTGCCACACTAAAGGTAAAAGTTAATAGGCCCGGGACGTGCCTAAGAGGAGGAGGGTGCAGTGTTGTGGATAGGAGAATTGTGTTTTTTTGTTGTTGTTGTTGTAAAGTATCACCCTCCTTCCTCCATTTGTTGTGTATAAAGGTCAAAGGTCGTTCCGTAGTTATTCCATACACCACACATAGCCAATCATAGATTTCCTCCTTGTTCGGTAGTTATCTCCTTATTATGTGTATTAGATTAAGGCTGTGTCTTTCATTAATTAACACTCCATTGCACCGAAGTGGAATAAGGTAGATTCCCTGCACATCCCCCTTTCATCAATTGCCAACTGCACTGGGCGGTTTGCTGCATTCTGCCGCTGCTGTGGGGTGGTGGTTTTTCGCTGCAAGACTCCATTAGCCACGAAGTCATCTCGGAGCGGGGGGTGGGAGGAGTCAGCCCAGCGCCGGGAACAAGGCGTGGCCTTGCCAACGCCTCCTCTGGGGGCGGGATCGGTGGGCCCTCGCGGCCAATCAGGGCCGAGGCGAGCTCGCCGATGGGCGTGACCTGGAGGCCGGCGGCTTGATCGCCCCAGGGGCAATAAAAGCACAGGCGGAAGCCTTTGGGGGTGAGCTCAGACAGGGAGAGAGAGAGAGACGCAGCAGAAGCAGTACCACGCAGCTTTGACTCCACCAGGCAGCGTTGACTCCACCAGGCAGCTTTGACTCCACCAGGCAGCTTTGACTCCACCAGGCAGCTTTGACTCCACCAGGAAGCTTTGACTCCACCAGGCAGCGTTGGCTCCACCAGGCAGCTTCGACCCGTTACCCCACGGGAACCAGGATCGGTGGCATCGGTGGCCGTCGAGGTCCAGCCCGGCGTCCCGTGCGGGATCAAGCCCGAACCATCTGCCCCAGCTGAACCTTCCTCTCTCCTTCCAGTCCTTCAGTCCTGCCATTCCATCCTTCTGTGTACCATCCTTCTGGCGCAAAAGTTCTGGCATTCCATCCTTCTGGCGCAAAAGTTCATGGGGTTCTTCAATATTTTCAAGCTCATCAACACGGAGAGGCCAAGATAAACCCACTTCTTCTGTAAACTTCTTTCTCAGACGCCTTGCAACATTGTTTAGTAACTGTTCATCATTTATTCCCCAAGAATAAATGGCTGCTTCAATGTAACTTCCACCAGCAGATGCATCATAGACAATTGTGCTCTGGTTCTTGTGGAAACGATCATGGAAACCAATGTTGTCTTTGAATTCATTTTGAAGCATGTGTTTTATTGTGCTGGTTTTCATCACAGTTTCAAAACCAAAGTTTGCACTCATTTGGTTATAATCAACCAGAAGACCCTGTAATGTTCTTGGCTCATTCATCTCCAGCACAACTGTACGGACATGCCTAAAAAACATCTGTCTAACCTCTGTAAGTCGCACGTTCTGTAAGTGCATTCGGTCACCAGATGAATCAGAATGTTTGTAGTGAGGCTTCACATACTTCATCCAGCAGGAACGATGATAGCGTATTTCTGACGCAAAGGGATCAGGGGTAGAATCTATGACAGTTAAAATTCTTTCTCTCATCTGGTCATCTTCCAAGTGTATTGTATGTGACTTGAAGGTGTTCCACGCATTCAACTGTTGGATAATACATAATGTTTTGGAATTTTTCAAGTCTTCTGGTTTCATACACCAAATGCACAGATTCTTTTCATGAAGGAGACCTGTGCTACGTGAAGATCGTCCAGCTTGCTGCTGGTCTTTTGCATGCGTTTCTTGTGTGTCCACTGTTTGTTGTTTCTGTTCTTGATCTCTTTTTCTTAATGCTTGTTGAAGTCCACGTTGAGCTGCCAATGCAGTCCTGCATGCCTTATGAAAATAGACACCATTCGGTCCTGCATCCCAATTGACTGAATCATAAACAGTTCCAAATTTATGCAACCCTTTCCAATCTTGTGCTTTGCCCTTCATGCGTTCCCATGCTTCAGGAGAAATGTTGCTTTTATCTTCATCGCAATGTTCATTACACAAATTACATAGTCCAGATATTTCCTCTCGTTTTCTTTTTCTGTTTGGTTGAGGCTTCAGTACTGGTGTTGACTTTGGTGCTGACATTGTTCCCAGAAGATCTAAAATATAAAAATACAGAGCAGATGTTAGTCTTGATCCTATGGGGATCATAATCATATTTACTTTACATCAATACACAGAAGAAATGTTTGTAAAAATTACTAGTATGTGGACGTCATGAAACAGAACAAATGACTACCAGATATTCACAGCCCATCATCATCATTTACCTATGCACTTTATATGGTACACAATATTATACATGTGCTCTAAAGAAAAATGATACACATAATTAAAAATCATTATTTTGTTTTAAAAATAGAGTGTTTCAATTGTTCGTGACGTTTCGGTGACAAACATTTAATAATTTCTTATCCATGGGTTTGGGAAAAAATTGATGTTTTTGGCTAATTTATGTTAACCTTTTGCCAGCCATTTTGAAATTTCAAGGTTATGGCAACCACCTTTACTTTTAAAAGTTGCTTATTTGAATTTGCCATGTCAGAAAACATATTATTAGACACTAAAATCATTAGAATCGGACAATGTTAACTGTGTTGGTGAATTTGACCGCCAGTCAAAAGTGCGTTGACCTTTCGACGTTTTTGACCATAGCGCCCTCATTTAAGGTCGGAGGTATAACAAACTATACATTTCTGGAATCCTCATGACTAGACGAGTAATTTGATATGCATATCGACACGATTGGAATATATTTGAATTTTGACCCCTGTTTGACCTTTGTTGACCCTTCCCGGAAATGCCTGACATTTTCAAGGGGGCAGCCCAAGTCAAAATTGTTCGGTATTCATCAGGGAACACAAAAACACTTTCAAACCTTTGTTCCCAGAATTTGGTCACGGGACCTACAGGCTGGTCTCCTACTATGATGTTCTTTCTGGACAGCAAAGGTTTCCTCCTGGCACACCTCCCATGCAGATCAAATTTGTGCAGCCTCTTTATAATGGTAGACTCGTGGACTTTGACATCAACAGTGGCAAGAGCTACCTGTAGGTCCCCTGATGACATTCTGGGGTTCTTAGAGACTTCTTTCAGCATCTTGCGGTCTGCTCTCGGGCTGAACTTGCTGGGGCGGCCTGGCCTGAACAAGTTGGCAGTTGTTTGGAATCTTCTCCACTTGTAGATGGTCTTCCGGACAGTCGAATAATTGATTTAAATTTGTTTGGAGATCTTTTTAAATCCCTTCCCAGACTCGTAGGCATCCATAACCTTCTTTCTGAAGGCCTCAGAGAGCTCTTTTGATCTAGGCATGGTGACGCCACACACTTCAACAACAAAGAGCAAACCAAACTAAATGTCTGAGGTTTAAATAAGACACATTCCTCCAAGATCCTCTCTAACGATGTTCTAATCATTTGCACCTGAGCCGGTGCACCTGATTCTAATTTTATGTATTTGAAGTAGTGATAAATGTAGGGGTGTACTTACTTTTTTCACATGAGAAATTAGCATTTTTGTTTATTTAAATTATACAACAGACTACAAAATGTAAATGCTTCATGATATTTGTTATATTATATCACCTTTATCTGTCAATATTGTTGAAATGAAGATCTAATAGCTGTATGTTGAAATATGTTGAAAAAGTCAAAACTTTACATGGGGTGTATTTACTTTTTCATGTGACTGTAGACTTGCAGTTGGGAGTATAATCAAACCAAATCCATGGGAAGTTCTTTAACCTGAAATTGAACAATTACGAGCTCAACGTTTCGGTTAACGACATGTGACAAGCCACATGCATCCACTAACCTTTCTCAAGAGTGATAAAAATTATCTCAAATCCACCTATATACCCAAAAGTGGGGGTGTGCAAAACCGGACAGCCAATCAACGCGTGTATCATGTCGCCCAAGAATTCTGACCTTGCCAAATCAACAAAAAAAAACATTCACACATTTAAGGATCAAACAAAACAATCATGTAGCCCCATTGGATTGCAACCCAAATGTTCTGATAAGATCAGAGAATAATCGGTCACTTTCATTAAAATCAAACACAATTCGGGATTATCCGTGTGCGTAAGATTAATGTAATAAATAAGTTTGCACTGTGACAGGGAGGGGAAGCCTGGGGGTAAAGATTGTCCTGATAGAAAAGCTGGGTTATGTGTTATGTGGAATCCCCAATCAAATTCAGGGAGTCCCTGGTTAGTTTGTGCAAGAGTGGTCCAAACGCTAACGACAAGTCCACCACCTCCTGCATGATGAATGTGACTGTTTTCCTCTGCGTGCTTAGCCTCCAGAATCCATCTTCTGGTCCTGTTCTCTGGGTTGAACCCAAAATGCTAACCCTATCCCACAGGGGTGTGTGCCCTGCCTTGAGACCATGTTTGGCAATGGCAGACTTGTTGGGATAATTGCATTCAAAGGCCTTGCATTGTTCAGCAATACACGAGCCTGAGGTCCTCCCCATCTCTCACACATATTCAGCTTCACAACCACAGGGCAGGGTATGCAGTTCGCTCCTATCTACTTTCTTAACAACCTTCTTGAGGAGGGTCAGTCATTTAAAGTCATGGGTCTCACTATCAGCTATGATCCTTTTTGGGCAAACCACAATTTAAATTGGGCCTCCAAAGCCAGCCTCGAACTGGACATCCTCCATCATACAAAGTCCTTCCTTGGCACACCTGAATTCTTGTCCACCTACAAGGCTTTCATCTGGAGCTTGGATTACTGCTCTCCCCTCTGGGTCCCCCCCTGCCTCACATCTTGCTCAGCTTGATGCTGCGGAAACCATGGCCTTCAAGATCATTGGAATCTCTGATGCTGAAGCTGAGTCAATGGGCTTATCACTTTGCCATCGCAGACATTTCGGTGGTTTCTATTTTCTACCGCCTCCTTTATGGTCTTGCGCCCTCTTCTCTGTCCATGCTTCCCCCTCCCCTCCCAAGCATCTGTGGTATTGTCGAGGAAGTGGTGTGAGACTCAAGACTCCAATGATGTCACAGGTTTACGAAAGATCACAACTTTATTAACTGGTAGTTCACTTCATTCCAATACCAAATAATACTGTTTAACTCAATGGACCAGGTAACTCTATCCGCATAGTCCCTCTTTCGTGGCTGCAGCGCCGTACTCCTGGTACGCGTTCATTCCGTCGGGCAGGGCTTCTGAGGATGAGTGCCCTTTGACTCAATGTCTCTTCTGTTTATATGGGCAAACTTCAGTTAATCCTCTGTGCGCTGAAATCGTAATCCCTTCTCCGCAGCAATGTTACTCGGTCGCCTCACTGGCACCAGCTCGCTCCCCTCCTGCTGCGAGTTCCATTTACCAAACAATAGGGGGGTGCTCCAGCCTGGGGCTGTGACCAGGTGGACAAGAGATTACCATGTTTGTGCACATTCCTGACATTCATTTACGAAATCGTCTATCTGCTTCGTTACCAGTCCCAATCAATGAGTTACCAGTCCCAATCAATGAGTTACATTTCCACAATTCCCTCATCTTTTTGTTTTTGTTTATATTAACCATTAATCTAAACATCAATATAAGTAAACAATCAATCACTGCAAGTAAACATCAATACAAGTATAAGTAAATAATCAATCACTGCAAGTAAACATCATTATAAGTACTAGGGCATGCCCGTACTATATATATATATCTAAAAGTATATCCCCCCCCCTCTATTTACATGTAATGGTTTGGTCCAAAGCGAACGGCTTGCGAGTACGGTGACAATCCCCCCCCTCTATTTACATGAAATGGTTTGGTCCAAAGCGAACGGCTTGCGAGTACGGTGACAATCCCCCCCCTCTATTTACATGAAATGGTTTGGTCCAAAGCGAACGGCTTGCGAGTACGGTGACAATCCCCCCCCCTCTATTTACATGAAATGGTTTGGTCCAAAGCTAACGGCTTGCGGAGTTTGGTAAAGAAATCGCCATCGCGTGCACAAACACTCAGGAAAGCGAATGAATCGCAAATTAGTTTTAATTAGTTTTAAAACATAGTTTAATGCCCGAGCGAGTTTAACGCAATCGCAAATCGCATCACAAAGCGAAAGAATCGCAAATTAGTTTTAATTAGTTTTAAAACATAGTTTAACGCCAACATAGCGCCAACATAGTTTGCCGACGGGAAATAAATGAATACACTCTCAAATGTGCCGTCCGAGGCAGAGTCTGTTCGCCACGTTCGGCACACGTGATAGCTCGCTGCTCTCTGATTGGTTGAATCGTTTTATGGACATAGCTCGGTAACTACTTCTGCGATTAATTTAAAACCTTGAAAAGGCACATCCTCGGGTCCCCAGCAATATACCTGGCAAGTTTCAAGTATATCGGACCGGTAGTTGTCGAGAAACAGCGGTCACAGACAAACATACATACAAACATACATACATACAAACATACACACAGAGATTAGTGGAATTATAGATAGATAAGTAAATAATCAATGTCTACAAGTAAATATCAATACACGTATTCAAACCATAACTTTGGTAATCAAATTCCCTTAGGCATACACCGTCATCCTGCAAGAATCACAAAACATTTCGTTGGTCATTGACTCCTTCCATATTGTTCAATCTATTGCATTTGCATCACAAATATATTTTCAAAACAACACTTCACCATCACCAAGATACAACAATTTCACTTCATTTTCAAGTTTTGTAAAGCATCTGCACCATCTGGCAAAAACGTTTGCCTCCACACAAATGTTGACTTTGTTTGAAAGGAAGGGCTGATCACTTGTGTTTGAATCCAGGTATGAAACATTTTCTCCTAATGTCTTCATAGCACCTGCACTACTTCGTGTAGGATTTCGCTGTTGTGGTAACATTGCGGGGTCATAGACTGACCCTGCTCTCCATGTAGCATTCTTGCCACTTTTTGCTGTAAACCATAGTAATTCCTGAACAAGGCCTTCACCCAGTTGTAGTCGACTTGCCTCCCCCCTCATTGTGAGTGGGCAGCAAGTATTGGTGTGACGTTGATTGGCCAGCAAGATGTGGAACAGGGATGCCGGATGCATCCACAATGATGTTGGGACCATGGTGTTCAGTTCATCCATGGTCCATACCAGGAGTGGCCCGCAGAATCGTGCACAGCTGTTGTGAAAAGGCACAGCCATTGGTTTGCAGCTCCATGCTGGCTCCCTGGAAGTTGGTGAAGTAATAACATATGTCCCCGCATTTCACAGAGGTTGCAGGTAAGGTGTCGTTGTCCTGCAACTTCTGATGTGATGAATGTTCTAAGCCTTCAAACAAGAGTAAGTGATCGCCTTTCTTTCATATGTTGCAGTGTGATCCAGGCAAATGGTCACATAAATTTCCTTGGTGAAGGTAAGCATCCATCTCCAAGTTACACGGGAGAATGTCTTCATCATTCTTTGAGAAAGAGGGTGTATGCCACGTTTAACTTCATTTTTTTAGCCACAAATTTTCTTTCTCGAACTTCTTCCCAATTCCGTTAGCACCCCCTTCAAATGTGATCTCGTCTTATCCTTATGCTCAGTCACATCTGAATCTGCTTTCCACACACACTGACTCAGATAGGGTACATCTTACCATGAAATCAGCATAATCATGTATATCTTCCGACAGTTTCACATTCAACAATTTGTTGTTTTTCCTTAACACAAAAAAGTTATATTCATTTATATGCGTCACACAAATAATATTCAATCAGGTATGTATTTCACTACTAAACTAAGAATAGCATCCACAATTGCTTTCAGGTTAATATAGTTCAAAAATTAACTCATGCAGGTATTTTAGCACTACTCTAAGAAAATAAATTGTATATGATTACAATCACAAACGGGAATATCTAATTCCCAACAACAATTTTCCCAAACCAACAAATTAAGCATAATGTATTATTACCATAATTCCTCTCCACTTTTTCTTTTCCCTTTTTTTTTTTTTTTTTCCTAACAGTGTGTCACTCGTGGTGATATGAGTTCACTGATATTGTAATTGACACAACTCATAACATTGTCGTTATGCCATTATCTTAATTCTACTGTATTCATTTGCAACATCACTTGATTTAATCTTTTAATCTCAGTATTTATGTCGCCATAAAAGTCTTCCTTTTCTGGTTCCACATTTCTTTCCTCATTTGTCACTTCATGCGTTATCATCGTGTTGTTGGTTGCCTTATTCAGACACACCATCACTAAGGCTTTCAAGCAAGCCACCACTAAAACAATTGCCAAAATAACTACTAAACCAACAAACAAGTCTGCTACTCCTTGTATATATTCATACCTATGACATAATTATATGTCGATGACATTCAACATTATATACCAAACTAACAAGCTTCCTAAAAGGTAAATAAAGAAAATCCCTTAATATGTAACATAAATCAGATTATTTGTCTTACCCTGATCCCCCTATCTCCCGGGGTTGAACTCAATCCCCTGATCATGAGTGTAGTTGTGATACATTTTTCACTCATGTTGTATTAATATCAGCAGGTAATTGTATGTCATGTAGGCAAATAAATGTCACTATCCCAAGTAGGAATATAGTGGGGCGGCTTAGCCCAAACATTCAAAAGAATTGTGCATTTTGTGAAACAAGCACCAAATTTGGCACAAATGTACATTAATATGTTGCGAACATTTTCAGATATTGGGCCACTTGAAATTCCGTAATTTTTTTATCACATGTTGAAAATGTAATGTTTATCAATGCAAGGGGTGTTAAAATGTAATTCAAATGACTGTAAATCACGACTATCATTTATCTGCCACTGAATGTTCTGCTGGGCTGCTAGGTGCAGCCTCATTTTCTGTGGGATCGTCCACCTTAGCCCCATGTGCTTGTTTGCAATGAGGGGCATGAATCCAACTTTCTATTTTGGGTCCATATTTTTTCCTATTCTTATCAATCTCCTATGGTTTATCATTTCGTTCGAAGATACCGCAACCAAAGGTTTTAACCAAAGCCCTACCAAACTATTTCCAATTTGAACAAAAAATGCCAGTGAAACAATGATTCGAAGAATTAACTTCAAGGGGTCAATAAATTTATTCTATAGCCAGATCTAATTTTCCCATCCAATAGTTTGCCTTGCCACATGTCATATTATAACACTTTAATAAACCTTCGAAAAATGTTTCCCATCTCAACAAATTTCCTTTTTACAAATAGCCATGTGTAACTTACGTATTTAACTACAATTTCCTCTCAATTTGTTTGGCCTAACTGGCCGCAAAGTGGCTGCCAGTACCGTTTTTTATCTACCAAGGAAGTGCTCGTCCACACAAGACCTCTACCAAAATGTTGTTTGTAAAAACAAATCTGGGATTTCCGATTACATGGATGCACTCTCAGGACATTTTCAGGCTGCTGTTAACAATCCACTATGATAAATTAATTCCTTTACCCACAATCAAATAATTAGTACAAATTGAGGATATTATCCATCTGACATTCATTTATAGATTCATTATGTTGGATCTAATATATATATATATATTTTTTTTCCCAATAATTTCGCACTGGTGTAAGGAAGAGCAATAGCTCTCATAAGTCTTAGTAATATCGTAGTTAATTTACCCAGCATCGAAGAATTTATTTACTATCCATTCTCATCTGTTAACCAGTGACTTTGTTTGAACTCCAGAACTCAAAACTCACAATAGTTCAAACCAGCAAAATTTCCTTTACTATTTTACCATATCATCTATGCCTTATACACATCCATACATACAGCCCAATTTATATTCTGATAAAATTCAAGTTTATATCCATCTATAATTCCAGTAATCTCTGTGTGTGTGTGTGTCTGTGTGTGTGTATGCGACCGCTGTTTCTCGACAACTACCGGTCCGATATACTTGAAACTTGCCAGGTATATTGCTGGGGACCTGAGGATGTGCCTTTTCAAGGTTTTAAATTAATCGGAGAAGTAGTTACCGAGCTATGGCGATTTCTTTACCAAACTCCGCAAGCCGTTCGCTTTGGACCAAACCATTGCATGTAAATAGAGGGGGGGGGGGGGGGGGGGGGGATTGTCACCGTACTCGCAAGCCGTTCGCTTTGGACCAAACCATTCCATGTAAATAGAGGGGGGGGGGGGGGGATTGTCACCGTACTCGCAAGCCGTTCGCTTTGGACCAAACCATTTCATGTAAATAGAGGGGGGGGGATTGTCACCGTACTCGCAAGCCGTCCGCTTTGGCTTTGCGAATGGACCAAACCATTTCATGTAAATAGAGGGGGGGGGGGGATATAATTTTAGATATATATATAGTACGGGCATGCCCTAGTATATATAAAATCCGTGAGCAGAGTACTCTGGGAATTCAGTGTAAGACCTCTCCAAAATTTGGCTAATTTTGTACTACCACATTTTTTTATGAAGCTCATATCCATAAATAGCTTTGATTCTCATATAAATTCTATCACAATGGAATCCCAAGATTACTTCCAATTTTTTACTATTAATGAATAGCTGCTCATAACTCAGCAAATCAAATCTTTATTCTCCATCTCCCTTGACAAAAGTGATAATTTTCATAATCAAATTATATTTCTATTTTTTTTATTTTATGAATTCTCTCGATATGCGATCCCATCCCCATGGAACTATCTATTTTTCAGACAAGGCACACTGTCGGTGTCAACAATCTTGTAAGATTGATACACAAAAACAAAAACACTGACACACAAAATACCCACACACACATGCATTATGCGTATTTGTTTGCGTTGGAACCCTTATTTACAGATCCGGATGGGTGTCAACTTTATTTCAATTTCTCAAAATTTGTCCTTCAATTTTATAAGCGCTAATACACAAATGGACCAAAAAGTTTATTCTTAGAAAACCCCTATGACGTCACATTGACATTACCCTTTCAGTTCCCACAATAATTTATCCAAATTTGACTACCCACCCATTTGTATGTCAGTCGACCACTGACCTATCAATCGTGTGGAACAATAGTCCGAAATTCCCACCTGATCATGATGTGACTCTTGTCACTTGGTTTGCCAAAAAAATTGCAAAGCAATTGTTCCAAACTTTGTAAATTTAAAATTTTGTGCCCAACATAAAAGATCCAATTTCGGCATTTGATCAATTAATTATCAATTTGCTTACAAGCAAAAGAAAAATGAATAATTCTTGCTCCGAAAACTTTTCAGACCCAAGAATCATCGACAGTTATTCATGTTTGTCCAGTAATCTAATTTGTTGAGGCCAATCGTCATTTGGGATTTGTCGCAATGAAGGCCTAATCATTGTCTGAGGTATCGGTCAGCACTGGTACCCTTGATCTTGGTTTACCCTATGAACTTTGTAGTGAAATCGTATCCGTACTGAACCCGGGTGGGGATGCTCGCTGCTCGCTGTCATTGTTGTCCCCACTAGGGGCGTGACTATAAGACCCGTTGCTGTGTCAGTGCTCCGAGACTTCTCCCTTGTGACATGTTACATCGGTAGCCTCGTTAATGGTACGCCTTTATAGAATATCTAGCTTGCTTGCATTGACTGATATGAATGGCTTTATGAGATGTCGCATCGTATGCTTATTGTGTATTTCTACTTACAGGAATGATCTGATGATCTAAATGCAATTAAACCAAACCGTTGGACTAAAGTTGTGCGGACCTGAATGGTTTTCCACAACACTTAATTGCATTTAGGATCTGCTGACATGGCTGGCAACAAGACGTTGACGGTGTCCATTTTCAGCGCCGACCCACAAGCCACGGACGGAGGCTTGCAACTCAAGCACTGGCTCCGACAACTGGAGCATCTCTTTGATGAGCCTGAGACCGCTCCGACGCCTGCCGCGAAGCTGGCAATATTACACTCAAAAATCGACTACCGGGTCTACCACGCGGTCGCTCAATGCACGACGTATGATCTTACCATCGCGGAGCTCAAGCGGCTTTATATAAAAGAAAAAAGCCCTGTGTATGCGCGTTATTTGCTGCAGACGCGGCGGCAGCAGCCCAACGAGCCTATGGATCATTACGCCCAGGAGCTCCGGCAGCTCATGCTGGACAGCGCCAAGGAGCCACGGACTCCCGAGCAGGCTAAAGATGATCGACTTTTAGATGCCTTCATAGCAGGGGTCTCCTCCCAGGAACTACGTCTCAAACTCTTGGAGAAGACCGACCTGACCTTCGCTACGGCGGTTGAGCAAGCGACGGTGTATACCGAAGCGCGGATGCAATCGAACGCCTATGATCGCACGCGCCTTTTGGCGGGCACCTCACTACACGCCCGGCCGGAGAGTACCACTGACGAGGACGTGGATCCGCCTGCTGAACTCCGGGATGCTCCGGAGGATGACCCTACCCTGACAGCTGCCGTTACGACCAGCAGACCCAAGGCCTTGCGCGGGGCCGCATGTTTTTTTTGTGGAGGGCCTCGTCATGCCCGAGTCGTGTGTCCGGCACGTGACGCTATTTGCCATTTGTGCTCGCTAAAGGGACATTACGCGAAAGTGTGCAAGAAATCGGCACGCGGCTCGCGGCCCTTCGACTCGCGCAGCCGCGGTCGCGCAGGCGCGGCAACCTTGAACGGGCTTGTAGCAGAACCCACGAGCCCAGCGCCTTACCCGACTTCGAAGGGGAGGGCCCCTCTCTGCGGCCCGCTGGGCGCGCAGACAACCTTGACTGGCGCCACCGGACAGCCATCACCGTCTCATTCTCCATCGGGGACAAAGGCCGCGTCCTTGGCCAAACCTCGAGCCACGCAAGGGAAGAAACAGCTTTCGAATACTACGGAAGCCTTTTGTCAAAGCGACCAAACGAAAAAGGCGATTTCGAATACTACTACGGAAGCCTTTTGTCAAAGCGACCAAACGAAAAAGGCGATTTCGAATACTACGGAAGCCTTTTGTCAAAGCGACCAAACGAAAAAGGCGATTTCGGCTACAACGGAAGCCTTTATCTGCCAGGAGTGTCAAAAGGCGATGCCAAATACTACGGAGGCCTTTTCTCGTCGGATTTTGAATCGCGAAACACCGGAATGCTGGGGAAAGCCCTCTGATGACGATAATGGATTCCCCATGGTCAACGCAGACTCCGGCCACGATCGCAAAACTGCTGCTGGTGTAGGATCCACCCGCGAGGCTGGTCCGACCCATTCGGGGGGCTCAGTCCCGCTCCCAGCTGCCTCGTCTGGCCTGGCTCAAGCCCTTATTCCCCTTATGGTTGAGGGCCATTGTGTTCAGGCCTTGGTGGACACCGGATCTACGGATAGTTTTATCGACCAGCGACTTGTGCTCAGGCATGGATGGCGGATCGGGCGGTCTACGAGACGGATCTTCATGGCTTCCCAGGGACTCCGGCTTAGCACAAAAGGGGAATGCCGATTGAAACTAGTGCTAAAGGGATGGGTTTTCCCTGATGTACACCTTATGGTTTTACCCGCATTATGTGCTGATATTCTGCTAGGACACGATTTTCTTAAGCTGCATGGACGTCTGGTAATGGAGTTCGGTGGGCCTGACACTCTTGTTGTGGGGGCGGACGACGCGCTAACGGTGTGCGCCCTAGCGCAAATGGACGTCCGTCCGCTTTCACTGTTCCCCAATCTAACCTCCGACTGTACCCCTGTCGCGGTAAAATCGAGACGCTACTCTCGCGCGGACATGCAATTCATTGCGGACGAAACGACTCAGCTCTTGAAAGACGGCATCATAGAACCTAGTAGGTCGCCGTGGCGTGCCCAGGTCTTAGTGGTGCGCAGTGAGGCCCATCGCAAACGCATGGTGATCGACTATTCCCAAACGATTAACCGCTTTACACAGCTGGATGCCTACCCCCTTCCGGGGATGGACGCGCTAGTGCAACAGGTGTCCCAGTATTCGGTCTATAGTACTCTCGATCTCCGTAGTGCGTACCACCAGATCCCTATCTCTAGGGCGGATCGTATCTATACCGCTTTCGAGTCGGGGCAGCGGTTGTACCAATTCACACGATTGCCCTTTGGGGTGACGAACGGGGTCTCTTGTTTCCAGAGGGCCATGGATGACCTCGTTGCGCGGGAGCACTTAACCGATGTTTTCGTCTACCTCGATAACCTTACGGTTTGTGGATATGACCAAGGGCACCATGACGCTAATCTGAAGCGCTTCCTTGAGGTCGCGCAACGGTATCACTTAACTATGAACGAGGATAAGTGCCGATACTCCCTACGCACCATAGATCTTCTGGGGTACACCGTGACCCATGGCTCTGTCTCTCCGGATAAGGAACGTCTGCGACCTTTGCTCGACATGGCCCCTCCCTGCGATCGGGCGTCCCTGAAACGCGACCTTGGGCTGTTCGCCCATTACTCCAAATGGGTGCAAAATTTCTCCGCGAAACTTCGCCCCCTTGTGGCCTGCGACACTTTTCCCCTGAGTTCGGCCGCATTGACGGCCTTTGAAGGTCTTAAGACCGACATCGCCCGAGCCGCCGTAGCAACCATCGACGAGAGCGGCTCGTTCGTCCTCGAAAGTGACGCCTCGGATCAGGCCATCGCGGCGACCCTCTCCCAAGGGGGACGTCCCGTGGCTTTCTTTTCACGGACTCTTACCTCCGCTGAGCGGCGGCACTCGTCCGTTGAAAAGGAAGCGTATGCGATCGTCGAGTCTATTCGGCGATGGCGCCCGTACCTACTCGGGCGGAGCTTCCAAATCATCACGGACCAGCAAAGCGTTGCGTTCATGTACGACACCTTACACGCCCAGCGCATTAAGAACGAGAAAATCACTCGCTGGCGTATCGAACTCGCCGACTTCTGTTACACCATCAAATATCGCCCAGGGAAGGATAACCAGGCCGCCGATGCCTTATCGCGCCCCACTACATGTGCTGGTATCACCTCGTTGGAGGGCCTACGGGTGCTGCATGCTACTACGGGCCATCCCGGCGTAACGCGTTTCGCTCATTTCGTGCGGAGTGGGAATCTCCCTTACTCGATTGACGATATCCGCCGTATCTGTCGCGACTGCGCTATCTGCGCGGAAATCAAACCGCGTTTCTATAACCCCCCTATGGGGACTCTGGTGAAGGCTACACGCCCGTGGGAACGCTTGGCGATGGATTTCAAGGGCCCTTTGCCGGTGTCGAGCGGCTCTCGCTATCTGCTCACTATCGTTGATGAGTACTCACGATTCCCCTTTGCTTATATGTGCGCGGACATGACTGCTGCCACGGTGATGCGTTGCTTACAGAACTTGTTCTCAATGTTCGGTTACCCGGCCTATGTCCATACCGACCGGGGTGCAGTCTTCTTGTCTCAGGAGGTGCGCGGCTATCTGCTCCAAAACAACGTTGCGTCTAGTTACACCACGCCGTATAGACCCCAGGCTAATGGGCAGATCGAACGCTTCAACGGGATTATCTGGAGGGCCGTCATGCTCCATCTCCGGACCCACGGCCGGGGCCTCGATAAATGGGCTTGGTCGCTACCTGCGGCGTTGAACTCAATCCGGGCACTCCTGAGTACGGCAACTAACCAAACTCCCCACGAGCGTCTTTTCCACCACCCCAGGAGCTCGGGGTGTATACAGTCTTTGCCCAGTTGGCTCGCTGGGCCCGGGCCGGCCTACCTTAAACGGGCAGTTCACGCGAGCAAGTACGACCCCCTTGTGGACAAAGTGCAGATTCTCCAGGCTAATCCTGAGCATGCTCGTGTGATGACGTCTGATGGTCGTGAGACTACTGTCTCCATTCGTCATCTTGCCCCTTGCGGGGTCGACGACCTTAGTAGGGAATCGGACGAACCGGTCGAACCCATCTATGAGACTATGACCTCTCCCGACGCTCCCATCGCCGATAGTCCACCGACCCTCCCCCCGTCGAGACTGCCTGGGTCCGACGACTTGGCGTTACCCCCTTCATCACCCGACCCTGTTGACGCCTCTGACACCGGGGATACAGGGTTACGAGACGCCGTACCCGGGGAATTTCGAACGCGTGCTGGCAGAGAAATTCGCCGCCCGGCCCGCTACGGTTGGGCCGACTGATACTCCGCGCCCATGCTGACGCTCACTCGCTTTTAGCCACGCGGCCGTATAATTCTGACGGGGGGTGAATGTAGTGAAATCGTATCCGTACTGAACCCGGGTGGGGATGCTGGCTGCTCGCTGTCATTGTTGTCCCCACTAGGGGCGTGACTATAAGACCCGTTGCTGTGTCAGTGCTCCGAGACTTCTCCCTTGTGACATGTTACATCGGTAGCCTCGTTAATGGTACGCCTTTATAGAATATCTAGCTTGCTTGCATTGACTGATATGAATGGCTTTATGAGATGTCGCATCGTATGCTTATTGTGTATTTCTACTTACAGGAATGATCTGATGATCTAAATGCAATTAAACCAAACCGTTGGACTAAAGTTGTGCGGACCTGAATGGTTTTCCACAACAAACTTGTCTTCCTTTTGGTATACGGACATCCTCTTTTCCAATGTCCCATCCGTCCACACTTGAAACACCGGTTTCTGACGTTGCCTGGTCTGTGCACCTGTGCACTTGTATTGCTGGGCTGCATCTCTACATCCCTAAGTTGCCACTGCAATCTCTCGTTATCTTCTGAAACACGAAAAAATTCTCTGTACCATCCTTTTTGGGGAGACAACTGGAAATCAGATGGGACAACTGTCACTTTCATTCCTAATTTTGAGGGCAGTTGTGCATTTGTCTCCTCCACTGTATCCTGTATCCTTTTTATTTTAAGTTCTAGATCCGTTATCCGTTCTTGCTGTTCCCGTTGTCTGGATTCACCATCCCAAAGATGGAATGCAAGCCAGTCTACCGTTAGATTCTGTCTCTTCCTGGCTTTCAATCTTTGTTCCAATCTTTCCAATCGACTTCGCTCAAATGTACCATCTCTTGGAAACTCCTCATTATGTCCCTTTGTCCACAAATACCAATTCTCGACCTGCCTTATAGCTTCGGCACCATAACGGTCATACATATGATGTGTACAAGTACCTTTTTGTGGAATCTCTGGTTGTCCTTGTGTATTCTTGCAGGCTCCATTTCCCATTTTGCCTTTTATCAAAGTAGCGTTGGATGTGTTGTAGTTTGTTCCTCTAAAGCTTCACTCGTACCTCCAGGAAGGATCTCTCCACCTGTTCAAATGGTGATTTCCAGAGAATCTCTCTCACCTGTGGCTTTTGCACAATCCAATCTCACAGATCAGTATTTGCAGATGAGCCAGAGGGTCAGTATGAAATGGGTGAATCCTCAGGTGTCCGCTCTGTTGAAGGGGAAATCACACAATGGTAACCGCACATATATCTATATATAAACTCACCACCTTGCTCAATTCTCCAAGGTTGTCTTCTGTTGATAATATCTCACAAAGATATCAAAGCTTCTTTCTTGAGACCGCATTTTCATCAATCAAACGCTCAATATATTCAATTCAATTTATTCAGTTCAATTTATTCAGTTAAATTTATTCAATTAAATTTATTCAGTTCAATTCAATTATTCAATTTCAATTAATTTATCAATATTCATCAATAAATCAAATTAATCCTTTTGGATGACTCCTTGCATAAGCCCTTTCCCCAATGATGTCAGGACAGGTCCATCCATTGACTGAGATCGAAGCTCATCGGTCGTCACCTCTGGTTCATACCTCATGTCAATTGATGAATCACCATTCTGTCCTAGGGTCATATCTGACATATTTCCCCATTTTGCCTGGTCTCCACAAATTTTATTTGCAACCACTAAAGGCAACTCATCCTTCATTCGTGAGACCGCCAAAATGGATGGCAGATATTAAAGTTCTTTGGGAAAAATATCTCATCATTTTTTTCTTTTAATAGTACCCAAATCTCTTGGCAATATAAATTTCGTAAAACTCCTGAAATAAGACTGTAAAATTCCTTCAATCATGCTAAATTTTGAAACTCCATCGCTTGTAACACCCAATTTATCCCATAGGTCTTGAAAGTTCTTTCCCAAGTTCCTGCAATCATTCTGCATTTGAACCCTATGATATCATTCATAATAATCATCATGATTTTATAGTCATGGTCCTATCACCATCATCTATTTAAAACGAACATTTCCTTTATCACCACAGCTATGTGGTATAATCAACAATAGAATAAAACTGTACATAGCACCAGGCTACCTCATGGCCACTTAGTATACCTATTGACAATAAGTCATAACAATATCGAATAATCATTGAACAATTAAAATCGCTTCCACTGCTCCAGCCGCAGCATTCGTCATTTTGTCTGCTCATCCGCGTGACCAAAACGAAATAAAGGGAGCTCAACCATTACACAGCGCTTTTAATGGCGCATGCCATAGGAACTCAATGCAATTTCGACTCGGCCAGAAAACGAGCAAATTTTGCAGGATGTTAACTGGAATTAGTCGTGAAAATATATCCAAAATACACAAAAATACACACCCACAAAAATAAACAACAAAACCCAAACAAACCCAAGGTCGACCATATTACACAATTAAATTACACATTAAATTATTCATTAAATTACTCATTAAATTACTCATTAAATTACTCATTAAATTACTCATTAAATTACTCATTAAATTACTCATTAAATTACACCATTTCAGCATCGTATTGATTGCTGAAATGTTCATGGGTTTAAACACACCTTAAAAGAGGTATGCTTTGTGGTGTTGCCCCACCTACCACGTTTAATTAAATTACATCATTTCAGCATTGTGTGATTGCTGAAATGTTCATGGGTTTAAACACACCTTAAAAGAGGTATGCTTTGTGGTGTTGCCCACCTACCACGTTTAATTAAATTACATCATTTCAGCATCGTATTGATTGCTGAAATGTTCATGGGTTTAAACACACCTTAAAAGAGGTATGCTTTGTGGTGTTGCCCACCTACCACGTTTAATTAAATTACATCATTTCAGCATCGTATTGATTGCTGAAATGTTCATGGGTTTGTACACACCTTAAAAGAGGTATGCTTTGTGGTGTTGCCCACCTACCACGTTGAATTAAATTAGATCATTTCAATAAAAAAAACATTGCTTCTACTGCTCCAGCCACAGCATTCGTCACTTTGTCTGCTCATCCGCATGACCAAAACGAAATAAAGGGAGCTCAACCATTACACAGCACTTTTAATGGCGCATGCCATAGGAACTCAACGCAATTTCGACTCGGCCAGAAAATGTGCAAATTTTGCAGGATGTTAACTGGAAATAGTCGTGAAAATATATCCAAAATACACAAAAATACACACCCACACAAATAAACAACATTTATTCCGTTCAACAGAACAAACATTTCCTATATCATGACATGCATGTCTTCAAAATTATATGACCAAGAGAAAAGTAAAACTAATTAAAACTGCGGGCAGTGATGATCCGGGGACCACACCGCTCCATCCTGATTGGACGGGTGCGTGCTAGAGTCGTTAACAACGACAGTCCAGATCCGATTGTTCAAAATTTCAACTCAATCGATCGAAAAATGAACGCAGGGATGCATTTTAAAGGTGCAGTGGCACTAACTGAGTTGCCACGAATATGGCCACGAAATTGCCAATATGGCCATCACAAAATATTTTCCTTAATCAATTGGCTCATAGCATAACCAATCTGCAAGTATTTCATCCGAAGATGTATCTCTGAGGAATTTTAATTAAATAAGTCATTTATAAATCAACGAGTTAATTTATTAAATGATTAATCAATAAATCAAAATTTTCCTTGACAGCCACATCACTTGGTCAGTGTCATGTCCAAATATCAGCTTCCTTACTCAAAAGGTGCCTGAGTTAATGTAATGTAATTACTGTAATAAGATTACTGCAATTACTGTAATGATTACTGTAATTACTGTAATTACCGGAACTGTAATTACTGTAATTACCTCAGGTAATTACTGTAATGTAATTGCTGTAATGTAATAAGAAATGTAATTAATTAAATAAGTACTTCATTAATCGCTAATAATTAAATAACTCGTGAATTCTTATCCGATTTACTTAACATTTGAGTGTCCCCAAAACGTTGGAGCAAAACGTTGCAACAACGAAAGTGAAACGTTGTAGCGACATTGTGGAAACGTCAGCAAAACCCAACATTGGAATGTTCCCAAAACGTTGGAGCAAAATGTTGCAACAACGAAAGTGAAACGTTGTAGCGACGTTGTGGAAACGTCAGCAAAACCCAACATTTGAATGTTCCCAAAACGTTGGAGCAAAACGTTGCAACAACGAAAGTGAAACATTGTAGCGACATTGTGGAAACGTTTTACAACAACATTAGTTCAATGTTGCAGGAAAGTAATGTGAAAAACGTTGAAACAACGTTGTGGAAACGTCAGCAAAACCCAACATTTGAATGTTCCCAAAACGTTCCCAAAAATGTTCTCTCTCTGTCTGTCTATCTCTCTCTCTCTCTGTCTCTCTTTCTGTCTGTCTATGTCTCTCTCTGTCTGTCTCTCTCTCTCTGTCTCTCTCTCTGTCTATCTCTCTCTCTTTCTGTCTGTCTCTCTCTCTCTCTGTCTGTCTCTCTCTGTCTGTCTCTCTCTCTGTCTGTCTCTCTCTGTCTGTCTATCTCTCTCTCTGTCTGTGGTTCTCTCTGTCTGTCTCTCTTTCTGTCTGACTATGTCTCTCTCTCTGTCTCTCTCTGTCTATCTCTCTCTGTCTGAATATCATCTTTATCTCTGTCTGTCTCTATGTCTCTCTCTCTTTCTTTCTGTCTCTCTCTCTCTGTCTCTCTGTCTGTTTGTCTCTCTCTGTCTATCTCTCTCTGTCTGTCTCTCTCTCACTTTCTGTCTCTCTCTGTCTATCTCTCTCTGTCTGTCTGTCTGTCTCTCTCTATCTGTCTGAATATCATCTTTATCTCTGTCTGTCTCTATGTCTCTCTCTCTTTCTTTCTGTCTCTCTCTCTCTGTCTCTCTGTCTGTTTGTCTCTCTCTGTCTATCTCTCTCTGTCTGTCTCTCTCTCACTTTCTGTCTCTCTCTGTCTATCTCTCTCTGTCTGTCTGTCTGTCTCTCTCTATCTGTCTGAATATCATCTTTATCTCTGTCTGTCTCTATGTCTCTCTCTCTTTCTTTCTGTCTCTCTCTCTCTGTCTCTCTGTCTGTTTGTCTCTCTCTGTCTATCTCTCTCTGTCTGTCTCTCTCTCACTTTCTGTCTCTCTCTGTCTATCTCTCTCTGTCTGTCTGTCTGTCTCTCTCTGTCTGTGGTTCTCTCTGTCTGTCTCTCTTTCTGTCTGTCTATGTCTCTCTCTCACTTTCTGTCTCTCTCTGTCTATCTCTCTCTGTCTGTCTCTCTGTCTCTCTCTATCTGTCTGATAATCACCAAACAAGAACAGTACACATTTCCTGTAATTATCTCTCATAATCAGGATAAATTTGGAACAGCCCTTAAACTAACACCAAGCAGATCAATTTTTATATTTAGGTTGAGGTTTCACACAAACGCTTTGCTTCTCGCAAAGCGTCCGCCAATGGGAACTAGAGGGAGGGAGAAGGAGCGGGAGCAGGAGACAGGTAGCCGGAATGGAAATGAGGGACAATGAGGGCCAGTGAGGGAGTGTCGGTATGCAATTTTCATCCAATCGCCATCTTTCACAATAATTCTGGACCGGCATGAGATGGCGTTGTCTGTCATTAATTTATATTGTAATCAAACGAGTTTTAGAAATGGCGGGAAAACTGGAAAAAATTATGTATTTAGTTATTTATTTAAAACGGGTGTACACGATTTTACACGTGTACGGACCTTACCGAACCTTACCGAACCGGCAAACAAATCGCCTCATGGTGCACTTCAGGAGCCGATTTGCCTGCAGACCAGAGTAAGGCTCTTAACACCCAGTGTATACCGTACGCATCCTCGCAAGCACACGAATAATAGAATCATTTAAAACGTTCCATCCGTGACTTTTACCTCGGACGGTCGTGACAAAAATACGTTTACACTCCTTGGATTATGTTACCTATATCGCGGCAAGCCCCACACACACATCCTCCACCATGTTCAGAATTAAACACAAGTTCGTATTTCATAATGGACCATCCCCAAGACGCCATGCTTACCTTGGCGACGTCCACTCGAAATCCAGCGGTGCCTCCAGATTGTCGAGGAAGTGGTGTGAGACTCAAGACTCCAATGATGTCACAGGTTTACGAAAGATCACAACTTTATTAACTAGTTTCAAATAGTAATAACTACCGTTAACTCAATGGACCAGGTAACTCTATCCGCATAGTCCCTCTTTCGTGGCTGCAGCGCCGTACTCCTGGTACACGTTCATTCCGTCGGGCAGGGCTTCTGAGGATGAGTGCCCTTTGACTCAATGTCTCTTCTGTTTATATGGGCAAACTTCAGTTAATCCTCTGTGCGCTGAAATCGTAATCCCTTCTCCGCAGCAATGTTACTCGGTCGCCTCACTGGCACCAGCTCGCTCCTCTCCTGCTGCGAGTTCCATTTACCAAACAATAGGGGGGTGCTCCAGCCTGGGGCTGTGACCAGGTGGACAAGAGATTACCATGTTCGTGCACATTCCTGACATTCATTTACGAAATCGTCTATCTGCTTCGTTACCAGTCCCAATCAATGAGTTACATTTCCACAGTATCAACCTCCACATCCTCTTCAATGTCATTCTTTCCTCCAGGTCCTCAACGCAGATGTTCACCGCCAACTCAGATTGTCCCCAATCCAAAACCATGATATTTTCTACCCTCGTTAACCTCACCCTCATCCCTCCTAATTTTCCAGTTTTTCCTTCTTGGAGTTTCCTTCTCCATGTACGCGTGCTTTGCTTCCTGTTTTTGTCTGTTACGTCCTGATCAGTTCAGTGTACTAGCTCTTCCAGGAGTCTTGACTATGTATACCAAACATAGGGGCAATACCCCTGGCACTCACCTGGTAGAATAAACAGTATACTGCACTGATTAAAGGTATTTTAAACAAATTTGAATGGTTTCTAGAAGACAGGGCAGCATGTAGAATCATACTAAAATAATCATAAGAATTTAAACAAACAAAAAAATAAAAATACCTATTTTGGGGGGCAACCCATTCCCCAACCGCCCTCACATCCTGTATTTCCTCAGACCCAAATTTTTCTAATGCCTTGAGCAAACTGGTACATCATGGGTGATGAAGGTTGTGGTGACGTTTCATTGAAATTGTTTGTTGTAGTTTCAGAGGAAAAAGCAAATACCTATTTGGTAGTCAAATAACACAACAGCACAGCAACAATGACATGTAGTCAAATAACATTGGCAGACTCACTTTTGTCCTTCAGATTATAAGTTTGGAACCTTTTCCAAACCTCTTGCTTGCTGAACAGGCATGGGAGCGGCTCGAAAAGGCCTAACACAAGAGAAAGATGACCCTAAGTGTCGAGCTGGCACACCAGGAGAAATTGGAACAGATGGCTCTTCAGTTTGACCAAATGGTGATGCGGCGCGAGACGTGGCTTCAGGAGAATCAACGCCTCGCGCTCCAGGTAATCGACCTCAAGGACCCGAAGCACATCTACGCGATCTATTTGATTCCTTTTCGAAAACATCATCTGAGCAAACTGCTTCGCTCTTGGGACTGCAGGATAACTTTGGCCGAGACCTGGCGTCTGTGGAAGCCGCCATCAAGAAGCACGAGGCGATCGAAGTGGACGTCTGTGTGTACGAGGAACGTGTGCAAGCCATGGTGGAATTGGCACGCGAGCTCCAGGCGGAGGGATATCACGAAGCCCGGCGCATAGATGCAAGGTGTCGTCACATGAAGCAGCTGTGGGAGCACCTGCAGGGGCTGTTGGCTACACGGCGAGCCCGCCTCGACGCCAATCTCAGGTTCCGGCGCGTCTTACAGGAGATGACCAGCCTGAATGACCGGATGGACGACTTAAAGGTACTGCGGAGAGAGACGTGCACGGTGCGGTCCTTGCTAGACCTCTCCACAGGGATTATGTTTGGGTCTAATGATCTGCTTCTTGGTCCCAATTCTTGGTCACTTGGTCCGAAAATGAAAGTGTCCAACTCCAAATTTATTTTCGCCAAATAAAACAACGGCTTTTTCTGTCTGGTCAGGGACATCATCTCTCTGGTAATGCGCGTGTCTTCCATTTTCGCCATAGTGTACCAGACGCTACTTGTACTACACACAGGCCATCCTCTTCCCGGCTCCTCGTGCAGCCGCCATTTTTTTGGTTTTTCCACTCCTTTCTTCCGTCGTTTTTTGTTTGTTCAGAGGAACTCCTGATTAACCCACCTCTCCATTCCAGAATCCTCAACGACTCCTCCAACAGCCCCAATTACTGAATACGTTTCGTCATCGATATACATAAGACAGAGACGGATGGCTGTCCTTTCGTCCATCAGTGCTTACGCTGATTGGCTGGTGTGAGGCTAGGTGCAAGGTGATTGGCTCCCGGCAAGATTGAATAATGTATCGTATTGGCTTATTAAAAGCTGATATACGAAATCTGATTCCGTATTTCACGATCGGAACTCAGGGCCTGAATAATTATGTCGAAATCTCGAATGAAAGTGACAGAGACAGGACAGTGGTGGAGAGAGGGGATTGTAGAAGGGTGGAGGGGGAGACGGGGAGTGAGAGAGAGAGAAGGGTATACTTTTGATAGTTTTTCCCGTCACTTGGGATGAGTACTCTTCTTTGTGATGTTGTGATGAATAAGTGAATCAGCTTGACATACGTGATTAAATTTCTTTGTGAGTGGCAAGAAAATACTAGATGGTGAGTGTGAGTCCACAGGCAGATCTACTTTGATGTAGATCGGTCATTCTCAGATGTAACATAATCAAGATACAGTGCCCATAGAAAGTCTGTACCCCCTTTCAAAATTTTAATCTGTTGTTTCCTCATGGCCTGGAATTAAATCAGACTTTTCCCACCTATATTTACACATCGAAACCCACAACTTCCAAGTGAAAAACAAATTCTACAACATTCACAAAATTTATTAAAAATACAAAACTAGATTATCTTGGTTGGATACGTGTCCACCCTCCCCCACACCCCCTTATAATAGCAATTGTAAATTAGGTCAGGTGTAGCCAATCACCTTCAACATCACACACCAAGTTAATTGGCCTCCACCTAAACTGCAGTGATTCTGATTATTTCAAAATAAAATCAGCTGTTCCTGTAGATTTCCTCTGCTGGGTAGTGCATTTCACAGCAAAGACTCAACCATGAGCACCAAGGAGCTTTCAAAAGACCAATGGGAAGAAGTTGTGGAAAGGCACAGATCAGGGGATGGGTACAAAAATATTTCAAAGGACTTGAATATCCCTTGGAGCACAGTCAAGCCAATCATTAAGAAGTGGAAGGCGTATGGTACCATCAAGACCCTGCCTAGATCAGACCGTCCCACCAATTTGGATGACCAAGCAAGAAGGAGACTGATCAGAGGGGCCAGCAAGAGGCTAATGGCAACTTTTAAAGACCTACAGGCCATTATGGCAAAGACTGGTCACTGTGTGCATGTGACAACAATATCCCAAGCATTCCACAAATCTCACCTGCGCAGTAGGGTGGCAAGAAGGAAGCCATTACTCAAAAAGACCCACCTTGAGAACCACTCCGGAGATTTTGAAGCCATGTGGCAAAAGGTTTTGTGGTCCGACAAAACCAGGATGGAACTTTTTGGCTGAAATGCAAAATGTCACGCTTGGCACAAACCCAACACAGCACATCACCCAAAGAACACCATCCCTACTGTGAATCATGGAGGTGGCAGCATCATGTCATGGGGATGTTTCTCATCAGCAGGGGCTGGGCCACTTGCCCGGATAGAAGGCAAAATGGATGGAGCAAAATACCGACAATTCTCGAGAGGAAAACCTGCTGCCCTCTGCAAGAAAGCTGAAATTTGGACGGAAGTTCACCTTTCACCATGACAACGACCCGAAGCACACTGCCAAAGCTACACTGGAGTGGCTAAGAAACAAAAATATAAATGTCCTTGAGTGGCCCAGTCAGAGCCCAGAGCTAAATCCAATCGGAAATCTGTGGCCCAATTTGAAGATTGTTGTCCATTAACACTCCCCACGCAACCTGACTGAGCGGGAACAGTTTTGTACAGAATTGGCAAATATTGCCCATCAAGGTGTGCAAAGTTTGTGGAGATGGAACCCAATAGACTCACACCTGTAATTGCTGTCAAATATACTTCCAGCAAGTATTAACTCAGAGGTGGACACTTATCCAACCAAGATAAAGTAGTTTTGTATTTTTAATACATTTTCTGAGATTTGTAAAATTTATTTTCACTTGGAAGTTTTGGTTTACGATGTGTAAATAAAGGTGGAAAAAGTCTGATTTTGTGCAATATCATTTCAGTCTATAAGGTAACAAAAGGTGAAAAATTTGAAAGGGGGTGTAGATCTTCTCTGGGCACTGTATCTGGTCATGGTTCTGCCTTGTTAAATGCCCCATGTTGTCTTTGTTTTGGATCTCCTGTTTTGAAAACAGTAAAATCTGCTTGAGATCGTGCTCCTTGCATGTCGGTGTTACCCTGATACCGATTGGACCCATGTTTGAAGGTCTCCTGTACGTGTCCTTTTTGTGAGAAAACGAGTGGTTCTCCTTTATTTATTTTTAACCAAAGCTTCGGTGATGTTTATTTGTGTACTCTCCAGGCACAGGTGCAATCTCAGTGCTATGGTAAGCACCTCCTGGATGTTAAGGATCTGCTCCAAAAGCATACACTCGTCGAGGCAGACATTCGGCTGCAGGAGGAGCGCATTCGCAGTGTGAATGACGCTGCGCAGACTATTGCAGCTCTTGGGGATGGTGCGTATCATTGGTAACCTTCCTTTTGAGAAACAGTACTTTCCCATGGCCCTCAGAAGGTGGAAGAATAAGGACACGTTTTGGACTTTTGCCCAACCAACACTTACTCTTCAGGGGATCATTCCGAGTGAAGCGTCGCGACCCCACGACAATTGCACTCTATCTTGAGTTGCTGTATTTGCATTTGGTATTATTTCTGTATTTTTGTACACCGCTCCTTTCCTTGTGATCATACAAGGATGTTCGTGTGATAAATAGTTCTCGGGACTAAGATAATTGCCCTGTGTGTCAGACTTGGTGATCATTCCTTTGTCCCGTATGGCAACGCACTCTTCTAGACACTTAGATAGGCCCTCAGTGCACACATTAATTAAATCCCCCCCTTACACTGACTGACCATAGGAACTGACCGGAAAAATCAACAGGCAGCAGCCACGCAGTACGCCACCATGGCGACAAACATCGTGCGAGGCAGGCAATAGCCATGCTCAGGGGGGCTCTTGATTGACGGGGGGAGGGCGAACAAGGAGCAGGGCGCCAAGCGCTCGGCCAATGAGAGGACACCAACGCGGTGAGAAGATTCAGGAAGGTGAAGGAGCGACACACTGATTGGCCACCGACCGATGACACCTCGGCCAATCAGTGCGGAAGGCGCAAACATTCGGCCAGTCGGTGTGGAGGACGCAACAAGCGATGCGCTGATTGGAGGAAAAGCGCCAGTGACGTCAGAAGACTGCGAGTAAAACCGCTCGCTCGCCGGCATTTTGAGCTCTTCCTTTTGCCTCTTGCCTTCCATAGACTGTCCCTTCGTGTTGGACCTGCTCTTGCAACATGCTTGCTTGTTGACTCAGCCTGTCATCCTTCCGATGTTGGCAAATTGAGTACCAGTTCACTGGTAATTCCCTGTGAGTTGCAAGAGGCGACTAACAGGGTTGGCGTCAGGAAGGGCATCCGGCTGTAAAACATTGCTTCAAAAAGGGGACCACAGTGCCCAAAAAAGGCCAACCCCTGCTCTGCGGGGAAAAATGGCCTCTAAAGGGCATTTGGGCCATTGTACATAGTTTGCTTTTCTGGTGGTCGTGGCGGATTTTTGGCCTTTGGGTCTGCCCTCTACTCGGTCCTGGCTCTGCTCCTGGCTTCACCTGCCCGGCTCCTCCACTGTTTCCTCAGGCCCGCTCCCGTTGTTTGTGGCCGTTGTTTGCGGCTGTGGCTGTTTGCCGCTGTGGTCTTGGTTTGCGGCTGCGGTCATTTGCCGCTGCGTTTGCCGCTTTGCCTCCTCGACCTTGGCCTTGTACTCGTCCCTTCGCTCCTGCCTGGCATGGCTCTGAGGTACTCCGCCGCAAGGCTTATTCTGCTCAATACTCACTCCACCCCATCATGCATCTCTGCAATCAAATACCACGGACTCCTGCGACGACCCAGATATACTCATAGAGGCTCTGGTCGTAAGTTTGTTTACTTACAAACAGGTCACTCCGTTCCCATACTCTGGTCGGCTCAGCGCACTCCCACTCATCGTCCCAGCGCACCTGGTCACAGCAACGCACACGATCGCACCTCCTGTCTGCAAACCCTGGCTAAATCACCTGAGTTCATCCCCACCGTACAAAGCAACATCAAGCTCACCCTGTTCAATACCCGGTCCCTCAACAACAAAAGCATCATCCTGAACGACTACATTCTGGATAATAAACTGGACTTTCTCTGTCTCACCGAAACCTGACAACAACCTCTGGACTACTTCTCACTCAACCTCACTACACCCAATGGATATTCTTACATCAATAAACCACGTTCGGAGGGCCGAGGTGGTGGAATTGCCGTAATTCACCGACAGGACATCAAGACCAGCCTCATCTCCATCTCATCTGCTCCATCATTTGAACACCTGGCTTTTAAACTCTCTGGTCACACACAGTCAGTCATGGCTGTTGTCTACCGCCCTCCCAAACCACACCCAACATTCCTGTCTGACTTCTCCTACTTTCTGACCCAGCTCTGTTACCTCTCCCCCTCAATCCTCCTCCTCGGTGATTTCAATATCCACATGGACTCCACTGACTCCATAATAACCACTGACTTCACTGATTTACTCACCTGCTTTAACCTCACTCAACATGTCAACTTTCCTACCCATAACTGTGGTCACATTCTGGACCTTGTCTGCTCTACTGGATTAATTTTGCATCATCTCTCTGGCTCCGACCTCACCCTCTCTGACCACTTAGCCATCACTATGACCATCAACATCCCCACCCCAGCACAAAGGCATTATCGCACTATCAACTTCCGTAAGCTAAACGCTCTTTCACCTACCTCATTGTCATCCACCCTCTCTGAAAAAATGTCCACTTCTCCCTTCGTTGACCTCCACACCCCTTCTGACCTCACTGACTACGACAACCACACTCTCTCCTCCTGCCTTGACCAGCTTGCACCTATGAAAACCAAAACAGTTTCTTTCACCCATTCTGCTCCCTGGTTTACCCCTGAACTCCGCCTGATGAAAACTCGTGCTCGCCAACTTGAAAGACTCCGCAATAAAACAGGTCTCACAATTCACTCCCAAGCCTACAAAGACCACCTGCAGCACTACAAAGATGCCCTCTTCTGTGCCCGCTCCGCCTACTACTCTCAAATTATCCACCCTGGCTCTGGAAACCCAAAAGCACTCTTCTCTACAATAAACAAACTCCTCAGCCCCCTGAACACCACCACCCAGTCATTCACAGTAGACAACTGCATCTCCTTCCTATCATTCTTCCAATGCAAAATTGACAACATCTACAGCAGCTTAACCACCACTGCACCCGCTCCCCCTCAAACCACCTGCCCCCCCTTATCCTGCCAACCCCTGTCTCAGTTCTCCCCAGTCTCCCCTACTGACCTCTCTGAACTCCTCGTAGGAATGCAACCTGCCACCTGCACTCTTGACCCCATCCCCTCCAGCTTTGTCAAGGCCTCCCTTCCTGCTCTCTCTCCACTTATCACTGCAACAATAAACTCCTCCCTGTCTACAGGCATCGTCCCACCATCCCTCAAAATTGCTGCTGTTACCCCCATTCTGAAAAAACCTGGACTCAACCCTGACACCCTAAACAACTTCAGACCCATCTCCAACCTACCCTTTCTGTCAAAAGTTTTGGAACACGCTGCAGCCACTCAACTCAAACATCACCTCTCTGCCAATAACCTGTCTGAAACATTCCAATCCGGATTCCGCTCCAACCACAGTACTGAAACTGCTCTCCTCAAAATCACCAACGACCTTCTCCTCTCCTCTGATGCTGGCAACCTCAACATTCTCATCCTCCTCGACCTCAGCGCCGCCTTTGACACCATCAATCATACCATCCTCCTCACCCGACTTGAAACAACCTTTAACATTACCGGCACTGCCCTCTCTTGGATCAAATCATACCTCTCTGACAGACGCCAGTTCATCTCCATCAATAACTGCAAATCCCCCACTGCTCCCCTCCCCCAAGGTGTCCCCCAAGGTTCAGTTCTCGGCCCCCTCCTCTTCATCCTGTACCTGTCCCCCCTTGGTCACTTAATCCGCCGTCATGGTCTCCAATTCCACTGCTTCGCCGATGACATCCAGCTTTTCATCTCCACTAAGTCCATCTCCACCGCCACCCTCTCTATCCTGACAAACTGCATCACTGAAATAAAATCCTGGCTTCAAATCAACTTCCTCAAACTTAACTATGATAAATCTGAAATAATCATCATTGGCCCAAAAACGCTCACCAAATCCACCCATAACTTTGCCCTCAACATCGACTGTTTCCCAGTATCCACCTCCCCTCACATCCGGAATCTTGGCAGCATCTTTGACCAAACCCTCTCCTTCGACAAAAACACTAAACAGATCACAAAGACAGCCTGCTTTCACCTGAAAAACATCGCCCGTCTCCTTCCATCCCTCTCCTCCACGGCTGCAGAAACCCTCATCCATGCCTTCATCACCTCCCGTCTGGACTACTGCAACAGCCTCCTCTATGGTTCACCCTCAATAATCACCAATAAACTCCTATACATTCAGAACTCCGCTGCCCGTCTGCTCACCCATTCCCGGACCCGTGACCACATCACCCCCGTCCTTTACAAGCTTCACTGGCTCCCCATCCCCCAGAGAATCCAGTACAAAATCCCCCTCTTGACCTACAAAGCCCTCCATAACCTGGCCCCATCCTACCTGACTGACCTCCTCTCCAGACACACTCCCACCCGCAACCTCCACTCTGCTGGTACCAACCTCCTGAACCCCCCCCCCCATGCGGACCAAATTCAGATCCTGGGGGGACAGGGCCTTCTCCATCGCTGCTCCCACCCTCTGGAACTCACTACCTCACACCATGAGAGACTCCTCCTCACTCACCACATTCAAAACATCACTCAAGACCCACCTGTTCAACACTGCATTCAACATTTAACCCACAGCATTTAACCCCTGACTGTCTCTTCTCCTTCTCCTTCCTTTTGCTTTGATTATTTACCTATTGATTTTTGTCTTTTTGCACTTGTTTTTTGTACTCTGTCAAAGCGCCTTTGGGCTTCTGGAAAAGCGCTATATAAAATAAATGTATTATTATTATTATTATTATTAAAGGTGGTTCAATGATGATGTCATAGGTTCCTCAATTATGACGTCATAATTCGACAAGTACAAAATTTCATCCGATCAAGAAGAAATTTCATCGTCATCTTTGGATAAATTGCCGAGAAAAAAATAAAATAATAACGTCATCGGTCACGTCCTTCCATGTGGCCGCCATGTTTGTTTTTACAGATAAGCTTTAAAAACCACTAAAAACATGTCCTGGCAAGGGTCTGCAATCTCTGATTGCTCTTTCTTATTGTATTTGTATTTTATTGTGTAATATTATTGTATTGAGTAGCTGTGTATTTGTATTTTGCATTGTGTATTTGTTTTGGGGCTGTTGTAGAATATGCGAGTGAACTCTAACTTTTCACTTAATTTTCGGCGACATCCAGTTGAGTGTAATTTTCATTTTGATACCTAGGAGACATGTTGAATGGAGAAGGTGGATCCGACTCGGCAACAGTTGCTAGAGTGAGATGTGCATGGAAGATGTTTCGGGAACTGAGTGGCGTGATGACAAGGAGGGGAGTGTCGTTGAAGCTGAAGGGAAAGGTGTATGCTGCATGTGCGAAAAGTGTTATGATTTATTGGAGCGAGACATGGGTAATGCACGAAGAGCAGCAACGAAGGCTGGAAAGGGTCGAAATGCGAATAGTTCCGTGGATGTGTGGAGTATCGTTGAGAGAGAGGAAGACAAATGATGAATTGCGAAAGATGATGGGAATAGAGCCTGTGATGGATGGTGTGAAGAGAAACAGGTTGAGATGGTTTGGTCATGTGTTGAGGAAGGATGAAAGTGACTGGTTGAGGAGAGTGATGGAAATGAATGTAGAAGGAAGAAGAGGACAGGGAATACCGAGAAAGCCTTGGCTAAAGGTGGTGGAAGAAGAAATGTGGGCAAGGGGGTTAACAAGGGGAGATACAGAAAATAGGGCAAAATGGAAAAGATTGTCATGGCTAATGCAAGGCTAACCCCCACTCCAGCAGGGAAAATGGCCTTAAAATGCCTGTTGTTGTTGTTGTTGTTGTATGCAGTTGAGTGTCACCAAAATTGAAGTAATGGGGTTCCGAATGTTTCACGTCACCGTCTGCAGGTTCCAAGCCCTGTGACCCAGGGCTTGTACAGAACCGTGTTCTTCACCTTGAAACCCGTTTTGCTGAGCTGTGTGAAATGGAGGTAGCGCAGCGACATAAACTGGAAGAATCATGGCAACGCTGGTGTTTCTTTTCCGTGATGGATGAACTGGCGAGCTGGATATGCGAGACTGAAGCTCTTCTTTCATCCCAGGAGGTCGGTGAGGACCGAAGCAGCGTTCGACGTCTCCTGGCACGTCATCGGACTCTCGAGGACGAGCTGAGTATCCGCCGGCCGCATCTGAAGCAAGCGGTGCGCGAAGGTGAGACGGTGCGCGAAGTTGAGACGTTGACGAAGCAGGGACATTTCGATGCAAATGAGATCGCCGAGAGAGTGCATGAAATTGAGCGAATGTGGAACCGATTGGAAGAAATCGCGACGGCGCAGAAGCAGCGGTTGAGCGATGCTAAAAGTTTGCGGCAGTTCGCGGCGGACTTAGACGACCTTGAGGGCTGGCTCAAGGACGAGCTTCGCCTCGTGTCTTGCGGTGACGTCGGCAGTGATTTGTTCTCTGCTCAAACGCTAGTCAAGAAACACAAGGACGTGATGGCGGGGATATCTGGATTCCGGTAAGAGAGCTTCTATCTCACCATGCATGCTCTGATTTTATCAATCACAACCAGGTACAGTACCTGTAGTACCTGGATAACCAGGACAACATTGCAAGCGTTTTGATGGTATTTGATGCAAAATAAGAAATTGTATTATCGATACAGGATATGACGTCACCACTCGTGTGGTTCTTTTTCTCCCCACAGTCCAGTCATGGATGTTCTGCGCGAGCAGGCCCAAAACCTCCTGACTATGAAGACAATGAAGAAGGCCGACGGGCCGGGACGCTTTGTGGAGCTGGAGCGACGGTACAGTGAGCTTGTGGAGACCGCGCTCGGCCGCGAGCAGAGGCTGCAGGATGCGCTGGCTCTGTACAAGTTGTCCAGTGAGGCAGATTTATGTGATCTGTGGACCGATGAGAAAGAGCAATGGCTGAACGGGATGATTCTACCTGCATGCCTTGAAGATCTAGAGGTGGTCCAGCACCGGTGAGTTGAAACAGCTGATGATGTTTGTGCGATCCTGACCCCAATGAAACCTAACTGTCATATTTAAAGCACTTGGTCCTCAACCTCTTCAACCAGGTCCACCAGGGCGAGTCAAAATGTCCCTCCCCGAGTCCCTCCCCCCACCCCAACATTCCCCGCACCTCAAAAGTATTTCAGAATCACGAGTGTGTGACACCACCTGGAAATTTCATAGAAAAGGACTGAACATTCGTGCTAAGTTTATATTCTATATTGGAGGGAAAACTTCCGATAAACTTTTTGATTCCCCAGCCTCGATATTTCAAAGTCTTTGGTTGGCTACATAGACCGATTGTACCAACTTCGGGTTCTTTTGGTGAAACCTATTTGTGTTTGCGTCACTCTTTTACGGACAACCTTACCTGCAATCGAAAGGGGAAATCTGACCATTGTAGTGTGCGGTGATTGATGACACACAATTACAGGCCAGACAGGTAGAGAGTTAAACACCAGGCAGGCAGACAGACAGGAGTGAAGCCATTTATAAACCCCGCTTTTCGTTTTGCACGTGTGGGGTAATGAAAACACCCGATCACGCCAAATAGACAAATATGGAGCAGACCGTCCATGATGATGATGACGGCCTCAGGTCTAAAATAGCTTCCTCCAGGTTGTGACCCCAAGCATGACTCATTTGCATATTCGAGTTAGGTTTAGGTTAGACCCGTTAGCGACGGCAGAAATTCACGAGTGGAAACAAAATGGCGACTGTCGCTAACACTTATATTGTGTGTGCTCCCTTTCAGTGACGAATTCAACGTCACTTCCTGTGTGACAGATAAATAAATACACAGGGCTTTTATATATTTTGATTGTAGAATTAAATTATTTCTCAATTTTGTGGAGGCAAGACAATAAAAAGGTCATAGTTTTCATCCAGTTTCACTTGTGTCTGGGCTGTCTGGCTGCAAGCTTGCGTGTTGCTTGGTCCAGTTTCCAAAGCCTGGATCTCGAGGTGAACAGTGAGGACTCACACATCGCTGTGGTGAACCAACTTTCCCTTCAACTCATCAACGCCGGTCATCCTGGAGAACAAGACATCAAGGTGAAGGTGGATCACTTGAATGACAGGCATAGCCATGCTTTCGATCTCGCTTTCTTTGCTCTCGGGAGTTTTGTACATATACCTTCTGTGTGGTCTATATGATAGAGACACTCATTGTGTAGTGCTTCGACACGTCATCTCGTCTCCGGGCCTGCAGGTGGAACAAGTTTCTCGAGTTGCTGGACCTGAAGAAAAAAGAGCTGCAGTCAGCCCTCAGCATCGAGAGCTTTCACCTTGAAGGAAACGTGACCAAGGCCTGGATTAAGGAGAAAACCAAAGTCATCGAATCAAGCCAAGAGTTTGGAAAAGACCTGGCTGGAGCCACGGCCCTGCAGCTTAAACTTGCAGGAATGGAAAGGAAGCTCGCCACGATTCAGGTAGGCCTTTTCATTAATTAATTAATTGATTTACTCCAGCCGAATGAAGGATCATGAAAGACCTGTTACAAACACAAAATACACACACAAGTTACAGAGGTGGACACTTTGAGACTTGGTAAACTTCGGTCGAAGACGAAACACTTCAATTAGGTTCAAAGTATAATTTATTTGTATATAGGGTTGACAGCATCAAAAATAAATAGATGTGTGCACGAAGGGGTGCTACACCAAACAAGTTGCATGGAGTCACTCCTAATTCTGATCTCGGAGCCTTCAGAATATATACTGATTTCAAAAGGGTGGGGGGGGGGGGGAGGGGGGACATTTAGGTTACACAGATGTAGAGATCAGAACAAGCAAGTTCTGATCAGACAGCACACGAATGAAAATTCTTTCCAATAATATTATAAAAACAAGTTTGACAGCCAAGAAAATTAATGTGCCGGACACTGGACAGCAATGATATATTTGATATAAGATTATATATTTGACATGAGATATTATCTATCTATAATTCCAGTAATCTCTGTGTGTATGTATGTATGTATGTATGTATGTATGTATGTATGTATGTCTGTATGTCTGTGACCGCTGTTTCTCGACAACCACGGGTCCGATATACTTTAAACTTGCCAGGTATATTGCTGGGGACCCGAGGATGTGCCTTTTCAAGGTTTCATATTAATCGGAGAAGTAGTTACCGAGCTATGTCCAAAAAACGATTCAACCAATCAGAGAGCAGCGAGCTATCACGTGTGCCGAACGTGGCGAACAGACTCTGCCTCGGACGGCACATTTGAGAGCGTATTCATTTATTTCACGTTGGCAAACTATGTTGGCGTTAAACTATGTTTTAAAACTAATTAAAACTAATTTGCGATTCATCGTAACTGCGATTTGCGACCTTCCGGACAGTGAAGACTTCACTTCCGGCAGCCAATCACAGAACGCGTTGTTGCGTAGGCGTGGCCGATGTGAGAGCGAGCCGAGCCGAGCGCGTGCGCCATTACGGTTCGTAATTCGATTTCTTCCGGAGAAAATAATAATTTCTCGATTTCTTATGCGCATTATTTCTCCCAATTCAGTCAGAGCGAAGGGCGGAAGCGAAGAGCATTGTTTTTTTTGTTTACGGGCGTACGGGCGTACGGGCGTACGGGCGGGGTAGAGCATACGGTAGCGTTTTTTTTTTTTTTTGGCAAGGAACGGGCACCCACGTACGGGCATGCCCTAGTATATGCAATTGTATATTTGATATAAGAACACATATTAAAGCAATGAGAACCATATGGGGAGGCAGTTCCCACCGCAAGAAGGCCAATGGGAGGGTGTGTTTCTGACTTCAGATGGCCAGGCTCATTAGGTGCGCATTCTTGCAGAATATAGGCTACGTAATGTGTCCTCCGGACAAGAAACAGCAGACATTTCATTAAAGGATAAAATAATGTGTAAAATTTTGTCTTTGAACAGTATAATTTGAACAAAATTAAAACTAGAACAATGCGACTGTGTCGCCAATATGCCTCCGCATAGTCCCACAATGGGTAGATGCCATCACTCTGCATATGTATGGGTAGTGGATCACGTTTGTGAAGTTTCGTGTTGATCGGATAAGGTTCGTTTTTCTATCCAAGATGGCTGCCAAACCACGTGACCTATGACATCATAATTTTCAAACTATATGCAACAGTGCTGTTAGATGATATTTGTAAAATTTCGCATATATAGGGGGAGCTGTTTCAGAGATGTAATTATTTAATATTTTCCTTCAATCCAAAATGGCTGCCAAACCATGTGACGTATGATGTCATAACTTTAATATTTCAATACAAATGGGTCATAGATCATGTGCATGCAATTTCAGATATTTAGGATAAGGAATACGATTAAAACATTTTGGGCTGGTATACCACTTCACCTATCATGTCATCATTATTCTGCTTTTGTTTCCCATTTGGAGTACATGACAATGTGCCAAGTTTAAAATTTTTCCATTCAGCGGTTTCCGAGAAATATATTTTTAATTATTTTGCTTTGAATCCAAGATGGCTGCCATACCATGTGACCAGTGACGTCACAATTATCATAAAAACATTCTGCATGGGTGTCACTCCTACCCTGAAAGTTTTGTCTCAATCGGACATATGGTTGCTGATAAAAATGAGGTTTAGCCTGGATGGATGGACGGACGTACGGAAGGACGGACGGACAACCTGAAAACATAATGCCTCCAGCAACCTTGTCGGCGGAGACACAAAAACATTCATCCACAGTATTAATGTGTGTTTACCAAATTAACATAGAAATGCTCAAAATACTTCCACACTTCTTTCCATCTCTTGAAGCCCACCCACATGTGGAGATAGCCCCCAAATCCTCACCCCTCCCCTGGCCAATGGAGTGCCAACCCAGGGGGTTTGTCCATGTGAAGACCTCTTAATGCTGTGTGTTCACACAAGACCGCAGCACTTACTACTGCAGCTCTTGACCTCTGTTACGTGGTCCCCTCGGTGAATACCTGGTCTCGGTGACCCCCGGACCGTGAGAGGAACTTCGCCAGAAAGTTGTATTATATATGCGCTTTCGCCACGCAATCCATATGAATTCCGCCCAAGAGAAAACTGATGTTCAAGGATATATTTCAATGGTAATGACACCATACAATTTCAATGATACAACCACGGAGATTTTCCCCGAGCAATCAATAGCAAACAACCATCAACAATTCCCAATCCACAATCAATCCCCTATATGATTAAGATGGCCATCTTATATATGTGTGTTCACTTCGGTACTCACGACCCCCTTTTGGTCTCTGCTCCTCACAATGTCTCTGGGCCCCTCCTGACCAAGATACTGGTCAGCGTCGCCGCACTCGGGCGGTTGAACGAACCCCGGGTGGACGTTTTTCCACCGGGCAGGTATCGTACCAGGCACCGTGGCTGCAGCCCCTCATGGCCACGCGAAGCGGGTACGGTAGAGCAAGCCAAACGCCCCACGCCGCTTGCAAGGCGCGTTAGGCCCCAACGTGCGACCCGCACGCGTCTGTTTAGACGGTGCCGCGAACGGTGCCAGACGTGGGGTCGATGCACGGCCCCACGTCAACTTGACGTCTCCACCGGGCAGGTACACGTCCCGGTAATTCCTCTCGCCAGACGGGCTTCGGAGCGCCGCTTTTCCACGCAGCGCAAGGTCGATCCCACCTTTCGTCAGAGCGGGGCGAGGAAGAAGAATACTCGTCCCTTTTCCTCCTCGTGTCTTTTCTTCTTCCGTTTCCGGTCACTTCCGTTTCCGGACACTTTTTCAGAAGGGCTCCTGACCCTCCAACCACAACAACCCTTAATCAACTACGCATGGATAAGCAAAGACCTGAATGGTAATTCACATACATTCACATAAATATGTAACACTTCCCCCCTTCAAGAAAGAAAGTTTGAACCCAGCTAAAACTTTCTTTGCCGGCCAATTTGGAGAAACAAACCAGATAACTCAACCCCCCCCCCCCCCACATTATCAGTTCCCCCCGGGCACAGTTATCACTTAAAAATCAAGCAACCAAAATTTCACCACAACCCCTCCAGATTACTCACTCTGGACTAAGCACCAGCAATGACATTGTCCCTTCCAAATCAAACTCCATCTCATGACCCTCTGACTTTGACCGTCAGTTTCTTGCGAATGAAGGTTAAGGGGTTGATCAAAGATCCAAAGTTAAACCACTCGATAGCACTTTTCCCGGGAGGCCAAGCCGAGTATTCACTACATGGATGCCTTTAGGAACGTGGAGTTCACGGTTAGTCCGTGCAGGAAAGTTCTCTACATGGGCGCCTTGAGGAACGTGGAGTTCACGGTTAGTCCGTGCATGAAAGTTCACTACATGGACGCCTTTAGGAACGGCGTTCACGGTTAATCCGTGTAGGAATCTTGGCTCGGCGGCTCCGCCGCATTCAGTGCTTCAACTTCTCAGAACTTCCCTAATAATTAGGGTGGGACCACTTGTCCCTGTAGTCCCATGAATAGCAGTCTCCTTCTCGGCCATTACTTTGCCAATCCTTCCTTCGGGAGCGGCCGTAACTCAGGGAGCCTCCATAATAATATTGATCGTGGCCACCACCAAAACTACCGCCCAGTTGTCCTCTCCTGTAGACCTCTCGACGCCTACGAAATGCCTTCCCTACTGTTATGGTCCGACCCTCCAAATCCTTGCCATTCCAATTCTTCTCTGCCTCTCTGGCGTCTTTTGTGCTGGCAAACGTGACAAAGCCGAACCCTCTTGACTGTTGCGTTTCCCAGTCTCTTACCAACCGCACTTCCACCAGCGGCCCATATCTGTTGAAGACAGAGGTCAGAACTTCTTCCTCTGTTTTGAAGTTCAGTCCCCCTACAAATAACTTGGCACTTTTGTCGCCATCCCGAGCTGGTGTGGTGTTATTTTCCCTGCTGAGCTCTTTACCAACCCTCAGGTTACCATAAACTTGACCCCCGGGCAAATCATTCCCGATAACCACAGATACACCCTCTACAGGAAGCGTGGCTTGTAAGCCGACGGTGACCGGTCCTGACACCAAATCGGACTCCAAATGGATGACATGAAGGGGAGCACTAACACCGCCCTTGATGCCCTGTAAACGAACACTATCCCCCGTTGCCGTCTCCTCGGACCATGGCAAAATGCCTTCAAGCATTAAAGATTGATGTGCCCCTGTGTCCCTCAATATCCTAACCGGTTTCCGGTTAGTCGAGGCTCCATCCCGTGACACAAACCCCTCTGAAATAAATGGTTGGTAACCCTTTTGATGGCGATTTCTCACAATGGCCATTGCATTTGGAGTCGTAATAGTCGGACTCCGCTCTGGGTCTTCCCTTTTCATGCGGTAACAACTGGACATCAAGTGTCCAGGTTTCTTGCAAAAAGCGCAAGTAGGCCCGGAGGAAAAACTCGTGGTCTGCCTCGGGCCCCCCGAACTATAAGTTTGTCTTGGGCCCGCATCCCTCTGATTTTGAACAGGTGGGGTATCATAGTTGTCCCCATAATCATCTCGAGGCCGCCGCCATGTAAGGTCGTTCTCCGCACCGGGTGTTCCATAACTCCCCTGCTGAAGTCTAGGCGAGGAGTTAGGTTTGTGGACCCCTATTCGGTGGGTTAAGGCATAATCATCTGCCATGGTGGCTGCGTCCCACAACTTTGGTACTTTCTTTTCCTGCAGGTACACTTTGATGTCCTCGTGAACACACTGCTGGAATTCCTCCACCAGGATCAAGTCCCGCAATGTTTCGAAGTCTTTCCCGACTCCTTTTGACTCACACCACCGATCAAACATGTTTTCTTTCACTCTGGCAAACTCCACATGGGTCTCACTCTCCCTTTTCCTGGCATTCCTGAATTTTTGCCTGTAAGCTTCCGGAACCAACTCATAGGCTTTGAGGATGTGCTTCTTCAGTACCTCATAATCTGCACATTGGTCCATTGGTAGCGCCGAATAAATTTCCTGAGCTTTCCCCACCAGCACATTTTGCACGAGTATGGTCCAGGCCTCCTCCGGCCAGTCTAATTGTCGAGCCACTTTCTCAAAGTGTGGAAAAAATTTCGCGACTTCCTTTTCACTGAACGGTGGAACCAGCCTCACATGTCTGCCCACATCCCAGGTTTTCTGGTTAGGTGTCAACCCCGTCAGCAAGGGTGGTGCCTCTCCCCGTTCTCTCATTAACTCCAGCTCCTTGAATTTGATTTCTTGCTGAAGCTCCATGTCACGTTCCTTTAATTCCCTTTCCGCTTTTCTCTCCTCTGCTTCGAGTTCCCTTGCAGCTCTCCTCTCCTCTGCTTCTGCTTTCCTTTCCTCTGTTTTCATCCTTTCTAACCTTTCCTGGAGTTCTCGTTCCACTCTCCTTTCTTCTTCTGCTCTTTCCTTTTCTGCTTTCCTTTCTTCTTCTGCTCTTTCCTTTTCTGCTTTCCTTTCTTCTTCTGCTCTTTCCTTTTCTGCTTTCCTTTCTTCTTCTTTGATCCGTTCCTGGCTCCGTAATTGCAACTCCAGTTTCCGGAGCTCAACGTCTTCTGGTTCTTCGGGTAGCCACTCCCAGGCTAACTCGTCCCATGTTCCTAATCCCACCATAGATTGTATCACCGTGGCCTGCAACTCTGCCTTCCTCAAATTAGTTCGGACCTCCAAGTTAAAATGTTTGGCCAATTTCAAGAGGTCCGACTTTAGTAACGCTCGGAACTGTGCCTCACTCGGTGTTACCGCAAAGTTCTGTGCCACAAACGCCATGGTGACTATCGTTAACACCTGTTAACCTTCACCCAAGACTTTACCCCAATTTCCCCAAAAAAATTCCAATTAATACTTAATTAATAAATTTTAATTAATAAAAATATTATTTTATTATTTTATACAATTTTAGATCCCGGACGTAGACCCAATTGCGAATCTGCAAATCGTAATTTGGACGAGCCCCCAATTCTGTTACGTGGTCCCCTCGGTGAATACCTGGTCTTGGTGACCCCCGGACCGTGAGAGGAACTTCGCCAGAAAGTTGTATTATATATGCGCTTTCGCCACGCAATCCATATGAATTCCACCCAAGAGAAAACTGATGTTCAAGGATATATTTCAATGGTAATGACACCATACAATTTCAATGATACAACCACGGAGATTTTCCCCGAGCAATCAATAGCAAACAACCATCAACAATTCCCAATCCACAATCAATCCCCTATATGATTAAGATGGCCATCTTATATATGTGTGTTCACTTCGGTACTCACGACCCCCTTTTGGTCTCTGCTCCTCACAATGTCTCTGGGCCCCTCCTGACCAAGATACTGGTCGGCGTCGCCGCACTCGGGCGGTTGAACGAACCCCGGGTGGACGTTTTTCCACCGGGCAGGTATCGTACCAGGCACCGTGGCTGCAGCCCCTCGTGGCCACGCGAAGCGGGTACGGTAGAGCAATCCAAAAGCCCCACGCCGCTTGCAAGGCGCGTTAGGCCCCAACGTGCGACCCGCATGCATCTGTTTAGACGGTGCCAGACGCGGGGTCGATGCACGGCCCCACGTCAACTTGACGTCTCCACCGGGCAGGTACACGTCCCGGTAATTCCTCTCGCCAGACGGGCTTCGGAGCGCCGCTTTTCCACGCAGCGCAAGGTCGATCCCACCTTTCGTCGGAGCGGGGCGAGGAAGAAGAATACTCGTCCCTTTTCTTCCTCGTGTCTTTTCTTCTTCCGTTTCCGGTCACTTCCGTTTCCGGACACTTTTTCAAAAGGGCTCCTGACCCTCCAACCACAACAACCCTTAATCAACTACGCATGGATAAGCAAAGACCTGAATGGTAATTCACATACATTCACATAAATATGTAACAACCTCGTTTTGTTGAAACTCTTTCGTATTATGAGTCCCCTACCTGTGTACACCGGAGGGGACTCTAGGTTTGCACGCCGTCCTTCCGTCTGTCAGTCCGTCACGCAAAGAACAGTTTTCCGGACTGTTTTTTTCGAAACGCTTGATGCTAATGATTTCAAACTTGGCACATGGTTTCCTCATAATAAGTTACAGATCAAGTTCGAACTTCACGACGTTTCGATCATTTTTCAACAAAGTTATGGCACTTTGAACTTTGGGAATTCTGATAATTCTGATGATCCTTAACTCAGTGCTATTTTAAGTTTTAATTTCCTTTTAAAAACCAATTTCTCTGCAATAATAGGACCGATTGTGATAAAAATTTTCACCATATGATGGACTTGGTCTGTAGAATATTTTAATGGTAATTATGACGTCACAGGTCATGTGGTTCGGTCGCCATATTGTTTTTCGTGAAAACACGAAAACCCCATTTTCTCTGCAACGGCTGAACAGATCGAGGCCAAACTTTGCAGGCAGAATCGCATACCCATGCCGAACAAAAAAATCAGCGAGCGTGACGTCATGCGTCACATGGTTTCAGAGTTATGACGTTTTTAAGCATGAACCTTTAAAACCGAGCTCCTCCCTCATTTTTGATCCAATCGAGGGGAAACTTCACAGATCTGTTCAGCACTAAAATATCCTTTTGGAATTTGCGATAGGGCACGTGGTTTGGCAGATATCGTTAATTAAACGAAAATATTTTTTTTAAATGGATATCTCTTGTTTATTCTCGAGTTCTCCTCAAGCCGCACTGCGCGTCCTCAGCCTCGTCTCGCGAACGTCAACAGCGCGACACAGCCCGCGCTTTCCAGAGGGGCGGAGCCAAGCCGAGCAACATATATATACACATCGATCATTGATCGTGAACCGGAAAATATGATAAATTACTGATGGTTTCAGAGTTATGACGTTTTTAAGCATGAACCTTTAAAACCGAGCCCCTCCCTCATTTTTGATACAATCGAGGGGAAACTTCACAAATCTGTTCAGCATATCAGTCTATTAAAATGTCCTTTTGGAATTTGCGATAGGGCACGTGGTTTGGCAGATATCGTTAATTAAAAGAAAATATTTTTAAAAAATGGATATCTCTTGAATCGCTAGTACCTCAGACCGTGAGTTGGTAATAATTTATATAATTCACACAGTGCAATACGTGCAGGCCGCTCCACGGAGCGACCTTGCGGGCTCCACGGAGCGACACACACGTGTCTCAGCATACCTCAGATCAAGTTTGAAAACCAGCATCAACCGTGCATAAATTTGCACTTTGTTAGTGTGCAAGTGCAATTTGCACTTGTGTTAGTGTTGAAAAACCACTTTTCGCACTTGTGTTAGTGTTGAAAAACCACTTTTCGCACTTGTGTTGGTGCAGGAAACCACTTTTGCACGTGTATTAGTGTGGAAAAAACACTTTTCGCACTTGTGTTTTTGTTGAAAAACCACTTTTCGCACTTGTGTTAGTGTTGAAAAACCACTTTTCGCACTTGTGTTGGTGCAGGAAACCACTTTTGCACTTGTATTAATGTGGAAAAAACACTTTTTGCACTTGTGATAGTGTTGAAAAACCACTTTTCGCACTTGTGTTAGTGTTGAAAAACCACTTTTCGCACTTGTGTTGGTGCAGGAAACCACTTTTGCACGTGTATTAGTGTGGAAAAAACACTTTTCGCACTTGTGTTTGTGTTGAAAAACCACTTTTCGCACTTGTGTTAGTGTTGAAAAACCACTTTTCGCACTTGTGTTGGTGCAGGAAACCACTTTTGCACTTGTATTAGTGTGGAAAAAACACTTTTTGCACTTGTGTTAGTGTTGAAAAACGACTTTTCGCACTTGTGTTAGTGTTGAAAAACCACTTTTCGCACTTGTGTTGGTGCAGGAAACCACTTTTGCACTTGTATTAGTGTGGAAAAAACACTTTTTGCACTTGTGATAGTGTTGAAAAACCACTTTTCGCACTTGTGTTAGTGTTGAAAAACCACTTTTCGCACTTGTGTTGGTGCAGAAAACCACTTTTGCACTTGTATTAGTGTGGAAAAAGCACTTTTCGCACTTGTGTTAGTGTTGAAAAACCACTTTTCGCACTTGTGTTAGTGTTGAAAAACCACTTTTCGCACTTGTGTTGGTGCAGGAAACCACTTTTGCACGTGCATTAGTGTGGAAAAAACACGTTTCGCACTTGTGTTTGTGTTGAAAAACCACTTTTCGCACTTGTGTTGGTGCAGGAAACCACTTTTGCACGTGCATTAGTGTGGAAAAAACACTTTTTGCACTTGTGATAGTGTTGAAAAACCACTTTTCGCACTTGTGTTAGTGTTGAAAAACAACTTTTCGCACTTGTGTTGGTGCAGGAAACCACTTTTGCACTTGTATTAGTGTGGAAAAAGCACTTTTTGCACTTGTGTTAGTGTTGAAAAACCACTTTTCGCACTTGTGTTAGTGTTGAAAAACCACTTTTCGCACTTGTGTTAGTGTTGAAAAACCACTTTTCGCACTTGTGTTAGTGTTGAAAAAACACTTTTCGCACTTGTGTTAGTGTTGAAAAACCACTTTTCACACTTGTGTTGGTGCAGGAAACCACTTTTGCACTTGCATTAGTGTGGAAAAAACACTTTTCGCACTTGTGTTAGTGTTGAAAAACCACTTTTTGCACTTGCGTTAGTGTTGAAAAACCACTTTTCACACTTGTGTTGGTGCAGGAAACCACTTTTGCACTTGTATTAGTGTGGAAAAAGCACTTTTTGCACTTGTGTTAGTGTTGAAAAACCACTTTTCGCACTTGTGTTAGTGTTGAAAAACCACTTTGCGCACTTGTGTTAGTGTTGAAAAACCACTTTTCGCACTTGTGTTAGTGTTGAAAAAACACTTTTCGCACTTGTGTTAGTGTTGAAAAACCACTTTTCACACTTGTGTTGGTGCAGGAAACCACTTTTGCACTTGCATTAGTGTGGAAAAAACACTTTTCGCACTTGTGTTAGTGTTGAAAAACCACTTTTTGCACTTGCGTTAGTGTTGAAAAACCACTTTTCACACTTGTGTTGGTGCAGGAAACCACTTTTGCACTTGTATTATTGTGGAAAAAGCACTTTTCGCACTTGTGTTAGTGTTGAAAAACCACTTTTGCACTTGTATTAGTGTGGAAAAAGCACTTTTTGCACTTGTGTTAGTGTTGAAAAACCACTTTTCACACTTGTGTTAGTGTTGAAAAAACACTTTTCGCACTTGTGTTAGTGTTGAAAAACCACTTTTCACACTTGTGTTGGTGCAGGAAACCACTTTTGCACTTGCATTAGTGTGGAAAAAACACTTTTCGCACTTGTGTTAGTGTTGAAAAACCACTTTTTGCACTTGCGTTAGTGTTGAAAAACCACTTTTCACACTTGTGTTGGTGCAGGAAACCACTTTTGCACTTGTATTATTGTGGAAAAAGCACTTTTCGCACTTGTGTTAGTGTTGAAAAACCACTTTTGCACTTGTATTAGTGTGGAAAAAGCACTTTTTGCACTTGTGTTAGTGTTGAAAAACCACTTTTCGCACTTGTGTTAGTGTTGAAAAACCACTTTGCGCACTTGTGTTAGTGTTGAAAAACCACTTTTCGCACTTGTGTTAGTGTTGAAAAAACACTTTTCGCACTTGTGTTAGTGTTGAAAAACCACTTTTCACACTTGTGTTGGTGCAGGAAACCACTTTTGCACTTGCATTAGTGTGGAAAAAAACACTTTTCGCACTTGTGTTAGTGTTGAAAAACCACTTTTTGCACTTGCGTTAGTGTTGAAAAACCACTTTTCACACTTGTGTTGGTGCAGGAAACCACTTTTGCACTTGTATTATTGTGGAAAAAGCACTTTTCGCACTTGTGTTAGTGTTGAAAAACCACTTTTCGCACTTGTGTTAGTGTTGAAAAACCACTTTTCGCACTTGTGTTAGTGTTGAAAAACCACTTTTCGCACTTGTGTTGGTGCAGGAAACCACTTTTGCACTTGTATTAGTGTGGAAAAAACACTTTTTGCACTTGTGATAGTGTTGAAAAACTACTTTTCGCACTTGTGTTAGTGTTGAAAAACCACTTTTCGCACTTGTGTTGGTGCAGGAAACCACTTTTGCACTTGTGTTAGTGTGGAAAAAACACTTTTTGCACTTGTGATAGTGTTGAAAAACCACTTTTCGCACTTGTGTTAGTGTTGAAAAACCACTTTTCGCACTTGTGTTGGTGCAGGAAACCACTTTTGCACTTGTATTAGTGTGGAAAAAACACTTTTTGCACTTGTGATAGTGTTGAAAAACCACTTTTCGCACTTGTGTTAGTGTTGAAAAACCACTTTTCGCACTTGTGTTAGTGTTGAAAAACCACTTTTCGCACTTGTGTTGGTGCAGGAAACCACTTTTGCACTTGTATTAGTGTGGGAAAAACACTTTTTGCACTTGTGATAGTGTTGAAAAACCACTTTTCGCACTTGTGTTAGTGTTGAAAAACCACTTTTCGCACTTGTGATAGTGTTGAAAAACCACTTTTTGCACATGTGTTAGTGTTGAAAAACCACTTTTCGCACTTGTGATAGTGTTGAAAAACCACTTTTCGCACTTGTGATAGTGTTGAAAAACCACTTTTCGCACATGTGTTTGTGTTGAAAAACCACTTTTCGCACTTGTGTTAGTGTTGAAAAACCACTTTTCGCACTTGTGATAGTGTTGAAAAACCACTTTTCGCACATGTGTTAGTGTTGAAAAACCACTTTTCGCACTTGTGATAGTGTTGAAAAACCACTTTTCGCACATGTGTTAGTGTTGAAAAACCACTTTTCGCACTTGTGATAGTGTTGAAAAACCACTTTTCGCACTTGTGTTAGTGTTGAAAAACCACTTTTCGCACTTGTGATAGTGTTGAAAAACCACTTTTCGCACTTGTGATAGTGTTGAAAAACCACTTTTCGCACATGTGTTAGTGTTGAAAAACCACTTTTCGCACTTGTGTTAGTGTTGAAAAACCACTTTTCGCACTTGTGATAGTGTTGAAAAACCACTTTTCGCACATGTGTTAGTGTTGAAAAACCACTTTTCGCACTTGTGATAGTGTTGAAAAACCACTTTTCGCACATGTGTTAGTGTTGAAAAACCACTTTTCGCACTTGTGATAGTGTTGAAAAACCACTTTTCGCACTTGTGTTAGTGTTGAAAAACCACTTTTCGCACTTGTGTTGGTGCAGGAAACCACTTTTGCACTTGTATTAGTGTGGAAAAAACACTTTTTGCACTTGTGATAATGTTGAAAAACCACTTTTCGCACTTGTGTTAGTGTTGAAAAACCACTTTTCGCACTTGTGTTAGTGTTGAAAAACCACTTTTCGCACTTGTGTTGGTGCAGGAAACCACTTTTGCAGTTGTGTTAGTGTGGAAAAAACACTTTTTGCACTTGTGATAGTGTTGAAAAACCACTTTTCGCACTTGTGTTAGTGTTGAAAAACCACTTTTCGCACTTGTGTTGGTGCAGGAAACCACTTTTGCACTTGTATTAGTGTGGAAAAAACACTTTTTGCACTTGTGTTAGTGTTGAAAAACCACTTTTTGCACTTGCGTTAGTGTTGAAAAACCACTTTTCACACTTGTGTTGGTGCAGGAAACCACTTTTGCACTTGTATTATTGTGGAAAAAGCACTTTTCGCACTTGTGTTAGTGTTGAAAAACCACTTTTCGCACTTGTGTTAGTGTTGAAAAACCACTTTTCGCACTTGTGTTAGTGTTGAAAAACCACTTTTCGCACTTGTGTTGGTGCAGGAAACCACTTTTGCACTTGTATTAGTGTGGAAAAAACACTTTTTGCACTTGTGATAGTGTTGAAAAACTACTTTTCGCACTTGTGTTAGTGTTGAAAAACCACTTTTCGCACTTGTGTTGGTGCAGGAAACCACTTTTGCACTTGTGTTAGTGTGGAAAAAACACTTTTTGCACTTGTGATAGTGTTGAAAAACCACTTTTCGCACTTGTGTTAGTGTTGAAAAACCACTTTTCGCACTTGTGTTGGTGCAGGAAACCACTTTTGCACTTGTATTAGTGTGGAAAAAACACTTTTTGCACTTGTGATAGTGTTGAAAAACCACTTTTCGCACTTGTGTTAGTGTTGAAAAACCACTTTTCGCACTTGTGTTAGTGTTGAAAAACCACTTTTCGCACTTGTGTTGGTGCAGGAAACCACTTTTGCACTTGTATTAGTGTGGGAAAAACACTTTTTGCACTTGTGATAGTGTTGAAAAACCACTTTTCGCACTTGTGTTAGTGTTGAAAAACCACTTTTCGCACTTGTGATAGTGTTGAAAAACCACTTTTTGCACATGTGTTAGTGTTGAAAAACCACTTTTCGCACTTGTGATAGTGTTGAAAAACCACTTTTCGCACTTGTGATAGTGTTGAAAAACCACTTTTCGCACATGTGTTAGTGTTGAAAAACCACTTTTCGCACTTGTGTTAGTGTTGAAAAACCACTTTTCGCACTTGTGATAGTGTTGAAAAACCACTTTTCGCACATGTGTTAGTGTTGAAAAACCACTTTTCGCACTTGTGATAGTGTTGAAAAACCACTTTTCGCACATGTGTTAGTGTTGAAAAACCACTTTTCGCACTTGTGATAGTGTTGAAAAACCACTTTTCGCACTTGTGTTAGTGTTGAAAAACCACTTTTCGCACTTGTGATAGTGTTGAAAAACCACTTTTCGCACTTGTGATAGTGTTGAAAAACCACTTTTCGCACATGTGTTAGTGTTGAAAAACCACTTTTCGCACTTGTGTTAGTGTTGAAAAACCACTTTTCGCACTTGTGATAGTGTTGAAAAACCACTTTTCGCACATGTGTTAGTGTTGAAAAACCACTTTTCGCACTTGTGATAGTGTTGAAAAACCACTTTTCGCACATGTGTTAGTGTTGAAAAACCACTTTTCGCACTTGTGATAGTGTTGAAAAACCACTTTTCGCACTTGTGTTAGTGTTGAAAAACCACTTTTCGCACTTGTGTTGGTGCAGGAAACCACTTTTGCACTTGTATTAGTGTGGAAAAAACACTTTTTGCACTTGTGATAGTGTTGAAAAACCACTTTTCGCACTTGTGTTAGTGTTGAAAAACCACTTTTCGCACTTGTGTTAGTGTTGAAAAACCACTTTTCGCACTTGTGTTGGTGCAGGAAACCACTTTTGCAGTTGTGTTAGTGTGGAAAAAACACTTTTTGCACTTGTGATAGTGTTGAAAAACCACTTTTCGCACTTGTGTTAGTGTTGAAAAACCACTTTTCGCACTTGTGTTGGTGCAGGAAACCACTTTTGCACTTGTATTAGTGTGGAAAAAACACTTTTTGCACTTGTGATAGTGTTGAAAAACCACTTTTCGCACTTGTGTTAGTGTTGAAAAACCACTTTTCGCACTTGTGTTAGTGTTGAAAAACCACTTTTCGCACTTGTGTTGGTGCAGGAAACCACTTTTGCACTTGTATTAGTGTGGGAAAAACACTTTTTGCACTTGTGATAGTGTTGAAAAACCACTTTTCGCACTTGTGTTAGTGTTGAAAAACCACTTTTCGCACTTGTGTTAGTGTTGAAAAACCACTTTTCGCACTTGTGTTGGTGCAGGAAACCACTTTTGCACTTGTATTAGTGTGGAAAAAACACTTTTCGTACTTGTGTTGGTGTTGAAAAACCACTTTTCGCACTTGTGTTAGTGTTGAAAAACCACTTTTCGCACTTGTGTTGGTGCAGGAAACTACTTTTGCACTTGTATTAGTGTGGAAAAAACACTTTTCGCACTTGTGTTCGTGTTGAAAAACCACTTTTTGCACTTGCGTTAGTGTTGAAAAACCACTTTTCACACTTGTGTTGGTGCAGGAAACCACTTTTGCACTTGTATTAGTGTGGAAAAAGCACTTTTCGCACTTGTGTTAGTGTTGAAAAACCACTTTTCGCACTTGTGTTAGTGTTGAAAAACCACTTTTCACACTTGTGTTAGTGTTGAAAAACCACTTTTCGCACTTGTGTTAGTGTTGAAAAACCACTTTTCGCACTTGTGTTGGTGCAGGAAACCACTTTTGCACGTGTATTAGTGTGGAAAAAACACTTTTCGCACTTGTGTTTGTGTTGAAAAACCACTTTTCGCACTTGTGTTAGTGTTGAAAAACCACTTTTCGCACTTGTGTTGGTGCAGGAAACCACTTTTGCACTTGTATTAGTGTGGAAAAAACACTTTTTGCACTTGTGTTAGTGTTGAAAAACGACTTTTCGCACTTGTGTTAGTGTTGAAAAACCACTTTTCGCACTTGTGTTGGTGCAGGAAACCACTTTTGCACTTGTATTAGTGTGGAAAAAACACTTTTTGCACTTGTGATAGTGTTGAAAAACCACTTTTCGCACTTGTGTTAGTGTTGAAAAACCACTTTTCGCACTTGTGTTGGTGCAGAAAACCACTTTTGCACTTGTATTAGTGTGGAAAAAGCACTTTTCGCACTTGTGTTAGTGTTGAAAAACCACTTTTCGCACTTGTGTTAGTGTTGAAAAACCACTTTTCGCACTTGTGTTGGTGCAGGAAACCACTTTTGCACGTGCATTAGTGTGGAAAAAACACGTTTCGCACTTGTGATAGTGTTGAAAAACCACTTTTCGCACTTGTGTTGGTGCAGGAAACCACTTTTGCACTTGTATTAGTGTGGAAAAAACACTTTTTGCACTTGTGATAGTGTTGAAAAACCACTTTTCGCACTTGTGTTAGTGTTGAAAAACCACTTTTCGCACTTGTGTTGGTGCAGAAAACCACTTTTGCACTTGTATTAGTGTGGAAAAAGCACTTTTCGCACTTGTGTTAGTGTTGAAAAACCACTTTTCGCACTTGTGTTAGTGTTGAAAAACCACTTTTCGCACTTGTGTTGGTGCAGGAAACCACTTTTGCACGTGCATTAGTGTGGAAAAAACACTTTTTGCACTTGTGATAGTGTTGAAAAACCACTTTTCGCACTTGTGTTAGTGTTGAAAAACAACTTTTCGCACTTGTGTTGGTGCAGGAAACCACTTTTGCACTTGTATTAGTGTGGAAAAAGCACTTTTTGCACTTGTGTTAGTGTTGAAAAACCACTTTTCGCACTTGTGTTAGTGTTGAAAAACCACTTTTCGCACTTGTGTTAGTGTTGAAAAACCACTTTTCGCACTTGTGTTAGTGTTGAAAAAACACTTTTCGCACTTGTGTTAGTGTTGAAAAACCACTTTTCACACTTGTGTTGGTGCAGGAAACCACTTTTGCACTTGCATTAGTGTGGAAAAAACACTTTTCGCACTTGTGTTAGTGTTGAAAAACCACTTTTTGCACTTGCGTTAGTGTTGAAAAACCACTTTTCACACTTGTGTTGGTGCAGGAAACCACTTTTGCACTTGTATTAGTGTGGAAAAAGCACTTTTTGCACTTGTGTTAGTGTTGAAAAACCACTTTTCGCACTTGTGTTAGTGTTGAAAAACCACTTTGCGCACTTGTGTTAGTGTTGAAAAACCACTTTTCGCACTTGTGTTAGTGTTGAAAAAACACTTTTCGCACTTGTGTTAGTGTTGAAAAACCACTTTTCACACTTGTGTTGGTGCAGGAAACCACTTTTGCACTTGCATTAGTGTGGAAAAAACACTTTTCGCACTTGTGTTAGTGTTGAAAAACCACTTTTTGCACTTGCGTTAGTGTTGAAAAACCACTTTTCACACTTGTGTTGGTGCAGGAAACCACTTTTGCACTTGTATTATTGTGGAAAAAGCACTTTTCGCACTTGTGTTAGTGTTGAAAAACCACTTTTCGCACTTGTGTTAGTGTTGAAAAACCACTTTTCGCACTTGTGTTAGTGTTGAAAAACCACTTTTCGCACTTGTGTTGGTGCAGGAAACCACTTTTGCACTTGTATTAGTGTGGAAAAAACACTTTTTGCACTTGTGATAGTGTTGAAAAACTACTTTTCGCACTTGTGTTAGTGTTGAAAAACCACTTTTCGCACTTGTGTTGGTGCAGGAAACCACTTTTGCACTTGTGTTAGTGTGGAAAAAACACTTTTTGCACTTGTGATAGTGTTGAAAAACCACTTTTCGCACTTGTGTTAGTGTTGAAAAACCACTTTTCGCACTTGTGTTGGTGCAGGAAACCACTTTTGCACTTGTATTAGTGTGGAAAAAACACTTTTTGCACTTGTGATAGTGTTGAAAAACCACTTTTCGCACTTGTGTTAGTGTTGAAAAACCACTTTTCGCACTTGTGTTAGTGTTGAAAAACCACTTTTCGCACTTGTGTTGGTGCAGGAAACCACTTTTGCACTTGTATTAGTGTGGGAAAAACACTTTTTGCACTTGTGATAGTGTTGAAAAACCACTTTTCGCACTTGTGTTAGTGTTGAAAAACCACTTTTCGCACTTGTGATAGTGTTGAAAAACCACTTTTTGCACATGTGTTAGTGTTGAAAAACCACTTTTCGCACTTGTGATAGTGTTGAAAAACCACTTTTCGCACTTGTGATAGTGTTGAAAAACCACTTTTCGCACATGTGTTAGTGTTGAAAAACCACTTTTCGCACTTGTGTTAGTGTTGAAAAACCACTTTTCGCACTTGTGATAGTGTTGAAAAACCACTTTTCGCACATGTGTTAGTGTTGAAAAACCACTTTTCGCACTTGTGATAGTGTTGAAAAACCACTTTTCGCACATGTGTTAGTGTTGAAAAACCACTTTTCGCACTTGTGATAGTGTTGAAAAACCACTTTTCGCACTTGTGTTAGTGTTGAAAAACCACTTTTCGCACTTGTGATAGTGTTGAAAAACCACTTTTCGCACTTGTGATAGTGTTGAAAAACCACTTTTCGCACATGTGTTAGTGTTGAAAAACCACTTTTCGCACTTGTGTTAGTGTTGAAAAACCACTTTTCGCACTTGTGATAGTGTTGAAAAACCACTTTTCGCACATGTGTTAGTGTTGAAAAACCACTTTTCGCACTTGTGATAGTGTTGAAAAACCACTTTTCGCACATGTGTTAGTGTTGAAAAACCACTTTTCGCACTTGTGATAGTGTTGAAAAACCACTTTTCGCACTTGTGTTAGTGTTGAAAAACCACTTTTCGCACTTGTGTTGGTGCAGGAAACCACTTTTGCACTTGTATTAGTGTGGAAAAAACACTTTTTGCACTTGTGATAGTGTTGAAAAACCACTTTTCGCACTTGTGTTAGTGTTGAAAAACCACTTTTCGCACTTGTGTTAGTGTTGAAAAACCACTTTTCGCACTTGTGTTGGTGCAGGAAACCACTTTTGCACTTGTATTAGTGTGGAAAAAACACTTTTTGCACTTGTGATAGTGTTGAAAAACCACTTTTCGCACTTGTGTTAGTGTTGAAAAACCACTTTTCGCACTTGTTTTAGTGTTGAAAAACCACTTTTCGCACTTGTGTTGGTGCAGGAAACCACTTTTGCACGTGTATTAGTGTGGAAAAAACACTTTTCGCACTTGTGTTTGTGTTGAAAAACCACTTTTCGCACTTGTGTTAGTGTTGAAAAACCACTTTTCGCACTTGTGTTGGTGCAGGAAACCACTTTTGCACTTGTATTAGTGTGGAAAAAACACTTTTTGCACTTGTGATAGTGTTGAAAACCCACTTTTCGCACTTGTATTAGTGTGGAAAAAACACTTTTTGCACATGTGTTAGTGTTGAAAAACCACTTTTCGCACTTGTGTTGGTGCAGGAAAACACTTTTGCACTTGTATTGGTGTGGAAAAAACACTTTTTGCACATGTGTTAGTGTTGAAAAACCACTTTTCGCACTTGTGTTGGTGCAGGAAAACACTTTTGCACTTGTATTGGTGTGGAAAAAACACTTTTTGCACTTGTGATTGTGTTGAAAAACCACTTTTCGCACTTGTGTTAGTGTTGAAAACCCACATTACGCACTTGTATGCGCTTGGAGGTATGCGCTCTACCGAGTGCCGCTCTAGTTTTATTTTACCTGGTTTTATGTGTCATTGTGGTGTCTGAAGGAAAGAAAAGATTTGTTGAAATGGAGAATGTGTTCATGTTTTCCGGTTTAGCACAACTGTATTAAGCTGTGGATGAAAGAAAACTGTTCTTTTTCAGGGAATCAAAGATGATTCCATCATCATCAATCAAAGACGTTGATCTGAACTCCTCACCTCCACACGATTCACCAAAGAAGGAGAAAAACACCCCGTAAAAGTGTGTGAAGTAAATAATTTCATTCACCCCCATCTGCACTTTTGAAAACTTGATTTTGGATATATCTACCTCAGGGAATGTACAATAAATTGACTTTTCAATCTTTTTCAACTTAGACACATGTTCGGAAGAGACAACAACAGGGAGCGTTGTGCGGACGTTTCACATTCCATGTGAGTAAGAGAATCACCTTTCAGGACGTCATGACATTCATTGTGCTCGCAATAGAAATGGTATTTCTTTGAGGAAACTAATGTGAATCTTGTCGTGTTTCGATCACATTTTGATCCATAATTATTTTCTATATTATCGATTGGAGGTTTCACGGCTGTGGGATTTCTATGACGTGCCTCCATGGAGTTGTTTACCTGGGGTGGGAATCTTGATCCAGATATAAAGGGTCATGCGGGTGTTTTGTATGAAGAGCGAGTTTATCATATGTATAATATATATATACACATCAGGAATACATCAGGAAGAAGACAATTGTTCTTTGCTCATTTATTGTTACATATCTTTTCTACCTGTCCCAGCTTGTATAATAATCATAAAAGTAGGACCGTGGGTCCTGAAGCTCACCTGGATCACGAGCTACAATCACTCAAACCCCCCACAGACCCTCTCAGACAATGATGTTTTTAATGTCGTGAACAAACCGTGAACAAACCGTGAGCCGGGAAACAATATCTCTCCGTTCTCAGGACCGAACTCTCTTATCTGTCTCCCTCTTCCAAATCCTGGTGGCGTCTGGTCAAATCTGTTTCTGGTGTTTGTTCCCCCTCCATCCCCTCCCTCACCTCAAATGTCCACACGGCTGACTCCGCACGTGAAAAAGCTGAATGCCTCAACTCTGTGTTTGCCTCTAAATCTTGTGTTCCAAACCCCTCCAAACCCCATGTGTTCCAAACCAGTGCAGGAAACCACTTTTGCACTTGTATTAGTGTGGAAAAAACACTTTTTGCACTTGTGATAGTGTTGAAAAACCACTTTTCGCACTTGGGTTAGTGTTGAAATACCACTTTTCGCACTTGTGTTAGTGTTGAAAAACCACTTTTCGCACTTGTGTTGGTGCAGGAAACCACTTTTGCACGTGTATTAGTGTGGAAAAAACACTTTTCGCACATGTGATAGTGTTGAAAAACCACTTTTCGCACTTGTGTTTGTGTTGAAAAACCACTTTTCGCACTTGTGTTAGTGATGAAAAACCACTTTTCGCACTTGTGTTGGTGCAGGAAACCATTTTTGCACTTGTATTAGTGTGGAAAAAACACTTTTTGCACTTGTGATAGTGTTGAAAAACCACTTTTCACACTTGTGTTAGTGTTGAAAAACCACTTTTCGCACTTGTGTTAGTGTTGAAAAACCACTTTTCGCACTTGTGTTGGTGCAGGAAACCACTTTTGCACGTGTATTAGTGTGGAAAAAACACTTTTCGCACTTGTGTTTGTGTTGAAAAACCACTTTTCACACTTGTGTTAGTGTTGAAAAACCACTTTTCGCACTTGTGTTGGTGCAGGAAACCACTTTTGCACTTGTATTAGTGTGGAAAAAACACTTTTTGCACTTGTGATAGTGTTGAAAAACCACTTTTCGCACTTGTGTTAGTGTTGAAAAACAACTTTTCGCACTTGTGTTAGTGTTGAAAAACCACTTTTCGCACTTGTGTTGGTGCAGGAAACCACTTTTGCACTTGTATTAGTGTGGAAAAAACACTTTTTGCACTTGTGATTGTGTTGAAAAACCACTTTTCGCACTTGTGTTAGTGTTGAAAAACCACATTACGCACTTGTGTTGGTGCAGGAAACCACTTTTTGCACTTGTGTTAGTGTTGAAAAACACTTTTCGCACTTGTGTTAGTGTTGAAAAACCACTTTTCGCACTTGTGTTGGTGCAGGAAACCACTTTTGCACTTGTATTAGTGTGGAAAAAACACTTTTTGCACTTGTGTTAGTGTTGAAAAACCACTTTTCGCACTTGTGTTGGTGCAGGAAACCACTTTTGCACTTGTATTAGTGTGGAAAAAACACTTTTTGCACTTGTGATAGTGTTGAAAAACCACTTTTCGCACTTGTGTTAGTGTTGAAAAACCACTTTTCGCACTTGTGTTGGTGCAGAAAACCACTTTTGCACTTGTATTAGTGTGGAAAAAACACTTTTAGCACTTGTGTTAGTGTTGAAAAACCACTTTTTGCACTTGCGTTAGTGTTGAAAAACCACTTTTCGCACTTGTGTTGGTGCAGGAAACCACTTTTGCTCTTGTATTAGTGTGGAAAAAGCACTTTTCGCACTTGTGTTAGTGTTGAAAAACCACTTTTCGCACTTGTGTTAGTGTTGAAAAACCACTTTTCGCACTTGTGTTAGTGTTGAAAAACCACTTTTCGCACTTGTGTTGGTGCAGGAAACCACTTTTGCACTTGTTTTATTGTGGAAAAAACACTTTTTGCACTTGTGATAGTGTTGAAAAACCACTATTCGCACTTGTGTTAGTGTTGAAAAACCACTTTTCGCACTTGTGTTGGTGCAGGAAACCACTTTTGCACTTGTATTAGTGTGGAAAAAACACTTTTTGCACTTGTGATATTGTTGAAAAACCACTTTTCGCACTTGTGTTAGTGTTGAAAAACCACTTTTCGCACTTGTGTTAGTGTTGAAAAACCACTTTTCGCACTTGTGTTGGTGCAGGAAACCACTTTTGCACGTGTATTAGTGTGGAAAAAACACTTTTCACACTTGTGATAGTGTTGAAAAACCACTTTTCGCACTTGTGTTTGTGTTGAAAAACCACTTTTCGCACTTGTGTTAGTGATGAAAAACCACTTTTCGCACTTGTGTTGGTGCAGGAAACCACTTTTGCACGTGTATTAGTGTGGAAAAAACACTTTTCGCACTTGTGTTTGTGTTGAAAAACCACTTTTCACACTTGTGTTAGTGTTGAAAAACCACTTTTCCCACTTGTGTTGGTGCAGGAAACCACTTTTGCACTTGTATTAGTGTGGAAAAAACACTTTTTGCACTTGTGATAGTGTTGAAAAACCACTTTTCGCACTTGTGTTAGTGTTGAAAAACAACTTTTCGCACTTGTGTTAGTGTTGAAAAACCACTTTTCGCACTTGTGTTGGTGCAGGAAACCACTTTTGCACTTGTATTAGTGTGGAAAAAACACTTTTTGCACTTGTGATTGTGTTGAAAAACCACTTTTCGCACATGTGTTAGTGTTGAAAAACCACATTACGCACTTGTGTTGGTGCAGGAAACCACTTTTGCACTTTTATTAGTGTGGAAAAAACACTTTTCGCACTTGTGTTTGTGTTGATAAACCACTTTTCGCACTTGTGTTAGTGATGAAAAACCACTTTTCGCAATTGTGTTGGTGCAGGAAACCATTTTTGCACTTGTATTAGTGTGGAAAAAACACTTTTTGCACTTGTGTTGGTGCAGGAAACCACTTTTGCACTTGTATTAGTGTGGAAAAAACACTTTTTGCACTTGTGATAGTGTTGAAAAACCACTTTTCGCACTTGTGTTAGTGTTGAAAAACCACTTTTCGCACTTGTGTTGGTGCAGGAAACCACTTTTGCACTTGTATTAGTGTGGAAAAAACACTTTTTGCACTTGTGATAGTGTTGAAAAACCACTTTTCGCACATGTGTTAGTGTTGAAAAACCACTTTTCGCACTTGTGTTAGTGTTGAAAAACTACTTTTCGCACTTGTGTTGGTGCAGGAAACCACTTTTGCACTTGTATTAGTGTGGAAAAAACACTTTTTGCACTTGTGATAGTGTTGAAAAACCACTTTTCGCACTTGTGTTAGTGTTGAAAAACCACTTTACGCACTTGTGTTGGTGCAGGAAACCACTTTTGCACTTGTATTAGTGTGGAAAAAACACTTTTCGCACTTGTGTTTGTGTTGAAAAACCACTTTTCGCACTTGTGTTAGTGTTGAAAAACCACTTTTCGCACTTGTTGGTGCAGGAAACCACTTTTGCACTTGTACTAGTGTGGAAAAAACTCTTTTTGCACTTGTGATCATGTTGAAAAACCACTTTTCGCACTTGTGTTAGTGTTGAAAAACCACTTTTCGCACTTGTGTTCGTGTTGAAAAACCACTTTTCGCACTTGTGTTGGTGCAGGAAACCACTTTTGCACTTGTATTAGTGTGGAAAAAACACTTTTTGCACTTGTGATAGTGTTGAAAAACAATTTTTCGCACATGTGTTAGTGTTGAAAAACCACTTTTCGCACTTGTGTTGGTGCAGGAAACCACTTTTGCACTTGTATTAGTGTGGAAAAAACACTTTTTGCACTTGTGATAGTGTTGAAAAACAATTTTTCGCACATGTGTTAGTGTTGAAAAACCACTTTTCGCACTTGTGTTGGTGCAGGAAAACACTTTTGCACTTGTATTGGTGTGGAAAAAACACTTTTTGCACTTGTGATTGTGTTGAAAAACCACTTTTCGCACTTGTGTTAGTGTTGAAAACCCACATTACGCACTTGTATGCGCTTGGAGGTATGCGCTCTACCGAGTGCCGCTCTAGTTTTATTTTACCTGGTTTTATGTGTCATTGTGGTGTCTGAAGGAAAGAAAAGATTTGTTGAAATGGAGAATGTGTTCATGTTTTCCGGTTTAGCACAACTGTATTAAGCTGTGGATGAAAGAAAACTGTTCTTTTTCAGGGAATCAAAGATGATTCCATCATCATCAATCAAAGACGTTGATCTGAACTCCTCACCTCCACACGATTCACCAAAGAAGGAGAAAAACACCCCGTAAAAGTGTGTGAAGTAAATAATTTCATTCACCCCCATCTGCACTTTTGAAAACTTGATTTTGGATATATCTACCTCAGGGAATGTACAATAAATTGACTTTTCAATCTTTTTCAACTTAGACACATGTTCGGAAGAGACAACAACAGGGAGCGTTGTGCGGACGTTTCACATTCCATGTGAGTAAGAGAATCACCTTTCAGGACGTCATGACATTCATTGTGCTCGCAATAGAAATGGTATTTCTTTGAGGAAACTAATGTGAATCTTGTCGTGTTTCGATCACATTTTGATCCATAATTATTTTCTATATTATCGATTGGAGGTTTCACGGCTGTGGGATTTCTATGACGTGCCTCCATGGAGTTGTTTACCTGGGGTGGGAATCTTGATCCAGATATAAAGGGTCATGCGGGTGTTTTGTATGAAGAGCGAGTTTATCATATGTATAATATATATATACACATCAGGAATACATCAGGAAGAAGACAATTGTTCTTTGCTCATTTATTGTTACATATCTTTTCTACCTGTCCCAGCTTGTATAATAATCATAAAAGTAGGACCGTGGGTCCTGAAGCTCACCTGGATCACGAGCTACAATCACTCAAACCCCCCACAGACCCTCTCAGACAATGATGTTTTTAATGTCGTGAACAAACCGTGAACAAACCGTGAGCCGGGAAACAATATCTCTCCGTTCTCAGGACCGAACTCTCTTATCTGTCTCCCTCTTCCAAATCCTGGTGGCGTCTGGTCAAATCTGTTTCTGGTGTTTGTTCCCCCTCCATCCCCTCCCTCACCTCAAATGTCCACACGGCTGACTCCGCACGTGAAAAAGCTGAATGCCTCAACTCTGTGTTTGCCTCTAAATCTTGTGTTCCAAACCCCTCCAAACCCCATGTGTTCCAAACCAGTGCAGGAAACCACTTTTGCACTTGTATTAGTGTGGAAAAAACACTTTTTGCACTTGTGATAGTGTTGAAAAACCACTTTTCGCACTTGGGTTAGTGTTGAAATACCACTTTTCGCACTTGTGTTAGTGTTGAAAAACCACTTTTCGCACTTGTGTTGGTGCAGGAAACCACTTTTGCACGTGTATTAGTGTGGAAAAAACACTTTTCGCACATGTGATAGTGTTGAAAAACCACTTTTCGCACTTGTGTTTGTGTTGAAAAACCACTTTTCGCACTTGTGTTAGTGATGAAAAACCACTTTTCGCACTTGTGTTGGTGCAGGAAACCATTTTTGCACTTGTATTAGTGTGGAAAAAACACTTTTTGCACTTGTGATAGTGTTGAAAAACCACTTTTCACACTTGTGTTAGTGTTGAAAAACCACTTTTCGCACTTGTGTTAGTGTTGAAAAACCACTTTTCGCACTTGTGTTGGTGCAGGAAACCACTTTTGCACGTGTATTAGTGTGGAAAAAACACTTTTCGCACTTGTGTTTGTGTTGAAAAACCACTTTTCACACTTGTGTTAGTGTTGAAAAACCACTTTTCGCACTTGTGTTGGTGCAGGAAACCACTTTTGCACTTGTATTAGTGTGGAAAAAACACTTTTTGCACTTGTGATAGTGTTGAAAAACCACTTTTCGCACTTGTGTTAGTGTTGAAAAACAACTTTTCGCACTTGTGTTAGTGTTGAAAAACCACTTTTCGCACTTGTGTTGGTGCAGGAAACCACTTTTGCACTTGTATTAGTGTGGAAAAAACACTTTTTGCACTTGTGATTGTGTTGAAAAACCACTTTTCGCACTTGTGTTAGTGTTGAAAAACCACATTACGCACTTGTGTTGGTGCAGGAAACCACTTTTTGCACTTGTGTTAGTGTTGAAAAACACTTTTCGCACTTGTGTTAGTGTTGAAAAACCACTTTTCGCACTTGTGTTGGTGCAGGAAACCACTTTTGCACTTGTATTAGTGTGGAAAAAACACTTTTTGCACTTGTGTTAGTGTTGAAAAACCACTTTTCGCACTTGTGTTGGTGCAGGAAACCACTTTTGCACTTGTATTAGTGTGGAAAAAACACTTTTTGCACTTGTGATAGTGTTGAAAAACCACTTTTCGCACTTGTGTTAGTGTTGAAAAACCACTTTTCGCACTTGTGTTGGTGCAGAAAACCACTTTTGCACTTGTATTAGTGTGGAAAAAACACTTTTAGCACTTGTGTTAGTGTTGAAAAACCACTTTTTGCACTTGCGTTAGTGTTGAAAAACCACTTTTCGCACTTGTGTTGGTGCAGGAAACCACTTTTGCTCTTGTATTAGTGTGGAAAAAGCACTTTTCGCACTTGTGTTAGTGTTGAAAAACCACTTTTCGCACTTGTGTTAGTGTTGAAAAACCACTTTTCGCACTTGTGTTAGTGTTGAAAAACCACTTTTCGCACTTGTGTTGGTGCAGGAAACCACTTTTGCACTTGTTTTATTGTGGAAAAAACACTTTTTGCACTTGTGATAGTGTTGAAAAACCACTATTCGCACTTGTGTTAGTGTTGAAAAACCACTTTTCGCACTTGTGTTGGTGCAGGAAACCACTTTTGCACTTGTATTAGTGTGGAAAAAACACTTTTTGCACTTGTGATATTGTTGAAAAACCACTTTTCGCACTTGTGTTAGTGTTGAAAAACCACTTTTCGCACTTGTGTTAGTGTTGAAAAACCACTTTTCGCACTTGTGTTGGTGCAGGAAACCACTTTTGCACGTGTATTAGTGTGGAAAAAACACTTTTCACACTTGTGATAGTGTTGAAAAACCACTTTTCGCACTTGTGTTTGTGTTGAAAAACCACTTTTCGCACTTGTGTTAGTGATGAAAAACCACTTTTCGCACTTGTGTTGGTGCAGGAAACCACTTTTGCACGTGTATTAGTGTGGAAAAAACACTTTTCGCACTTGTGTTTGTGTTGAAAAACCACTTTTCACACTTGTGTTAGTGTTGAAAAACCACTTTTCCCACTTGTGTTGGTGCAGGAAACCACTTTTGCACTTGTATTAGTGTGGAAAAAACACTTTTTGCACTTGTGATAGTGTTGAAAAACCACTTTTCGCACTTGTGTTAGTGTTGAAAAACAACTTTTCGCACTTGTGTTAGTGTTGAAAAACCACTTTTCGCACTTGTGTTGGTGCAGGAAACCACTTTTGCACTTGTATTAGTGTGGAAAAAACACTTTTTGCACTTGTGATTGTGTTGAAAAACCACTTTTCGCACATGTGTTAGTGTTGAAAAACCACATTACGCACTTGTGTTGGTGCAGGAAACCACTTTTGCACTTTTATTAGTGTGGAAAAAACACTTTTCGCACTTGTGTTTGTGTTGATAAACCACTTTTCGCACTTGTGTTAGTGATGAAAAACCACTTTTCGCAATTGTGTTGGTGCAGGAAACCATTTTTGCACTTGTATTAGTGTGGAAAAAACACTTTTTGCACTTGTGTTGGTGCAGGAAACCACTTTTGCACTTGTATTAGTGTGGAAAAAACACTTTTTGCACTTGTGATAGTGTTGAAAAACCACTTTTCGCACTTGTGTTAGTGTTGAAAAACCACTTTTCGCACTTGTGTTGGTGCAGGAAACCACTTTTGCACTTGTATTAGTGTGGAAAAAACACTTTTTGCACTTGTGATAGTGTTGAAAAACCACTTTTCGCACATGTGTTAGTGTTGAAAAACCACTTTTCGCACTTGTGTTAGTGTTGAAAAACTACTTTTCGCACTTGTGTTGGTGCAGGAAACCACTTTTGCACTTGTATTAGTGTGGAAAAAACACTTTTTGCACTTGTGATAGTGTTGAAAAACCACTTTTCGCACTTGTGTTAGTGTTGAAAAACCACTTTACGCACTTGTGTTGGTGCAGGAAACCACTTTTGCACTTGTATTAGTGTGGAAAAAACACTTTTCGCACTTGTGTTTGTGTTGAAAAACCACTTTTCGCACTTGTGTTAGTGTTGAAAAACCACTTTTCGCACTTGTTGGTGCAGGAAACCACTTTTGCACTTGTACTAGTGTGGAAAAAACTCTTTTTGCACTTGTGATCATGTTGAAAAACCACTTTTCGCACTTGTGTTAGTGTTGAAAAACCACTTTTCGCACTTGTGTTCGTGTTGAAAAACCACTTTTCGCACTTGTGTTGGTGCAGGAAACCACTTTTGCACTTGTATTAGTGTGGAAAAAACACTTTTTGCACTTGTGATAGTGTTGAAAAACAATTTTTCGCACATGTGTTAGTGTTGAAAAACCACTTTTCGCACTTGTGTTGGTGCAGGAAACCACTTTTGCACTTGTATTAGTGTGGAAAAAACACTTTTTGCACTTGTGATAGTGTTGAAAAACAATTTTTCGCACATGTGTTAGTGTTGAAAAACCACTTTTCGCACTTGTGTTGGTGCAGGAAAACACTTTTGCACTTGTATTGGTGTGGAAAAAACACTTTTTGCACTTGTGATTGTGTTGAAAAACCACTTTTCGCACTTGTGTTAGTGTTGAAAAACCACATTACGCACTTGTATGTGCTTGGAGGTATGCGCTCTACCGAGTGCCGCTCTAGTTTTATTTTACCTGGTTTTATGTGTCATTGTGGTGTCTGAAGGAAAGAAAAGATTTGTTGAAATGGAGAATGTGTTCATGTTTTCCGGTTTAGCACAACTGTATTAAGCTGTGGATGAAAGAAAACTGTTCTTTTTCAGGGAATCAAAGATGATTCCATCATCATCAATCAAAGACGTTGATCTGAACTCCTCACCTCCACACGATTCACCAAAGAAGGAGAAAAACACCCCGTAAAAGCGTGTGAAGTAAATAATTTCATTCACCCCCATCTGCACTTTTGAAAACTTGATTTTGGATATATCTACCTCAGGGAATGTACAATAAATTGACTTTTCAATCTTTTTCAACTTAGACACATGTTCGGAAGAGACAACAACAGGGAGCGTTGTGCGGACGTTTCACATTCCATGTGAGTAAGAGAATCACCTTTCAGGACGTCATGACATTCATTGTGCTCGCAATAGAAATGGTATTTCATTGAGGAAACTAATGTGAATCTTGTCGTGTTTCGATCACATTTTGATCCATAATTATTTTCTATATTATCGATTGGAGGTTTCACGGCTGTGGGATTTCTATGACGTGCCTCCATGGAGTTGTTTACCTGGGGTGGGAATCTTGATCCAGATATAAAGGGTCATGCGGGTGTTTTGTATGAAGAGCGAGTTTATCATATGTATAATATATATATACATCAGGAATACATCAGGAAGAAGATAATTGTTCTTTGGTCATTTATTGTTACATATCTTTTCTACCTGTCCCAGCTTGTATAATAATCATAAAAGTAGGACCGTGGGTCCTGAAGCTCACCTGGATCACGAGCTACAATCACTCAAACCCCCCACAGACCCTCTCAGACAATGATGTTTTTAATGTCGTGAACAAACCGTGAACAAACCGTGAGCCGGGAAACAATATCTCTCCGTTCTCAGGACCGAACTCTCTTATCTGTCTCCCTCTTCCAAATCCTGGTGGCGTCTGGTCAAATCTGTTTCTGGTGTTTGTTCCCCCTCCATCCCCTCCCTCACCTCAAATGTTCACACGGCTGCCTCCGCACGTGAAAAAGCTGAATGCCTCAACTCTGTGTTTGCCTCTAAATCTTGTGTTCCAAACCCCTCCAAACCCCATGTGTTCCAAACCAGTGCAGGAAACCACTTTTGCACTTGTATTAGTGTGGAAAAAACACTTTTCGCACATGTGATAGTGTTGAAAAACCACTTTTCGCACTTGTGTTTGTGTTGAAAAACCACTTTTCGCACTTGTGTTAGTGATGAAAAACCACTTTTCGCACTTGTGTTGGTGCAGGAAACCATTTTTGCACTTGTATTAGTGTGGAAAAAACACTTTTTGCACTTGTGATAGTGTTGAAAAACCACTTTTCACACTTGTGTTAGTGTTGAAAAACCACTTTTCGCACTTGTGTTAGTGTTGAAAAACCACTTTTCGCACTTGTGTTGGTGCAGGAAACCACTTTTGCACGTGTATTAGTGTGGAAAAAACACTTTTCGCACTTGTGTTTGTGTTGAAAAACCACTTTTCACACTTGTGTTAGTGTTGAAAAACCACTTTTCGCACTTGTGTTGGTGCAGGAAACCACTTTTGCACTTGTATTAGTGTGGAAAAAACACTTTTTGCACTTGTGATAGTGTTGAAAAACCACTTTTCGCACTTGTGTTAGTGTTGAAAAACAACTTTTCGCACTTGTGTTAGTGTTGAAAAACCACTTTTCGCACTTGTGTTGGTGCAGGAAACCACTTTTGCACTTGTATTAGTGTGGAAAAAACACTTTTTGCACTTGTGATTGTGTTGAAAAACCACTTTTCGCACTTGTGTTAGTGTTGAAAAACCACATTACGCACTTGTGTTGGTGCAGGAAACCACTTTTTGCACTTGTGTTAGTGTTGAAAAACACTTTTCGCAATTGTGTTAGTGTTGAAAAACCACTTTTCGCACTTGTGTTGGTGCAGGAAACCACTTTTGCACTTGTATTAGTGTGGAAAAAACACTTTTTGCACTTGTGTTAGTGTTGAAAAACCACTTTTCGCACTTGTGTTAGTGTTGAAAAACCACTTTTCGCACTTGTGTTGGTGCAGGAAACCACTTTTGCACTTGTATTAGTGTGGAAAAAACACTTTTTGCATTTGTGATAGTGTTGAAAAACCACTTGTCGCACTTGTGTTAGTGTTGAAAAACCACTTTTCGCACTTGTGTTGGTGCAGAAAACCACTTTTGCACTTGTATTAGTGTGGAAAAACCACTTTTCGCACATGTGTTAGTGTTGAAAAACCACTTTTCGCACTTGTGATAGTGTTGAAAAACCACTTTTCGCACTTGTGTTAGTGTTGAAAAACCACTTTTCGCACTTGTGATAGTGTTGAAAAACCACTTTTCGCACTTGTGTTAGTGTTGAAAAACCACTTTTCGCACTTGTGTTAGTGTTGAAAAACCACTTTTCGCACTTGTGTTAGTGTTGAAAAACCACTTTTCGCACTTGTGATAGTGTTGAAAAACCACTTTTCGCACTTGTGTTAGTGTTGAAAAACCACTTTTCGCACTTGTGATAGTGTTGAAAAACCACTTTTCGCACATGTGTTAGTGTTGAAAAACCACTTTTCGCACTTGTGTTGGTGCAGGAAACCATTTTTGCACTTGTATTAGTGTGGAAAAAACACTTTTTGCACTTGTGATAGTGTTGAAAAACCACTTTTCACACTTGTGTTAGTGTTGAAAAACCACTTTTCGCACTTGTGTTAGTGTTGAAAAACCACTTTTCGCACTTGTGTTGGTGCAGGAAACCACTTTTGCACGTGTATTAGTGTGGAAAAAACACTTTTCGCACTTGTGTTTGTGTTGAAAAACCACTTTTCACACTTGTGTTAGTGTTGAAAAACCACTTTTCGCACTTGTGTTGGTGCAGGAAACCACTTTTGCACTTGTATTAGTGTGGAAAAAACACTTTTTGCACTTGTGATAGTGTTGAAAAACCACTTTTCGCACTTGTGTTAGTGTTGAAAAACAACTTTTCGCACTTGTGTTAGTGTTGAAAAACCACTTTTCGCACTTGTGTTGGTGCAGGAAACCACTTTTGCACTTGTATTAGTGTGGAAAAAACACTTTTTGCACTTGTGATTGTGTTGAAAAACCACTTTTCGCACTTGTGTTAGTGTTGAAAAACCACATTACGCACTTGTGTTGGTGCAGGAAACCACTTTTTGCACTTGTGTTAGTGTTGAAAAACACTTTTCGCACTTGTGTTAGTGTTGAAAAACCACTTTTCGCACTTGCGTTGGTGCAGGAAACCACTTTTGCACTTGTATTAGTGTGGAAAAAACACTTTTTGCACTTGTGTTAGTGTTGAAAAACCACTTTTCGCACTTGTGTTAGTGTTGAAAAACCACTTTTCGCACTTGTGTTGGTGCAGGAAACCACTTTTGCACTTGTATTAGTGTGGAAAAAACACTTTTTGCACTTGTGATAGTGTTGAAAAACCACTTTTCGCACTTGTGTTAGTGTTGAGAAACCACTTTTCGCACTTGTGTTGGTGCAGAAAACCACTTTTGCACTTGTATTAGTGTGGAAAAAACACTTTTAGCACTTGTGTTAGTGTTGAAAAACCACTTTTTGCACTTGCGTTAGTGTTGAAAAACCACTTTTCACACTTGTGTTGGTGCAGGAAACCACTTTTGCACTTGTATTAGTGTGGAAAAAGCACTTTTCGCACTTGTGTTAGTGTTGAAAAACCACTTTTCGCACTTGTGTTAGTGTTGAAAAACCACTTTTCGCACTTGTGTTAGTGTTGAAAAACCACTTTTCGCACTTGTGTTGGTGCAGGAAACCACTTTTGCACTTGTTTTAGTGTGGAAAAAACACTTTTTGCACTTGTGATAGTGTTGAAAAACCACTATTCGCACTTGTGTTAGTGTTGAAAAAACACTTTTCGCACTTGTGTTGGTGCAGGAAACCACTTTTGCACTTGTATTAGTGTGGAAAAAACACTTTTTGCACTTGTGATATTGTTGAAAAACCACTTTTCGCACTTGTGTTAGTGTTGAAAAACCACTTTTCGCACTTTTGTTAGTGTTGAAAAACCACTTTTCGCACTTGTGTTGGTGCAGGAAACCACTTTTGCACGTGTATTAGTGTGGAAAAAACACTTTTCACACTTGTGATAGTGTTGAAAAACCACTTTTCGCACTTGTGTTTGTGTTGAAAAACCACTTTTCGCACTTGTGTTAGTGATGAAAAACCACTTTTCGCACTTGTGTTGGTGCAGGAAACCACTTTTGCACGTGTATTAGTGTGGAAAAAACACTTTTCGCACTTGTGTTTGTGTTGAAAAACCACTTTTCACACTTGTGTTAGTGTTGAAAAACCACTTTTCGCACTTGTGGTGGTGCAGGAAACCATTTTTGCACTTGTATTAGTGTGGAAAAAACACTTTTTGCACTTGTGATTGTGTTGAAAAACCACTTTTCGCACATGTGTTAGTGTTGAAAAACAACTTTTCGCACTTGTGTTAGTGTTGAAAAACCACTTTTCGCACTTGTGTTGGTGCAGGAAACCACTTTTGCACTTGTATTAGTGTGGAAAAAACACTTTTTGCACTTGTGATTGTGTTGAAAAACCACTTTTCGCACATGTGTTAGTGTTGAAAAACCACATTACGCACTTGTGTTGGTGCAGGAAACCACTTTTGCACTTGTATTAGTGTGGAAAAAGCACTTTTCGCACTTGTGTTTGTGTTGATAAACCACTTTTCGCACTTGTGTTAGTGATGAAAAACCACTTTTCGCAATTGTGTTGGTGCAGGAAACCATTTTTGCACTTGTATTAGTGTGGAAAAAACACTTTTTGCACTTGTGATAGTGTTGAAAAACCACTTTTCGCACTTGTGTTAGTGTTGAAAAACCACTTTTCGCACTTGTGTTAGTGTTGAAAAACCACTTTTCGCACTTGTGTTGGTGCAGGAAACCACTTTTGCACTTGTATTAGTGTGGAAAAAACACTTTTTGCACTTGTGATAGTGTTGAAAAACCACTTTTCGCACATGTGTTAGTGTTGAAAAACCACTTTTCGCACTTGTGTTAGTGTTGAAAAACCACTTTTCGCACTTGTGTTGGTGCAGGAAACCACTTTTGCACTTGTATTAGTGTGGAAAAAACACTTTTTGCACTTGTGATAGTGTTGAAAAACCACTTTTCGCACTTGTGTTAGTGTTGAAAAACCACTTTTCGCACTTGTGTTGGTGCAGGAAACCACTTTTGCACTTGTACTAGTGTGGAAAAAACACTTTTTGCACTTGTGATCGTGTTGAAAAACCACTTTTCGCACTTGTGTTAGTGTTGAAAAACCACTTTTCGCACTTGTGTTCGTGTTGAAAAACCACTTTTCGCACTTGTGTTGGTGCAGGAAACCACTTTTGCACTTGTATTAGTGTGGAAAAAACACTTTTTGCACTTGTGATAGTGTTGAAAAACAATTTTTCGCACATGTGTTAGTGTTGAAAAACCACTTTTCGCACTTGTGTTGGTGCAGGAAACCACTTTTGCACTTGTATTAGTGTGGAAAAAACACTTTTTGCACTTGTGATAGTGTTGAAAAACCACTTTTCGCACTTGTGTTAGTGTTGAAAAACCACTTTTCGCACTTGTGATAGTGTTGAAAAACCACTTTTCGCACATGTGTTAGTGTTGAAAAACCACTTTTCGCACTTGTGATAGTGTTGAAAAACCACTTTTCGCACTTGTGTTAGTGTTGAAAAACCACTTTTCGCACTTGTGATAGTGTTGAAAAACCACTTTTCGCACTTGTGTTAGTGTTGAAAAACCACTTTTCGCACTTGTGTTAGTGTTGAAAAACCACTTTTCGCACTTGTGTTAGTGTTGAAAAACCACTTTTCGCACTTGTGATAGTGTTGAAAAACCACTTTTCGCACTTGTGTTAGTGTTGAAAAACCACTTTTCGCACTTGTGATAGTGTTGAAAAACCACTTTTCGCACATGTGTTAGTGTAGAAAAACCACATTACGCACTTGTGTTGGTGCAGGAAACCACTTTTGCACTTGTATTAGTGTGGAAAAAGCACTTTTCGCACTTGTGTTTGTGTTGATAAACCACTTTTCGCACTTGTGTTAGTGATGAAAAACCACTTTTCGCAATTGTGTTGGTGCAGGAAACCATTTTTGCACTTGTATTAGTGTGGAAAAAACACTTTTTGCACTTGTGATAGTGTTGAAAAACCACTTTTCGCACTTGTGTTAGTGTTGAAAAACCACTTTTCGCACTTGTGTTAGTGTTGAAAAACCACTTTTCGCACTTGTGTTGGTGCAGGAAACCACTTTTGCACTTGTATTAGTGTGGAAAAAACACTTTTTGCACTTGTGATAGTGTTGAAAAACCACTTTTCGCACATGTGTTAGTGTTGAAAAACCACTTTTCGCACTTGTGTTAGTGTTGAAAAACCACTTTTCGCACTTGTGTTGGTGCAGGAAACCACTTTTGCACTTGTATTAGTGTGGAAAAAACACTTTTTGCACTTGTGATAGTGTTGAAAAACCACTTTTCGCACTTGTGTTAGTGTTGAAAAACCACTTTACGCACTTGTGTTTGTGCAGGAAACCACTTTTGCACTTGTATTAGTGTGGAAAAAACACTTTTCGCACTTGTGTTTGTGTTGAAAAACCACTTTTCGCACTTGTGTTAGTGTTGAAAAACCACTTTTCGCACTTGTGTTGGTGCAGGAAACCACTTTTGCACTTGTACTAGTGTGGAAAAAACACTTTTTGCACTTGTGATCGTGTTGAAAAACCACTTTTCGCACTTGTGTTAGTGTTGAAAAACCACTTTTCGCACTTGTGTTCGTGTTGAAAAACCACTTTTCGCACTTGTGTTGGTGCAGGAAACCACTTTTGCACTTGTATTAGTGTGGAAAAAACACTTTTTGCACTTGTGATAGTGTTGAAAAACAATTTTTCGCACATGTGTTAGTGTTGAAAAACCACTTTTCGCACTTGTGTTGGTGCAGGAAACCACTTTTGCACTTGTATTAGTGTGGAAAAAACACTTTTTGCACTTGTGATAGTGTTGAAAAACCACTTTTCGCACTTGTGTTAGTGTTGAAAAACCACTTTTCGCACTTGTGATAGTGTTGAAAAACCACTTTTCACACATGTGTTAGTGTTGAAAAACCACTTTTCGCACTTGTGATAGTGTTGAAAAACCACTTTTCGCACTTGTGTTAGTGTTGAAAAACCACTTTTCGCACTTGTGATAGTGTTGAAAAACCACTTTTCGCACTTGTGTTAGTGTTGAAAAACCACTTTTCGCACTTGTGTTAGTGTTGAAAAACCACTTTTCGCACTTGTGTTAGTGTTGAAAAACCACTTTTCGCACTTGTGATAGTGTTGAAAAACCACTTTTCGCACTTGTGTTAGTGTTGAAAAACCACTTTTCGCACTTGTGATAGTGTTGAAAAACCACTTTTCGCACATGTGTTAGTGTTGAAAAACCACTTTTCGCACTTGTGATAGTGTTGAAAAACCACTTTTCGCACATGTGTTAGTGTTGAAAAACCACTTTTCGCACTTGTGTTAGTGTTGAAAAACCACTTTTCGCACTTGTGATAGTGTTGAAAAACCACTTTTCGCACATGTGTTAGTGTTGAAAAACCACTTTTCGCACTTGTGATAGTGTTGAAAAACCACTTTTCGCACATGTGTTAGTGTTGAAAAACCACTTTTCGCACATGTGTTAGTGTTGAAAAACCACTTTTCGCACTTGTGATAGTGTTGAAAAACCACTTTTCGCACATGTGTTAGTGTTGAAAAACCACTTTTCGCACTTGTGATAGTGTTGAAAAACCACTTTTCGCACATGTGTTAGTGTTGAAAAACCACTTTTCGCACTTGTGTTGGTGCAGGAAACCACTTTTGCACTTGTATTAGTGTGGAAAAAACACTTTTTGCACTTGTGATAGTGTTGAAAAACCACTTTTCGCACTTGTGTTAGTGTTGAAAAACAACTTTTCGCACTTGTGTTAGTGTTGAAAAACCACTTTTCGCACTTGTGTTGGTGCAGGAAACCACTTTTGCACTTGTATTAGTGTGGAAAAAACACTTTTTGCACTTGTGATTGTGTTGAAAAACCACTTTTCGCACTTGTGTTAGTGTTGAAAAACCACATTACGCACTTGTGTTGGTGCAGGAAACCACTTTTTGCACTTGTGTTAGTGTTGAAAAACACTTTTCGCACTTGTGTTAGTGTTGAAAAACCACTTTTCGCACTTGCGTTGGTGCAGGAAACCACTTTTGCACTTGTATTAGTGTGGAAAAAACACTTTTTGCACTTGTGTTAGTGTTGAAAAACCACTTTTCGCACTTGTGTTAGTGTTGAAAAACCACTTTTCGCACTTGTGTTGGTGCAGGAAACCACTTTTGCACTTGTATTAGTGTGGAAAAAACACTTTTTGCACTTGTGATTGTGTTGAAAAACCACTTTTCGCACTTGTGTTAGTGTTGAAAAACCACATTACGCACTTGTGTTGGTGCAGGAAACCACTTTTTGCACTTGTGTTAGTGTTGAAAAACACTTTTCGCAATTGTGTTAGTGTTGAAAAACCACTTTTCGCACTTGTGTTGGTGCAGGAAACCACTTTTGCACTTCTTTAGTGTGGAAAAAACACTTTTTGCACTTGTGTTAGTGTTGAAAAACCACTTTTCGCACTTGTGTTAGTGTTGAAAAACCACTTTTCGCACTTGTGTTGGTGCAGGAAACCACTTTTGCACTTGTATTAGTGTGGAAAAAACACTTTTTGCATTTGTGATAGTGTTGAAAAACCACTTGTCGCACTTGTGTTAGTGTTGAAAAACCACTTTTCGCACTTGTGTTGGTGCAGAAAACCACTTTTGCACTTGTATTAGTGTGGAAAAACCACTTTTCGCACATGTGTTAGTGTTGAAAAACCACTTTTCGCACTTGTGATAGTGTTGAAAAACCACTTTTCGCACTTGTGTTAGTGTTGAAAAACCACTTTTCGCACTTGTGATAGTGTTGAAAAACCACTTTTCGCACTTGTGTTAGTGTTGAAAAACCACTTTTCGCACTTGTGTTAGTGTTGAAAAACCACTTTTCGCACTTGTGTTAGTGTTGAAAAACCACTTTTCGCACTTGTGATAGTGTTGAAAAACCACTTTTCGCACTTGTGTTAGTGTTGAAAAACCACTTTTCGCACTTGTGATAGTGTTGAAAAACCACTTTTCGCACATGTGTTAGTGTTGAAAAACCACTTTTCGCACTTGTGTTGGTGCAGGAAACCATTTTTGCACTTGTATTAGTGTGGAAAAAACACTTTTTGCACTTGTGATAGTGTTGAAAAACCACTTTTCACACTTGTGTTAGTGTTGAAAAACCACTTTTCGCACTTGTGTTAGTGTTGAAAAACCACTTTTCGCACTTGTGTTGGTGCAGGAAACCACTTTTGCACGTGTATTAGTGTGGAAAAAACACTTTTCGCACTTGTGTTTGTGTTGAAAAACCACTTTTCACACTTGTGTTAGTGTTGAAAAACCACTTTTCGCACTTGTGTTGGTGCAGGAAACCACTTTTGCACTTGTATTAGTGTGGAAAAAACACTTTTTGCACTTGTGATAGTGTTGAAAAACCACTTTTCGCACTTGTGTTAGTGTTGAAAAACAACTTTTCGCACTTGTGTTAGTGTTGAAAAACCACTTTTCGCACTTGTGTTGGTGCAGGAAACCACTTTTGCACTTGTATTAGTGTGGAAAAAACACTTTTTGCACTTGTGATTGTGTTGAAAAACCACTTTTCGCACTTGTGTTAGTGTTGAAAAACCACATTACGCACTTGTGTTGGTGCAGGAAACCACTTTTTGCACTTGTGTTAGTGTTGAAAAACACTTTTCGCACTTGTGTTAGTGTTGAAAAACCACTTTTCGCACTTGCGTTGGTGCAGGAAACCACTTTTGCACTTGTATTAGTGTGGAAAAAACACTTTTTGCACTTGTGTTAGTGTTGAAAAACCACTTTTCGCACTTGTGTTAGTGTTGAAAAACCACTTTTCGCACTTGTGTTGGTGCAGGAAACCACTTTTGCACTTGTATTAGTGTGGAAAAAACACTTTTTGCACTTGTGATAGTGTTGAAAAACCACTTTTCGCACTTGTGTTAGTGTTGAGAAACCACTTTTCGCACTTGTGTTGGTGCAGAAAACCACTTTTGCACTTGTATTAGTGTGGAAAAAACACTTTTAGCACTTGTGTTAGTGTTGAAAAACCACTTTTTGCACTTGCGTTAGTGTTGAAAAACCACTTTTCACACTTGTGTTGGTGCAGGAAACCACTTTTGCACTTGTATTAGTGTGGAAAAAGCACTTTTCGCACTTGTGTTAGTGTTGAAAAACCACTTTTCGCACTTGTGTTAGTGTTGAAAAACCACTTTTCGCACTTGTGTTAGTGTTGAAAAACCACTTTTCGCACTTGTGTTGGTGCAGGAAACCACTTTTGCACTTGTTTTAGTGTGGAAAAAACACTTTTTGCACTTGTGATAGTGTTGAAAAACCACTATTCGCACTTGTGTTAGTGTTGAAAAAACACTTTTCGCACTTGTGTTGGTGCAGGAAACCACTTTTGCACTTGTATTAGTGTGGAAAAAACACTTTTTGCACTTGTGATATTGTTGAAAAACCACTTTTCGCACTTGTGTTAGTGTTGAAAAACCACTTTTCGCACTTTTGTTAGTGTTGAAAAACCACTTTTCGCACTTGTGTTGGTGCAGGAAACCACTTTTGCACGTGTATTAGTGTGGAAAAAACACTTTTCACACTTGTGATAGTGTTGAAAAACCACTTTTCGCACTTGTGTTTGTGTTGAAAAACCACTTTTCGCACTTGTGTTAGTGATGAAAAACCACTTTTCGCACTTGTGTTGGTGCAGGAAACCACTTTTGCACGTGTATTAGTGTGGAAAAAACACTTTTCGCACTTGTGTTTGTGTTGAAAAACCACTTTTCACACTTGTGTTAGTGTTGAAAAACCACTTTTCGCACTTGTGTTGGTGCAGGAAACCATTTTTGCACTTGTATTAGTGTGGAAAAAACACTTTTTGCACTTGTGATTGTGTTGAAAAACCACTTTTCGCACATGTGTTAGTGTTGAAAAACAACTTTTCGCACTTGTGTTAGTGTTGAAAAACCACTTTTCGCACTTGTGTTGGTGCAGGAAACCACTTTTGCACTTGTATTAGTGTGGAAAAAACACTTTTTGCACTTGTGATTGTGTTGAAAAACCACTTTTCGCACATGTGTTAGTGTTGAAAAACCACATTACGCACTTGTGTTGGTGCAGGAAACCACTTTTGCACTTGTATTAGTGTGGAAAAAGCACTTTTCGCACTTGTGTTTGTGTTGATAAACCACTTTTCGCACTTGTGTTAGTGATGAAAAACCACTTTTCGCAATTGTGTTGGTGCAGGAAACCATTTTTGCACTTGTATTAGTGTGGAAAAAACACTTTTTGCACTTGTGATAGTGTTGAAAAACCACTTTTCGCACTTGTGTTAGTGTTGAAAAACCACTTTTCGCACTTGTGTTAGTGTTGAAAAACCACTTTTCGCACTTGTGTTGGTGCAGGAAACCACTTTTGCACTTGTATTAGTGTGGAAAAAACACTTTTTGCACTTGTGATAGTGTTGAAAAACCACTTTTCGCACATGTGTTAGTGTTGAAAAACCACTTTTCGCACTTGTGTTAGTGTTGAAAAACCACTTTTCGCACTTGTGTTGGTGCAGGAAACCACTTTTGCACTTGTATTAGTGTGGAAAAAACACTTTTTGCACTTGTGATAGTGTTGAAAAACCACTTTTCGCACTTGTGTTAGTGTTGAAAAACCACTTTACGCACTTGTGTTTGTGCAGGAAACCACTTTTGCACTTGTATTAGTGTGGAAAAAACACTTTTCGCACTTGTGTTTGTGTTGAAAAACCACTTTTCGCACTTGTGTTAGTGTTGAAAAACCACTTTTCGCACTTGTGTTGGTGCAGGAAACCACTTTTGCACTTGTACTAGTGTGGAAAAAACACTTTTTGCACTTGTGATCGTGTTGAAAAACCACTTTTCGCACTTGTGTTAGTGTTGAAAAACCACTTTTCGCACTTGTGTTCGTGTTGAAAAACCACTTTTCGCACTTGTGTTGGTGCAGGAAACCACTTTTGCACTTGTATTAGTGTGGAAAAAACACTTTTTGCACTTGTGATAGTGTTGAAAAACAATTTTTCGCACATGTGTTAGTGTTGAAAAACCACTTTTCGCACTTGTGTTGGTGCAGGAAACCACTTTTGCACTTGTATTAGTGTGGAAAAAACACTTTTTGCACTTGTGATAGTGTTGAAAAACCACTTTTCGCACTTGTGTTAGTGTTGAAAAACCACTTTTCGCACTTGTGATAGTGTTGAAAAACCACTTTTCGCACATGTGTTAGTGTTGAAAAACCACTTTTCGCACTTGTGATAGTGTTGAAAAACCACTTTTCGCACTTGTGTTAGTGTTGAAAAACCACTTTTCGCACTTGTGATAGTGTTGAAAAACCACTTTTCGCACTTGTGTTAGTGTTGAAAAACCACTTTTCGCACTTGTGTTAGTGTTGAAAAACCACTTTTCGCACTTGTGTTAGTGTTGAAAAACCACTTTTCGCACTTGTGATAGTGTTGAAAAACCACTTTTCGCACTTGTGTTAGTGTTGAAAAACCACTTTTCGCACTTGTGATAGTGTTGAAAAACCACTTTTCGCACATGTGTTAGTGTTGAAAAACCACATTACGCACTTGTGTTGGTGCAGGAAACCACTTTTGCACTTGTATTAGTGTGGAAAAAGCACTTTTCGCACTTGTGTTTGTGTTGATAAACCACTTTTCGCACTTGTGTTAGTGATGAAAAACCACTTTTCGCAATTGTGTTGGTGCAGGAAACCATTTTTGCACTTGTATTAGTGTGGAAAAAACACTTTTTGCACTTGTGATAGTGTTGAAAAACCACTTTTCGCACTTGTGTTAGTGTTGAAAAACCACTTTTCGCACTTGTGTTAGTGTTGAAAAACCACTTTTCGCACTTGTGTTGGTGCAGGAAACCACTTTTGCACTTGTATTAGTGTGGAAAAAACACTTTTTGCACTTGTGATAGTGTTGAAAAACCACTTTTCGCACATGTGTTAGTGTTGAAAAACCACTTTTCGCACTTGTGTTAGTGTTGAAAAACCACTTTTCGCACTTGTGTTGGTGCAGGAAACCACTTTTGCACTTGTATTAGTGTGGAAAAAACACTTTTTGCACTTGTGATAGTGTTGAAAAACCACTTTTCGCACTTGTGTTAGTGTTGAAAAACCACTTTACGCACTTGTGTTTGTGCAGGAAACCACTTTTGCACTTGTATTAGTGTGGAAAAAACACTTTTCGCACTTGTGTTTGTGTTGAAAAACCACTTTTCGCACTTGTGTTAGTGTTGAAAAACCACTTTTCGCACTTGTGTTGGTGCAGGAAACCACTTTTGCACTTGTACTAGTGTGGAAAAAACACTTTTGGCACTTGTGATCGTGTTGAAAAACCACTTTTCGCACTTGTGTTAGTGTTGAAAAACCACTTTTCGCACTTGTGTTCGTGTTGAAAAACCACTTTTCGCACTTGTGTTGGTGCAGGAAACCACTTTTGCACTTGTATTAGTGTGGAAAAAACACTTTTTGCACTTGTGATAGTGTTGAAAAACAATTTTTCGCACATGTGTTAGTGTTGAAAAACCACTTTTCGCACTTGTGTTGGTGCAGGAAACCACTTTTGCACTTGTATTAGTGTGGAAAAAACACTTTTTGCACTTGTGATAGTGTTGAAAAACCACTTTTCGCACTTGTGTTAGTGTTGAAAAACCACTTTTCGCACTTGTGATAGTGTTGAAAAACCACTTTTCACACATGTGTTAGTGTTGAAAAACCACTTTTCGCACTTGTGATAGTGTTGAAAAACCACTTTTCGCACTTGTGTTAGTGTTGAAAAACCACTTTTCGCACTTGTGATAGTGTTGAAAAACCACTTTTCGCACTTGTGTTAGTGTTGAAAAACCACTTTTCGCACTTGTGTTAGTGTTGAAAAACCACTTTTCGCACTTGTGTTAGTGTTGAAAAACCACTTTTCGCACTTGTGATAGTGTTGAAAAACCACTTTTCGCACTTGTGTTAGTGTTGAAAAACCACTTTTCGCACTTGTGATAGTGTTGAAAAACCACTTTTCGCACATGTGTTAGTGTTGAAAAACCACTTTTCGCACTTGTGATAGTGTTGAAAAACCACTTTTCGCACATGTGTTAGTGTTGAAAAACCACTTTTCGCACTTGTGTTAGTGTTGAAAAACCACTTTTCGCACTTGTGATAGTGTTGAAAAACCACTTTTCGCACATGTGTTAGTGTTGAAAAACCACTTTTCGCACTTGTGATAGTGTTGAAAAACCACTTTTCGCACATGTGTTAGTGTTGAAAAACCACTTTTCGCACATGTGTTAGTGTTGAAAAACCACTTTTCGCACTTGTGATAGTGTTGAAAAACCACTTTTCGCACATGTGTTAGTGTTGAAAAACCACTTTTCGCACTTGTGTTGGTGCAGGAAACCACTTTTGCACTTGTATTAGTGTGGAAAAAACACTTTTTGCACTTGTGATAGTGTTGAAAAACCACTTTTCGCACTTGTGTTAGTGTTGAAAAACAACTTTTCGCACTTGTGTTAGTGTTGAAAAACCACTTTTCGCACTTGTGTTGGTGCAGGAAACCACTTTTGCACTTGTATTAGTGTGGAAAAAACACTTTTTGCACTTGTGATTGTGTTGAAAAACCACTTTTCGCACTTGTGTTAGTGTTGAAAAACCACATTACGCACTTGTGTTGGTGCAGGAAACCACTTTTTGCACTTGTGTTAGTGTTGAAAAACACTTTTCGCACTTGTGTTAGTGTTGAAAAACCACTTTTCGCACTTGCGTTGGTGCAGGAAACCACTTTTGCACTTGTATTAGTGTGGAAAAAACACTTTTTGCACTTGTGTTAGTGTTGAAAAACCACTTTTCGCACTTGTGTTAGTGTTGAAAAACCACTTTTCGCACTTGTGTTGGTGCAGGAAACCACTTTTGCACTTGTATTAGTGTGGAAAAAACACTTTTTGCACTTGTGATAGTGTTGAAAAACCACTTTTCGCACTTGTGTTAGTGTTGAGAAACCACTTTTCGCACTTGTGTTGGTGCAGAAAACCACTTTTGCACTTGTATTAGTGTGGAAAAAACACTTTTAGCACTTGTGTTAGTGTTGAAAAACCACTTTTTGCACTTGCGTTAGTGTTGAAAAACCACTTTTCACACTTGTGTTGGTGCAGGAAACCACTTTTGCACTTGTATTAGTGTGGAAAAAGCACTTTTCGCACTTGTGTTAGTGTTGAAAAACCACTTTTCGCACTTGTGTTAGTGTTGAAAAACCACTTTTCGCACTTGTGTTAGTGTTGAAAAACCACTTTTCGCACTTGTGTTGGTGCAGGAAACCACTTTTGCACTTGTTTTAGTGTGGGAAAAACACTTTTTGCACTTGTGATAGTGTTGAAAAACCACTATTCGCACTTGTGTTAGTGTTGAAAAACCACTTTTCGCACTTGTGTTGGTGCAGGAAACCACTTTTGCACTTGTATTAGTGTGGAAAAAACACTTTTTGCACTTGTGATATTGTTGAAAAACCACTTTTCGCACTTGTGTTAGTGTTGAAAAACCACTTTTCGCACTTTTGTTAGTGTTGAAAAACCACTTTTCGCACTTGTGTTGGTGCAGGAAACCACTTTTGCACGTGTATTAGTGTGGAAAAAACACTTTTCACACTTGTGATAGTGTTGAAAAACCACTTTTCGCACTTGTGTTTGTGTTGAAAAACCACTTTTCGCACTTGTGTTAGTGATGAAAAACCACTTTTCGCACTTGTGTTGGTGCAGGAAACCACTTTTGCACGTGTATTAGTGTGGAAAAAACACTTTTCGCACTTGTGTTTGTGTTGAAAAACCACTTTTCACACTTGTGTTAGTGTTGAAAAACCACTTTTCGCACTTGTGTTGGTGCAGGAAACCATTTTTGCACTTGTATTAGTGTGGAAAAAACACTTTTTGCACTTGTGATTGTGTTGAAAAACCACTTTTCGCACATGTGTTAGTGTTGAAAAACAACTTTTCGCACTTGTGTTAGTGTTGAAAAACCACTTTTCGCACTTGTGTTGGTGCAGGAAACCACTTTTGCACTTGTATTAGTGTGGAAAAAACACTTTTTGCACTTGTGATTGTGTTGAAAAACCACTTTTCGCACATGTGTTAGTGTTGAAAAACCACATTACGCACTTGTGTTGGTGCAGGAAACCACTTTTGCACTTGTATTAGTGTGGAAAAAGCACTTTTCGCACTTGTGTTTGTGTTGATAAACCACTTTTCGCACTTGTGTTAGTGATGAAAAACCACTTTTCGCAATTGTGTTGGTGCAGGAAACCATTTTTGCACTTGTATTAGTGTGGAAAAAACACTTTTTGCACTTGTGATAGTGTTGAAAAACCACTTTTCGCACTTGTGTTAGTGTTGAAAAACCACTTTTCGCACTTGTGTTAGTGTTGAAAAACCACTTTTCGCACTTGTGTTGGTGCAGGAAACCACTTTTGCACTTGTATTAGTGTGGAAAAAACACTTTTTGCACTTGTGATAGTGTTGAAAAACCACTTTTCGCACATGTGTTAGTGTTGAAAAACCACTTTTCGCACTTGTGTTAGTGTTGAAAAACCACTTTTCGCACTTGTGTTGGTGCAGGAAACCACTTTTGCACTTGTATTAGTGTGGAAAAAACACTTTTTGCACTTGTGATAGTGTTGAAAAACCACTTTTCGCACTTGTGTTAGTGTTGAAAAACCACTTTACGCACTTGTGTTTGTGCAGGAAACCACTTTTGCACTTGTATTAGTGTGGAAAAAACACTTTTCGCACTTGTGTTTGTGTTGAAAAACCACTTTTCGCACTTGTGTTAGTGTTGAAAAACCACTTTTCGCACTTGTGTTGGTGCAGGAAACCACTTTTGCACTTGTACTAGTGTGGAAAAAACACTTTTTGCACTTGTGATCGTGTTGAAAAACCACTTTTCGCACTTGTGTTAGTGTTGAAAAACCACTTTTCGCACTTGTGTTCGTGTTGAAAAACCACTTTTCGCACTTGTGTTGGTGCAGGAAACCACTTTTGCACTTGTATTAGTGTGGAAAAAACACTTTTTGCACTTGTGATAGTGTTGAAAAACAATTTTTCGCACATGTGTTAGTGTTGAAAAACCACTTTTCGCACTTGTGTTGGTGCAGGAAACCACTTTTGCACTTGTATTAGTGTGGAAAAAACACTTTTTGCACTTGTGATAGTGTTGAAAAACCACTTTTCGCACTTGTGTTAGTGTTGAAAAACCACTTTTCGCACTTGTGATAGTGTTGAAAAACCACTTTTCGCACATGTGTTAGTGTTGAAAAACCACTTTTCGCACTTGTGATAGTGTTGAAAAACCACTTTTCGCACTTGTGTTAGTGTTGAAAAACCACTTTTCGCACTTGTGATAGTGTTGAAAAACCACTTTTCGCACTTGTGTTAGTGTTGAAAAACCACTTTTCGCACTTGTGTTAGTGTTGAAAAACCACTTTTCGCACTTGTGTTAGTGTTGAAAAACCACTTTTCGCACTTGTGATAGTGTTGAAAAACCACTTTTCGCACTTGTGTTAGTGTTGAAAAACCACTTTTCGCACTTGTGATAGTGTTGAAAAACCACTTTTCGCACATGTGTTAGTGTTGAAAAACCACATTACGCACTTGTGTTGGTGCAGGAAACCACTTTTGCACTTGTATTAGTGTGGAAAAAGCACTTTTCGCACTTGTGTTTGTGTTGATAAACCACTTTTCGCACTTGTGTTAGTGATGAAAAACCACTTTTCGCAATTGTGTTGGTGCAGGAAACCATTTTTGCACTTGTATTAGTGTGGAAAAAACACTTTTTGCACTTGTGATAGTGTTGAAAAACCACTTTTCGCACTTGTGTTAGTGTTGAAAAACCACTTTTCGCACTTGTGTTAGTGTTGAAAAACCACTTTTCGCACTTGTGTTGGTGCAGGAAACCACTTTTGCACTTGTATTAGTGTGGAAAAAACACTTTTTGCACTTGTGATAGTGTTGAAAAACCACTTTTCGCACATGTGTTAGTGTTGAAAAACCACTTTTCGCACTTGTGTTAGTGTTGAAAAACCACTTTTCGCACTTGTGTTGGTGCAGGAAACCACTTTTGCACTTGTATTAGTGTGGAAAAAACACTTTTTGCACTTGTGATAGTGTTGAAAAACCACTTTTCGCACTTGTGTTAGTGTTGAAAAACCACTTTACGCACTTGTGTTTGTGCAGGAAACCACTTTTGCACTTGTATTAGTGTGGAAAAAACACTTTTCGCACTTGTGTTTGTGTTGAAAAACCACTTTTCGCACTTGTGTTAGTGTTGAAAAACCACTTTTCGCACTTGTGTTGGTGCAGGAAACCACTTTTGCACTTGTACTAGTGTGGAAAAAACACTTTTTGCACTTGTGATCGTGTTGAAAAACCACTTTTCGCACTTGTGTTAGTGTTGAAAAACCACTTTTCGCACTTGTGTTCGTGTTGAAAAACCACTTTTCGCACTTGTGTTGGTGCAGGAAACCACTTTTGCACTTGTATTAGTGTGGAAAAAACACTTTTTGCACTTGTGATAGTGTTGAAAAACAATTTTTCGCACATGTGTTAGTGTTGAAAAACCACTTTTCGCACTTGTGTTGGTGCAGGAAACCACTTTTGCACTTGTATTAGTGTGGAAAAAACACTTTTTGCACTTGTGATAGTGTTGAAAAACCACTTTTCGCACTTGTGTTAGTGTTGAAAAACCACTTTTCGCACTTGTGATAGTGTTGAAAAACCACTTTTCGCACATGTGTTAGTGTTGAAAAACCACTTTTCGCACTTGTGATAGTGTTGAAAAACCACTTTTCGCACTTGTGTTAGTGTTGAAAAACCACTTTTCGCACTTGTGATAGTGTTGAAAAACCACTTTTCGCACTTGTGTTAGTGTTGAAAAACCACTTTTCGCACTTGTGTTAGTGTTGAAAAACCACTTTTCGCACTTGTGTTAGTGTTGAAAAACCACTTTTCGCACTTGTGATAGTGTTGAAAAACCACTTTTCGCACTTGTGTTAGTGTTGAAAAACCACTTTTCGCACTTGTGATAGTGTTGAAAAACCACTTTTCGCACATGTGTTAGTGTTGAAAAACCACTTTTCGCACTTGTGATAGTGTTGAAAAACCACTTTTCGCACATGTGTTAGTGTTGAAAAACCACTTTTCGCACTTGTGTTAGTGTTGAAAAACCACTTTTCGCACTTGTGATAGTGTTGAAAAACCACTTTTGCACTTGTATTAGTGTGGAAAAAACACTTTTTGCACTTGTGTTAGTGTTGAAAAACCACTTTTCGCACTTGTGTTGGTGCAGGAAACCACTTTTCGCACTTGTGTTAGTGATGAAAAACCACTTTTCGCACTTGTGTTAGTGTTGAAAAACCACTTTTCGCACTTGTGTTAGTGTTGAAAAACCACTTTTCGCGCTTGTGTTGGTGCAGGAAACCACTTTTGCACTTGTATTAGTGTGGAAAAAACACTTTTTGCACTTGTGATAGTGTTGAAAAACCACTTTTCGCACTTGTGTTAGTGTTGAAAAACCACTTTTCGCACTTGTGTTAGTGTTGAAAAACCACTTTTTGCACTTGTGTTAGTGTTGAAAAACCACTTTTCGCACTTGTGTTAGTGTTGAAAAACCACTTTTCGCACTTGTGTTGGTGCAGGAAACCACTTTTGCACTTGTATTAGTGTGGAAAAAACACTTTTTGCACTTGTGATAGTGTTGAAAAACCACTTTTCGCACTTGTGTTAATGTTGAAAAACCACTTTACGCACTTGTGTTGGTGCAGGAAACCACTTTTGCACTTGTATTAGTGTGGAAAAAACACTTTTCGCACTTGTGTTTGTGTTGAAAAACCACTTTTCGCACTTGTGTTAGTGTTGAAAAACCACTTTTCGCACTTGTGTTGGTGCAGGAAACCACTTTTGCACTTGTATTAGTGTGGAAAAAACACTTTTTGCACTTGTGATAGTGTTGAAAAACCACTTTTCGCACTTGTGTTAGTGTTGAAAAACCACTTTTCGCACTTGTGTTAGTGTTGAAAAACCACTTTTCGCACTTGTTTTGGTGGAGGAAACCACTTTTGCACTTGTATTAGTGTGGAAAAAACACTTTTTGCACTTGTGATAGTGTTGAAAAACCACTTTTCGCACATGTGTTAGTGTTGAAAAACCACTTTTCGCACTTGTGTTAGTGTTGAAAAACCACTTTTCGCACTTGTGTTGGTGCAGGAAACCACTTTTGCACTTGTATTAGTGTGGAAAAAACACTTTTTGCATTTGTGATAGTGTTGAAAAACCACTTTTCGCACTTGTGTTAGTGTTGAAAAACCACTTTTCGCACTTGTGTTAGTGTTGAAAAACCACTTTTCGCACTTGTGTTGGTGCAGGAAACCACTTTTGCACTTGTATTAGTGTGGAAAAAACACTTTTTGCACTTGTGTTAGTGTTGAAAAACCACTTTTCGCACTTGTGTTGGTGCAGGAAACCACTTTTCACACTTGTGATAGTGTTGAAAAACCACTTTTCGCACTTGTGTTTGTGTTGAAAAACCACTTTTCGCACTTGTGTTAGTGATGAAAAACCACTTTTCGCACTTGTGTTGGTGCAGGAAACCACTTTTGCACTTGTATTAGTGTGGAAAAAACACTTTTTGCACTTGTGTTAGTGTTGAAAAACCACTTTTCGCACTTGTGTTGGTGCAGGAAACCACTTTTGCACGTGCATTAGTGTGGAAAAAACACGTTTCGCACTTGTGTTTGTGTTGAAAAACCACTTTTCGCACTTGTGTTGGTGCAGGAAACCACTTTTGCACGTGCATTAGTGTGGAAAAAACACTTTTTGCACTTGTGATAGTGTTGAAAAACCACTTTTGCACTTGCATTAGTGTGGAAAAAACACTTTTCGCACTTGTGTTAGTGTTGAAAAACCACTTTTCGCACTTGTGTTAGTGTTGAAAAACCACTTTTCGCACTTGTGTTGGTGCAGGAAACCACTTTTGCACTTGTATTAGTGTGGAAAAAACACTTTTTGCACTTGTGTTAGTGTTGAAAAACCACTTTTCGCACTTGTGTTGGTGCAGGAAACCACTTTTCACACTTGTGATAGTGTTGAAAAACCACTTTTCTCACTTGTGTTTGTGTTGAAAAACCACTTTTCGCACTTGTGTTAGTGTTGAAAAACCACTTTTCGCACTTGTGTTGGTGCAGGAAACCACTTTTGCACGTGTATTAGTGTGGAAAAAACACTTTTCGCACTTGTGTTTGTGTTGAAAAACCACTTTTCGCACTTGTGTTAGTGTTGAAAAACCACTTTTCGCACTTGTGTTGGTGCAGGAAACCACTTTTGCACTTGTATTAGTGTGGAAAAAACACTTTTTGCACTTGTGTTAGTGTTGAAAAACGACTTTTCGCACTTGTGTTAGTGTTGAAAAACCACTTTTTGCACTTGTGTTGGTGCAGGAAACCACTTTTGCACTTGTATTAGTGTGGAAAAAACACTTTTTGCACTTGTGATAGTGTTGAAAAACCACTTTTCGCACTTGTGTTAGTGTTGAAAAACCACTTTTCGCACTTGTGTTGGTGCAGAAAACCACTTTTGCACTTGTATTAGTGTGGAAAAAGCACTTTTCGCACTTGTGTTAGTGTTGAAAAACCACTTTTCGCACTTGTGTTAGTGTTGAAAAACCACTTTTCGCACTTGTGTTGGTGCAGGAAACCACTTTTGCACGTGCATTAGTGTGGAAAAAACACGTTTCGCACTTGTGTTTGTGTTGAAAAACCACTTTTCGCACTTGTGTTGGTGCAGGAAACCACTTTTGCACGTGCATTAGTGTGGAAAAAACACTTTTTGCACTTGTGATAGTGTTGAAAAACCACTTTTCGCACTTGTGTTAGTGTTGAAAAACAACTTTTCGCACTTGTGTTGGTGCAGGAAACCACTTTTGCACTTGTATTAGTGTGGAAAAAGCACTTTTTGCACTTGTGTTAGTGTTGAAAAACCACTTTTCGCACTTGTGTTAGTGTTGAAAAACCACTTTTCGCACTTGTGTTAGTGTTGAAAAACCACTTTTCGCACTTGTGTTAGTGTTGAAAAAACACTTTTCGCACTTGTGTTAGTGTTGAAAAACCACTTTTCACACTTGTGTTGGTGCAGGAAACCACTTTTGCACTTGCATTAGTGTGGAAAAAACACTTTTCGCACTTGTGTTAGTGTTGAAAAACCACTTTTTGCACTTGCGTTAGTGTTGAAAAACCACTTTTCACACTTGTGTTGGTGCAGGAAACCACTTTTGCACTTGCATTAGTGTGGAAAAAACACTTTTCGCACTTGTGTTAGTGTTGAAAAACCACTTTTTGCACTTGCGTTAGTGTTGAAAAACCACTTTTCACACTTGTGTTGGTGCAGGAAACCACTTTTGCACTTGTATTATTGTGGAAAAAGCACTTTTCGCACTTGTGTTAGTGTTGAAAAACCACTTTTCGCACTTGTGTTAGTGTGGAAAAAACACTTTTTGCACTTGTGATAGTGTTGAAAAACTACTTTTCGCACTTGTGTTAGTGTTGAAAAACCACTTTTCGCACTTGTGTTGGTGCAGGAAACCACTTTTGCAGTTGTGTTAGTGTGGAAAAAACACTTTTTGCACTTGTGATAGTGTTGAAAAACCACTTTTCGCACTTGTGTTAGTGTTGAAAAACCACTTTTCGCACTTGTGTTAGTGTTGAAAAACCACTTTTCGCACTTGTGTTGGTGCAGGAAACCACTTTTGCACTTGTATTAGTGTGGGAAAAACACTTTTTGCACTTGTGATAGTGTTGAAAAACCACTTTTCGCACTTGTGTTAGTGTTGAAAAACCACTTTTCGCACTTGTGTTAGTGTTGAAAAACCACTTTTCGCACTTGTGTTGGTGCAGGAAACCACTTTTGCACTTGTATTAGTGTGGAAAAAACACTTTTCGTACTTGTGTTGGTGTTGAAAAACCACTTTTCGCACTTGTGTTAGTGTTGAAAAACCACTTTTCGCACTTGTGTTGGTGCAGGAAACTACTTTTGCACTTGTATTAGTGTGGAAAAAACACTTTTCGCACTTGTGTTCGTGTTGAAAAACCACTTTTTGCACTTGCGTTAGTGTTGAAAAACCACTTTTCACACTTGTGTTGGTGCAGGAAACCACTTTTGCACTTGTATTAGTGTGGAAAAAGCACTTTTCGCACTTGTGTTAGTGTTGAAAAACCACTTTTCGCACTTGTGTTAGTGTTGAAAAACCACTTTTCACACTTGTGTTAGTGTTGAAAAACCACTTTTCGCACTTGTGTTAGTGTTGAAAAACCACTTTTCGCACTTGTGTTGGTGCAGGAAACCACTTTTGCACGTGTATTCGTGTGGAAAAAACACTTTTCGCACTTGTGTTTGTGTTGAAAAACCACTTTTCGCACTTGTGTTAGTGTTGAAAAACCACTTTTCGCACTTGTGTTGGTGCAGGAAACCACTTTTGCACTTGTATTAGTGTGGAAAAAACACTTTTTGCACTTGTGTTAGTGTTGAAAAACGACTTTTCGCACTTGTGTTAGTGTTGAAAAACCACTTTTTGCACTTGTGTTGGTGCAGGAAACCACTTTTGCACTTGTATTAGTGTGGAAAAAACACTTTTTGCACTTGTGATAGTGTTGAAAAACCACTTTTCGCACTTGTGTTAGTGTTGAAAAACCACTTTTCGCACTTGTGTTGGTGCAGAAAACCACTTTTGCACTTGTATTAGTGTGGAAAAAGCACTTTTCGCACTTGTGTTAGTGTTGAAAAACCACTTTTCGCACTTGTGTTAGTGTTGAAAAACCACTTTTCGCACTTGTGTTGGTGCAGGAAACCACTTTTGCACGTGCATTAGTGTGGAAAAAACACGTTTCGCACTTGTGTTTGTGTTGAAAAACCACTTTTCGCACTTGTGTTGGTGCAGGAAACCACTTTTGCACGTGCATTAGTGTGGAAAAAACACTTTTTGCACTTGTGATAGTGTTGAAAAACCACTTTTCGCACTTGTGTTAGTGTTGAAAAACAACTTTTCGCACTTGTGTTGGTGCAGGAAACCACTTTTGCACTTGTATTAGTGTGGAAAAAGCACTTTTTGCACTTGTGTTAGTGTTGAAAAACCACTTTTCGCACTTGTGTTAGTGTTGAAAAACCACTTTTCGCACTTGTGTTAGTGTTGAAAAACCACTTTTCGCACTTGTGTTAGTGTTGAAAAAACACTTTTCGCACTTGTGTTAGTGTTGAAAAACCACTTTTCACACTTGTGTTGGTGCAGGAAACCACTTTTGCACTTGCATTAGTGTGGAAAAAACACTTTTCGCACTTGTGTTAGTGTTGAAAAACCACTTTTTGCACTTGCGTTAGTGTTGAAAAACCACTTTTCACACTTGTGTTGGTGCAGGAAACCAATTTTGCACTTGTATTAGTGTGGAAAAAGCACTTTTTGCACTTGTGTTAGTGTTGAAAAACCACTTTTCGCACTTGTGTTAGTGTTGAAAAACCACTTTGCGCACTTGTGTTAGTGTTGAAAAACCACTTTTCGCACTTGTGTTAGTGTTGAAAAAACACTTTTCGCACTTGTGTTAGTGTTGAAAAACCACTTTTCACACTTGTGTTGGTGCAGGAAACCACTTTTGCACTTGCATTAGTGTGGAAAAAACACTTTTCGCACTTGTGTTAGTGTTGAAAAACCACTTTTTGCACTTGCGTTAGTGTTGAAAAACCACTTTTCACACTTGTGTTGGTGCAGGAAACCACTTTTGCACTTGTATTATTGTGGAAAAAGCACTTTTCGCACTTGTGTTAGTGTTGAAAAACCACTTTTCGCACTTGTGTTAGTGTTGAAAAACCACTTTTCGCACTTGTGTTAGTGTTGAAAAACCACTTTTCGCACTTGTGTTGGTGCAGGAAACCACTTTTGCACTTGTATTAGTGTGGAAAAAACACTTTTTGCACTTGTGATAGTGTTGAAAAACTACTTTTCGCACTTGTGTTAGTGTTGAAAAACCACTTTTCGCACTTGTGTTGGTGCAGGAAACCACTTTTGCACTTGTGTTAGTGTGGAAAAAACACTTTTTGCACTTGTGATAGTGTTGAAAAACCACTTTTCGCACTTGTGTTAGTGTTGAAAAACCACTTTTCGCACTTGTGTTGGTGCAGGAAACCACTTTTGCACTTGTATTAGTGTGGAAAAAACACTTTTTGCACTTGTGATAGTGTTGAAAAACCACTTTTCGCACTTGTGTTAGTGTTGAAAAACCACTTTTCGCACTTGTGTTAGTGTTGAAAAACCACTTTTCGCACTTGTGTTGGTGCAGGAAACCACTTTTGCACTTGTATTAGTGTGGGAAAAACACTTTTTGCACTTGTGATAGTGTTGAAAAACCACTTTTCGCACTTGTGTTAGTGTTGAAAAACCACTTTTCGCACTTGTGATAGTGTTGAAAAACCACTTTTTGCACATGTGTTAGTGTTGAAAAACCACTTTTCGCACTTGTGATAGTGTTGAAAAACCACTTTTCGCACTTGTGATAGTGTTGAAAAACCACTTTTCGCACATGTGTTAGTGTTGAAAAACCACTTTTCGCACTTGTGTTAGTGTTGAAAAACCACTTTTCGCACTTGTGATAGTGTTGAAAAACCACTTTTCGCACATGTGTTAGTGTTGAAAAACCACTTTTCGCACTTGTGATAGTGTTGAAAAACCACTTTTCGCACATGTGTTAGTGTTGAAAAACCACTTTTCGCACTTGTGATAGTGTTGAAAAACCACTTTTCGCACTTGTGTTAGTGTTGAAAAACCACTTTTCGCACTTGTGATAGTGTTGAAAAACCACTTTTCGCACTTGTGATAGTGTTGAAAAACCACTTTTCGCACATGTGTTAGTGTTGAAAAACCACTTTTCGCACTTGTGTTAGTGTTGAAAAACCACTTTTCGCACTTGTGATAGTGTTGAAAAACCACTTTTCGCACATGTGTTAGTGTTGAAAAACCACTTTTCGCACTTGTGATAGTGTTGAAAAACCACTTTTCGCACATGTGTTAGTGTTGAAAAACCACTTTTCGCACTTGTGATAGTGTTGAAAAACCACTTTTCGCACTTGTGTTAGTGTTGAAAAACCACTTTTCGCACTTGTGTTGGTGCAGGAAACCACTTTTGCACTTGTATTAGTGTGGAAAAAACACTTTTTGCACTTGTGATAGTGTTGAAAAACCACTTTTCGCACTTGTGTTAGTGTTGAAAATCCACTTTTCGCACTTGTGTTAGTGTTGAAAAACCACTTTTCGCACTTGTGTTGGTGCAGGAAACCACTTTTGCACTTGTATTAGTGTGGAAAAAACACTTTTTGCACTTGTGATAGTGTTGAAAAACCACTTTTCGCACTTGTGTTAGTGTTGAAAAACCACTTTTCGCACTTGTTTTAGTGTTGAAAAACCACTTTTCGCACTTGTGTTGGTGCAGGAAACCACTTTTGCACGTGTATTAGTGTGGAAAAAACACTTTTCGCACTTGTGTTTGTGTTGAAAAACCACTTTTCGCACTTGTGTTAGTGTTGAAAAACCACTTTTCGCACTTGTGTTGGTGCAGGAAACCACTTTTGCACTTGTATTAGTGTGGAAAAAACACTTTTTGCACTTGTGATAGTGTTGAAAACCCACTTTTCGCACTTGTGTTAGTGTTGAAAAACAACTTTTCGCACTTGTGTTAGTGTTGAAAAACCACTTTTCGCACTTGTGTTGGTGCAGGAAACCACTTTTGCACTTGTATTAGTGTGGAAAAAACACTTTTTGCACATGTGTTAGTGTTGAAAAACCACTTTTCGCACTTGTGTTGGTGCAGGAAAACACTTTTGCACTTGTATTGGTGTGGAAAAAACACTTTACGCACATGTGTTAGTGTTGAAAAACCACTTTTCGCACTTGTGTTGGTGCAGGAAAACACTTTTGCACTTGTATTGGTGTGGAAAAAACACTTTTTGCACTTGTGATTGTGTTGAAAAACCACTTTTCGCACTTGTGTTAGTGTTGAAAACCCACATTACGCACTTGTATGCGCTTGGAGGTATGCGCTCTACCGAGTGCCGCTCTAGTTTTATTTTACCTGGTTTTATGTGTCATTGTGGTGTCTGAAGGAAAGAAAAGATTTGTTGAAATGGAGAATGTGTTCATGTTTTCCGGTTTAGCACAACTGTATTAAGCTGTGGATGAAAGAAAACTGTTCTTTTTCAGGGAATCAAAGATGATTCCATCATCATCAATCAAAGACGTTGATCTGAACTCCTCACCTCCACACGATTCACCAAAGAAGGAGAAAAACACCCCGTAAAAGTGTGTGAAGTAAATAATTTCATTCACCCCCATCTGCACTTTTGAAAACTTGATTTTGGATATATCTACCTCAGGGAATGTACAATAAATTGACTTTTCAATCTTTTTCAACTTAGACACATGTTCGGAAGAGACAACAACATGGAGCGTTGTGCGGACGTTTCACATTCCATGTGAGTAAGAGAATCACCTTTCAGGACGTCATGACATTCATTGTGCTCGCAATAGAAATGGTATTTCTTTGAGGAAACTAATGTGAATCTTGTCGTGTTTCGATCACATTTTGATCCATAATTATTTTCTATATTATCGATTGGAGGTTTCACGGCTGTGGGATTTCTATGACGTGCCTCCATGGAGTTGTTTACCTGGGGTGGGAATCTTGATCCAGATATAAAGGGTCATGCGGGTGTTTTGTATGAAGAGCGAGTTTATCATATGTATAATATATATATACACATCAGGAATACATCAGGAAGAAGACAATTGTTCTTTGCTCATTTATTGTTACATATCTTTTCTACCTGTCCCAGCTTGTATAATAATCATAAAAGTAGGACCGTGGGTCCTGAAGCTCACCTGGATCACGAGCTACAATCACTCAAACCCCCCACAGACCCTCTCAGACAATGATGTTTTTAATGTCGTGAACAAACCGTGAACAAACCGTGAGCCGGGAAACAATATCTCTCCGTTCTCAGGACCGAACTCTCTTATCTGTCTCCCTCTTCCAAATCCTGGTGGCGTCTGGTCAAATCTGTTTCTGGTGTTTGTTCCCCCTCCATCCCCTCCCTCACCTCAAATGTCCACACGGCTGACTCCGCACGTGAAAAAGCTGAATGCCTCAACTCTGTGTTTGCCTCTAAATCTTGTGTTCCAAACCCCTCCAAACCCCATGTGTTCCAAACCAGTGCAGGAAACCACTTTTGCACTTGTATTAGTGTGGAAAAAACACTTTTTGCACTTGTGATAGTGTTGAAAAACCACTTTTCGCACTTGGGTTAGTGTTGAAATACCACTTTTCGCACTTGTGTTAGTGTTGAAAAACCACTTTTCGCACTTGTGTTGGTGCAGGAAACCACTTTTGCACGTGTATTAGTGTGGAAAAAACACTTTTCGCACATGTGATAGTGTTGAAAAACCACTTTTCGCACTTGTGTTTGTGTTGAAAAACCACTTTTCGCACTTGTGTTAGTGATGAAAAACCACTTTTCGCACTTGTGTTGGTGCAGGAAACCATTTTTGCACTTGTATTAGTGTGGAAAAAACACTTTTTGCACTTGTGATAGTGTTGAAAAACCACTTTTCACACTTGTGTTAGTGTTGAAAAACCACTTTTCGCACTTGTGTTAGTGTTGAAAAACCACTTTTCGCACTTGTGTTGGTGCAGGAAACCACTTTTGCACGTGTATTAGTGTGGAAAAAACACTTTTCGCACTTGTGTTTGTGTTGAAAAACCACTTTTCACACTTGTGTTAGTGTTGAAAAACCACTTTTCGCACTTGTGTTGGTGCAGGAAACCACTTTTGCACTTGTATTAGTGTGGAAAAAACACTTTTTGCACTTGTGATAGTGTTGAAAAACCACTTTTCGCACTTGTGTTAGTGTTGAAAAACAACTTTTCGCACTTGTGTTAGTGTTGAAAAACCACTTTTCGCACTTGTGTTGGTGCAGGAAACCACTTTTGCACTTGTATTAGTGTGGAAAAAACACTTTTTGCACTTGTGATTGTGTTGAAAAACCACTTTTCGCACTTGTGTTAGTGTTGAAAAACCACATTACGCACTTGTGTTGGTGCAGGAAACCACTTTTTGCACTTGTGTTAGTGTTGAAAAACACTTTTCGCACTTGTGTTAGTGTTGAAAAACCACTTTTCGCACTTGTGTTGGTGCAGGAAACCACTTTTGCACTTGTATTAGTGTGGAAAAAACACTTTTTGCACTTGTGTTAGTGTTGAAAAACCACTTTTCGCACTTGTGTTAGTGTTGAAAAACCACTTTTCGCACTTGTGTTGGTGCAGGAAACCACTTTTGCACTTGTATTAGTGTGGAAAAAACACTTTTTGCACTTGTGATAGTGTTGAAAAACCACTTTTCGCACTTGTGTTAGTGTTGAAAAACCACTTTTCGCACTTGTGTTGGTGCAGAAAACCACTTTTGCACTTGTATTAGTGTGGAAAAAACACTTTTAGCACTTGTGTTAGTGTTGAAAAACCACATTTTGCACTTGCGTTAGTGTTGAAAAACCACTTTTCGCACTTGTGTTGGTGCAGGAAACCACTTTTGCTCTTGTATTAGTGTGGAAAAAGCACTTTTCGCACTTGTGTTAGTGTTGAAAAACCACTTTTCGCACTTGTGTTAGTGTTGAAAAACCACTTTTCGCACTTGTGTTAGTGTTGAAAAACCACTTTTCGCACTTGTGTTGGTGCAGGAAACCACTTTTGCACTTGTTTTATTGTGGAAAAAACACTTTTTGCACTTGTGATAGTGTTGAAAAACCACTATTCGCACTTGTGTTAGTGTTGAAAAACCACTTTTCGCACTTGTGTTGGTGCAGGAAACCACTTTTGCACTTGTATTAGTGTGGAAAAAACACTTTTTGCACTTGTGATATTGTTGAAAAACCACTTTTCGCACTTGTGTTAGTGTTGAAAAACCACTTTTCGCACTTGTGTTAGTGTTGAAAAACCACTTTTCGCACTTGTGTTGGTGCAGGAAACCACTTTTGCACGTGTATTAGTGTGGAAAAAACACTTTTCACACTTGTGATAGTGTTGAAAAACCACTTTTCGCACTTGTGTTTGTGTTGAAAAACCACTTTTCGCACTTGTGTTAGTGATGAAAAACCACTTTTCGCACTTGTGTTGGTGCAGGAAACCACTTTTGCACGTGTATTAGTGTGGAAAAAACACTTTTCGCACTTGTGTTTGTGTTGAAAAACCACTTTTCACACTTGTGTTAGTGTTGAAAAACCACTTTTCCCACTTGTGTTGGTGCAGGAAACCACTTTTGCACTTGTATTAGTGTGGAAAAAACACTTTTTGCACTTGTGATAGTGTTGAAAAACCACTTTTCGCACTTGTGTTAGTGTTGAAAAACAACTTTTCGCACTTGTGTTAGTGTTGAAAAACCACTTTTCGCACTTGTGTTGGTGCAGGAAACCACTTTTGCACTTGTATTAGTGTGGAAAAAACACTTTTTGCACTTGTGATTGTGTTGAAAAACCACTTTTCGCACATGTGTTAGTGTTGAAAAACCACATTACGCACTTGTGTTGGTGCAGGAAACCACTTTTGCACTTTTATTAGTGTGGAAAAAACACTTTTCGCACTTGTGTTTGTGTTGATAAACCACTTTTCGCACTTGTGTTAGTGATGAAAAACCACTTTTCGCAATTGTGTTGGTGCAGGAAACCATTTTTGCACTTGTATTAGTGTGGAAAAAACACTTTTTGCACTTGTGTTGGTGCAGGAAACCACTTTTGCACTTGTATTAGTGTGGAAAAAACACTTTTTGCACTTGTGATAGTGTTGAAAAACCACTTTTCGCACTTGTGTTAGTGTTGAAAAACCACTTTTCGCACTTGTGTTGGTGCAGGAAACCACTTTTGCACTTGTATTAGTGTGGAAAAAACACTTTTTGCACTTGTGATAGTGTTGAAAAACCACTTTTCGCACATGTGTTAGTGTTGAAAAACCACTTTTCGCACTTGTGTTAGTGTTGAAAAACTACTTTTCGCACTTGTGTTGGTGCAGGAAACCACTTTTGCACTTGTATTAGTGTGGAAAAAACACTTTTTGCACTTGTGATAGTGTTGAAAAACCACTTTTCGCACTTGTGTTAGTGTTGAAAAACCACTTTACGCACTTGTGTTGGTGCAGGAAACCACTTTTGCACTTGTATTAGTGTGGAAAAAACACTTTTCGCACTTGTGTTTGTGTTGAAAAACCACTTTTCGCACTTGTGTTAGTGTTGAAAAACCACTTTTCGCACTTGTGTTGGTGCAGGAAACCACTTTTGCACTTGTACTAGTGTGGAAAAAACTATTTTTGCACTTGTGATCGTGTTGAAAAACCACTTTTCGCACTTGTGTTAGTGTTGAAAAACCACTTTTCGCACTTGTGTTCGTGTTGAAAAACCACTTTTCGCACTTGTGTTGGTGCAGGAAACCACTTTTGCACTTGTATTAGTGTGGAAAAAACACTTTTTGCACTTGTGATAGTGTTGAAAAACAATTTTTCGCACATGTGTTAGTGTTGAAAAACCACTTTTCGCACTTGTGTTGGTGCAGGAAACCACTTTTGCACTTGTATTAGTGTGGAAAAAACACTTTTTGCACTTGTGATAGTGTTGAAAAACAATTTTTCGCACATGTGTTAGTGTTGAAAAACCACTTTTCGCACTTGTGTTGGTGCAGGAAAACACTTTTGCACTTGTATTGGTGTGGAAAAAACACTTTTTGCACTTGTGATTGTGTTGAAAAACCACTTTTCGCACTTGTGTTAGTGTTGAAAAACCACATTACGCACTTGTATGTGCTTGGAGGTATGCGCTCTACCGAGTGCCGCTCTAGTTTTATTTTACCTGGTTTTATGTGTCATTGTGGTGTCTGAAGGAAAGAAAAGATTTGTTGAAATGGAGAATGTGTTCATGTTTTCCGGTTTAGCACAACTGTATTAAGCTGTGGATGAAAGAAAACTGTTCTTTTTCAGGGAATCAAAGATGATTCCATCATCATCAATCAAAGACGTTGATCTGAACTCCTCACCTCCACACGATTCACCAAAGAAGGAGAAAAACACCCCGTAAAAGCGTGTGAAGTAAATAATTTCATTCACCCCCATCTGCACTTTTGAAAACTTGATTTTGGATATATCTACCTCAGGGAATGTACAATAAATTGACTTTTCAATCTTTTTCAACTTAGACACATGTTCGGAAGAGACAACAACAGGGAGCGTTGTGCGGACGTTTCACATTCCATGTGAGTAAGAGAATCACCTTTCAGGACGTCATGACATTCATTGTGCTCGCAATAGAAATGGTATTTCATTGAGGAAACTAATGTGAATCTTGTCGTGTTTCGATCACATTTTGATCCATAATTATTTTCTATATTATCGATTGGAGGTTTCACGGCTGTGGGATTTCTATGACGTGCCTCCATGGAGTTGTTTACCTGGGGTGGGAATCTTGATCCAGATATAAAGGGTCATGCGGGTGTTTTGTATGAAGAGCGAGTTTATCATATGTATAATATATATATACACATCAGGAATACATCAGGAAGAAGATAATTGTTCTTTGGTCATTTATTGTTACATATCTTTTCTACCTGTCCCAGCTTGTATAATAATCATAAAAGTAGGACCGTGGGTCCTGAAGCTCACCTGGATCACGAGCTACAATCACTCAAACCCCCCACAGACCCTCTCAGACAATGATGTTTTTAATGTCGTGAACAAACCGTGAACAAACCGTGAGCCGGGAAACAATATCTCTCCGTTCTCAGGACCGAACTCTCTTATCTGTCTCCCTCTTCCAAATCCTGGTGGCGTCTGGTCAAATCTGTTTCTGGTGTTTGTTCCCCCTCCATCCCCTCCCTCACCTCAAATGTTCACACGGCTGCCTCCGCACGTGAAAAAGCTGAATGCCTCAACTCTGTGTTTGCCTCTAAATCTTGTGTTCCAAACCCCTCCAAACCCCATGTGTTCCAAACCAGTGCAGGAAACCACTTTTGCACTTGTATTAGTGTGGAAAAAACACTTTTCGCACATGTGATAGTGTTGAAAAACCACTTTTCGCACTTGTGTTTGTGTTGAAAAACCACTTTTCGCACTTGTGTTAGTGATGAAAAACCACTTTTCGCACTTGTGTTGGTGCAGGAAACCATTTTTGCACTTGTATTAGTGTGGAAAAAACACTTTTTGCACTTGTGATAGTGTTGAAAAACCACTTTTCACACTTGTGTTAGTGTTGAAAAACCACTTTTCGCACTTGTGTTAGTGTTGAAAAACCACTTTTCGCACTTGTGTTGGTGCAGGAAACCACTTTTGCACGTGTATTAGTGTGGAAAAAACACTTTTCGCACTTGTGTTTGTGTTGAAAAACCACTTTTCACACTTGTGTTAGTGTTGAAAAACCACTTTTCGCACTTGTGTTGGTGCAGGAAACCACTTTTGCACTTGTATTAGTGTGGAAAAAACACTTTTTGCACTTGTGATAGTGTTGAAAAACCACTTTTCGCACTTGTGTTAGTGTTGAAAAACAACTTTTCGCACTTGTGTTAGTGTTGAAAAACCACTTTTCGCACTTGTGTTGGTGCAGGAAACCACTTTTGCACTTGTATTAGTGTGGAAAAAACACTTTTTGCACTTGTGATTGTGTTGAAAAACCACTTTTCGCACTTGTGTTAGTGTTGAAAAACCACATTACGCACTTGTGTTGGTGCAGGAAACCACTTTTTGCACTTGTGTTAGTGTTGAAAAACACTTTTCGCAATTGTGTTAGTGTTGAAAAACCACTTTTCGCACTTGTGTTGGTGCAGGAAACCACTTTTGCACTTGTATTAGTGTGGAAAAAACACTTTTTGCACTTGTGTTAGTGTTGAAAAACCACTTTTCGCACTTGTGTTAGTGTTGAAAAACCACTTTTCGCACTTGTGTTGGTGCAGGAAACCACTTTTGCACTTGTATTAGTGTGGAAAAAACACTTTTTGCATTTGTGATAGTGTTGAAAAACCACTTGTCGCACTTGTGTTAGTGTTGAAAAACCACTTTTCGCACTTGTGTTGGTGCAGAAAACCACTTTTGCACTTGTATTAGTGTGGAAAAACCACTTTTCGCACATGTGTTAGTGTTGAAAAACCACTTTTCGCACTTGTGATAGTGTTGAAAAACCACTTTTCGCACTTGTGTTAGTGTTGAAAAACCACTTTTCGCACTTGTGATAGTGTTGAAAAACCACTTTTCGCACTTGTGTTAGTGTTGAAAAACCACTTTTCGCACTTGTGTTAGTGTTGAAAAACCACTTTTCGCACTTGTGTTAGTGTTGAAAAACCACTTTTCGCACTTGTGATAGTGTTGAAAAACCACTTTTCGCACTTGTGTTAGTGTTGAAAAACCACTTTTCGCACTTGTGATAGTGTTGAAAAACCACTTTTCGCACATGTGTTAGTCTTGAAAAACCACTTTTCGCACTTGTGTTGGTGCAGGAAACCATTTTTGCACTTGTATTAGTGTGGAAAAAACACTTTTTGCACTTGTGATAGTGTTGAAAAACCACTTTTCACACTTGTGTTAGTGTTGAAAAACCACTTTTCGCACTTGTGTTAGTGTTGAAAAACCACTTTTCGCACTTGTGTTGGTGCAGGAAACCACTTTTGCACGTGTATTAGTGTGGAAAAAACACTTTTCGCACTTGTGTTTGTGTTGAAAAACCACTTTTCACACTTGTGTTAGTGTTGAAAAACCACTTTTCGCACTTGTGTTGGTGCAGGAAACCACTTTTGCACTTGTATTAGTGTGGAAAAAACACTTTTTGCACTTGTGATAGTGTTGAAAAACCACTTTTCGCACTTGTGTTAGTGTTGAAAAACAACTTTTCGCACTTGTGTTAGTGTTGAAAAACCACTTTTCGCACTTGTGTTGGTGCAGGAAACCACTTTTGCACTTGTATTAGTGTGGAAAAAACACTTTTTGCACTTGTGATTGTGTTGAAAAACCATTTTTCGCACTTGTGTTAGTGTTGAAAAACCACATTACGCACTTGTGTTGGTGCAGGAAACCACTTTTTGCACTTGTGTTAGTGTTGAAAAACACTTTTCGCACTTGTGTTAGTGTTGAAAAACCACTTTTCGCACTTGCGTTGGTGCAGGAAACCACTTTTGCACTTGTATTAGTGTGGAAAAAACACTTTTTGCACTTGTGTTAGTGTTGAAAAACCACTTTTCGCACTTGTGTTAGTGTTGAAAAACCACTTTTCGCACTTGTGTTGGTGCAGGAAACCACTTTTGCACTTGTATTAGTGTGGAAAAAACACTTTTTGCACTTGTGATAGTGTTGAAAAACCACTTTTCGCACTTGTGTTAGTGTTGAGAAACCACTTTTCGCACTTGTGTTGGTGCAGAAAACCACTTTTGCACTTGTATTAGTGTGGAAAAAACACTTTTAGCACTTGTGTTAGTGTTGAAAAACCACTTTTTGCACTTGCGTTAGTGTTGAAAAACCACTTTTCGCACTTGTGTTGGTGCAGGAAACCACTTTTGCACTTGTATTAGTGTGGAAAAAGCACTTTTCGCACTTGTGTTAGTGTTGAAAAACCACTTTTCGCACTTGTGTTAGTGTTGAAAAACCACTTTTCGCACTTGTGTTAGTGTTGAAAAACCACTTTTCGCACTTGTGTTGGTGCAGGAAACCACTTTTGCACTTGTTTTAGTGTGGAAAAAACACTTTTTGCACTTGTGATAGTGTTGAAAAACCACTATTCGCACTTGTGTTAGTGTTGAAAAACCACTTTTCGCACTTGTGTTGGTGCAGGAAACCACTTTTGCACTTGTATTAGTGTGGAAAAAACACTTTTTGCACTTGTGATATTGTTGAAAAACCACTTTTCGCACTTGTGTTAGTGTTGAAAAACCACTTTTCGCACTTTTGTTAGTGTTGAAAAACCACTTTTCGCACTTGTGTTGGTGCAGGAAACCACTTTTGCACGTGTATTAGTGTGGAAAAAACACTTTTCACACTTGTGATAGTGTTGAAAAACCACTTTTCGCACTTGTGTTTGTGTTGAAAAACCACTTTTCGCACTTGTGTTAGTGATGAAAAACCACTTTTCGCACTTGTGTTGGTGCAGGAAACCACTTTTGCACGTGTATTAGTGTGGAAAAAACACTTTTCGCACTTGTGTTTGTGTTGAAAAACCACTTTTCACACTTGTGTTAGTGTTGAAAAACCACTTTTCGCACTTGTGTTGGTGCAGGAAACCATTTTTGCACTTGTATTAGTGTGGAAAAAACACTTTTTGCACTTGTGATTGTGTTGAAAAACCACTTTTCGCACATGTGTTAGTGTTGAAAAACAACTTTTCGCACTTGTGTTAGTGTTGAAAAACCACTTTTCGCACTTGTGTTGGTGCAGGAAACCACTTTTGCACTTGTATTAGTGTGGAAAAAACACTTTTTGCACTTGTGATTGTGTTGAAAAACCACTTTTCGCACATGTGTTAGTGTTGAAAAACCACATTACGCACTTGTGTTGGTGCAGGAAACCACTTTTGCACTTGTATTAGTGTGGAAAAAGCACTTTTCGCACTTGTGTTCGTGTTGAAAAACCACTTTTCGCACTTGTGTTGGTGCAGGAAACCACTTTTGCACTTGTATTAGTGTGGAAAAAACACTTTTTGCACTTGTGATAGTGTTGAAAAACAATTTTTCGCACATGTGTTAGTGTTGAAAAACCACTTTTCGCACTTGTGTTGGTGCAGGAAACCACTTTTGCACTTGTATTAGTGTGGAAAAAACACTTTTTGCACTTGTGATAGTGTTGAAAAACCACTTTTCGCACTTGTGTTAGTGTTGAAAAACCACTTTTCGCACTTGTGATAGTGTTGAAAAACCACTTTTCGCACATGTGTTAGTGTTGAAAAACCACTTTTCGCACTTGTGATAGTGTTGAAAAACCACTTTTCGCACTTGTGTTAGTGTTGAAAAACCACTTTTCGCACTTGTGATAGTGTTGAAAAACCACTTTTCGCACTTGTGTTAGTGTTGAAAAACCACTTTTCGCACTTGTGTTAGTGTTGAAAAACCACTTTTCGCACTTGTGTTAGTGTTGAAAAACCACTTTTCGCACTTGTGATAGTGTTGAAAAACCACTTTTCGCACTTGTGTTAGTGTTGAAAAACCACTTTTCGCACTTGTGATAGTGTTGAAAAACCACTTTTCGCACATGTGTTAGTGTTGAAAAACCACATTACGCACTTGTGTTGGTGCAGGAAACCACTTTTGCACTTGTATTAGTGTGGAAAAAGCACTTTTCGCACTTGTGTTTGTGTTGATAAACCACTTTTCGCACTTGTGTTAGTGATGAAAAACCACTTTTCGCAATTGTGTTGGTGCAGGAAACCATTTTTGCACTTGTATTAGTGTGGAAAAAACACTTTTTGCACTTGTGATAGTGTTGAAAAACCACTTTTCGCACTTGTGTTAGTGTTGAAAAACCACTTTTCGCACTTGTGTTAGTGTTGAAAAACCACTTTTCGCACTTGTGTTGGTGCAGGAAACCACTTTTGCACTTGTATTAGTGTGGAAAAAACACTTTTTGCACTTGTGATAGTGTTGAAAAACCACTTTTCGCACATGTGTTAGTGTTGAAAAACCACTTTTCGCACTTGTGTTAGTGTTGAAAAACCACTTTTCGCACTTGTGTTGGTGCAGGAAACCACTTTTGCACTTGTATTAGTGTGGAAAAAACACTTTTTGCACTTGTGATAGTGTTGAAAAACCACTTTTCGCACTTGTGTTAGTGTTGAAAAACCACTTTACGCACTTGTGTTTGTGCAGGAAACCACTTTTGCACTTGTATTAGTGTGGAAAAAACACTTTTCGCACTTGTGTTTGTGTTGAAAAACCACTTTTCGCACTTGTGTTAGTGTTGAAAAACCACTTTTCGCACTTGTGTTGGTGCAGGAAACCACTTTTGCACTTGTACTAGTGTGGAAAAAACACTTTTTGCACTTGTGATCATGTTGAAAAACCACTTTTCGCACTTGTGTTAGTGTTGAAAAACCACTTTTCGCACTTGTGTTCGTGTTGAAAAACCACTTTTCGCACTTGTGTTGGTGCAGGAAACCACTTTTGCACTTGTATTAGTGTGGAAAAAACACTTTTTGCACTTGTGATAGTGTTGAAAAACAATTTTTCGCACATGTGTTAGTGTTGAAAAACCACTTTTCGCACTTGTGTTGGTGCAGGAAACCACTTTTGCACTTGTACTAGTGTGGAAAAAACACTTTTTGCACTTGTGATCGTGTTGAAAAACGACTTTTCGCACTTGTGTTAGTGTTGAAAAACCACTTTTCGCACTTGTGTTCGTGTTGAAAAACCACTTTTCGCACTTGTGTTGGTGCAGGAAACCACTTTTGCACTTGTATTAGTGTGGAAAAAACACTTTTTGCACTTGTGATAGTGTTGAAAAACAATTTTTCGCACATGTGTTAGTGTTGAAAAACCACTTTTCGCACTTGTGTTGGTGCAGGAAACCACTTTTGCACTTGTATTAGTGTGGAAAAAACACTTTTTGCACTTGTGATAGTGTTGAAAAACCACTTTTCGCACTTGTGTTAGTGTTGAAAAACCACTTTTCGCACTTGTGATAGTGTTGAAAAACCACTTTTCGCACATGTGTTAGTGTTGAAAAACCACTTTTCGCACTTGTGATAGTGTTGAAAAACCACTTTTCGCACTTGTGTTAGTGTTGAAAAACCACTTTTCGCACTTGTGATAGTGTTGAAAAACCACTTTTCGCACTTGTGTTAGTGTTGAAAAACCACTTTTCGCACTTGTGTTAGTGTTGAAAAACCACTTTTCGCACTTGTGTTAGTGTTGAAAAACCACTTTTCGCACTTGTGATAGTGTTGAAAAACCACTTTTCGCACTTGTGTTAGTGTTGAAAAACCACTTTTCGCACTTGTGATAGTGTTGAAAAACCACTTTTCGCACATGTGTTAGTGTTGAAAAACCACATTACGCACTTGTGTTGGTGCAGGAAACCACTTTTGCACTTGTATTAGTGTGGAAAAAGCACTTTTCGCACTTGTGTTTGTGTTGATAAACCACTTTTCGCACTTGTGTTAGTGATGAAAAACCACTTTTCGCAATTGTGTTGGTGCAGGAAACCATTTTTGCACTTGTATTAGTGTGGAAAAAACACTTTTTGCACTTGTGATAGTGTTGAAAAACCACTTTTCGCACTTGTGTTAGTGTTGAAAAACCACTTTTCGCACTTGTGTTAGTGTTGAAAAACCACTTTTCGCACTTGTGTTGGTGCAGGAAACCACTTTTGCACTTGTATTAGTGTGGAAAAAACACTTTTTGCACTTGTGATAGTGTTGAAAAACCACTTTTCGCACATGTGTTAGTGTTGAAAAACCACTTTTCGCACTTGTGTTAGTGTTGAAAAACCACTTTTCGCACTTGTGTTGGTGCAGGAAACCACTTTTGCACTTGTATTAGTGTGGAAAAAACACTTTTTGCACTTGTGATAGTGTTGAAAAACCACTTTTCGCACTTGTGTTAGTGTTGAAAAACCACTTTACGCACTTGTGTTTGTGCAGGAAACCACTTTTGCACTTGTATTAGTGTGGAAAAAACACTTTTCGCACTTGTGTTTGTGTTGAAAAACCACTTTTCGCACTTGTGTTAGTGTTGAAAAACCACTTTTCGCACTTGTGTTGGTGCAGGAAACCACTTTTGCACTTGTACTAGTGTGGAAAAAACACTTTTTGCACTTGTGATCATGTTGAAAAACCACTTTTCGCACTTGTGTTAGTGTTGAAAAACCACTTTTCGCACTTGTGTTCGTGTTGAAAAACCACTTTTCGCACTTGTGTTGGTGCAGGAAACCACTTTTGCACTTGTATTAGTGTGGAAAAAACACTTTTTGCACTTGTGATAGTGTTGAAAAACAATTTTTCGCACATGTGTTAGTGTTGAAAAACCACTTTTCGCACTTGTGTTGGTGCAGGAAACCACTTTTGCACTTGTATTAGTGTGGAAAAAACACTTTTTGCACTTGTGATAGTGTTGAAAAACCACTTTTCGCACTTGTGTTAGTGTTGAAAAACCACTTTTCGCACTTGTGATAGTGTTGAAAAACCACTTTTCGCACATGTGTTAGTGTTGAAAAACCACTTTTCGCACTTGTGATAGTGTTGAAAAACCACTTTTCGCACTTGTGTTAGTGTTGAAAAACCACTTTTCGCACTTGTGATAGTGTTGAAAAACCACTTTTCGCACTTGTGTTAGTGTTGAAAAACCACTTTTCGCACTTGTGTTAGTGTTGAAAAACCACTTTTCGCACTTGTGTTAGTGTTGAAAAACCACTTTTCGCACTTGTGATAGTGTTGAAAAACCACTTTTCGCACTTGTGTTAGTGTTGAAAAACCACTTTTCGCACTTGTGATAGTGTTGAAAAACCACTTTTCGCACATGTGTTAGTGTTGAAAAACCACTTTTCGCACTTGTGATAGTGTTGAAAAACCACTTTTCGCACATGTGTTAGTGTTGAAAAACCACTTTTCGCACTTGTGTTAGTGTTGAAAAACCACTTTTCGCACTTGTGATAGTGTTGAAAAACCACTTTTCGCACATGTGTTAGTGTTGAAAAACCACTTTTTGCACTTATGTTAGTGTTGAAAAACCACTTTTCGCACTTGTGTTGGTGCAGGAAACCACTTTTCGCACTTGTGTTAGTGATGAAAAACCACTTTTCGCACTTGTGTTAGTGTTGAAAAACCACTTTTCGGACTTGTGTTAGTGTTGAAAAACCACTTTTCGCGCTTGTGTTGGTGCAGGAAACCACTTTTGCACTTGTATTAGTGTGGAAAAAACACTTTTTGCACTTGTGATAGTGTTGAAAAACCACTTTTCGCACTTGTGTTTGTGTTGAAAAACCACTTTTCGCACTTGTGTTAGTGATGAAAAACCACTTTTCGCACTTGTGTTAGTGTTGAAAAACGACTTTTCGCGCTTGTGTTGGTGCAGGAAACCACTTTTGCACTTGTATTAGTGTGGAAAAAACACTTTTTGCACTTGTGATAGTGTTGAAAAACCACTTTTCGCACTTGTGTTTGTGTTGAAAAACCACTTTTCGCACTTGTGTTAGTGATGAAAAACCACTTTTCGCACTTGTGTTAGTGTTGAAAAACCACTTTTCGCGCTTGTGTTGGTGCAGGAAACCACTTTTGCACTTGTATTAGTGTGGAAAAAACACTTTTTGCACTTGTGATAGTGTTGAAAAACCACTTTTCGCACTTGTGTTGGTGCAGGAAACCACTTTTCGCACTTGTGTTAGTGATGAAAAACCACTTTTCGCACTTGTGTTAGTGTTGAAAAACGACTTTTCGCACTTGTGTTAGTGTTGAAAAACCACTTTTCGCGCTTGTGTTGGTGCAGGAAACCACTTTTGCACTTGTATTAGTGTGGAAAAAACACTTTTTGTACTTGTGATAGTGTTGAAAAACCACTTTTCGCACTTGTGTTGGTGTTGAAAAACCACTTTTCGCACTTGTGTTAGTGTTGAAAAACCACTTTTCGCACTTGTGTTAGTGTTGAAAAACCACTTTTCGCACTTGTGTTAGTGTTGAAAAACCACTTTTCGCACTTGTGTTGGTGCAGGAAACCACTTTTGCACTTGTATTAGTGTGGAAAAAACACTTTTTGCACTTGTGATAGTGTTGAAAAACCACTTTTCGCACTTGTGTTAATGTTGAAAAACCACTTTACGCACTTGTGTTGGTGCAGGAAACCACTTTTGCACTTGTATTAGTGTGGAAAAAACACTTTTCGCACTTGTGTTTGTGTTGAAAAACCACTTTTCGCACTTGTGTTAGTGTTGAAAAACCACTTTTCGCACTTGTGTTGGTGCAGGAAACCACTTTTGCACTTGTATTAGTGTGGAAAAAACACTTTTTGCACTTGTGATAGTGTTGAAAAACCACTTTTCGCACTTGTGTTAGTGTTGAAAAACCACTTTTCGCACTTGTGTTAGTGTTGAAAAACCACTTTTCGCACTTGTTTTGGTGGAGGAAACCACTTTTGCACTTGTATTAGTGTGGAAAAAACACTTTTTGCACTTGTGATAGTGTTGAAAAACCACTTTTCGCACATGTGTTAGTGTTGAAAAACCACTTTTCGCACTTGTGTTAGTGTTGAAAAACCACTTTTCGCACTTGTGTTGGTGCAGGAAACCACTTTTGCACTTGTATTAGTGTGGAAAAAACCCTTTTTGCATTTGTGATAGTGTTGAAAAACCACTTTTCGCACTTGTGTTAGTGTTGAAAAACCACTTTTCGCACTTGTGTTAGTGTTGAAAAACCACTTTTCGCACTTGTGTTGGTGCAGGAAACCACTTTTGCACTTGTATTAGTGTGGAAAAAACACTTTTTGCACTTGTGTTAGTGTTGAAAAACCACTTTTCGCACTTGTGTTGGTGCAGGAAACCACTTTTCGCACTTGTGTTCGTGATGAAAAACCACTTTTCGCACTTGTGTTAGTGTTGAAAAACCACTTTTCGCACTTGTGTTAGTGTTGAAAAACCACTTTTCGCGCTTGTGTTGGTGCAGGAAACCACTTTTGCACTTGTATTAGTGTGGAAAAAACACTTTTTGTACTTGTGATAGTGTTGAAAAACCACTTTTCGCACTTGTGTTAGTGTTGAAAAACCACTTTTCGCACTTGTGTTAGTGTTGAAAAACCACTTTTCGCACTTGTGTTAGTGTTGAAAAACCACTTTTCGCACTTGTGTTAATGTTGAAAAACCACTTTTCGCACTTGTGTTGGTGCACGAAACCACTTTTGCACTTGTATTAGTGTGGAAAAAACACTTTTTGCACTTGTGATAGTGTTGAAAAACCACTTTTCGCACTTGTGTTAATGTTGAAAAACCACTTTACGCACTTGTGTTGGTGCAGGAAACCACTTTTGCACTTGTATTAGTGTGGAAAAAACACTTTTCGCACTTGTGTTTGTGTTGAAAAACCACTTTTCGCACTTGTGTTAGTGTTGAAAAACCACTTTTCGCACTTGTGTTGGTGCAGGAAACCACTTTTGCACTTGTATTAGTGTGGAAAAAACACTTTTTGCACTTGTGATAGTGTTGAAAAACCACTTTTCGCACTTGTGTTAGTGTTGAAAAACCACTTTTCGCACTTGTGTTAGTGTTGAAAAACCACTTTTCGCACTTGTTTTGGTGGAGGAAACCACTTTTGCACTTGTATTAGTGTGGAAAAAACACTTTTTGCACTTGTGATAGTGTTGAAAAACCACTTTTCGCACATGTGTTAGTGTTGAAAAACCACTTTTCGCACTTGTGTTAGTGTTGAAAAACCACTTTTCGCACTTGTGTTGGTGCAGGAAACCACTTTTGCACTTGTATTAGTGTGGAAAAAACACTTTTTGCATTTGTGATAGTGTTGAAAAACCACTTTTCGCACTTGTGTTAGTGTTGAAAAACCACTTTTCGCACTTGTGTTAGTGTTGAAAAACCATTTTTCGCACTTGTGTTGGTGCAGGAAACCACTTTTGCACTTGTATTAGTGTGGAAAAAACACTTTTGCACTTGTGTTAGTGTTGAAAAACCACTTTTCGCACTTGTGTTGGTGCAGGAAACCACTTTTCACACTTGTGATAGTGTTGAAAAACCACTTTTCGCACTTGTGTTGGTGCAGGAAACCACTTTTGCACGTGTATTAGTGTGGAAAAAACACTTTTCGCACTTGTGTTTGTGTTGAAAAACCACTTTTCACACTTGTGTTAGTGTTGAAAAACCACTTTTCGCACTTGTGTTGGTGCAGGAAACCACTTTTGCACTTGTATTAGTGTGGAAAAAACACTTTTTGCACTTGTGATAGTGTTGAAAAACCACTTTTCGCACTTGTGTTAGTGTTGAAAAACAACTTTTCGCACTTGTGTTATTGTTGAAAAACCACTTTTCGCACTTGTGTTGGTGCAGGAAACCACTTTTGCACTTGTATTAGTGTGGAAAAAACACTTTTTGCACTTGTGATTGTGTTGAAAAACCACTTTTCGCACATGTGTTAGTGTTGAAAAACCACATTACGCACTTGTGTTGGTGCAGGAAACCACTTTTGCACTTGTATTAGTGTGGAAAAAACACTTTTCGCACTTGTGTTTGTGTTGATAAACCACTTTTCGCACTTGTGTTAGTGATGAAAAACCACTTTTCGCAATTGTGTTAGTGTTGAAAAACCACTTTTCGCACTTGTTTTGGTGGAGGAAACCACTTTTGCACTTGTATTAGTGTGGAAAAAACACTTTTTGCACTTGTGATAGTGTTGAAAAACCACTTTTCGCACATGTGTTAGTGTTGAAAAACCACTTTTCGCACTTGTGTTAGTGTTGAAAAACCACTTTTCGCACTTGTGTTGGTGCAGGAAACCACTTTTGCACTTGTATTAGTGTGGAAAAAACCCTTTTTGCATTTGTGATAGTGTTGAAAAACCACTTTTCGCACTTGTGTTAGTGTTGAAAAACCACTTTTCGCACTTGTGTTAGTGTTGAAAAACCACTTTTCGCACTTGTGTTGGTGCAGGAAACCACTTTTGCACTTGTATTAGTGTGGAAAAAACACTTTTTGCACTTGTGTTAGTGTTGAAAAACCACTTTTCGCACTTGTGTTGGTGCAGGAAACCACTTTTCGCACTTGTGTTCGTGATGAAAAACCACTTTTCGCACTTGTGTTAGTGTTGAAAAACCACTTTTCGCACTTGTGTTAGTGTTGAAAAACCACTTTTCGCGCTTGTGTTGGTGCAGGAAACCACTTTTGCACTTGTATTAGTGTGGAAAAAACACTTTTTGTACTTGTGATAGTGTTGAAAAACCACTTTTCGCACTTGTGTTAGTGTTGAAAAACCACTTTTCGCACTTGTGTTAGTGTTGAAAAACCACTTTTCGCACTTGTGTTAGTGTTGAAAAACCACTTTTCGCACTTGTGTTAGTGTTGAAAAACCACTTTTCGCACTTGTGTTGGTGCACGAAACCACTTTTGCACTTGTATTAGTGTGGAAAAAACACTTTTTGCACTTGTGATAGTGTTGAAAAACCACTTTTCGCACTTGTGTTAATGTTGAAAAACCACTTTACGCACTTGTGTTGGTGCAGGAAACCACTTTTGCACTTGTATTAGTGTGGAAAAAACACTTTTCGCACTTGTGTTTGTGTTGAAAAACCACTTTTCGCACTTGTGTTAGTGTTGAAAAACCACTTTTCGCACTTGTGTTGGTGCAGGAAACCACTTTTGCACTTGTATTAGTGTGGAAAAAACACTTTTTGCACTTGTGTTAGTGTTGAAAAACCACTTTTCGCACTTGTGTTAGTGTTGAAAAACCACTTTTCGCACTTGTTTTGGTGGAGGAAACCACTTTTGCACTTGTATTAGTGTGGAAAAAACACTTTTTGCACTTGTGATAGTGTTGAAAAACCACTTTTCGCACATGTGTTAGTGTTGAAAAACCACTTTTCGCACTTGTGTTAGTGTTGAAAAACCACTTTTCGCACTTGTGTTGGTGCAGGAAACCACTTTTGCACTTGTATTAGTGTGGAAAAAACACTTTTTGCATTTGTGATAGTGTTGAAAAACCACTTTTCGCACTTGTGTTAGTGTTGAAAAACCACTTTTCGCACTTGTGTTAGTGTTGAAAAACCATTTTTCGCACTTGTGTTGGTGCAGGAAACCACTTTTGCACTTGTATTAGTGTGGAAAAAACACTTTTTGCACTTGTGTTAGTGTTGAAAAACCACTTTTCGCACTTGTGTTGGTGCAGGAAACCACTTTTCACACTTGTGATAGTGTTGAAAAACCACTTTTCGCACTTGTGTTTGTGTTGAAAAACCACTTTTCGCACTTGTGTTAGTGATGAAAAACCACTTTTCGCACTTGTGTTGGTGCAGGAAACCACTTTTGCACGTGTATTAGTGTGGAAAAAACACTTTTCGCACTTGTGTTTGTGTTGAAAAACCACTTTTCACACTTGTGTTAGTGTTGAAAAACCACTTTTCGCACTTGTGTTGGTGCAGGAAACCACTTTTGCACTTGTATTAGTGTGGAAAAAACACTTTTTGCACTTGTGATAGTGTTGAAAAACCACTTTTCGCACTTGTGTTAGTGTTGAAAAACAACTTTTCGCACTTGTGTTATTGTTGAAAAACCACTTTTCGCACTTGTGTTGGTGCAGGAAACCACTTTTGCACTTGTATTAGTGTGGAAAAAACACTTTTTGCACTTGTGATTGTGTTGAAAAACCACTTTTCGCACATGTGTTAGTGTTGAAAAACCACATTACGCACTTGTGTTGGTGCAGGAAACCACTTTTGCACTTGTATTAGTGTGGAAAAAACACTTTTCGCACTTGTGTTTGTGTTGATAAACCACTTTTCGCACTTGTGTTAGTGATGAAAAACCACTTTTCGCAATTGTGTTGGTGCAGGAAACCATTTTTGCACTTGTATTAGTGTGGAAAAAACACTTTTTGCACTTGTGATAGTGTTGAAAAACCACTTTTCGCACTTGTGTTAGTGTTGAAAAACCACTTTTCGCACTTGTGTTAGTGTTGAAAAACCACTTTTCGCACTTGTGTTGGTGCAGGAAACCACTTTTGCACTTGTATTAGTGTGGAAAAAACACTTTTTGCACTTGTGATAGTGTTGAAAAACCACTTTTCGCACATGTGTTAGTGTTGAAAAACCACTTTTCGCACTTGTGTTAGTGTTGAAAAACCACTTTTCGCACTTGTGTTGGTGCAGGAAACCACTTTTGCACTTGTATTAGTGTGGAAAAAACACTTTTTGCACTTGTGATAGTGTTGAAAAACCACTTTTCGCACTTGTGTTAGTGTTGAAAAACCACTTTACGCACTTGTGTTGGTGCAGGAAACCACTTTTGCACTTGTATTAGTGTGGAAAAAACACTTTTCGCACTTGTGTTTGTGTTGAAAAACCACTTTTCGCACTTGTGTTAGTGTTGAAAAACCACTTTTCGCACTTGTGTTGGTGCAGGAAACCACTTTTGCACTTGTACTAGTGTGGAAAAAACACTTTTTGCACTTGTGATCGTGTTGAAAAACCACCTTTCGCACTTGTGTTAGTGTTGAAAAACAACTTTTCGCACTTGTGTTAGTGTTGAAAAACCACTTTTCGCACTTGTGTTGGTGCAGGAAACCACTTTTGCACTTGTATTAGTGTGGAAAAAACACTTTTTGCACTTGTGATTGTGTTGAAAAACCACTTTTCGCAATTGTGTTAGTGTTGAAAAACCACTTTTCGCACTTGTGTTGGTGCAGGAAACCACTTTTGCACTTGTACTAGTGTGGAAAAAACACTTTTTGCACTTGTGATAGTGTTGAAAAACCACTTTTCGCACTTGTGTTAGTGTTGAAAAACAACTTTTCGCACTTGTGTTAGTGTTGAAAAACCACTTTTCGCACTTGTGTTGGTGCAGGAAACCACTTTTGCACTTGTATTAGTGTGGAAAAAACACTTTTTGCACTTGTGATTGTGTTGAAAAAACACTTTTCGCACATGTGTTAGTGTTGAAAAACCACATTACGCACTTGTGTTGGTGCAGGAAACCACTTTTGCACTTGTATTAGTGTGGAAAAAACACTTTTCGCACTTGTGATAGTGTTGAAAAACCACTTTTCGCACTTGTGTTAGTGTTGAAAAACCACTTTTCGCACTTGTGTTAGTGTTGAAAAACCACTTTTCGCACTTGTGTTGGTGCAGGAAACCACTTTTGCACTTGTATTAGTGTGGAAAAAACACTTTTTGCACTTGTGATAGTGTTGAAAAACCACTTTTCGCACATGTGTTAGTGTTGAAAAACCACTTTTCGCACTTGTGTTAGTGTTGAAAAACCACTTTTCGCACTTGTGTTGGTGCAGGAAACCACTTTTGCACTTGTATTAGTGTGGAAAAAACACTTTTTGCACTTGTGATAGTGTTGAAAAACCACTTTTCGCACTTGTGTTAGTGTTGAAAAACCACTTTACGCACTTGTGTTGGTGCAGGAAACCACTTTTGCACTTGTATTAGTGTGGAAAAAACACTTTTCGCACTTGTGTTTGTGTTGAAAAACCACTTTTCGCACTTGTGTTAGTGTTGAAAAACCACTTTTCGCACTTGTGTTGGTGCAGGAAACCACTTTTGCACTTGTACTAGTGTGGAAAAAACACTTTTTGCACTTGTGATCGTGTTGAAAAACCACTTTTCGCACTTGTGTTAGTGTTGAAAAACCACTTTTCGCACTTGTGTTGGTGCATGAAACCACTTTTGCACTTGTATTAGTGTGGAAAAAACACTTTTTGCACTTGTGATAGTGTTGAAAAACAATTTTTCGCACATGTGTTAGTGTTGAAAAACCACTTTTCGCACTTGTGTTGGTGCAGGAAACCACTTTTGCACTTGTATTAGTGTGGAAAAAACACTTTTTGCACTTGTGATAGTGTTGAAAAACCACTTTTCGCACTTGTGTTAGTGTTGAAAAACCACTTTTCGCACTTGTGATAGTGTTGAAAAACCACTTTTCGCACATGTGTTAGTGTTGAAAAACCACTTTTCGCACTTGTGTTAGTGTTGAAAAACCACTTTTCGCACTTGTGTTAGTGTTGAAAAACCACTTTTCGCACTTGTGTTGGTGCAGGAAACCACTTTTGCACTTGTATTAGTGTGGAAAAAACACTTTTTGCACTTGTGATAGTGTTGAAAAACAATTTTTCGCACATGTGTTAGTGTTGAAAAACCACTTTTCGCACTTGTGTTGGTGCAGGAAACCACTTTTGCACTTGTATTAGTGTGGAAAAAACACTTTTTGCACTTGTGATAGTGTTGAAAAACCACTTTTCGCAATTGTGTTAGTGTTGAAAAACCACTTTTTGCACTTGTGATAGTGTTGAAAAACAACTTTTCGCACATGTATTAGTGTTGAAAAACCACTTTTCGCACTTGTGTTAGTGTTGAAAAACCACTTTTCGCACTTGTGTTGGTGCAGGAAACCACTTTTGCACTTGTATTAGTGTGGAAAAAACACTTTTTGCATTTGTGATAGTGTTGAAAAACCACTTTTCGCACTTGTGTTAGTGTTGAAAAACCACTTTTCGCACTTGTGTTAGTGTTGAAAAACCACTTTTCGCACTTGTGTTGGTGCAGGAAACCACTTTTGCACTTGTATTAGTGTGGAAAAAACACTTTTTGCACTTGTGTTAGTGTTGAAAAACCACTTTTCGCACTTGTGTTGGTGCAGGAAAGCACTTTTCGCACTTGTGTTAGTGATGAAAAACCACTTTTCGCACTTGTGTTAGTGTTGAAAAACCACTTTTCGCACTTGTGTTGGTGCAGGAAACCACTTTTGCACTTGTATTAGTGTGGAAAAAACACTTTTTGCACTTGTGTTAGTGTTGAAAAACCACTTTTCGCACTTGTGTTGGTGCAGGAAACCACTTTTCGCACTTGTGTTAGTGATGAAAAACCACTTTTCGCACTTGTGTTAGTGTTGAAAAACCACTTTTCGCACTTGTGTTAGTGTTGAAAAACCACTTTTCGCGCTTGTGTTGGTGCAGGAAACCACTTTTGCACTTGTATTAGTGTGGAAAAAACACTTTTTGCACTTGTGATAGTGTTGAAAAACCACTTTTCGCACTTGTGTTAGTGTTGAAAAACCACTTTTCGCACTTGTGTTAGTGTTGAAAAACCACTTTTCGCACTTGTGTTAGTGTTGAAAAACCACTTTTCGCACTTGTGTTAGTGTTGAAAAACCACTTTTCGCACTTGTGTTGGTGCAGGAAACCACTTTTGCACTTGTATTAGTGTGGAAAAAACACTTTTTGCACTTGTGATAGTGTTGAAAAACCACTTTTCGCACTTGTGTTAATGTTGAAAAACCACTTTACGCACTTGTGTTGGTGCAGGAAACCACTTTTGCACTTGTATTAGTGTGGAAAAAACACTTTTCGCACTTGTGTTTGTGTTGAAAAACCACTTTTCGCACTTGTGTTAGTGTTGAAAAACCACTTTTCGCACTTGTGTTGGTGCAGGAAACCACTTTTGCACTTGTATTAGTGTGGAAAAAACACTTTTTGCACTTGTGATAGTGTTGAAAAACCACTTTTCGCACTTGTGTTAGTGTTGAAAAACCACTTTTCGCACTTGTGTTAGTGTTGAAAAACCACTTTTCGCACTTGTTTTGGTGGAGGAAACCACTTTTGCACTTGTATTAATGTGGAAAAAACACTTTTTGCACTTGTGATAGTGTTGAAAAACCACTTTTCGCACATGTGTTAGTGTTGAAAAACCACTTTTCGCACTTGTGTTAGTGTTGAAAAATCACTTTTCGTACTTGTGTTGGTGCAGGAAACCACTTTTGCACTTGTATTAGTGTGGAAAAAACACTTTTTGCATTTGTGATAGTGTTGAAAAACCACTTTTCGCACTTGTGTTAGTGTTGAAAAACCACTTTTCGCACTTGTGTTAGTGTTGAAAAACCACTTTTCGCACTTGTGTTGGTGCAGGAAACCACTTTTGCACTTGTATTAGTGTGGAAAAAACACTTTTCGCACTTGTGTTTGTGTTGATAAACCACTTTCGCACTTGTGTTAGTGATGAAAAACCACTTTTCGCAATTGTGTTGGTGCAGGAAACCATTTTTGCACTTGTATTAGTGTGGAAAAAACACTTTTTGCACTTGTGATAGTGTTGAAAAACCACTTTTCGCACTTGTGTTAGTGTTGAAAAACCACTTTTCGCACTTGTGTTAGTGTTGAAAAACCACTTTTCGCACTTGTGTTGGTGCAGGAAACCACTTTTGCACTTGTATTAGTGTGGAAAAAACACTTTTTGCACTTGTGATAGTGTTGAAAAACCACTTTTCGCACATGTGTTAGTGTTGAAAAACCACTTTTCGCACTTGTGTTAGTGTTGAAAAACCACTTTTCGCACTTGTGTTGGTGCAGGAAACCACTTTTGCACTTGTATTAGTGTGGAAAAAACACTTTTTGCACTTGTGATAGTGTTGAAAAACCACTTTTCGCACTTGTGTTAGTGTTGAAAAACCACTTTACGCACTTGTGTTGGTGCAGGAAACCACTTTTGCACTTGTATTAGTGTGGAAAAAACACTTTTCGCACTTGTGTTTGTGTTGAAAAACCACTTTTCGCACTTGTGTTAGTGTTGAAAAACCACTTTTCGCACTTGTGTTGGTGCAGGAAACCACTTTTGCACTTGTACTAGTGTGGAAAAAACACTTTTTGCACGATCGTGTTGAAAAACCACTTTTCGCACTTGTGTTAGTGTTGAAAAACCACTTTTCGCACTTGTGTTCGTGTTGAAAAACCATTTTTCGCACTTGTGTTGGTGCATGAAACCACTTTTGCACTTGTATTAGTGTGGAAAAAACACTTTTTGCACTTGTGATAGTGTTGAAAAACCACTTTTCGCACTTGTGTTAGTGTTGAAAAACCACTTTTCGCACTTGTGATAGTGTTGAAAAAGCACTTTTCGCACATGTGTTAGTGTTGAAAAACCACTTTTCGCACTTGTGTTAGTGTTGAAAAACCACTTTTCGCACTTGTGTTAGTGTTGAAAAACCACTTTTCGCACTTGTGTTGGTGCAGGAAACCACTTTTGCACTTGTATTAGTGTGGAAAAAACACTTTTTGCACTTGTGATAGTGTTGAAAAACAATTTTTCGCACATGTGTTAGTGTTGAAAAACCACTTTTCGCACTTGTGTTGGTGCAGGAAACCACTTTTGCACTTGTATTAGTGTGGAAAAAACACTTGCCTGTGATAGTGTTGAAAAACCACTTTTCGCAATTGTGTTAGTGTTGAAAAACCACTTTTCGCACTTGTGATAGTGTTGAAAAACAACTTTTCGCACATGTGTTAGTGTTGAAAAACCACTTTTCGCACTTGTGTTGGTGCAGGAAACCACTTTTGCACTTGTATTAGTGTGGAAAAAACACTTTTTGCACTTGTGATAGTGTTGAAAAACCACTTTTCGCACTTGTGTTAATGTTGAAAAACCACTTTACGCACTTGTGTTGGTGCAGGAAACCACTTTTGCACTTGTATTAGTGTGGAAAAAAACACTTTTCGCACTTGTGTTTGTGTTGAAAAACCACTTTTCGCACGTGTATTAGTGTGGAAAAAACACTTTTCACACTTGTGATAGTGTTGAAAAACCACTTTTCGCACTTGTGTTTGTGTTGAAAAACAACTTTTCGCACTTGTGTTAGTGATGAAAAACCACTTTTCGCACTTGTGTTGGTGCAGGAAACCACTTTTGCACGTGTATTAGTGTGGAAAAAACACTTTTCGCACTTGTGTTTGTGTTGAAAAACCACTTTTCACACTTGTGTTAGTGTTGAAAAACCACTTTTCGCACTTGTGTTGGTGCAGGAAACCATTTTTGCACTTGTATTAGTGTGGAAAAAAACACTTTTTGCACTTGTGATTGTGTTGAAAAACCACTTTTCGCACATGTGTTAGTGTTGAAAAACAACTTTTCGCACTTGTGTTAGTGTTGAAAAACCACTTTTCGCACTTGTGTTGGTGCAGGAAACCACTTTTGCACTTGTATTAGTGTGGAAAAAACACTTTTTGCACTTGTGATTGTGTTGAAAAACCACTTTTCGCACATGTGTTAGTGTTGAAAAACCACATTACGCACTTGTGTTGGTGCAGGAAACCACTTTTGCACTTGTATTAGTGTGGAAAAAGCACTTTTCGCACTTGTGTTTGTGTTGATAAACCACTTTTCGCACTTGTGTTAGTGATGAAAAACCACTTTTCGCAATTGTGTTGGTGCAGGAAACCATTTTTGCACTTGTATTAGTGTGGAAAAAACACTTTTTGCACTTGTGATAGTGTTGAAAAACCACTTTTCGCACTTGTGTTAGTGTTGAAAAACCACTTTTCGCACTTGTGTTAGTGTTGAAAAACCACTTTTCGCACTTGTGTTGGTGCAGGAAACCACTTTTGCACTTGTATTAGTGTGGAAAAAACACTTTTTGCACTTGTGATAGTGTTGAAAAACCACTTTTCGCACTTGTGTTAGTGTTGAAAAACCACTTTACGCACTTGTGTTTGTGCAGGAAACCACTTTTGCACTTGTATTAGTGTGGAAAAAACACTTTTCGCACTTGTGTTTGTGTTGAAAAACCACTTTTCGCACTTGTGTTAGTGTTGAAAAACCACTTTTCGCACTTGTGTTGGTGCAGGAAACCACTTTTGCACTTGTACTAGTGTGGAAAAAACACTTTTTGCACTTGTGATCGTGTTGAAAAACCACTTTTCGCACTTGTGTTAGTGTTGAAAAACCACTTTTCGCACTTGTGTTCGTGTTGAAAAACCACTTTTCGCACTTGTGATAGTGTTGAAAAACCACTTTTCGCACATGTGTTAGTGTTGAAAAACCACTTTTCGCACTTGTGATAGTGTTGGAAAAACCACTTTTCGCACTTGTGTTAGTGTTGAAAAACCACTTTTCGCACTTGTGATAGTGTTGAAAAACCACTTTTCGCACTTGTGTTAGTGTTGAAAAACCACTTTTCGCACTTGTGTTAGTGTTGAAAAACCACTTTTCGCACTTGTGTTAGTGTTGAAAAACCACTTTTCGCACTTGTGATAGTGTTGAAAAACCACTTTTCGCACTTGTGTTAGTGTTGAAAAACCACTTTTCGCACTTGTGATAGTGTTGAAAAACCACTTTTCGCACATGTGTTAGTGTTGAAAAACCACTTTTCGCACTTGTGATAGTGTTGAAAAACCACTTTTCGCACTTGTGATAGTGTTGAAAAACCACTTTTCGCACATGTGTTAGTGTTGAAAAACCACTTTTCGCACTTGTGTTAGTGTTGAAAAACCACTTTTCGCACTTGTGATAGTGTTGAAAAACCACTTTTCGCACATGTGTTAGTGTTGAAAAACCACTTTTCGCACTTGTGATAGTGTTGAAAAACCACTTTTCGCACATGTGTTAGTGTTGAAAAACCACTTTTCGCACTTGTGATAGTGTTGAAAAACCACTTTTCGCACTTGTGTTAGTGTTGAAAAACCACTTTTCGCACTTGTGATAGTGTTGAAAAACCACTTTTCACACTTGTGATAGTGTTGAAAAACCACTTTTCGCACATGTGTTAGTGTTGAAAAACCACTTTTCGCACTTGTGTTAGTGTTGAAAAACCACTTTTCGCACTTGTGATAGTGTTGAAAAACCACTTTTCGCACATGTGTTAGTGTTGAAAAACCACTTTTCGCACTTGTGATAGTGTTGAAAAACCACTTTTCGCACATGTGTTAGTGTTGAAAAACCACTTTTCGCACTTGTGATAGTGTTGAAAAACCACTTTTCGCACTTGTGTTAGTGTTGAAAAACCACTTTTCGCACTTGTGTTGGTGCAGGAAACCACTTTTGCACTTGTATTAGTGTGGAAAAAACACTTTTCGCACTTGTGTTTGTGTTGAAAAACCACTTTTCGCACTTGTGTTAGTGTTGAAAAACCACTTTTCGCACTTGTGTTGGTGCAGGAAACCACTTTTGCACTTGTACTAGTGTGGAAAAAACACTTTTTGCACGATCGTGTTGAAAAACCACTTTTCGCACTTGTGTTAGTGTTGAAAAACCACTTTTCGCACTTGTGTTCGTGTTGAAAAACCACTTTTCGCACTTGTGTTGGTGCATGAAACCACTTTTGCACTTGTATTAGTGTGGAAAAAACACTTTTCGCACTTGTGTTTGTGTTGAAAAACCACTTTTCGCACTTGTGTTAGTGTTGAAAAACCACTTTTCGCACTTGTGTTGGTGCAGGAAACCACTTTTGCACTTGTATTAGTGTGGAAAAAACACTTTTTGCACTTGTGATAGTGTTGAAAAACCACTTTTCGCACTTGTGTTAGTGTTGAAAAACCACTTTTCGCACTTGTGTTAGTGTTGAAAAACCACTTTTCGCACTTGTGTTGGTGCAGGAAACCACTTTTGCACTTGTATTAGTGTGGAAAAAACACTTTTTGCACTTGTGATAGTGTTGAAAAACCACTTTTCGCACATGTGTTAGTGTTGAAAAACCACTTTTCGCACTTGTGTTAGTGTTGAAAAACCACTTTTCGCACTTGTGTTGGTGCAGGAAACCACTTTTGCACTTGTATTAGTGTGGAAAAAACACTTTTTGCACTTGTGATAGTGTTGAAAAACCACTTTTCGCACTTGTGTTAGTGTTGAAAAACCACTTTACGCACTTGTGTTGGTGCAGGAAACCACTTTTGCACTTGTATTAGTGTGGAAAAAACACTTTTCGCACTTGTGTTTGTGTTGAAAAACCACTTTTCGCACTTGTGTTAGTGTTGAAAAACCACTTTTCGCACGTGTATTAGTGTGGAAAAAACACTTTTCACACTTGTGATAGTGTTGAAAAACCACTTTTCGCACTTGTGTTTGTGTTGAAAAACAACTTTTCGCACTTGTGTTAGTGATGAAAAACCACTTTTCGCACTTGTGTTGGTGCAGGAAACCACTTTTGCACGTGTATTAGTGTGGAAAAAACACTTTTCGCACTTGTGTTTGTGTTGAAAAACCACTTTTCACACTTGTGTTAGTGTTGAAAAACCACTTTTCGCACTTGTGTTGGTGCAGGAAACCATTTTTGCACTTGTATTAGTGTGGAAAAAACACTTTTTGCACTTGTGATTGTGTTGAAAAACCACTTTTCGCACATGTGTTAGTGTTGAAAAACAACTTTTCGCACTTGTGTTAGTGTTGAAAAACCACTTTTCGCACTTGTGTTGGTGCAGGAAACCACTTTTGCACTTGTATTAGTGTGGAAAAAACACTTTTTGCACTTGTGATTGTGTTGAAAAACCACTTTTCGCACATGTGTTAGTGTTGAAAAACCACATTACGCACTTGTGTTGGTGCAGGAAACCACTTTTGCACTTGTATTAGTGTGGAAAAAGCACTTTTCGCACTTGTGTTTGTGTTGATAAACCACTTTTCGCACTTGTGTTAGTGATGAAAAACCACTTTTCGCAATTGTGTTGGTGCAGGAAACCATTTTTGCACTTGTATTAGTGTGGAAAAAACACTTTTTGCACTTGTGATAGTGTTGAAAAACCACTTTTCGCACTTGTGTTAGTGTTGAAAAACCACTTTTCGCACTTGTGTTAGTGTTGAAAAACCACTTTTCGCACTTGTGTTGGTGCAGGAAACCACTTTTGCACTTGTATTAGTGTGGAAAAAACACTTTTTGCACTTGTGATAGTGTTGAAAAACCACTTTTCGCACTTGTGTTAGTGTTGAAAAACCACTTTACGCACTTGTGTTTGTGCAGGAAACCACTTTTGCACTTGTATTAGTGTGGAAAAAACACTTTTCGCACTTGTGTTTGTGTTGAAAAACCACTTTTCGCACTTGTGTTAGTGTTGAAAAACCACTTTTCGCACTTGTGTTGGTGCAGGAAACCACTTTTGCACTTGTACTAGTGTGGAAAAAACACTTTTTGCACTTGTGATCGTGTTGAAAAACCACTTTTCGCACTTGTGTTAGTGTTGAAAAACCACTTTTCGCACTTGTGTTCGTGTTGAAAAACCACTTTTCGCACTTGTGATAGTGTTGAAAAACCACTTTTCGCACATGTGTTAGTGTTGAAAAACCACTTTTCGCACTTGTGATAGTGTTGAAAAACCACTTTTCGCACTTGTGTTAGTGTTGAAAAACCACTTTTCGCACTTGTGATAGTGTTGAAAAACCACTTTTCGCACTTGTGTTAGTGTTGAAAAACCACTTTTCGCACTTGTGTTAGTGTTGAAAAACCACTTTTCGCACTTGTGTTAGTGTTGAAAAACCACTTTTCGCACTTGTGATAGTGTTGAAAAACCACTTTTCGCACTTGTGTTAGTGTTGAAAAACCACTTTTCGCACTTGTGATAGTGTTGAAAAACCACTTTTCGCACATGTGTTAGTGTTGAAAAACCACTTTTCGCACTTGTGATAGTGTTGAAAAACCACTTTTCGCACTTGTGATAGTGTTGAAAAACCACTTTTCGCACATGTGTTAGTGTTGAAAAACCACTTTTCGCACTTGTGTTAGTGTTGAAAAACCACTTTTCGCACTTGTGATAGTGTTGAAAAACCACTTTTCGCACATGTGTTAGTGTTGAAAAACCACTTTTCGCACTTGTGATAGTGTTGAAAAACCACTTTTCGCACATGTGTTAGTGTTGAAAAACCACTTTTCGCACTTGTGATAGTGTTGAAAAACCACTTTTCGCACTTGTGTTAGTGTTGAAAAACCACTTTTCGCACTTGTGATAGTGTTGAAAAACCACTTTTCACACTTGTGATAGTGTTGAAAAACCACTTTTCGCACATGTGTTAGTGTTGAAAAACCACTTTTCGCACTTGTGTTAGTGTTGAAAAACCACTTTTCGCACTTGTGATAGTGTTGAAAAACCACTTTTCGCACATGTGTTAGTGTTGAAAAACCACTTTTCGCACTTGTGATAGTGTTGAAAAACCACTTTTCGCACATGTGTTAGTGTTGAAAAACCACTTTTCGCACTTGTGATAGTGTTGAAAAACCACTTTTCGCACTTGTGTTAGTGTTGAAAAACCACTTTTCGCACTTGTGTTGGTGCAGGAAACCACTTTTGCACTTGTATTAGTGTGGAAAAAACACTTTTCGCACTTGTGTTTGTGTTGAAAAACCACTTTTCGCACTTGTGTTAGTGTTGAAAAACCACTTTTCGCACTTGTGTTGGTGCAGGAAACCACTTTTGCACTTGTACTAGTGTGGAAAAAACACTTTTTGCACGATCGTGTTGAAAAACCACTTTTCGCACTTGTGTTAGTGTTGAAAAACCACTTTTCGCACTTGTGTTCGTGTTGAAAAACCACTTTTCGCACTTGTGTTGGTGCATGAAACCACTTTTGCACTTGTATTAGTGTGGAAAAAACACTTTTCGCACTTGTGTTTGTGTTGAAAAACCACTTTTCGCACTTGTGTTAGTGTTGAAAAACCACTTTTCGCACTTGTGTTGGTGCAGGAAACCACTTTTGCACTTGTATTAGTGTGGAAAAAACACTTTTTGCACTTGTGATAGTGTTGAAAAACCACTTTTCGCACTTGTGTTAGTGTTGAAAAACCACTTTTCGCACTTGTGTTAGTGTTGAAAAACCACTTTTCGCACTTGTGTTCGTGTTGAAAAACCACTTTTCGCACTTGTGTTGGTGCATGAAACCACTTTTGCACTTGTATTAGTGTGGAAAAAACACTTTTTGCACTTGTGATAGTGTTGAAAAACAATTTTTCGCACATGTGTTAGTGTTGAAAAACCACTTTTCGCACTTGTGTTGGTGCAGGAAACCACTTTTGCACTTGTATTAGTGTGGAAAAAACACTTTTTGCACTTGTGATAGTGTTGAAAAACCACTTTTCGCACTTGTGTTAGTGTTGAAAAACCACTTTTCGCACTTGTGATAGTGTTGAAAAAGCACTTTTCGCACATGTGTTAGTGTTGAAAAACCACTTTTCGCACTTGTGTTAGTGTTGAAAAACCACTTTTCGCACTTGTGTTAGTGTTGAAAAACCACTTTTCGCACTTGTGTTGGTGCAGGAAACCACTTTTGCACTTGTATTAGTGTGGAAAAAACACTTTTTGCACTTGTGATAGTGTTGAAAAACAATTTTTCGCACATGTGTTAGTGTTGAAAAACCACTTTTCGCACTTGTGTTGGTGCAGGAAACCACTTTTGCACTTGTATTAGTGTGGAAAAAACACTTTTTGCACTTGTGATAGTGTTGAAAAACCACTTTTCGCAATTGTGTTAGTGTTGAAAAACCACTTTTCGCACTTGTGATAGTGTTGAAAAACAACTTTTCGCACATGTGTTGGTGTTGAAAAACCACTTTTCGCACTTGTGTTGGTGCAGGAAACCACTTTTGCACTTGTATTAGTGTGGAAAAAACACTTTTTGCACTTGTGATAGTGTTGAAAAACCACTTTTCGCACTTGTGTTAATGTTGAAAAACCACTTTACGCACTTGTGTTGGTGCAGGAAACCACTTTTGCACTTGTATTAGTGTGGAAAAAACACTTTTCGCACTTGTGTTTGTGTTGAAAAACCACTTTTCGCACGTGTATTAGTGTGGAAAAAACACTTTTCACACTTGTGATAGTGTTGAAAAACCACTTTTCGCACTTGTGTTTGTGTTGAAAAACAACTTTTCGCACTTGTGTTAGTGATGGAAAACCACTTTTCGCACTTGTGTTGGTGCAGGAAACCACTTTTGCACTTGTACTAGTGTGGAAAAAACACTTTTTGCACTTGTGATCGTGTTGAAAAACCACCTTTCGCACTTGTGTTAGTGTTGAAAAACAACTTTTCGCACTTGTGTTAGTGTTGAAAAACCACTTTTCGCACTTGTGTTGGTGCAGGAAACCACTTTTGCACTTGTATTAGTGTGGAAAAAACACTTTTTGCACTTGTGATTGTGTTGAAAAACCACTTTTCGCAATTGTGTTAGTGTTGAAAAACCACTTTTCGCACTTGTGTTGGTGCAGGAAACCACTTTTGCACTTGTACTAGTGTGGAAAAAACACTTTTTGCACTTGTGATAGTGTTGAAAAACCACTTTTCGCACTTGTGTTAGTGTTGAAAAACAACTTTTCGCACTTGTGTTAGTGTTGAAAAACCACTTTTCGCACTTGTGTTGGTGCAGGAAACCACTTTTGCACTTGTATTAGTGTGGAAAAAACACTTTTTGCACTTGTGATTGTGTTGAAAAAACACTTTTCGCACATGTGTTAGTGTTGAAAAACCACATTACGCACTTGTGTTGGTGCAGGAAACCACTTTTGCACTTGTATTAGTGTGGAAAAAACACTTTTCGCACTTGTGTTTGTGTTGACAAACCACTTTTCGCACTTGTGTTAGTGATGAAAAACCACTTTTCGCAATTGTGTTGGTGCAGGAAACCATTTTTGCACTTGTATTAGTGTGGAAAAAACACTTTTTGCACTTGTGATAGTGTTGAAAAACCACTTTTCGCACTTGTGTTAGTGTTGAAAAACCACTTTTCGCACTTGTGTTAGTGTTGAAAAACCACTTTTCGCACTTGTGTTGGTGCAGGAAACCACTTTTGCACTTGTATTAGTGTGGAAAAAACACTTTTTGCACTTGTGATAGTGTTGAAAAACCACTTTTCGCACATGTGTTAGTGTTGAAAAACCACTTTTCGCACTTGTGTTAGTGTTGAAAAACCACTTTTCGCACTTGTGTTGGTGCAGGAAACCACTTTTGCACTTGTATTAGTGTGGAAAAAACACTTTTTGCACTTGTGATAGTGTTGAAAAACCACTTTTCGCACTTGTGTTAGTGTTGAAAAACCACTTTACGCACTTGTGTTGGTGCAGGAAACCACTTTTGCACTTGTATTAGTGTGGAAAAAACACTTTTCGCACTTGTGTTTGTGTTGAAAAACCACTTTTCGCACTTGTGTTAGTGTTGAAAAACCACTTTTCGCACTTGTGTTGGTGCAGGAAACCACTTTTGCACTTGTACTAGTGTGGAAAAAACACTTTTTGCACTTGTGATCGTGTTGAAAAACCACTTTTCGCACTTGTGTTAGTGTTGAAAAACCACTTTTCGCACTTGTGTTGGTGCATGAAACCACTTTTGCACTTGTATTAGTGTGGAAAAAACACTTTTTGCACTTGTGATAGTGTTGAAAAACAATTTTTCGCACATGTGTTAGTGTTGAAAAACCACTTTTCGCACTTGTGTTGGTGCAGGAAACCACTTTTGCACTTGTATTAGTGTGGAAAAAACACTTTTTGCACTTGTGATAGTGTTGAAAAACCACTTTTCGCACTTGTGTTAGTGTTGAAAAACCACTTTTCGCACTTGTGATAGTGTTGAAAAACCACTTTTCGCACATGTGTTAGTGTTGAAAAACCACTTTTCGCACTTGTGTTAGTGTTGAAAAACCACTTTTCGCACTTGTGTTAGTGTTGAAAAACCACTTTTCGCACTTGTGTTGGTGCAGGAAACCACTTTTGCACTTGTATTAGTGTGGAAAAAACACTTTTTGCACTTGTGATAGTGTTGAAAAACAATTTTTCGCACATGGGTTAGTGTTGAAAAACCACTTTTCGCACTTGTGTTGGTGCAGGAAACCACTTTTGCACTTGTATTAGTGTGGAAAAAACACTTTTTGCACTTGTGATAGTGTTGAAAAACCACTTTTCGCAATTGTGTTAGTGTTGAAAAACCACTTTTCGCACTTGTGATAGTGTTGAAAAACAACTTTTCGCACATGTATTAGTGTTGAAAAACCACTTTTCGCACTTGTGTTAGTGTTGAAAAACCACTTTTCGCACTTGTGTTGGTGCAGGAAACCACTTTTGCACTTGTATTAGTGTGGAAAAAACACTTTTTGCATTTGTGATAGTGTTGAAAAACCACTTTTCGCACTTGTGTTAGTGTTGAAAAACCACTTTTCGCACTTGTGTTAGTGTTGAAAAACCACTTTTCGCACTTGTGTTGGTGCAGGAAACCACTTTTGCACTTGTATTAGTGTGGAAAAAACACTTTTTGCACTTGTGTTAGTGTTGAAAAACCACTTTTCGCACTTGTGTTGGTGCAGGAAACCACTTTTCGCACTTGTGTTAGTGATGAAAAACCACTTCTCGCACTTGTGTTAGTGTTGAAAAACCACTTTTCGCACTTGTGTTGGTGCAGGAAACCACTTTTCGCACTTGTGTTAGTGATGAAAAACCACTTTTCGCACTTGTGTTAGTGTTGAAAAACCACTTTTCGCACTTGTGTTAGTGTTGAAAAACCACTTTTCGCGCTTGTGTTGGTGCAGGAAACCACTTTTGCACTTGTATTAGTGTGGAAAAAACACTTTTTGCACTTGTGATAGTGTTGAAAAACCACTTTTCGCACTTGTGTTAGTGTTGAAAAACCACTTTTCGCACTTGTGTTAGTGTTGAAAAACCACTTTTCGCACTTGTGTTAGTGTTGAAAAACCACTTTTCGCACTTGTGTTAGTGTTGAAAAACCACTTTTCGCACTTGTGTTGGTGCAGGAAACCACTTTTGCACTTGTATTAGTGTGGAAAAAACACTTTTTGCACTTGTGATAGTGTTGAAAAACCACTTTTCGCACTTGTGTTAATGTTGAAAAACCACTTTACGCACTTGTGTTGGTGCAGGAAACCACTTTTGCACTTGTATTAGTGTGGAAAAAACACTTTTCGCACTTGTGTTTGTGTTGAAAAACCACTTTTCGCACTTGTGTTAGTGTTGAAAAACCACTTTTCGCACTTGTGTTGGTGCAGGAAACCACTTTTGCACTTGTATTAGTGTGGAAAAAACACTTTTTGCACTTGTGATAGTGTTGAAAAACCACTTTTCGCACTTGTGTTAGTGTTGAAAAACCACTTTTCGCACTTGTGTTAGTGTTGAAAAACCACTTTTCGCACTTGTTTTGGTGGAGGAAACCACTTTTGCACTTGTATTAATGTGGAAAAAACACTTTTTGCACTTGTGATAGTGTTGAAAAACCACTTTTCGCACATGTGTTAGTGTTGAAAAACCACTTTTCGCACTTGTGTTAGTGTTGAAAAATCACTTTTCGCACTTGTGTTGGTGCAGGAAACCACTTTTGCACTTGTATTAGTGTGGAAAAAACACTTTTTGCATTTGTGATAGTGTTGAAAAACCACTTTTCGCACTTGTGTTAGTGTTGAAAAACCACTTTTCGCACTTGTGTTAGTGTTGAAAAACCACTTTTCGCACTTGTGTTGGTGCAGGAAACCACTTTTGCACTTGTATTAGTGTGGAAAAAACACTTTTTGCACTTGTGTTAGTGTTGAAAAACCACTTTTCGCACTTGTGTTGGTGCAGGAAACCACTTTTGCACTTGTATTAGTGTGGAAAAAACACTTTTTGCACTTGTGATAGTGTTGAAAAACCACTTTTCGCACATGTGTTAGTGTTGAAAAACCACTTTTCGCACTTGTGTTAGTGTTGAAAAACCACTTTTCGCACTTGTGTTGGTGCAGGAAACCACTTTTGCACTTGTATTAGTGTGGAAAAAACACTTTTTGCACTTGTGATAGTGTTGAAAAACCACTTTTCGCACTTGTGTTAGTGTTGAAAAACCACTTTACGCACTTGTGTTGGTGCAGGAAACCACTTTTGCACTTGTATTAGTGTGGAAAAAACACTTTTCGCACTTGTGTTTGTGTTGAAAAACCACTTTTCGCACTTGTGTTAGTGTTGAAAAACCACTTTTCGCATTTGTGTTGGTGCAGGAAACCACTTTTGCACTTGTACTAGTGTGGAAAAAACACTTTTTGCACTTGTGATCGTGTTGAAAAACCACTTTTCGCACTTGTGTTAGTGTTGAAAAACCACTTTTCGCACTTGTGTTGGTGCATGAAACCACTTTTGCACTTGTATTAGTGTGGAAAAAACACTTTTTGCACTTGTGATAGTGTTGAAAAACAATTTTTCGCACATGTGTTAGTGTTGAAAAACCACTTTTCGCACTTGTGTTGGTGCAGGAAACCACTTTTGCACTTGTATTAGTGTGGAAAAAACACTTTTTGCACTTGTGATAGTGTTGAAAAACCACTTTTCGCACTTGTGTTAGTGTTGAAAAACCACTTTTCGCACTTGTGATAGTGTTGAAAAACCACTTTTCGCACATGTGTTAGTGTTGAAAAACCACTTTTCGCACTTGTGTTAGTGTTGAAAAACCACTTTTCGCACTTGTGTTAGTGTTGAAAAACCACTTTTCGCACTTGTGTTGGTGCAGGAAACCACTTTTGCACTTGTATTAGTGTGGAAAAAACACTTTTTGCACTTGTGATAGTGTTGAAAAACAATTTTTCGCACATGTGTTAGTGTTGAAAAACCACTTTTCGCACTTGTGTTGGTGCAGGAAACCACTTTTGCACTTGTATTAGTGTGGAAAAAACACTTTTTGCACTTGTGATAGTGTTGAAAAACCACTTTTCGCAATTGTGTTAGTGTTGAAAAACCACTTTTCGCACTTGTGATAGTGTTGAAAAACAACTTTTCGCACATGTATTAGTGTTGAAAAACCACTTTTCGCACTTGTGTTAGTGTTGAAAAACCACTTTTCGCACTTGTGTTGGTGCAGGAAACCACTTTTGCACTTGTATTAGTGTGGAAAAAACACTTTTTGCATTTGTGATAGTGTTGAAAAACCACTTTTCGCACTTGTGTTAGTGTTGAAAAACCACTTTTCGCACTTGTGTTAGTGTTGAAAAACCACTTTTCGCACTTGTGTTGGTGCAGGAAACCACTTTTGCACTTGTATTAGTGTGGAAAAAACACTTTTTGCACTTGTGTTAGTGTTGAAAAACCACTTTTCGCACTTGTGTTGGTGCAGGAAACCACTTTTCGCACTTGTGTTAGTGATGAAAAACCACTTTTCGCACTTGTGTTAGTGTTGAAAAACCACTTTTCGCACTTGTGTTAGTGTTGAAAAACCACTTTTCGCGCTTGTGTTGGTGCAGGAAACCACTTTTGCACTTGTATTAGTGTGGAAAAAACACTTTTTGCACTTGTGATAGTGTTGAAAAACCACTTTTCGCACTTGTGTTAGTGTTGAAAAACCACTTTTCGCACTTGTGTTAGTGTTGAAAAACCACTTTTCGCACTTGTGTTAGTGTTGAAAAACCACTTTTCGCACTTGTGTTAGTGTTGAAAAACCACTTTTCGCACTTGTGTTGGTGCAGGAAACCACTTTTGCACTTGTATTAGTGTGGAAAAAACACTTTTTGCACTTGTGATAGTGTTGAAAAACCACTTTTCGCACTTGTGTTAATGTTGAAAAACCACTTTACGCACTTGTGTTGGTGCAGGAAACCACTTTTGCACTTGTATTAGTGTGGAAAAAACACTTTTCGCACTTGTGTTTGTGTTGAAAAACCACTTTTCGCACTTGTGTTAGTGTTGAAAAACCTCTTTTCGCACTTGTGTTGGTGCAGGAAACCACTTTTGCACTTGTATTAGTGTGGAAAAAACACTTTTTGCACTTGTGATAGTGTTGAAAAACCACTTTTTGCACTTGTGTTAGTGTTGAAAAACCACTTTTCGCACTTGTGTTAGTGTTGAAAAACCACTTTTCGCACTTGTTTTGGTGGAGGAAACCACTTTTGCACTTGTATTAATGTGGAAAAAACACTTTTTGCACTTGTGATAGTGTTGAAAAACCACTTTTCGCACATGTGTTAGTGTTGAAAAACCACTTTTCGCACTTGTGTTAGTGTTGAAAAATCACTTTTCGCACTTGTGTTGGTGCAGGAAACCACTTTTGCACTTGTATTAGTGTGGAAAAAACACTTTTTGCATTTGTGATAGTGTTGAAAAACCACTTTTCGCACTTGTGTTAGTGTTGAAAAACCACTTTTCGCACTTGTGTTAGTGTTGAAAAACCACTTTTCGCACTTGTGTTGGTGCAGGAAACCACTTTTGCACTTGTATTAGTGTGGAAAAAACACTTTTTGCACTTGTGTTAGTGTTGAAAAACCACTTTTCGCACTTGTGTTGGTGCAGGAAACCACTTTTGCACTTGTATTAGTGTGGAAAAAACACTTTTTGCACTTGTGATAGTGTTGAAAAACCACTTTTCGCACATGTGTTAGTGATGAAAAACCACTTTTCGCACTTGTGTTAGTGTTGAAAAACCACTTTTCGCACTTGTGTTGGTGCAGGAAACCACTTTTGCACTTGTATTAGTGTGGAAAAAACACTTTTTGCACTTGTGATAGTGTTGAAAAACCACTTTTCGCACTTGTGTTAGTGTTGAAAAACCACTTTACGCACTTGTGTTGGTGCAGGAAACCACTTTTGCACTTGTATTAGTGTGGAAAAAACACTTTTCGCACTTGTGTTTGTGTTGAAAAACCACTTTTCGCACTTGTGTTAGTGTTGAAAAACCACTTTTCGCATTTGTGTTGGTGCAGGAAACCACTTTTGCACTTGTACTAGTGTGGAAAAAACACTTTTTGCACTTGTGATCGTGTTGAAAAACCACTTTTCGCACTTGTGTTAGTGTTGAAAAACCACTTTTCGCACTTGTGTTGGTGCATGAAACCACTTTTGCACTTGTATTAGTGTGGAAAAAACACTTTTTGCACTTGTGATAGTGTTGAAAAACAATTTTTCGCACATGTGTTAGTGTTGAAAAACCACTTTTCGCACTTGTGTTGGTGCAGGAAACCACTTTTGCACTTGTATTAGTGTGGAAAAAACACTTTTTGCACTTGTGATAGTGTTGAAAAACCACTTTTCGCACTTGTGTTAGTGTTGAAAAACCACTTTTCGCACTTGTGATAGTGTTGAAAAACCACTTTTCGCACATGTGTTAGTGTTGAAAAACCACTTTTCGCACTTGTGTTAGTGTTGAAAAACCACTTTTCGCACTTGTGTTAGTGTTGAAAAACCACTTTTCGCACTTGTGTTGGTGCAGGAAACCACTTTTGCACTTGTATTAGTGTGGAAAAAACACTTTTTGCACTTGTGATAGTGTTGAAAAACAATTTTTCGCACATGTGTTAGTGTTGAAAAACCACTTTTCGCACTTGTGTTGGTGCAGGAAACCACTTTTGCACTTGTATTAGTGTGGAAAAAACACTTTTTGCACTTGTGATAGTGTTGAAAAACCACTTTTCGCAATTGTGTTAGTGTTGAAAAACCACTTTTCGCACTTGTGATAGTGTTGAAAAACAACTTTTCGCACATGTATTAGTGTTGAAAAACCACTTTTCGCACTTGTGTTAGTGTTGAAAAACCACTTTTCGCACTTGTGTTGGTGCAGGAAACCACTTTTGCACTTGTATTAGTGTGGAAAAAACACTTTTTGCATTTGTGATAGTGTTGAAAAACCACTTTTCGCACTTGTGTTAGTGTTGAAAAACCACTTTTCGCACTTGTGTTAGTGTTGAAAAACCACTTTTCGCACTTGTGTTGGTGCAGGAAACCACTTTTGCACTTGTATTAGTGTGGAAAAAACACTTTTTGCACTTGTGTTAGTGTTGAAAAACCACTTTTCGCACTTGTGTTGGTGCAGGAAAGCACTTTTCGCACTTGTGTTAGTGATGAAAAACCACTTTTCGCACTTGTGTTAGTGTTGAAAAACCACTTTTCGCACTTGTGTTGGTGCAGGAAACCACTTTTGCACTTGTATTAGTGTGGAAAAAACACTTTTTGCACTTGTGTTAGTGTTGAAAAACCACTTTTCGCACTTGTGTTGGTGCAGGAAACCACTTTTCGCACTTGTGTTAGTGATGAAAAACCACTTTTCGCACTTGTGTTAGTGTTGAAAAACCACTTTTCGCACTTGTGTTAGTGTTGAAAAACCACTTTTCGCGCTTGTGTTGGTGCAGGAAACCACTTTTGCACTTGTATTAGTGTGGAAAAAACACTTTTTGCACTTGTGATAGTGTTGAAAAACCACTTTTCGCACTTGTGTTAGTGTTGAAAAACCACTTTTCGCACTTGTGTTAGTGTTGAAAAACCACTTTTCGCACTTGTGTTAGTGTTGAAAAACCACTTTTCGCACTTGTGTTAGTGTTGAAAAACCACTTTTCGCACTTGTGTTGGTGCAGGAAACCACTTTTGCACTTGTATTAGTGTGGAAAAAACACTTTTTGCACTTGTGATAGTGTTGAAAAACCACTTTTCGCACTTGTGTTAATGTTGAAAAACCACTTTACGCACTTGTGTTGGTGCAGGAAACCACTTTTGCACTTGTATTAGTGTGGAAAAAACACTTTTCGCACTTGTGTTTGTGTTGAAAAACCACTTTTCGCACTTGTGTTAGTGTTGAAAAACCACTTTTCGCACTTGTGTTGGTGCAGGAAACCACTTTTGCACTTGTATTAGTGTGGAAAAAACACTTTTTGCACTTGTGATAGTGTTGAAAAACCACTTTTCGCACTTGTGTTAGTGTTGAAAAACCACTTTTCGCACTTGTGTTAGTGTTGAAAAACCACTTTTCGCACTTGTTTTGGTGGAGGAAACCACTTTTGCACTTGTATTAATGTGGAAAAAACACTTTTTGCACTTGTGATAGTGTTGAAAAACCACTTTTCGCACATGTGTTAGTGTTGAAAAACCACTTTTCGCACTTGTGTTAGTGTTGAAAAATCACTTTTCGCACTTGTGTTGGTGCAGGAAACCACTTTTGCACTTGTATTAGTGTGGAAAAAACACTTTTTGCATTTGTGATAGTGTTGAAAAACCACTTTTCGCACTTGTGTTAGTGTTGAAAAACCACTTTTCGCACTTGTGTTAGTGTTGAAAAACCACTTTTCGCACTTGTGTTGGTGCAGGAAACCACTTTTGCACTTGTATTAGTGTGGAAAAAACACTTTTTGCACTTGTGTTAGTGTTGAAAAACCACTTTTCGCACTTGTGTTGGTGCAGGAAACCACTTTTCACACTTGTGATAGTGTTGAAAAACCACTTTTCGCACTTGTGTTTGTGTTGAAAAACCACTTTTCGCACTTGTGTTAGTGATGAAAAACCACTTTTCGCACTTGTGTTGGTGCAGGAAACCACTTTTGCACGTGTATTAGTGTGGAAAAAACACTTTTCGCACTTGTGTTTGTGTTGAAAAACCACTTTTCACACTTGTGTTAGTATTGAAAAACCACTTTTCGCACTTGTGTTGGTGCAGGAAACCACTTTTGCACTTGTATTAGTGTGGAAAAAACACTTTTCGCACTTGTGTTTGTGTTGATAAACCACTTTCGCACTTGTGTTAGTGATGAAAAACCACTTTTCGCAATTGTGTTGGTGCAGGAAACCATTTTTGCACTTGTATTAGTGTGGAAAAAACACTTTTTGCACTTGTGATAGTGTTGAAAAACCACTTTTCGCACTTGTGTTAGTGTTGAAAAACCACTTTTCGCACTTGTGTTAGTGTTGAAAAACCACTTTTCGCACTTGTGTTGGTGCAGGAAACCACTTTTGCACTTGTATTAGTGTGGAAAAAACACTTTTTGCACTTGTGATAGTGTTGAAAAACCACTTTTCGCACATGTGTTAGTGTTGAAAAACCACTTTTCGCACTTGTGTTAGTGTTGAAAAACCACTTTTCGCACTTGTGTTGGTGCAGGAAACCACTTTTGCACTTGTATTAGTGTGGAAAAAACACTTTTTGCACTTGTGATAGTGTTGAAAAACCACTTTTCGCACTTGTGTTAGTGTTGAAAAACCACTTTACGCACTTGTGTTGGTGCAGGAAACCACTTTTGCACTTGTATTAGTGTGGAAAAAACACTTTTCGCACTTGTGTTTGTGTTGAAAAACCACTTTTCGCACTTGTGTTAGTGTTGAAAAACCACTTTTCGCACTTGTGTTGGTGCAGGAAACCACTTTTGCACTTGTACTAGTGTGGAAAAAACACTTTTTGCACGATCGTGTTGAAAAACCACTTTTCGCACTTGTGTTAGTGTTGAAAAACCACTTTTCGCACTTGTGTTCGTGTTGAAAAACCACTTTTCGCACTTGTGTTGGTGCATGAAACCACTTTTGCACTTGTATTAGTGTGGAAAAAACACTTTTTGCACTTGTGATAGTGTTGAAAAACAATTTTTCGCACATGTGTTAGTGTTGAAAAACCACTTTTCGCACTTGTGTTGGTGCAGGAAACCACTTTTGCACTTGTATTAGTGTGGAAAAAACACTTTTTGCACTTGTGATAGTGTTGAAAAACCACTTTTCGCACTTGTGTTAGTGTTGAAAAACCACTTTTCGCACTTGTGATAGTGTTGAAAAAGCACTTTTCGCACATGTGTTAGTGTTGAAAAACCACTTTTCGCACTTGTGTTAGTGTTGAAAAACCACTTTTCGCACTTGTGTTAGTGTTGAAAAACCACTTTTCGCACTTGTGTTGGTGCAGGAAACCACTTTTGCACTTGTATTAGTGTGGAAAAAACACTTTTTGCACTTGTGATAGTGTTGAAAAACAATTTTTCGCACATGTGTTAGTGTTGAAAAACCACTTTTCGCACTTGTGTTGGTGCAGGAAACCACTTTTGCACTTGTATTAGTGTGGAAAAAACACTTTTAGCACTTGTGATAGTGTTGAAAAACCACTTTTCGCAATTGTGTTAGTGTTGAAAAACCACTTTTCGCACTTGTGATAGTGTTGAAAAACAACTTTTCGCACATGTGTTAGTGTTGAAAAACCACTTTTCGCACTTGTGTTGGTGCAGGAAACCACTTTTGCACTTGTATTAGTGTGGAAAAAACACTTTTTGCACTTGTGATAGTGTTGAAAAACCACTTTTCGCACTTGTGTTAATGTTGAAAAACCACTTTACGCACTTGTGTTGGTGCAGGAAACCACTTTTGCACTTGTATTAGTGTGGAAAAAACACTTTTCGCACTTGTGTTTGTGTTGAAAAACCACTTTTCGCACGTGTATTAGTGTGGAAAAAACACTTTTCACACTTGTGATAGTGTTGAAAAACCACTTTTCGCACTTGTGTTTGTGTTGAAAAACAACTTTTCGCACTTGTGTTAGTGATGAAAAACCACTTTTCGCACTTGTGTTGGTGCAGGAAACCACTTTTGCACGTGTATTAGTGTGGAAAAAACACTTTTCGCACTTGTGTTTGTGTTGAAAAACCACTTTTCACACTTGTGTTAGTGTTGAAAAACCACTTTTCGCACTTGTGTTGGTGCAGGAAACCATTTTTGCACTTGTATTAGTGTGGAAAAAACACTTTTTGCACTTGTGATTGTGTTGAAAAACCACTTTTCGCACATGTGTTAGTGTTGAAAAACAACTTTTCGCACTTGTGTTAGTGTTGAAAAACCACTTTTCGCACTTGTGTTGGTGCAGGAAACCACTTTTGCACTTGTATTAGTGTGGAAAAAACACTTTTTGCACTTGTGATTGTGTTGAAAAACCACTTTTCGCACATGTGTTAGTGTTGAAAAACCACATTACGCACTTGTGTTGGTGCAGGAAACCACTTTTGCACTTGTATTAGTGTGGAAAAAGCACTTTTCGCACTTGTGTTTGTGTTGATAAACCACTTTTCGCACTTGTGTTAGTGATGAAAAACCACTTTTCGCAATTGTGTTGGTGCAGGAAACCATTTTTGCACTTGTATTAGTGTGGAAAAAACACTTTTTGCACTTGTGATAGTGTTGAAAAACCACTTTTCGCACTTGTGTTAGTGTTGAAAAACCACTTTTCGCACTTGTGTTAGTGTTGAAAAACCACTTTTCGCACTTGTGTTGGTGCAGGAAACCACTTTTGCACTTGTATTAGTGTGGAAAAAACACTTTTTGCACTTGTGATAGTGTTGAAAAACCACTTTTCGCACTTGTGTTAGTGTTGAAAAACCACTTTACGCACTTGTGTTTGTGCAGGAAACCACTTTTGCACTTGTATTAGTGTGGAAAAAACACTTTTCGCACTTGTGTTTGTGTTGAAAAACCACTTTTCGCACTTGTGTTAGTGTTGAAAAACCACTTTTCGCACTTGTGTTGGTGCAGGAAACCACTTTTGCACTTGTACTAGTGTGGAAAAAACACTTTTTGCACTTGTGATCGTGTTGAAAAACCACTTTTCGCACTTGTGTTAGTGTTGAAAAACCACTTTTCGCACTTGTGTTCGTGTTGAAAAACCACTTTTCGCACTTGTGTTGGTGCAGGAAACCACTTTTGCACTTGTATTAGTGTGGAAAAAACACTTTTTGCACTTGTGATAGTGTTGAAAAACAATTTTTCGCACATGTGTTAGTGTTGAAAAACCACTTTTCGCACTTGTGTTGGTGCAGGAAACCACTTTTGCACTTGTATTAGTGTGGAAAAAACACTTTTTGCACTTGTGATAGTGTTGAAAAACCACTTTTCGCAATTGTGTTAGTGTTGAAAAACCACTTTTCGCACTTGTGATAGTGTTGAAAAACCACTTTTCGCACATGTGTTAGTGTTGAAAAACCACTTTTCGCACTTGTGATAGTGTTGAAAAACCACTTTTCGCACTTGTGTTAGTAAAAACCACTTTTCGCACTTGTGATAGTGTTGAAAAACCACTTTTCGCACTTGTGTTAGTGTTGAAAAAACCACTTTTCGCACTTGTGTTTAGTGTTGAAAAACCACTTTTCGCACTTGTGTTAGTGTTGAAAAACCACTTTTCGCACTTGTGTTAGTGTTGAAAAACCACTTTTCGCACTTGTGTTAGTGTTGAAAAACCACTTTTCGCACTTGTGATAGTGTTGAAAAACCACTTTTCGCACTTGTGTTAGTGTTGAAAAACCACTTTTCGCACTTGTGATAGTGTTGAAAAACACTTTTCGCACTTGTGATAGTGTTGAAAAACCACTTTTTCGCACATGTGTTAGTGTTGAAAAACCACTTTTCGCACTTGTGTTAGTGTTGAAAAACCACTTTTCGCACTTGTGATAGTGTTGAAAAACCACTTTTCGCACATGTGTTAGTGTTGAAAAACCACTTTTCGCACTTGTGATAGTGTTGAAAAACCACTTTTTCGCACATGTGTTAGTGTTGAAAAACCACTTTTCGCACTTGTGATAGTGTTGAAAAACCACTTTTCGCACTTGTGTTAGTGTTGAAAAACCACTTTTCGCACTTGTGATAGTGTTGAAAAACCACTTTTCGCACTTGTGATAGGTGTTGAAAAACCACTTTTCGCACATGTGTTAGTGTTGAAAAACCACTTTTCGCACTTGTGTTGGTGCAGGAAACCACTTTTCGCACTTGTGTTAGTGATGAAAAACCACTTTTCGCACTTGTGTTAGTGTTGAAAAACCACTTTTCGCACTTGTGTTAGTGTTGAAAAACCACTTTTCGCGCTTGTGTTGGTGCAGGAAACCACTTTTGCACTTGTATTAGTGTGGAAAAAACACTTTTTGCACTTGTGATAGTGTTGAAAAACCACTTTTCGCACTTGTGTTAGTGTTGAAAAACCACTTTTCGCACTTGTGTTAGTGTGAAAAACCACTTTTCGCACTTGTGTTAGTGTTGAAAAACCACTTTTCGCACTTGTGTTAGTGTTGAAAAACCACTTTTCGCACTTGTGTTGGTGCAGGAAACCACTTTTGCACTTGTATTAGTGTGGAAAAAACACTTTTTGCACTTGTGATAGTGTTGAAAAACCACTTTTCGCACTTGTGTTAATGTTGAAAACCACTTTACGCACTTGTGTTGGTGCAGGAAACCACTTTTTGCACTTGTATTAGTGTGGAAAAAACACTTTTCGCACTTGTGTTTGTGTTGAAAAACCACTTTTCGCACTTGTGTTAGTGTTGAAAAACCACTTTTCGCACTTGTGTTGGTGCAGGAAACCACTTTTGCACTTGTATTAGTGTGGAAAAAACACTTTTTGCACTTGTGATAGTGTTGAAAAAACCACTTTTCGCACTTGTGTTAGTGTTGAAAAACCACTTTTCGCACTTGTGTTAGTGTTGAAAAACCACTTTTCGCACTTGTTTTGGTGGAGGAAACCACTTTTGCACTTGTATTAATGTGGAAAAAACACTTTTTGCACTTGTGATAGTGTTGAAAAACCACTTTTCGCACATGTGTTAGTGTTGAAAACCACTTTTCGCACTTGTGTTAGTGTTGAAAAATCACTTTTCGCACTTGTGTTGGTGCAGGAAACCACTTTTGCACTTGTATTAGTGTGGAAAAAACACTTTTTGCATTTGTGATAGTGTTGAAAAACCACTTTTCGCACTTGTGTTAGTGTTGAAAAACCACTTTTCGCACTTGTGTTAGTGTTGAAAAACCACTTTTCGCACTTGTGTTGGTGCAGGAAACCACTTTTGCACTTGTATTAGTGTGGAAAAAACACTTTTTGCACTTGTGTTAGTGTTGAAAAACCACTTTTCGCACTTGTGTTGGTGCAGGAAACCACTTTTCACACTTGTGATAGTGTTGAAAAACCACTTTTCGCACTTGTGTTTGTGTTGAAAAACCACTTTTCGCACTTGTGTTAGTGATGAAAAACCACTTTTCGCACTTGTGTTGGTGCAGGAAACCACTTTTGCACGTGTATTAGTGTGGAAAAAACACTTTTCGCACTTGTGTTTGTGTTGAAAAACCACTTTTCACACTTGTGTTAGTATTGAAAAACCACTTTTCGCACTTGTGTTGGTGCAGGAAACCACTTTTGCACTTGTATTAGTGTGGAAAAAACACTTTTTGCACTTGTGATAGTGTTGAAAAACCACTTTTCGCACTTGTGTTAGTGTTGAAAAACCACTTTTCGCACTTGTGTTGGTGCAGGAAACCACTTTTGCACTTGTATTAGTGTGGGAAAAAACACTTTTTGCACTTGTGATTGTGTTGAAAAACCACTTTTCGCACATGTGTTAGTGTTGAAAAACCACATTACGCACTTGTGTTGGTGCAGGAAACCACTTTTGCACTTGTATTAGTGTGGAAAAAACACTTTTCGCACTTGTGTTTGTGTTGATAAACCACTTTCGCACTTGTGTTAGTGATGAAAAACCACTTTTCGCAATTGTGTTGGTGCAGGAAACCATTTTTGCACTTGTATTAGTGTGGAAAAAACACTTTTTGCACTTGTGATAGTGTTGAAAAACCACTTTTCGCACATGTGTTAGTGTTGAAAAACCACTTTTCGCACTTGTGATAGTGTTGAAAAACCACTTTTCGCACATGTGTTAGTGTTGAAAAACCACTTTTCGCACTTGTGATAGTGTTGAAAAACCACTTTTCGCACTTGTGTTAGTGTTGAAAAACCACTTTTCGCACTTGTGATAGTGTTGAAAAACCACTTTTCGCACTTGTGATAGTGTTGAAAAACCACTTTTCGCACATGTGTTAGTGTTGAAAAACCACTTTTCGCACTTGTGTTGGTGCAGGAAACCACTTTTCGCACTTGTGTTAGTGATGAAAAACCACTTTTCGCACTTGTGTTAGTGTTGAAAAAACCACTTTTCGCACTTGTGTTAGTGTTGAAAAACCACTTTTCGCGCTTGTGTTGGTGCAGGAAACCACTTTTGCACTTGTATTAGTGTGGAAAAAACACTTTTTGCACTTGTGATAGTGTTGAAAAAACCACTTTTCGCACTTGTGTTAGTGTTGAAAAACCACTTTTCGCACTTGTGTTAGTGTTGAAAAACCACTTTTCGCACTTGTGTTAGTGTTGAAAAACCACTTTTCGCACTTGTGTTAGTGTTGAAAAACCACTTTTCGCACTTGTGTTGGTGCAGGAAACCACTTTTGCACTTGTATTAGTGTGGAAAAAACACTTTTTGCACTTGTGATAGTGTTGAAAAACCACTTTTCGCACTTGTGTTAATGTTGAAAAACCACTTTACGCACTTGTGTTGGTGCAGGAAACCACTTTTGCACTTGTATTAGTGTGGAAAAAACACTTTTCGCACTTGTGTTTGTGTTGAAAAACCACTTTTCGCACTTGTGTTAGTGTTGAAAAACCACTTTTCGCACTTGTGTTGGTGCAGGAAACCACTTTTGCACTTGTATTAGTGTGGAAAAAAACACTTTTTGCACTTGTGATAGTGTTGAAAAACCACTTTTCGCACTTGTGTTAGTGTTGAAAAAACCACTTTTCGCACTTGTGTTAGTGTTGAAAAACCACTTTTCGCACTTGTTTTGGTGGAGGAAACCACTTTTGCACTTGTATTAATGTGGAAAAAACACTTTTTGCACTTGTGATAGTGTTGAAAAACCACTTTTCGCACATGTGTTAGTGTTGAAAAACCACTTTTCGCACTTGTGTTAGTGTTGAAAAATCACTTTTCGCACTTGTGTTGGTGCAGGAAAACCACTTTTGCACTTGTATTAGTGTGGAAAAAACACTTTTGCATTTGTGATAGTGTTGAAAAACCACTTTTCGCACTTGTGTTAGTGTTGAAAAACCACTTTTCGCACTTGTGTTAGTGTTGAAAAACCACTTTTCGCACTTGTGTTGGTGCAGGAAACCACTTTTGCACTTGTATTAGTGTGGAAAAAAACACTTTTTGCACTTGTGTTAGTGTTGAAAAACCACTTTTCGCACTTGTGTTGGTGCAGGAAACCACTTTTCACACTTGTGATAGTGTTGAAAAACCACTTTTCGCACTTGTGTTTGTGTTGAAAAACCACTTTTCGCACTTGTGTTAGTGATGAAAAACCACTTTTCGCACTTGTGTTGGTGCAGGAAACCACTTTTGCACGTGTATTAGTGTGGAAAAAACACTTTTCGCACTTGTGTTTGTGTTGAAAACCACTTTTCACACTTGTGTTAGTATTGAAAAACCACTTTTCGCACTTGTGTTGGTGCAGGAAACCACTTTTGCACTTGTATTAGTGTGGAAAAAACACTTTTTGCACTTGTGATAGTGTTGAAAAACCACTTTTCGCACTTGTGTTAGTGTTGAAAAACCACTTTTCGCACTTGTGTTGGTGCAGGAAACCACTTTTGCGACTTGTATTAGTGTGGAAAAAACACTTTTTGCACTTGTGATTGTGTTGAAAAACCACTTTTCGCACATGTGTTAGTGTTGAAAAACCACATTACGCACTTGTGTTGGTGCAGGAAACCACTTTTGCACTTGTATTAGTGTGGAAAAAACACTTTTCGCACTTGTGTTTGTGTTGATAAACCACTTTCGCACTTGTGTTAGTGATGAAAAACCACTTTTCGCAATTGTGTTGGTGCAGGAAACCATTTTTGCACTTGTATTAGTGTGGAAAAAACACTTTTTGCACTTGTGATAGTGTTGAAAAACCACTTTTCGCACTTGTGTTAGTGTTGAAAAACCACTTTTCGCACTTGTGTTAGTGTTGAAAAACCACTTTTCGCACTTGTGTTGGTGCAGGAAACCACTTTTGCACTTGTATTAGTGTGGAAAAAACACTTTTTGCACTTGTGATAGTGTTGAAAAACCACTTTTCGCACATGTGTTAGTGTTGAAAAACCACTTTTCGCACTTGTGTTAGTGTTGAAAAACCACTTTTCGCACTTGTGTTGGTGCAGGAAACCACTTTTGCACTTGTATTAGTGTGGAAAAAACACTTTTTGCACTTGTGATAGTGTTGAAAAACCACTTTTCGCACTTGTGTTAGTGTTGAAAAACCACTTTACGCACTTGTGTTGGTGCAGGAAACCACTTTTGCACTTGTATTAGTGTGGAAAAAACTCTTTTCGCACTTGTGTTTGTGTTGAAAAACCACTTTTCGCACTTGTGTTAGTGTTGAAAAACCACTTTTCGCACTTGTGTTGGTGCAGGAAACCACTTTTGCACTTGTACTAGTGTGGAAAAAACACTTTTTGCACGATCGTGTTGAAAAACCACTTTTCGCACTTGTGTTAGTGTTGAAAAACCACTTTTCGCACTTGTGTTCGTGTTGAAAAACCACTTTTCGCACTTGTGTTGGTGCATGAAACCACTTTTGCACTTGTATTAGTGTGGAAAAAACACTTTTTGCACTTGTGATAGTGTTGAAAAACAATTTTTCGCACATGTGTTAGTGTTGAAAAACCACTTTTCGCACTTGTGTTGGTGCAGGAAACCACTTTTGCACTTGTATTAGTGTGGAAAAAACACTTTTTGCACTTGTGATAGTGTTGAAAAACCACTTTTCGCACTTGTGTTAGTGTTGAAAAACCACTTTTCGCACTTGTGATAGTGTTGAAAAAGCACTTTTCGCACATGTGTTAGTGTTGAAAAACCACTTTTCGCACTTGTGTTAGTGTTGAAAAACCACTTTTCGCACTTGTGTTAGTGTTGAAAAACCACTTTTCGCACTTGTGTTGGTGCAGGAAACCACTTTTGCACTTGTATTAGTGTGGAAAAAACACTTTTTGCACTTGTGATAGTGTTGAAAAACAATTTTTCGCACATGTGTTAGTGTTGAAAAACCACTTTTCGCACTTGTGTTGGTGCAGGAAACCACTTTTGCACTTGTATTAGTGTGGAAAAAACACTTTTAGCACTTGTGATAGTGTTGAAAAACCACTTTTCGCAATTGTGTTAGTGTTGAAAAACCACTTTTCGCACTTGTGATAGTGTTGAAAAACAACTTTTCGCACATGTGTTAGTGTTGAAAAACCACTTTTCGCACTTGTGTTGGTGCAGGAAACCACTTTTGCACTTGTATTAGTGTGGAAAAAACACTTTTTGCACTTGTGATAGTGTTGAAAAACCACTTTTCGCACTTGTGTTAATGTTGAAAAACCACTTTACGCACTTGTGTTGGTGCAGGAAACCACTTTTGCACTTGTATTAGTGTGGAAAAAACACTTTTCGCACTTGTGTTTGTGTTGAAAAACCACTTTCGCACGTGTATTAGTGTGGAAAAAACACTTTTCACACTTGTGATAGTGTTGAAAAACCACTTTTCGCACTTGTGTTTGTGTTGAAAAACAACTTTTCGCACTTGTGTTAGTGATGAAAAACCACTTTTCGCACTTGTGTTGGTGCAGGAAACCACTTTTGCACGTGTATTAGTGTGGAAAAAACACTTTTCGCACTTGTGTTTGTGTTGAAAAACCACTTTTCACACTTTGTTAGTGTTGAAAAACCACTTTTCGCACTTGTGTTGGTGCAGGAAACCATTTTTGCACTTGTATTAGTGTGGAAAAAACACTTTTTGCACTTGTGATTGTGTTGAAAAACCACTTTTCGCACATGTGTTAGTGTTGAAAAACAACTTTCGCACTTGTGTTAGTGTTGAAAAAACCACTTTTCGCACTTGTGTTGGTGCAGGAAACCACTTTTGCACTTGTATTAGTGTGGAAAAAACACTTTTTGCACTTGTGATTGTGTTGAAAAACCACTTTTCGCACATGTGTTAGTGTTGAAAAACCACATTACGCACTTGTGTTGGTGCAGGAAACCACTTTTGCACTTGTATTAGTGTGGAAAAAGCACTTTTCGCACTTGTGTTTGTGTTGATAACCACTTTTCGCACTTGTGTTAGTGATGAAAAACCACCTTTTCGCAATTGTGTTGGTGCAGGAAACCATTTTTGCACTTGTATTAGTGTGGAAAAAACACTTTTTGCACTTGTGATAGTGTTGAAAAACCACTTTTCGCACTTGTGTTAGTGTTGAAAAACCACTTTTCGCACTTGTGTTAGTGTTGAAAAACCACTTTTCGCACTTTGTGTTGGTGCAGGAAACCACTTTTGCACTTGTATTAGTGTGGAAAAAACACTTTTTGCACTTGTGATAGTGTTGAAAAACCACTTTTCGCACTTGTGTTAGTGTTGAAAAACCACTTTACGCATTTGTGTTTGTGCAGGAAACCACTTTTGCACTTGTATTAGTGTGGAAAAAACACTTTTCGCACTTGTGTTTGTGTTGAAAAACCACTTTTCGCACTTGTGTTAGTGTTGAAAAACCACTTTTCGCACTTGTCTTGTTGCAGGAAACCACTTTTGCACTTGTACTAGTGTGGAAAAAACACTTTTTGCACTTGTGATCGTGTTGAAAAACCACTTTTCGCACTTGTGTTAGTGTTGAAAAACCACTTTTCGCACTTGTGTTCGTGTTGAAAAACCACTTTTCGCACTTGTGTTGGTGCAGGAAACCACTTTTGCACTTGTATTAGTGTGGAAAAAACACTTTTTGCACTTGTGATAGTGTTGAAAAACAATTTTTCGCACATGTGTTAGTGTTGAAAAACCACTTTTCGCACTTGTGTTGGTGCAGGAAACCACTTTTGCACTTGTATTAGTGTGGAAAAAACACTTTTTGCACTTGTGATAGTGTTGAAAAACCACTTTTCGCACTTGTGTTAGTGTTGAAAAACCACTTTTCGCACTTGTGATAGTGTTGAAAAACCACTTTTCGCACATGTGTTAGTGTTGAAAAACCACTTTTCGCACTTGTGATAGTGTTGAAAAACCACTTTTCGCACATGTGTTAGTGTTGAAAAACCACTTTTCGCACTTGTGATAGTGTTGAAAAACCACTTTTCGCACTTGTGTTAGTGTTGAAAAACCACTTTTCGCACTTGTGTTGGTGCAGGAAACCACTTTTGCACTTGTATTAGTGTGGAAAAAACACTTTTCGCACTTGTGTTTGTGTTGAAAAACCACTTTTCGCACTTGTGTTAGTGTTGAAAAACCACTTTTCGCACTTGTGTTGGTGCAGGAAACCACTTTTGCACTTGTACTAGTGTGGAAAAAACACTTTTTGCACGATCGTGTTGAAAAACCACTTTTCGCACTTGTGTTAGTGTTGAAAAACCACTTTTCGCACTTGTGTTCGTGTTGAAAAACCACTTTTCGCACTTGTGTTGGTGCATGAAACCACTTTTGCACTTGTATTAGTGTGGAAAAAACACTTTTCGCACTTGTGTTTGTGTTGAAAAACCACTTTTCGCACTTGTGTTAGTGTTGAAAAACCACTTTTCGCACTTGTGTTGGTGCAGGAAACCACTTTTGCACTTGTATTAGTGTGGAAAAAACACTTTTTGCACTTGTGATAGTGTTGAAAAACCACTTTTCGCACTTGTGTTAGTGTTGAAAAACCACTTTTCGCACTTGTGTTAGTGTTGAAAAACCACTTTTCGCACTTGTGTTCGTGTTGAAAAACCACTTTTCGCACTTGTGTTGGTGCATGAAACCACTTTTGCACTTGTATTAGTGTGGAAAAAACACTTTTTGCACTTGTGATAGTGTTGAAAAACAATTTTTCGCACATGTGTTAGTGTTGAAAAACCACTTTTCGCACTTGTGTTGGTGCAGGAAACCACTTTTGCACTTGTATTAGTGTGGAAAAAACACTTTTTGCACTTGTGATAGTGTTGAAAAACCACTTTTCGCACTTGTGTTAGTGTTGAAAAACCACTTTTCGCACTTGTGATAGTGTTGAAAAAGCACTTTTCGCACATGTGTTAGTGTTGAAAAACCACTTTTCGCACTTGTGTTAGTGTTGAAAAACCACTTTTCGCACTTGTGTTAGTGTTGAAAAACCACTTTTCGCACTTGTGTTGGTGCAGGAAACCACTTTTGCACTTGTATTAGTGTGGAAAAAACACTTTTTGCACTTGTGATAGTGTTGAAAAACAATTTTTCGCACATGTGTTAGTGTTGAAAAACCACTTTTCGCACTTGTGTTGGTGCAGGAAACCACTTTTGCACTTGTATTAGTGTGGAAAAAACACTTTTTGCACTTGTGATAGTGTTGAAAAACCACTTTTCGCAATTGTGTTAGTGTTGAAAAACCACTTTTCGCACTTGTGATAGTGTTGAAAAACAACTTTTCGCACATGTGTTGGTGTTGAAAAACCACTTTTCGCACTTGTGTTGGTGCAGGAAACCACTTTTGCACTTGTATTAGTGTGGAAAAAACACTTTTTGCACTTGTGATAGTGTTGAAAAACCACTTTTCGCACTTGTGTTAATGTTGAAAAACCACTTTACGCACTTGTGTTGGTGCAGGAAACCACTTTTGCACTTGTATTAGTGTGGAAAAAACACTTTTCGCACTTGTGTTTGTGTTGAAAAACCACTTTTCGCACGTGTATTAGTGTGGAAAAAACACTTTTCACACTTGTGATAGTGTTGAAAAACCACTTTTCGCACTTGTGTTTGTGTTGAAAAACAACTTTTCGCACTTGTGTTAGTGATGGAAAACCACTTTTCGCACTTGTGTTGGTGCAGGAAACCACTTTTGCACTTGTACTAGTGTGGAAAAAACACTTTTTGCACTTGTGATCGTGTTGAAAAACCACCTTTCGCACTTGTGTTAGTGTTGAAAAACAACTTTTCGCACTTGTGTTAGTGTTGAAAAACCACTTTTCGCACTTGTGTTGGTGCAGGAAACCACTTTTGCACTTGTATTAGTGTGGAAAAAACACTTTTTGCACTTGTGATTGTGTTGAAAAACCACTTTTCGCAATTGTGTTAGTGTTGAAAAACCACTTTTCGCACTTGTGTTGGTGCAGGAAACCACTTTTGCACTTGTACTAGTGTGGAAAAAACACTTTTTGCACTTGTGATAGTGTTGAAAAACCACTTTTCGCACTTGTGTTAGTGTTGAAAAACAACTTTTCGCACTTGTGTTAGTGTTGAAAAACCACTTTTCGCACTTGTGTTGGTGCAGGAAACCACTTTTGCACTTGTATTAGTGTGGAAAAAACACTTTTTGCACTTGTGATTGTGTTGAAAAAACACTTTTCGCACATGTGTTAGTGTTGAAAAACCACATTACGCACTTGTGTTGGTGCAGGAAACCACTTTTGCACTTGTATTAGTGTGGAAAAAACACTTTTCGCACTTGTGTTTGTGTTGACAAACCACTTTTCGCACTTGTGTTAGTGATGAAAAACCACTTTTCGCAATTGTGTTGGTGCAGGAAACCATTTTTGCACTTGTATTAGTGTGGAAAAAACACTTTTTGCACTTGTGATAGTGTTGAAAAACCACTTTTCGCACTTGTGTTAGTGTTGAAAAACCACTTTTCGCACTTGTGTTAGTGTTGAAAAACCACTTTTCGCACTTGTGTTGGTGCAGGAAACCACTTTTGCACTTGTATTAGTGTGGAAAAAACACTTTTTGCACTTGTGATAGTGTTGAAAAACCACTTTTCGCACATGTGTTAGTGTTGAAAAACCACTTTTCGCACTTGTGTTAGTGTTGAAAAACCACTTTTCGCACTTGTGTTGGTGCAGGAAACCACTTTTGCACTTGTATTAGTGTGGAAAAAACACTTTTTGCACTTGTGATAGTGTTGAAAAACCACTTTTCGCACTTGTGTTAGTGTTGAAAAACCACTTTACGCACTTGTGTTGGTGCAGGAAACCACTTTTGCACTTGTATTAGTGTGGAAAAAACACTTTTCGCACTTGTGTTTGTGTTGAAAAACCACTTTTCGCACTTGTGTTAGTGTTGAAAAACCACTTTTCGCACTTGTGTTGGTGCAGGAAACCACTTTTGCACTTGTACTAGTGTGGAAAAAACACTTTTTGCACTTGTGATCGTGTTGAAAAACCACTTTTCGCACTTGTGTTAGTGTTGAAAAACCACTTTTCGCACTTGTGTTGGTGCATGAAACCACTTTTGCACTTGTATTAGTGTGGAAAAAACACTTTTTGCACTTGTGATAGTGTTGAAAAACAATTTTTCGCACATGTGTTAGTGTTGAAAAACCACTTTTCGCACTTGTGTTGGTGCAGGAAACCACTTTTGCACTTGTATTAGTGTGGAAAAAACACTTTTTGCACTTGTGATAGTGTTGAAAAACCACTTTTCGCACTTGTGTTAGTGTTGAAAAACCACTTTTCGCACTTGTGATAGTGTTGAAAAACCACTTTTCGCACATGTGTTAGTGTTGAAAAACCACTTTTCGCACTTGTGTTAGTGTTGAAAAACCACTTTTCGCACTTGTGTTAGTGTTGAAAAACCACTTTTCGCACTTGTGTTGGTGCAGGAAACCACTTTTGCACTTGTATTAGTGTGGAAAAAACACTTTTTGCACTTGTGATAGTGTTGAAAAACAATTTTTCGCACATGGGTTAGTGTTGAAAAACCACTTTTCGCACTTGTGTTGGTGCAGGAAACCACTTTTGCACTTGTATTAGTGTGGAAAAAACACTTTTTGCACTTGTGATAGTGTTGAAAAACCACTTTTCGCAATTGTGTTAGTGTTGAAAAACCACTTTTCGCACTTGTGATAGTGTTGAAAAACAACTTTTCGCACATGTATTAGTGTTGAAAAACCACTTTTCGCACTTGTGTTAGTGTTGAAAAACCACTTTTCGCACTTGTGTTGGTGCAGGAAACCACTTTTGCACTTGTATTAGTGTGGAAAAAACACTTTTTGCATTTGTGATAGTGTTGAAAAACCACTTTTCGCACTTGTGTTAGTGTTGAAAAACCACTTTTCGCACTTGTGTTAGTGTTGAAAAACCACTTTTCGCACTTGTGTTGGTGCAGGAAACCACTTTTGCACTTGTATTAGTGTGGAAAAAACACTTTTTGCACTTGTGTTAGTGTTGAAAAACCACTTTTCGCACTTGTGTTGGTGCAGGAAACCACTTTTCGCACTTGTGTTAGTGATGAAAAACCACTTCTCGCACTTGTGTTAGTGTTGAAAAACCACTTTTCGCACTTGTGTTGGTGCAGGAAACCACTTTTCGCACTTGTGTTAGTGATGAAAAACCACTTTTCGCACTTGTGTTAGTGTTGAAAAACCACTTTTCGCACTTGTGTTAGTGTTGAAAAACCACTTTTCGCGCTTGTGTTGGTGCAGGAAACCACTTTTGCACTTGTATTAGTGTGGAAAAAACACTTTTTGCACTTGTGATAGTGTTGAAAAACCACTTTTCGCACTTGTGTTAGTGTTGAAAAACCACTTTTCGCACTTGTGTTAGTGTTGAAAAACCACTTTTCGCACTTGTGTTAGTGTTGAAAAACCACTTTTCGCACTTGTGTTAGTGTTGAAAAACCACTTTTCGCACTTGTGTTGGTGCAGGAAACCACTTTTGCACTTGTATTAGTGTGGAAAAAACACTTTTTGCACTTGTGATAGTGTTGAAAAACCACTTTTCGCACTTGTGTTAATGTTGAAAAACCACTTTACGCACTTGTGTTGGTGCAGGAAACCACTTTTGCACTTGTATTAGTGTGGAAAAAACACTTTTCGCACTTGTGTTTGTGTTGAAAAACCACTTTTCGCACTTGTGTTAGTGTTGAAAAACCACTTTTCGCACTTGTGTTGGTGCAGGAAACCACTTTTGCACTTGTATTAGTGTGGAAAAAACACTTTTTGCACTTGTGATAGTGTTGAAAAACCACTTTTCGCACTTGTGTTAGTGTTGAAAAACCACTTTTCGCACTTGTGTTAGTGTTGAAAAACCACTTTTCGCACTTGTTTTGGTGGAGGAAACCACTTTTGCACTTGTATTAATGTGGAAAAAACACTTTTTGCACTTGTGATAGTGTTGAAAAACCACTTTTCGCACATGTGTTAGTGTTGAAAAACCACTTTTCGCACTTGTGTTAGTGTTGAAAAATCACTTTTCGCACTTGTGTTGGTGCAGGAAACCACTTTTGCACTTGTATTAGTGTGGAAAAAACACTTTTTGCATTTGTGATAGTGTTGAAAAACCACTTTTCGCACTTGTGTTAGTGTTGAAAAACCACTTTTCGCACTTGTGTTAGTGTTGAAAAACCACTTTTCGCACTTGTGTTGGTGCAGGAAACCACTTTTGCACTTGTATTAGTGTGGAAAAAACACTTTTTGCACTTGTGTTAGTGTTGAAAAACCACTTTTCGCACTTGTGTTGGTGCAGGAAACCACTTTTGCACTTGTATTAGTGTGGAAAAAACACTTTTTGCACTTGTGATAGTGTTGAAAAACCACTTTTCGCACATGTGTTAGTGTTGAAAAACCACTTTTCGCACTTGTGTTAGTGTTGAAAAACCACTTTTCGCACTTGTGTTGGTGCAGGAAACCACTTTTGCACTTGTATTAGTGTGGAAAAAACACTTTTTGCACTTGTGATAGTGTTGAAAAACCACTTTTCGCACTTGTGTTAGTGTTGAAAAACCACTTTACGCACTTGTGTTGGTGCAGGAAACCACTTTTGCACTTGTATTAGTGTGGAAAAAACACTTTTCGCACTTGTGTTTGTGTTGAAAAACCACTTTTCGCACTTGTGTTAGTGTTGAAAAACCACTTTTCGCATTTGTGTTGGTGCAGGAAACCACTTTTGCACTTGTACTAGTGTGGAAAAAACACTTTTTGCACTTGTGATCGTGTTGAAAAACCACTTTTCGCACTTGTGTTAGTGTTGAAAAACCACTTTTCGCACTTGTGTTGGTGCATGAAACCACTTTTGCACTTGTATTAGTGTGGAAAAAACACTTTTTGCACTTGTGATAGTGTTGAAAAACAATTTTTCGCACATGTGTTAGTGTTGAAAAACCACTTTTCGCACTTGTGTTGGTGCAGGAAACCACTTTTGCACTTGTATTAGTGTGGAAAAAACACTTTTTGCACTTGTGATAGTGTTGAAAAACCACTTTTCGCACTTGTGTTAGTGTTGAAAAACCACTTTTCGCACTTGTGATAGTGTTGAAAAACCACTTTTCGCACATGTGTTAGTGTTGAAAAACCACTTTTCGCACTTGTGTTAGTGTTGAAAAACCACTTTTCGCACTTGTGTTAGTGTTGAAAAACCACTTTTCGCACTTGTGTTGGTGCAGGAAACCACTTTTGCACTTGTATTAGTGTGGAAAAAACACTTTTTGCACTTGTGATAGTGTTGAAAAACAATTTTTCGCACATGTGTTAGTGTTGAAAAACCACTTTTCGCACTTGTGTTGGTGCAGGAAACCACTTTTGCACTTGTATTAGTGTGGAAAAAACACTTTTTGCACTTGTGATAGTGTTGAAAAACCACTTTTCGCAATTGTGTTAGTGTTGAAAAACCACTTTTCGCACTTGTGATAGTGTTGAAAAACAACTTTTCGCACATGTATTAGTGTTGAAAAACCACTTTTCGCACTTGTGTTAGTGTTGAAAAACCACTTTTCGCACTTGTGTTGGTGCAGGAAACCACTTTTGCACTTGTATTAGTGTGGAAAAAACACTTTTTGCATTTGTGATAGTGTTGAAAAACCACTTTTCGCACTTGTGTTAGTGTTGAAAAACCACTTTTCGCACTTGTGTTAGTGTTGAAAAACCACTTTTCGCACTTGTGTTGGTGCAGGAAACCACTTTTGCACTTGTATTAGTGTGGAAAAAACACTTTTTGCACTTGTGTTAGTGTTGAAAAACCACTTTTCGCACTTGTGTTGGTGCAGGAAACCACTTTTCGCACTTGTGTTAGTGATGAAAAACCACTTTTCGCACTTGTGTTAGTGTTGAAAAACCACTTTTCGCACTTGTGTTAGTGTTGAAAAACCACTTTTCGCGCTTGTGTTGGTGCAGGAAACCACTTTTGCACTTGTATTAGTGTGGAAAAAACACTTTTTGCACTTGTGATAGTGTTGAAAAACCACTTTTCGCACTTGTGTTAGTGTTGAAAAACCACTTTTCGCACTTGTGTTAGTGTTGAAAAACCACTTTTCGCACTTGTGTTAGTGTTGAAAAACCACTTTTCGCACTTGTGTTAGTGTTGAAAAACCACTTTTCGCACTTGTGTTGGTGCAGGAAACCACTTTTGCACTTGTATTAGTGTGGAAAAAACACTTTTTGCACTTGTGATAGTGTTGAAAAACCACTTTTCGCACTTGTGTTAATGTTGAAAAACCACTTTACGCACTTGTGTTGGTGCAGGAAACCACTTTTGCACTTGTATTAGTGTGGAAAAAACACTTTTCGCACTTGTGTTTGTGTTGAAAAACCACTTTTCGCACTTGTGTTAGTGTTGAAAAACCTCTTTTCGCACTTGTGTTGGTGCAGGAAACCACTTTTGCACTTGTATTAGTGTGGAAAAAACACTTTTTGCACTTGTGATAGTGTTGAAAAACCACTTTTTGCACTTGTGTTAGTGTTGAAAAACCACTTTTCGCACTTGTGTTAGTGTTGAAAAACCACTTTTCGCACTTGTTTTGGTGGAGGAAACCACTTTTGCACTTGTATTAATGTGGAAAAAACACTTTTTGCACTTGTGATAGTGTTGAAAAACCACTTTTCGCACATGTGTTAGTGTTGAAAAACCACTTTTCGCACTTGTGTTAGTGTTGAAAAATCACTTTTCGCACTTGTGTTGGTGCAGGAAACCACTTTTGCACTTGTATTAGTGTGGAAAAAACACTTTTTGCATTTGTGATAGTGTTGAAAAACCACTTTTCGCACTTGTGTTAGTGTTGAAAAACCACTTTTCGCACTTGTGTTAGTGTTGAAAAACCACTTTTCGCACTTGTGTTGGTGCAGGAAACCACTTTTGCACTTGTATTAGTGTGGAAAAAACACTTTTTGCACTTGTGTTAGTGTTGAAAAACCACTTTTCGCACTTGTGTTGGTGCAGGAAACCACTTTTGCACTTGTATTAGTGTGGAAAAAACACTTTTTGCACTTGTGATAGTGTTGAAAAACCACTTTTCGCACATGTGTTAGTGATGAAAAACCACTTTTCGCACTTGTGTTAGTGTTGAAAAACCACTTTTCGCACTTGTGTTGGTGCAGGAAACCACTTTTGCACTTGTATTAGTGTGGAAAAAACACTTTTTGCACTTGTGATAGTGTTGAAAAACCACTTTTCGCACTTGTGTTAGTGTTGAAAAACCACTTTACGCACTTGTGTTGGTGCAGGAAACCACTTTTGCACTTGTATTAGTGTGGAAAAAACACTTTTTGCACTTGTGTTTGTGTTGAAAAACCACTTTTCGCACTTGTGTTAGTGTTGAAAAACCACTTTTCGCATTTGTGTTGGTGCAGGAAACCACTTTTGCACTTGTACTAGTGTGGAAAAAACACTTTTTGCACTTGTGATCGTGTTGAAAAACCACTTTTCGCACTTGTGTTAGTGTTGAAAAACCACTTTTCGCACTTGTGTTGGTGCATGAAACCACTTTTGCACTTGTATTAGTGTGGAAAAAACACTTTTTGCACTTGTGATAGTGTTGAAAAACAATTTTTCGCACATGTGTTAGTGTTGAAAAACCACTTTTCGCACTTGTGTTGGTGCAGGAAACCACTTTTGCACTTGTATTAGTGTGGAAAAAACACTTTTTGCACTTGTGATAGTGTTGAAAAACCACTTTTCGCACTTGTGTTAGTGTTGAAAAACCACTTTTCGCACTTGTGATAGTGTTGAAAAACCACTTTTCGCACATGTGTTAGTGTTGAAAAACCACTTTTCGCACTTGTGTTAGTGTTGAAAAACCACTTTTCGCACTTGTGTTAGTGTTGAAAAACCACTTTTCGCACTTGTGTTGGTGCAGGAAACCACTTTTGCACTTGTATTAGTGTGGAAAAAACACTTTTTGCACTTGTGATAGTGTTGAAAAACAATTTTTCGCACATGTGTTAGTGTTGAAAAACCACTTTTCGCACTTGTGTTGGTGCAGGAAACCACTTTTGCACTTGTATTAGTGTGGAAAAAACACTTTTTGCACTTGTGATAGTGTTGAAAAACCACTTTTCGCAATTGTGTTAGTGTTGAAAAACCACTTTTCGCACTTGTGATAGTGTTGAAAAACAACTTTTCGCACATGTATTAGTGTTGAAAAACCACTTTTCGCACTTGTGTTAGTGTTGAAAAACCACTTTTCGCACTTGTGTTGGTGCAGGAAACCACTTTTGCACTTGTATTAGTGTGGAAAAAACACTTTTTGCATTTGTGATAGTGTTGAAAAACCACTTTTCGCACTTGTGTTAGTGTTGAAAAACCACTTTTCGCACTTGTGTTAGTGTTGAAAAACCACTTTTCGCACTTGTGTTGGTGCAGGAAACCACTTTTGCACTTGTATTAGTGTGGAAAAAACACTTTTTGCACTTGTGTTAGTGTTGAAAAACCACTTTTCGCACTTGTGTTGGTGCAGGAAAGCACTTTTCGCACTTGTGTTAGTGATGAAAAACCACTTTTCGCACTTGTGTTAGTGTTGAAAAACCACTTTTCGCACTTGTGTTGGTGCAGGAAACCACTTTTGCACTTGTATTAGTGTGGAAAAAACACTTTTTGCACTTGTGTTAGTGTTGAAAAACCACTTTTCGCACTTGTGTTGGTGCAGGAAACCACTTTTCGCACTTGTGTTAGTGATGAAAAACCACTTTTCGCACTTGTGTTAGTGTTGAAAAACCACTTTTCGCACTTGTGTTAGTGTTGAAAAACCACTTTTCGCGCTTGTGTTGGTGCAGGAAACCACTTTTGCACTTGTATTAGTGTGGAAAAAACACTTTTTGCACTTGTGATAGTGTTGAAAAACCACTTTTCGCACTTGTGTTAGTGTTGAAAAACCACTTTTCGCACTTGTGTTAGTGTTGAAAAACCACTTTTCGCACTTGTGTTAGTGTTGAAAAACCACTTTTCGCACTTGTGTTAGTGTTGAAAAACCACTTTTCGCACTTGTGTTGGTGCAGGAAACCACTTTTGCACTTGTATTAGTGTGGAAAAAACACTTTTTGCACTTGTGATAGTGTTGAAAAACCACTTTTCGCACTTGTGTTAATGTTGAAAAACCACTTTACGCACTTGTGTTGGTGCAGGAAACCACTTTTGCACTTGTATTAGTGTGGAAAAAACACTTTTCGCACTTGTGTTTGTGTTGAAAAACCACTTTTCGCACTTGTGTTAGTGTTGAAAAACCACTTTTCGCACTTGTGTTGGTGCAGGAAACCACTTTTGCACTTGTATTAGTGTGGAAAAAACACTTTTTGCACTTGTGATAGTGTTGAAAAACCACTTTTCGCACTTGTGTTAGTGTTGAAAAACCACTTTTCGCACTTGTGTTAGTGTTGAAAAACCACTTTTCGCACTTGTTTTGGTGGAGGAAACCACTTTTGCACTTGTATTAATGTGGAAAAAACACTTTTTGCACTTGTGATAGTGTTGAAAAACCACTTTTCGCACATGTGTTAGTGTTGAAAAACCACTTTTCGCACTTGTGTTAGTGTTGAAAAATCACTTTTCGCACTTGTGTTGGTGCAGGAAACCACTTTTGCACTTGTATTAGTGTGGAAAAAACACTTTTTGCATTTGTGATAGTGTTGAAAAACCACTTTTCGCACTTGTGTTAGTGTTGAAAAACCACTTTTCGCACTTGTGTTAGTGTTGAAAAACCACTTTTCGCACTTGTGTTGGTGCAGGAAACCACTTTTGCACTTGTATTAGTGTGGAAAAAACACTTTTTGCACTTGTGTTAGTGTTGAAAAACCACTTTTCGCACTTGTGTTGGTGCAGGAAACCACTTTTCACACTTGTGATAGTGTTGAAAAACCACTTTTCGCACTTGTGTTTGTGTTGAAAAACCACTTTTCGCACTTGTGTTAGTGATGAAAAACCACTTTTCGCACTTGTGTTGGTGCAGGAAACCACTTTTGCACGTGTATTAGTGTGGAAAAAACACTTTTCGCACTTGTGTTTGTGTTGAAAAACCACTTTTCACACTTGTGTTAGTATTGAAAAACCACTTTTCGCACTTGTGTTGGTGCAGGAAACCACTTTTGCACTTGTATTAGTGTGGAAAAAACACTTTTCGCACTTGTGTTTGTGTTGATAAACCACTTTCGCACTTGTGTTAGTGATGAAAAACCACTTTTCGCAATTGTGTTGGTGCAGGAAACCATTTTTGCACTTGTATTAGTGTGGAAAAAACACTTTTTGCACTTGTGATAGTGTTGAAAAACCACTTTTCGCACTTGTGTTAGTGTTGAAAAACCACTTTTCGCACTTGTGTTAGTGTTGAAAAACCACTTTTCGCACTTGTGTTGGTGCAGGAAACCACTTTTGCACTTGTATTAGTGTGGAAAAAACACTTTTTGCACTTGTGATAGTGTTGAAAAACCACTTTTCGCACATGTGTTAGTGTTGAAAAACCACTTTTCGCACTTGTGTTAGTGTTGAAAAACCACTTTTCGCACTTGTGTTGGTGCAGGAAACCACTTTTGCACTTGTATTAGTGTGGAAAAAACACTTTTTGCACTTGTGATAGTGTTGAAAAACCACTTTTCGCACTTGTGTTAGTGTTGAAAAACCACTTTACGCACTTGTGTTGGTGCAGGAAACCACTTTTGCACTTGTATTAGTGTGGAAAAAACACTTTTCGCACTTGTGTTTGTGTTGAAAAACCACTTTTCGCACTTGTGTTAGTGTTGAAAAACCACTTTTCGCACTTGTGTTGGTGCAGGAAACCACTTTTGCACTTGTACTAGTGTGGAAAAAACACTTTTTGCACGATCGTGTTGAAAAACCACTTTTCGCACTTGTGTTAGTGTTGAAAAACCACTTTTCGCACTTGTGTTCGTGTTGAAAAACCACTTTTCGCACTTGTGTTGGTGCATGAAACCACTTTTGCACTTGTATTAGTGTGGAAAAAACACTTTTTGCACTTGTGATAGTGTTGAAAAACAATTTTTCGCACATGTGTTAGTGTTGAAAAACCACTTTTCGCACTTGTGTTGGTGCAGGAAACCACTTTTGCACTTGTATTAGTGTGGAAAAAACACTTTTTGCACTTGTGATAGTGTTGAAAAACCACTTTTCGCACTTGTGTTAGTGTTGAAAAACCACTTTTCGCACTTGTGATAGTGTTGAAAAAGCACTTTTCGCACATGTGTTAGTGTTGAAAAACCACTTTTCGCACTTGTGTTAGTGTTGAAAAACCACTTTTCGCACTTGTGTTAGTGTTGAAAAACCACTTTTCGCACTTGTGTTGGTGCAGGAAACCACTTTTGCACTTGTATTAGTGTGGAAAAAACACTTTTTGCACTTGTGATAGTGTTGAAAAACAATTTTTCGCACATGTGTTAGTGTTGAAAAACCACTTTTCGCACTTGTGTTGGTGCAGGAAACCACTTTTGCACTTGTATTAGTGTGGAAAAAACACTTTTAGCACTTGTGATAGTGTTGAAAAACCACTTTTCGCAATTGTGTTAGTGTTGAAAAACCACTTTTCGCACTTGTGATAGTGTTGAAAAACAACTTTTCGCACATGTGTTAGTGTTGAAAAACCACTTTTCGCACTTGTGTTGGTGCAGGAAACCACTTTTGCACTTGTATTAGTGTGGAAAAAACACTTTTTGCACTTGTGATAGTGTTGAAAAACCACTTTTCGCACTTGTGTTAATGTTGAAAAACCACTTTACGCACTTGTGTTGGTGCAGGAAACCACTTTTGCACTTGTATTAGTGTGGAAAAAACACTTTTCGCACTTGTGTTTGTGTTGAAAAACCACTTTTCGCACGTGTATTAGTGTGGAAAAAACACTTTTCACACTTGTGATAGTGTTGAAAAACCACTTTTCGCACTTGTGTTTGTGTTGAAAAACAACTTTTCGCACTTGTGTTAGTGATGAAAAACCACTTTTCGCACTTGTGTTGGTGCAGGAAACCACTTTTGCACGTGTATTAGTGTGGAAAAAACACTTTTCGCACTTGTGTTTGTGTTGAAAAACCACTTTTCACACTTGTGTTAGTGTTGAAAAACCACTTTTCGCACTTGTGTTGGTGCAGGAAACCATTTTTGCACTTGTATTAGTGTGGAAAAAACACTTTTTGCACTTGTGATTGTGTTGAAAAACCACTTTTCGCACATGTGTTAGTGTTGAAAAACAACTTTTCGCACTTGTGTTAGTGTTGAAAAACCACTTTTCGCACTTGTGTTGGTGCAGGAAACCACTTTTGCACTTGTATTAGTGTGGAAAAAACACTTTTTGCACTTGTGATTGTGTTGAAAAACCACTTTTCGCACATGTGTTAGTGTTGAAAAACCACATTACGCACTTGTGTTGGTGCAGGAAACCACTTTTGCACTTGTATTAGTGTGGAAAAAGCACTTTTCGCACTTGTGTTTGTGTTGATAAACCACTTTTCGCACTTGTGTTAGTGATGAAAAACCACTTTTCGCAATTGTGTTGGTGCAGGAAACCATTTTTGCACTTGTATTAGTGTGGAAAAAACACTTTTTGCACTTGTGATAGTGTTGAAAAACCACTTTTCGCACTTGTGTTAGTGTTGAAAAACCACTTTTCGCACTTGTGTTAGTGTTGAAAAACCACTTTTCGCACTTGTGTTGGTGCAGGAAACCACTTTTGCACTTGTATTAGTGTGGAAAAAACACTTTTTGCACTTGTGATAGTGTTGAAAAACCACTTTTCGCACTTGTGTTAGTGTTGAAAAACCACTTTACGCACTTGTGTTTGTGCAGGAAACCACTTTTGCACTTGTATTAGTGTGGAAAAAACACTTTTCGCACTTGTGTTTGTGTTGAAAAACCACTTTTCGCACTTGTGTTAGTGTTGAAAAACCACTTTTCGCACTTGTGTTGGTGCAGGAAACCACTTTTGCACTTGTACTAGTGTGGAAAAAACACTTTTTGCACTTGTGATCGTGTTGAAAAACCACTTTTCGCACTTGTGTTAGTGTTGAAAAACCACTTTTCGCACTTGTGTTCGTGTTGAAAAACCACTTTTCGCACTTGTGTTGGTGCAGGAAACCACTTTTGCACTTGTATTAGTGTGGAAAAAACACTTTTTGCACTTGTGATAGTGTTGAAAAACAATTTTTCGCACATGTGTTAGTGTTGAAAAACCACTTTTCGCACTTGTGTTGGTGCAGGAAACCACTTTTGCACTTGTATTAGTGTGGAAAAAACACTTTTTGCACTTGTGATAGTGTTGAAAAACCACTTTTCGCACTTGTGTTAGTGTTGAAAAACCACTTTTCGCACTTGTGATAGTGTTGAAAAACCACTTTTCGCACATGTGTTAGTGTTGAAAAACCACTTTTCGCACTTGTGATAGTGTTGAAAAACCACTTTTCGCACTTGTGTTAGTGTTGAAAAACCACTTTTCGCACTTGTGATAGTGTTGAAAAACCACTTTTCGCACTTGTGTTAGTGTTGAAAAACCACTTTTCGCACTTGTGTTAGTGTTGAAAAACCACTTTTCGCACTTGTGTTAGTGTTGAAAAACCACTTTTCGCACTTGTGATAGTGTTGAAAAACCACTTTTCGCACTTGTGTTAGTGTTGAAAAACCACTTTTCGCACTTGTGATAGTGTTGAAAAACCACTTTTCGCACATGTGTTAGTGTTGAAAAACCACTTTTCGCACTTGTGATAGTGTTGAAAAACCACTTTTCGCACTTGTGATAGTGTTGAAAAACCACTTTTCGCACATGTGTTAGTGTTGAAAAACCACTTTTCGCACTTGTGTTAGTGTTGAAAAACCACTTTTCGCACTTGTGATAGTGTTGAAAAACCACTTTTCGCACATGTGTTAGTGTTGAAAAACCACTTTTCGCACTTGTGATAGTGTTGAAAAACCACTTTTCGCACATGTGTTAGTGTTGAAAAACCACTTTTCGCACTTGTGATAGTGTTGAAAAACCACTTTTCGCACTTGTGTTAGTGTTGAAAAACCACTTTTCGCACTTGTGATAGTGTTGAAAAACCACTTTTCGCACTTGTGATAGTGTTGAAAAACCACTTTTCGCACATGTGTTAGTGTTGAAAAACCACTTTTCGCACTTGTGTTGGTGCAGGAAACCACTTTTCGCACTTGTGTTAGTGATGAAAAACCACTTTTCGCACTTGTGTTAGTGTTGAAAAACCACTTTTCGCACTTGTGTTAGTGTTGAAAAACCACTTTTCGCGCTTGTGTTGGTGCAGGAAACCACTTTTGCACTTGTATTAGTGTGGAAAAAACACTTTTTGCACTTGTGATAGTGTTGAAAAACCACTTTTCGCACTTGTGTTAGTGTTGAAAAACCACTTTTCGCACTTGTGTTAGTGTTGAAAAACCACTTTTCGCACTTGTGTTAGTGTTGAAAAACCACTTTTCGCACTTGTGTTAGTGTTGAAAAACCACTTTTCGCACTTGTGTTGGTGCAGGAAACCACTTTTGCACTTGTATTAGTGTGGAAAAAACACTTTTTGCACTTGTGATAGTGTTGAAAAACCACTTTTCGCACTTGTGTTAATGTTGAAAAACCACTTTACGCACTTGTGTTGGTGCAGGAAACCACTTTTGCACTTGTATTAGTGTGGAAAAAACACTTTTCGCACTTGTGTTTGTGTTGAAAAACCACTTTTCGCACTTGTGTTAGTGTTGAAAAACCACTTTTCGCACTTGTGTTGGTGCAGGAAACCACTTTTGCACTTGTATTAGTGTGGAAAAAACACTTTTTGCACTTGTGATAGTGTTGAAAAACCACTTTTCGCACTTGTGTTAGTGTTGAAAAACCACTTTTCGCACTTGTGTTAGTGTTGAAAAACCACTTTTCGCACTTGTTTTGGTGGAGGAAACCACTTTTGCACTTGTATTAATGTGGAAAAAACACTTTTTGCACTTGTGATAGTGTTGAAAAACCACTTTTCGCACATGTGTTAGTGTTGAAAAACCACTTTTCGCACTTGTGTTAGTGTTGAAAAATCACTTTTCGCACTTGTGTTGGTGCAGGAAACCACTTTTGCACTTGTATTAGTGTGGAAAAAACACTTTTTGCATTTGTGATAGTGTTGAAAAACCACTTTTCGCACTTGTGTTAGTGTTGAAAAACCACTTTTCGCACTTGTGTTAGTGTTGAAAAACCACTTTTCGCACTTGTGTTGGTGCAGGAAACCACTTTTGCACTTGTATTAGTGTGGAAAAAACACTTTTTGCACTTGTGTTAGTGTTGAAAAACCACTTTTCGCACTTGTGTTGGTGCAGGAAACCACTTTTCACACTTGTGATAGTGTTGAAAAACCACTTTTCGCACTTGTGTTTGTGTTGAAAAACCACTTTTCGCACTTGTGTTAGTGATGAAAAACCACTTTTCGCACTTGTGTTGGTGCAGGAAACCACTTTTGCACGTGTATTAGTGTGGAAAAAACACTTTTCGCACTTGTGTTTGTGTTGAAAAACCACTTTTCACACTTGTGTTAGTATTGAAAAACCACTTTTCGCACTTGTGTTGGTGCAGGAAACCACTTTTGCACTTGTATTAGTGTGGAAAAAACACTTTTTGCACTTGTGATAGTGTTGAAAAACCACTTTTCGCACTTGTGTTAGTGTTGAAAAACCACTTTTCGCACTTGTGTTGGTGCAGGAAACCACTTTTGCACTTGTATTAGTGTGGAAAAAACACTTTTTGCACTTGTGATTGTGTTGAAAAACCACTTTTCGCACATGTGTTAGTGTTGAAAAACCACATTACGCACTTGTGTTGGTGCAGGAAACCACTTTTGCACTTGTATTAGTGTGGAAAAAACACTTTTCGCACTTGTGTTTGTGTTGATAAACCACTTTCGCACTTGTGTTAGTGATGAAAAACCACTTTTCGCAATTGTGTTGGTGCAGGAAACCATTTTTGCACTTGTATTAGTGTGGAAAAAACACTTTTTGCACTTGTGATAGTGTTGAAAAACCACTTTTCGCACTTGTGTTAGTGTTGAAAAACCACTTTTCGCACTTGTGTTAGTGTTGAAAAACCACTTTTCGCACTTGTGTTGGTGCAGGAAACCACTTTTGCACTTGTATTAGTGTGGAAAAAACACTTTTTGCACTTGTGATAGTGTTGAAAAACCACTTTTCGCACATGTGTTAGTGTTGAAAAACCACTTTTCGCACTTGTGTTAGTGTTGAAAAACCACTTTTCGCACTTGTGTTGGTGCAGGAAACCACTTTTGCACTTGTATTAGTGTGGAAAAAACACTTTTTGCACTTGTGATAGTGTTGAAAAACCACTTTTCGCACTTGTGTTAGTGTTGAAAAACCACTTTACGCACTTGTGTTGGTGCAGGAAACCACTTTTGCACTTGTATTAGTGTGGAAAAAACTCTTTTCGCACTTGTGTTTGTGTTGAAAAACCACTTTTCGCACTTGTGTTAGTGTTGAAAAACCACTTTTCGCACTTGTGTTGGTGCAGGAAACCACTTTTGCACTTGTACTAGTGTGGAAAAAACACTTTTTGCACGATCGTGTTGAAAAACCACTTTTCGCACTTGTGTTAGTGTTGAAAAACCACTTTTCGCACTTGTGTTCGTGTTGAAAAACCACTTTTCGCACTTGTGTTGGTGCATGAAACCACTTTTGCACTTGTATTAGTGTGGAAAAAACACTTTTTGCACTTGTGATAGTGTTGAAAAACAATTTTTCGCACATGTGTTAGTGTTGAAAAACCACTTTTCGCACTTGTGTTGGTGCAGGAAACCACTTTTGCACTTGTATTAGTGTGGAAAAAACACTTTTTGCACTTGTGATAGTGTTGAAAAACCACTTTTCGCACTTGTGTTAGTGTTGAAAAACCACTTTTCGCACTTGTGATAGTGTTGAAAAAGCACTTTTCGCACATGTGTTAGTGTTGAAAAACCACTTTTCGCACTTGTGTTAGTGTTGAAAAACCACTTTTCGCACTTGTGTTAGTGTTGAAAAACCACTTTTCGCACTTGTGTTGGTGCAGGAAACCACTTTTGCACTTGTATTAGTGTGGAAAAAACACTTTTTGCACTTGTGATAGTGTTGAAAAACAATTTTTCGCACATGTGTTAGTGTTGAAAAACCACTTTTCGCACTTGTGTTGGTGCAGGAAACCACTTTTGCACTTGTATTAGTGTGGAAAAAACACTTTTAGCACTTGTGATAGTGTTGAAAAACCACTTTTCGCAATTGTGTTAGTGTTGAAAAACCACTTTTCGCACTTGTGATAGTGTTGAAAAACAACTTTTCGCACATGTGTTAGTGTTGAAAAACCACTTTTCGCACTTGTGTTGGTGCAGGAAACCACTTTTGCACTTGTATTAGTGTGGAAAAAACACTTTTTGCACTTGTGATAGTGTTGAAAAACCACTTTTCGCACTTGTGTTAATGTTGAAAAACCACTTTACGCACTTGTGTTGGTGCAGGAAACCACTTTTGCACTTGTATTAGTGTGGAAAAAACACTTTTCGCACTTGTGTTTGTGTTGAAAAACCACTTTTCGCACGTGTATTAGTGTGGAAAAAACACTTTTCACACTTGTGATAGTGTTGAAAAACCACTTTTCGCACTTGTGTTTGTGTTGAAAAACAACTTTTCGCACTTGTGTTAGTGATGAAAAACCACTTTTCGCACTTGTGTTGGTGCAGGAAACCACTTTTGCACGTGTATTAGTGTGGAAAAAACACTTTTCGCACTTGTGTTTGTGTTGAAAAACCACTTTTCACACTTGTGTTAGTGTTGAAAAACCACTTTTCGCACTTGTGTTGGTGCAGGAAACCATTTTTGCACTTGTATTAGTGTGGAAAAAACACTTTTTGCACTTGTGATTGTGTTGAAAAACCACTTTTCGCACATGTGTTAGTGTTGAAAAACAACTTTTCGCACTTGTGTTAGTGTTGAAAAACCACTTTTCGCACTTGTGTTGGTGCAGGAAACCACTTTTGCACTTGTATTAGTGTGGAAAAAACACTTTTTGCACTTGTGATTGTGTTGAAAAACCACTTTTCGCACATGTGTTAGTGTTGAAAAACCACATTACGCACTTGTGTTGGTGCAGGAAACCACTTTTGCACTTGTATTAGTGTGGAAAAAGCACTTTTCGCACTTGTGTTTGTGTTGATAAACCACTTTTCGCACTTGTGTTAGTGATGAAAAACCACTTTTCGCAATTGTGTTGGTGCAGGAAACCATTTTTGCACTTGTATTAGTGTGGAAAAAACACTTTTTGCACTTGTGATAGTGTTGAAAAACCACTTTTCGCACTTGTGTTAGTGTTGAAAAACCACTTTTCGCACTTGTGTTAGTGTTGAAAAACCACTTTTCGCACTTGTGTTGGTGCAGGAAACCACTTTTGCACTTGTATTAGTGTGGAAAAAACACTTTTTGCACTTGTGATAGTGTTGAAAAACCACTTTTCGCACTTGTGTTAGTGTTGAAAAACCACTTTACGCATTTGTGTTTGTGCAGGAAACCACTTTTGCACTTGTATTAGTGTGGAAAAAACACTTTTCGCACTTGTGTTTGTGTTGAAAAACCACTTTTCGCACTTGTGTTAGTGTTGAAAAACCACTTTTCGCACTTGTCTTGTTGCAGGAAACCACTTTTGCACTTGTACTAGTGTGGAAAAAACACTTTTTGCACTTGTGATCGTGTTGAAAAACCACTTTTCGCACTTGTGTTAGTGTTGAAAAACCACTTTTCGCACTTGTGTTCGTGTTGAAAAACCACTTTTCGCACTTGTGTTGGTGCAGGAAACCACTTTTGCACTTGTATTAGTGTGGAAAAAACACTTTTTGCACTTGTGATAGTGTTGAAAAACAATTTTTCGCACATGTGTTAGTGTTGAAAAACCACTTTTCGCACTTGTGTTGGTGCAGGAAACCACTTTTGCACTTGTATTAGTGTGGAAAAAACACTTTTTGCACTTGTGATAGTGTTGAAAAACCACTTTTCGCACTTGTGTTAGTGTTGAAAAACCACTTTTCGCACTTGTGATAGTGTTGAAAAACCACTTTTCGCACATGTGTTAGTGTTGAAAAACCACTTTTCGCACTTGTGATAGTGTTGAAAAACCACTTTTCGCACTTGTGTTAGTGTTGAAAAACCACTTTTCGCACTTGTGATAGTGTTGAAAAACCACTTTTCGCACTTGTGTTAGTGTTGAAAAACCACTTTTCGCACTTGTGTTAGTGTTGAAAAACCACTTTTCGCACTTGTGTTAGTGTTGAAAAACCACTTTTCGCACTTGTGATAGTGTTGAAAAACCACTTTTCGCACTTGTGTTAGTGTTGAAAAACCACTTTTCGCACTTGTGATAGTGTTGAAAAACCACTTTTCGCACATGTGTTAGTGTTGAAAAACCACTTTTCGCACTTGTGATAGTGTTGAAAAACCACTTTTCGCACTTGTGATAGTGTTGAAAAACCACTTTTCGCACATGTGTTAGTGTTGAAAAACCACTTTTCGCACTTGTGTTAGTGTTGAAAAACCACTTTTCGCACTTGTGATAGTGTTGAAAAACCACTTTTCGCACATGTGTTAGTGTTGAAAAACCACTTTTCGCACTTGTGATAGTGTTGAAAAACCACTTTTCGCACATGTGTTAGTGTTGAAAAACCACTTTTCGCACTTGTGATAGTGTTGAAAAACCACTTTTCGCACTTGTGTTAGTGTTGAAAAACCACTTTTCGCACTTGTGATAGTGTTGAAAAACCACTTTTCGCACTTGTGATAGTGTTGAAAAACCACTTTTCGCACATGTGTTAGTGTTGAAAAACCACTTTTCGCACTTGTGTTAGTGTTGAAAAACCACTTTTCGCACTTGTGATAGTGTTGAAAAACCACTTTTCGCACATGTGTTAGTGTTGAAAAACCACTTTTCGCACTTGTGATAGTGTTGAAAAACCACTTTTCGCACATGTGTTAGTGTTGAAAAACCACTTTTCGCACTTGTGATAGTGTTGAAAAACCACTTTTCGCACTTGTGTTAGTGTTGAAAAACCACTTTTCGCACTTGTGTTGGTGCAGGAAACCACTTTTGCACTTGTATTAGTGTGGAAAAAACACTTTTCGCACTTGTGTTTGTGTTGAAAAACCACTTTTCGCACTTGTGTTAGTGTTGAAAAACCACTTTTCGCACTTGTGTTGGTGCAGGAAACCACTTTTGCACTTGTACTAGTGTGGAAAAAACACTTTTTGCACGATCGTGTTGAAAAACCACTTTTCGCACTTGTGTTAGTGTTGAAAAACCACTTTTCGCACTTGTGTTCGTGTTGAAAAACCACTTTTCGCACTTGTGTTGGTGCATGAAACCACTTTTGCACTTGTATTAGTGTGGAAAAAACACTTTTTGCACTTGTGATAGTTTTGAAAAACAATTTTTCGCACATGTGTTAGTGTTGAAAAACCACTTTTCGCACTTGTGTTGGTGCAGGAAACCACTTTTGCACTTGTATTAGTGTGGAAAAAACACTTTTTGCACTTGTGATAGTGTTGAAAAACCACTTTTCGCACTTGTGTTAGTGTTGAAAAACCACTTTTCGCACTTGTGATAGTGTTGAAAAAGCACTTTTCGCACATGTGTTAGTGTTGAAAAACCACTTTTCGCACTTGTGTTAGTGTTGAAAAACCACTTTTCGCACTTGTGTTAGTGTTGAAAAACCACTTTTCGCACTTGTGTTGGTGCAGGAAACCACTTTTGCACTTGTATTAGTGTGGAAAAAACACTTTTTGCACTTGTGATAGTGTTGAAAAACAATTTTTCGCACATGTGTTAGTGTTGAAAAACCACTTTTCGCACTTGTGTTGGTGCAGGAAACCACTTTTGCACTTGTATTAGTGTGGAAAAAACACTTTTAGCACTTGTGATAGTGTTGAAAAACCACTTTTCGCAATTGTGTTAGTGTTGAAAAACCACTTTTCGCACTTGTGATAGTGTTGAAAAACAACTTTTCGCACATGTGTTAGTGTTGAAAAACCACTTTTCGCACTTGTGTTGGTGCAGGAAACCACTTTTGCACTTGTATTAGTGTGGAAAAAACACTTTTTGCACTTGTGATAGTGTTGAAAAACCACTTTTCGCACTTGTGTTAATGTTGAAAAACCACTTTACGCACTTGTGTTGGTGCAGGAAACCACTTTTGCACTTGTATTAGTGTGGAAAAAACACTTTTCGCACTTGTGTTTGTGTTGAAAAACCACTTTTCGCACGTGTATTAGTGTGGAAAAAACACTTTTCACACTTGTGATAGTGTTGAAAAACCACTTTTCGCACTTGTGTTTGTGTTGAAAAACAACTTTTCGCACTTGTGTTAGTGATGAAAAACCACTTTTCGCACTTGTGTTGGTGCAGGAAACCACTTTTGCACGTGTATTAGTGTGGAAAAAACACTTTTCGCACTTGTGTTTGTGTTGAAAAACCACTTTTCACACTTGTGTTAGTGTTGAAAAACCACTTTTCGCACTTGTGTTGGTGCAGGAAACCATTTTTGCACTTGTATTAGTGTGGAAAAAACACTTTTTGCACTTGTGATTGTGTTGAAAAACCACTTTTCGCACATGTGTTAGTGTTGAAAAACAACTTTTCGCACTTGTGTTAGTGTTGAAAAACCACTTTTCGCACTTGTGTTGGTGCAGGAAACCACTTTTGCACTTGTATTAGTGTGGAAAAAACACTTTTTGCACTTGTGATTGTGTTGAAAAACCACTTTTCGCACATGTGTTAGTGTTGAAAAACCACATTACGCACTTGTGTTGGTGCAGGAAACCACTTTTGCACTTGTATTAGTGTGGAAAAAGCACTTTTCGCACTTGTGTTTGTGTTGATAAACCACTTTTCGCACTTGTGTTAGTGATGAAAAACCACTTTTCGCAATTGTGTTGGTGCAGGAAACCATTTTTGCACTTGTATTAGTGTGGAAAAAACACTTTTTGCACTTGTGATAGTGTTGAAAAACCACTTTTCGCACTTGTGTTAGTGTTGAAAAACCACTTTTCGCACTTGTGTTAGTGTTGAAAAACCACTTTTCGCACTTGTGTTGGTGCAGGAAACCACTTTTGCACTTGTATTAGTGTGGAAAAAACACTTTTTGCACTTGTGATAGTGTTGAAAAACCACTTTTCGCACTTGTGTTAGTGTTGAAAAACCACTTTACGCACTTGTGTTTGTGCAGGAAACCACTTTTGCACTTGTATTAGTGTGGAAAAAACACTTTTCGCACTTGTGTTTGTGTTGAAAAACCACTTTTCGCACTTGTGTTAGTGTTGAAAAACCACTTTTCGCACTTGTGTTGGTGCAGGAAACCACTTTTGCACTTGTACTAGTGTGGAAAAAACACTTTTTGCACTTGTGATCGTGTTGAAAAACCACTTTTCGCACTTGTGTTAGTGTTGAAAAACCACTTTTCGCACTTGTGTTCATGTTGAAAAACCACTTTTCGCACTTGTGTTGGTGCAGGAAACCACTTTTGCACTTGTATTAGTGTGGAAAAAACACTTTTTGCACTTGTGATAGTGTTGAAAAACAATTTTTCGCACATGTGTTAGTGTTGAAAAACCACTTTTCGCACTTGTGTTGGTGCAGGAAACCACTTTTGCACTTGTATTAGTGTGGAAAAAACACTTTTTGCACTTGTGATAGTGTTGAAAAACCACTTTTCGCACTTGTGTTAGTGTTGAAAAACCACTTTTCGCACTTGTGATAGTGTTGAAAAACCACTTTTCGCACATGTGTTAGTGTTGAAAAACCACTTTTCGCACTTGTGATAGTGTTGAAAAACCACTTTTCGCACTTGTGTTAGTGTTGAAAAACCACTTTTCGCACTTGTGATAGTGTTGAAAAACCACTTTTCGCACTTGTGTTAGTGTTGAAAAACCACTTTTCGCACTTGTGTTAGTGTTGAAAAACCACTTTTCGCACTTGTGTTAGTGTTGAAAAACCACTTTTCGCACTTGTGATAGTGTTGAAAAACCACTTTTCGCACTTGTGTTAGTGTTGAAAAACCACTTTTCGCACTTGTGATAGTGTTGAAAAACCACTTTTCGCACATGTGTTAGTGTTGAAAAACCACTTTTCGCACTTGTGATAGTGTTGAAAAACCACTTTTCGCACTTGTGATAGTGTTGAAAAACCACTTTTCGCACATGTGTTAGTGTTGAAAAACCACTTTTCGCACTTGTGTTAGTGTTGAAAAACCACTTTTCGCACTTGTGATAGTGTTGAAAAACCACTTTTCGCACATGTGTTAGTGTTGAAAAACCACTTTTCGCACTTGTGATAGTGTTGAAAAACCACTTTTCGCACATGTGTTAGTGTTGAAAAACCACTTTTCGCACTTGTGATAGTGTTGAAAAACCACTTTTCGCACTTGTGTTAGTGTTGAAAAACCACTTTTCGCACTTGTGATAGTGTTGAAAAACCACTTTTCGCACTTGTGATAGTGTTGAAAAACCACTTTTCGCACATGTGTTAGTGTTGAAAAACCACTTTTCGCACTTGTGTTGGTGCAGGAAACCACTTTTCGCACTTGTGTTAGTGATGAAAAACCACTTTTCGCACTTGTGTTAGTGTTGAAAAACCACTTTTCGCACTTGTGTTAGTGTTGAAAAACCACTTTTCGCGCTTGTGTTGGTGCAGGAAACCACTTTTGCACTTGTATTAGTGTGGAAAAAACACTTTTCGCACTTGTGATAGTGTTGAAAAACCACTTTTCGCACATGTGTTAGTGTTGAAAAACCACTTTTCGCACTTGTGATAGTGTTGAAAAACCACTTTTCGCACTTGTGATAGTGTTGAAAAACCACTTTTCGCACATGTGTTAGTGTTGAAAAACCACTTTTCGCACTTGTGTTAGTGTTGAAAAACCACTTTTCGCACTTGTGATAGTGTTGAAAAACCACTTTTCGCACATGTGTTAGTGTTGAAAAACCACTTTTCGCACTTGTGATAGTGTTGAAAAACCACTTTTCGCACATGTGTTAGTGTTGAAAAACCACTTTTCGCACTTGTGATAGTGTTGAAAAACCACTTTTCGCACTTGTGTTAGTGTTGAAAAACCACTTTTCGCACTTGTGATAGTGTTGAAAAACCACTTTTCACACTTGTGATAGTGTTGAAAAACCACTTTTCGCACATGTGTTAGTGTTGAAAAACCACTTTTCGCACTTGTGTTAGTGTTGAAAAACCACTTTTCGCACTTGTGATAGTGTTGAAAAACCACTTTTCGCACATGTGTTAGTGTTGAAAAACCACTTTTCGCACTTGTGATAGTGTTGAAAAACCACTTTTCGCACATGTGTTAGTGTTGAAAAACCACTTTTCGCACTTGTGATAGTGTTGAAAAACCACTTTTCGCACTTGTGTTAGTGTTGAAAAACCACTTTTCGCACTTGTGTTGGTGCAGGAAACCACTTTTGCACTTGTATTAGTGTGGAAAAAACACTTTTCGCACTTGTGTTTGTGTTGAAAAACCACTTTTCGCACTTGTGTTAGTGTTGAAAAACCACTTTTCGCACTTGTGTTGGTGCAGGAAACCACTTTTGCACTTGTACTAGTGTGGAAAAAACACTTTTTGCACGATCGTGTTGAAAAAACCACTTTTCGCACTTGTGTTAGTGTTGAAAAACCACTTTTCGCACTTGTGTTCGTGTTGAAAAACCACTTTTCGCACTTGTGTTGGTGCATGAAACCACTTTTGCACTTGTATTAGTGTGGAAAAAACACTTTTCGCACTTGTGTTTGTGTTGAAAAACCACTTTTCGCACTTGTGTTAGTGTTGAAAAACCACTTTTCGCACTTGTGTTGGTGCAGGAAACCACTTTTGCACTTGTATTAGTGTGGAAAAAACACTTTTTGCACTTGTGATAGTGTTGAAAAACCACTTTTCGCACTTGTGTTAGTGTTGAAAAACCACTTTTCGCACTTGTGTTAGTGTTGAAAAACCACTTTTCGCACTTGTGTTGGTGCAGGAAACCACTTTTGCACTTGTATTAGTGTGGAAAAAACACTTTTTGCACTTGTGATAGTGTTGAAAAACCACTTTTCGCACATGTGTTAGTGTTGAAAAACCACTTTTCGCACTTGTGTTAGTGTTGAAAAACCACTTTTCGCACTTGTGTTGGTGCAGGAAACCACTTTTGCACTTGTATTAGTGTGGAAAAAACACTTTTTGCACTTGTGATAGTGTTGAAAAACCACTTTTCGCACTTGTGTTAGTGTTGAAAAACCACTTTACGCACTTGTGTTGGTGCAGGAAACCACTTTTGCACTTGTATTAGTGTGGAAAAAACACTTTTCGCACTTGTGTTTGTGTTGAAAAACCACTTTTCGCACTTGTGTTAGTGTTGAAAAACCACTTTTCGCACGTGTATTAGTGTGGAAAAAACACTTTTCACACTTGTGATAGTGTTGAAAAACCACTTTTCGCACTTGTGTTTGTGTTGAAAAACAACTTTTCGCACTTGTGTTAGTGATGAAAAACCACTTTTCGCACTTGTGTTGGTGCAGGAAACCACTTTTGCACGTGTATTAGTGTGGAAAAAACACTTTTCGCACTTGTGTTTGTGTTGAAAAACCACTTTTCACACTTGTGTTAGTGTTGAAAAACCACTTTTCGCACTTGTGTTGGTGCAGGAAACCATTTTTGCACTTGTATTAGTGTGGAAAAAACACTTTTTGCACTTGTGATTGTGTTGAAAAACCACTTTTCGCACATGTGTTAGTGTTGAAAAACAACTTTTCGCACTTGTGTTAGTGTTGAAAAACCACTTTTCGCACTTGTGTTGGTGCAGGAAACCACTTTTGCACTTGTATTAGTGTGGAAAAAACACTTTTTGCACTTGTGATTGTGTTGAAAAACCACTTTTCGCACATGTGTTAGTGTTGAAAAACCACATTACGCACTTGTGTTGGTGCAGGAAACCACTTTTGCACTTGTATTAGTGTGGAAAAAGCACTTTTCGCACTTGTGTTTGTGTTGATAAACCACTTTTCGCACTTGTGTTAGTGATGAAAAACCACTTTTCGCAATTGTGTTGGTGCAGGAAACCATTTTTGCACTTGTATTAGTGTGGAAAAAACACTTTTTGCACTTGTGATAGTGTTGAAAAACCACTTTTCGCACTTGTGTTAGTGTTGAAAAACCACTTTTCGCACTTGTGTTAGTGTTGAAAAACCACTTTTCGCACTTGTGTTGGTGCAGGAAACCACTTTTGCACTTGTATTAGTGTGGAAAAAACACTTTTTGCACTTGTCATAGTGTTGAAAAACCACTTTTCGCACTTGTGTTAGTGTTGAAAAACCACTTTACGCACTTGTGTTTGTGCAGGAAACCACTTTTGCACTTGTATTAGTGTGGAAAAAAACACTTTTCGCACTTGTGTTTGTGTTGAAAAACCACTTTTCGCACTTGTGTTAGTGTTGAAAAACCACTTTTCGCACTTGTGTTGGTGCAGGAAACCACTTTTGCACTTGTACTAGTGTGGAAAAAACACTTTTTGCACTTGTGATCGTGTTGAAAAACCACTTTTCGCACTTGTGTTAGTGTTGAAAAACCACTTTTCGCACTTGTGTTCGTGTTGAAAAACCACTTTTCGCACTTGTGATAGTGTTGAAAAACCACTTTTCGCACATGTGTTAGTGTTGAAAAACCACTTTTCGCACTTGTGATAGTGTTGAAAAACCACTTTTCGCACTTGTGTTAGTGTTGAAAAACCACTTTTCGCACTTGTGATAGTGTTGAAAAACCACTTTTCGCACTTGTGTTAGTGTTGAAAAACCACTTTTCGCACTTGTGTTAGTGTTGAAAAACCACTTTTCGCACTTGTGTTAGTGTTGAAAAACCACTTTTCGCACTTGTGATAGTGTTGAAAAACCACTTTTCGCACTTGTGTTAGTGTTGAAAAACCACTTTTCGCACTTGTGATAGTGTTGAAAAACCACTTTTCGCACATGTGTTAGTGTTGAAAAACCACTTTTCGCACTTGTGATAGTGTTGAAAAACCACTTTTCGCACTTGTGATAGTGTTGAAAAACCACTTTTCGCACATGTGTTAGTGTTGAAAAACCACTTTTCGCACTTGTGTTAGTGTTGAAAAACCACTTTTCGCACTTGTGATAGTGTTGAAAAACCACTTTTCGCACATGTGTTAGTGTTGAAAAACCACTTTTCGCACTTGTGATAGTGTTGAAAAACCACTTTTCGCACATGTGTTAGTGTTGAAAAACCACTTTTCGCACTTGTGATAGTGTTGAAAAACCACTTTTCGCACTTGTGTTAGTGTTGAAAAACCACTTTTCGCACTTGTGATAGTGTTGAAAAACCACTTTTCACACTTGTGATAGTGTTGAAAAACCACTTTTCGCACATGTGTTAGTGTTGAAAAACCACTTTTCGCACTTGTGTTAGTGTTGAAAAACCACTTTTCGCACTTGTGATAGTGTTGAAAAACCACTTTTCGCACATGTGTTAGTGTTGAAAAACCACTTTTCGCACTTGTGATAGTGTTGAAAAACCACTTTTCGCACATGTGTTAGTGTTGAAAAACCACTTTTCGCACTTGTGATAGTGTTGAAAAACCACTTTTCGCACTTGTGTTAGTGTTGAAAAACCACTTTTCGCACTTGTGTTGGTGCAGGAAACCACTTTTGCACTTGTATTTGTGTGGAAAAAACACTTTTCGCACTTGTGTTTGTGTTGAAAAACCACTTTTCGCACTTGTGTTAGTGTTGAAAAACCACTTTTCGCACTTGTGTTGGTGCAGGAAACCACTTTTGCACTTGTACTAGTGTGGAAAAAACACTTTTTGCACGATCGTGTTGAAAAACCACTTTTCGCACTTGTGTTAGTGTTGAAAAACCACTTTTCGCACTTGTGTTCGTGTTGAAAAACCACTTTTCGCACTTGTGTTGGTGCATGAAACCACTTTTGCACTTGTATTAGTGTGGAAAAAACACTTTTCGCACTTGTGTTTGTGTTGAAAAACCACTTTTCGCACTTGTGTTAGTGTTGAAAAACCACTTTTCGCACTTGTGTTGGTGCAGGAAACCACTTTTGCACTTGTATTAGTGTGGAAAAAACACTTTTTGCACTTGTGATAGTGTTGAAAAACCACTTTTCGCACTTGTGTTAGTGTTGAAAAACCACTTTTCGCACTTGTGTTAGTGTTGAAAAACCACTTTTCGCACTTGTGTTAGTGTTGAAAAACCACTTTTCGCACTTGTGTTCGTGTTGAAAAACCACTTTTCGCACTTGTGTTGGTGCATGAAACCACTTTTGCACTTGTATTAGTGTGGAAAAAACACTTTTTGCACTTGTGATAGTGTTGAAAAACAATTTTTCGCACATGTGTTAGTGTTGAAAAACCACTTTTCGCACTTGTGTTGGTGCAGGAAACCACTTTTGCACTTGTATTAGTGTGGAAAAAACACTTTTTGCACTTGTGATAGTGTTGAAAAACCACTTTTCGCACTTGTGTTAGTGTTGAAAAACCACTTTTCGCACTTGTGATAGTGTTGAAAAAGCACTTTTCGCACATGTGTTAGTGTTGAAAAACCACTTTTCGCACTTGTGTTAGTGTTGAAAAACCACTTTTCGCACTTGTGTTAGTGTTGAAAAACCACTTTTCGCACTTGTGTTGGTGCAGGAAACCACTTTTGCACTTGTATTAGTGTGGAAAAAACACTTTTTGCACTTGTGATAGTGTTGAAAAACAATTTTTCGCACATGTGTTAGTGTTGAAAAACCACTTTTCGCACTTGTGTTGGTGCAGGAAACCACTTTTGCACTTGTATTAGTGTGGAAAAAACACTTTTTGCACTTGTGATAGTGTTGAAAAACCACTTTTCGCAATTGTGTTAGTGTTGAAAAACCACTTTTCGCACTTGTGATAGTGTTGAAAAACAACTTTTCGCACATGTGTTAGTGTTGAAAAACCACTTTTCGCACTTGTGTTGGTGCAGGAAACCACTTTTGCACTTGTATTAGTGTGGAAAAAACACTTTTTGCACTTGTGATAGTGTTGAAAAACCACTTTTCGCACTTGTGTTAATGTTGAAAAACCACTTTACGCACTTGTGTTGGTGCAGGAAACCACTTTTGCACTTGTATTAGTGTGGAAAAAACACTTTTCGCACTTGTGTTTGTGTTGAAAAACCACTTTTCGCACGTGTATTAGTGTGGAAAAAACACTTTTCACACTTGTGATAGTGTTGAAAAACCACTTTTCGCACTTGTGTTTGTGTTGAAAAACAACTTTTCGCACTTGTGTTAGTGATGGAAAACCACTTTTCGCACTTGTGTTGGTGCAGGAAACCACTTTTGCACTTGTACTAGTGTGGAAAAAACACTTTTTGCACTTGTGATCGTGTTGAAAAACCACCTTTCGCACTTGTGTTAGTGTTGAAAAACAACTTTTCGCACTTGTGTTAGTGTTGAAAAACCACTTTTCGCACTTGTGTTGGTACAGGAAACCACTTTTGCACTTGTATTAGTGTGGAAAAAACACTTTTTGCACTTGTGATTGTGTTGAAAAACCACTTTTCGCAATTGTGTTAGTGTTGAAAAACCACTTTTCGCACTTGTGTTGGTGCAGGAAACCACTTTTGCACTTGTACTAGTGTGGAAAAAACACTTTTTGCACTTGTGATAGTGTTGAAAAACCACTTTTCGCACTTGTGTTAGTGTTGAAAAACAACTTTTCGCACTTGTGTTAGTGTTGAAAAACCACTTTTCGCACTTGTGTTGGTGCAGGAAACCACTTTTGCACTTGTATTAGTGTGGAAAAAACACTTTTTGCACTTGTGATTGTGTTGAAAAAACACTTTTCGCACATGTGTTAGTGTTGAAAAACCACATTACGCACTTGTGTTGGTGCAGGAAACCACTTTTGCACTTGTATTAGTGTGGAAAAAACACTTTTCGCACTTGTGTTTGTGTTGACAAACCACTTTTCGCACTTGTGTTAGTGATGAAAAACCACTTTTCGCAATTGTGTTGGTGCAGGAAACCATTTTTGCACTTGTATTAGTGTGGAAAAAACACTTTTTGCACTTGTGATAGTGTTGAAAAACCACTTTTCGCACTTGTGTTAGTGTTGAAAAACCACTTTTCGCACTTGTGTTAGTGTTGAAAAACCACTTTTCGCACTTGTGTTGGTGCAGGAAACCACTTTTGCACTTGTATTAGTGTGGAAAAAACACTTTTTGCACTTGTGATAGTGTTGAAAAACCACTTTTCGCACATGTGTTAGTGTTGAAAAACCACTTTTCGCACTTGTGTTAGTGTTGAAAAACCACTTTTCGCACTTGTGTTGGTGCAGGAAACCACTTTTGCACTTGTATTAGTGTGGAAAAAACACTTTTTGCACTTGTGATAGTGTTGAAAAACCACTTTTCGCACTTGTGTTAGTGTTGAAAAACCACTTTACGCACTTGTGTTGGTGCAGGAAACCACTTTTGCACTTGTATTAGTGTGGAAAAAACACTTTTCGCACTTGTGTTTGTGTTGAAAAACCACTTTTCGCACTTGTGTTAGTGTTGAAAAACCACTTTTCGCACTTGTGTTGGTGCAGGAAACCACTTTTGCACTTGTACTAGTGTGGAAAAAACACTTTTTGCACTTGTGATCGTGTTGAAAAACCACTTTTCGCACTTGTGTTAGTGTTGAAAAACCACTTTTCGCACTTGTGTTGGTGCATGAAACCACTTTTGCACTTGTATTAGTGTGGAAAAAACACTTTTTGCACTTGTGATAGTGTTGAAAAACAATTTTTCGCACATGTGTTAGTGTTGAAAAACCACTTTTCGCACTTGTGTTGGTGCAGGAAACCACTTTTGCACTTGTATTAGTGTGGAAAAAACACTTTTTGCACTTGTGATAGTGTTGAAAAACCACTTTTCGCACTTGTGTTAGTGTTGAAAAACCACTTTTCGCACTTGTGATAGTGTTGAAAAACCACTTTTCGCACATGTGTTAGTGTTGAAAAACCACTTTTCGCACTTGTGTTAGTGTTGAAAAACCACTTTTCGCACTTGTGTTAGTGTTGAAAAACCACTTTTCGCACTTGTGTTGGTGCAGGAAACCACTTTTGCACTTGTATTAGTGTGGAAAAAACACTTTTTGCACTTGTGATAGTGTTGAAAAACAATTTTTCGCACATGGGTTAGTGTTGAAAAACCACTTTTCGCACTTGTGTTGGTGCAGGAAACCACTTTTGCACTTGTATTAGTGTGGAAAAAACACTTTTTGCACTTGTGATAGTGTTGAAAAACCACTTTTCGCAATTGTGTTAGTGTTGAAAAACCACTTTTCGCACTTGTGATAGTGTTGAAAAACAACTTTTCGCACATGTATTAGTGTTGAAAAACCACTTTTCGCACTTGTGTTAGTGTTGAAAAACCACTTTTCGCACTTGTGTTGGTGCAGGAAACCACTTTTGCACTTGTATTAGTGTGGAAAAAACACTTTTTGCATTTGTGATAGTGTTGAAAAACCACTTTTCGCACTTGTGTTAGTGTTGAAAAACCACTTTTCGCACTTGTGTTAGTGTTGAAAAACCACTTTTCGCACTTGTGTTGGTGCAGGAAACCACTTTTGCACTTGTATTAGTGTGGAAAAAACACTTTTTGCACTTGTGTTAGTGTTGAAAAACCACTTTTCGCACTTGTGTTGGTGCAGGAAACCACTTTTCGCACTTGTGTTAGTGATGAAAAACCACTTCTCGCACTTGTGTTAGTGTTGAAAAACCACTTTTCGCACTTGTGTTGGTGCAGGAAACCACTTTTCGCACTTGTGTTAGTGATGAAAAACCACTTTTCGCACTTGTGTTAGTGTTGAAAAACCACTTTTCGCACTTGTGTTAGTGTTGAAAAACCACTTTTCGCGCTTGTGTTGGTGCAGGAAACCACTTTTGCACTTGTATTAGTGTGGAAAAAACACTTTTTGCACTTGTGATAGTGTTGAAAAACCACTTTTCGCACTTGTGTTAGTGTTGAAAAACCACTTTTCGCACTTGTGTTAGTGTTGAAAAACCACTTTTCGCACTTGTGTTAGTGTTGAAAAACCACTTTTCGCACTTGTGTTAGTGTTGAAAAACCACTTTTCGCACTTGTGTTGGTGCAGGAAACCACTTTTGCACTTGTATTAGTGTGGAAAAAACACTTTTTGCACTTGTGATAGTGTTGAAAAACCACTTTTCGCACTTGTGTTAATGTTGAAAAACCACTTTACGCACTTGTGTTGGTGCAGGAAACCACTTTTGCACTTGTATTAGTGTGGAAAAAACACTTTTCGCACTTGTGTTTGTGTTGAAAAACCACTTTTCGCACTTGTGTTAGTGTTGAAAAACCACTTTTCGCACTTGTGTTGATGCAGGAAACCACTTTTGCACTTGTATTAGTGTGGAAAAAACACTTTTTGCACTTGTGATAGTGTTGAAAAACCACTTTTCGCACTTGTGTTAGTGTTGAAAAACCACTTTTCGCACTTGTGTTAGTGTTGAAAAACCACTTTTCGCACTTGTTTTGGTGGAGGAAACCACTTTTGCACTTGTATTAATGTGGAAAAAACACTTTTTGCACTTGTGATAGTGTTGAAAAACCACTTTTCGCACATGTGTTAGTGTTGAAAAACCACTTTTCGCACTTGTGTTAGTGTTGAAAAATCACTTTTCGCACTTGTGTTGGTGCAGGAAACCACTTTTGCACTTGTATTAGTGTGGAAAAAACACTTTTTGCATTTGTGATAGTGTTGAAAAACCACTTTTCGCACTTGTGTTAGTGTTGAAAAACCACTTTTCGCACTTGTGTTAGTGTTGAAAAACCACTTTTCGCACTTGTGTTGGTGCAGGAAACCACTTTTGCACTTGTATTAGTGTGGAAAAAACACTTTTTGCACTTGTGTTAGTGTTGAAAAACCACTTTTCGCACTTGTGTTGGTGCAGGAAACCACTTTTGCACTTGTATTAGTGTGGAAAAAACACTTTTTGCACTTGTGATAGTGTTGAAAAACCACTTTTCGCACATGTGTTAGTGTTGAAAAACCACTTTTCGCACTTGTGTTAGTGTTGAAAAACCACTTTTCGCACTTGTGTTGGTGCAGGAAACCACTTTTGCACTTGTATTAGTGTGGAAAAAACACTTTTTGCACTTGTGATAGTGTTGAAAAACCACTTTTCGCACTTGTGTTAGTGTTGAAAAACCACTTTACGCACTTGTGTTGGTGCAGGAAACCACTTTTGCACTTGTATTAGTGTGGAAAAAACACTTTTCGCACTTGTGTTTGTGTTGAAAAACCACTTTTCGCACTTGTGTTAGTGTTGAAAAACCACTTTTCGCATTTGTGTTGGTGCAGGAAACCACTTTTGCACTTGTACTAGTGTGGAAAAAACACTTTTTGCACTTGTGATCGTGTTGAAAAACCACTTTTCGCACTTGTGTTAGTGTTGAAAAACCACTTTTCGCACTTGTGTTGGTGCATGAAACCACTTTTGCACTTGTATTAGTGTGGAAAAAACACTTTTTGCACTTGTGATAGTGTTGAAAAACAATTTTTCGCACATGTGTTAGTGTTGAAAAACCACTTTTCGCACTTGTGTTGGTGCAGGAAACCACTTTTGCACTTGTATTAGTGTGGAAAAAACACTTTTTGCACTTGTGATAGTGTTGAAAAACCACTTTTCGCACTTGTGTTAGTGTTGAAAAACCACTTTTCGCACTTGTGATAGTGTTGAAAAACCACTTTTCGCACATGTGTTAGTGTTGAAAAACCACTTTTCGCACTTGTGTTAGTGTTGAAAAACCACTTTTCGCACTTGTGTTAGTGTTGAAAAACCACTTTTCGCACTTGTGTTGGTGCAGGAAACCACTTTTGCACTTGTATTAGTGTGGAAAAAACACTTTTTGCACTTGTGATAGTGTTGAAAAACAATTTTTCGCACATGTGTTAGTGTTGAAAAACCACTTTTCGCACTTGTGTTGGTGCAGGAAACCACTTTTGCACTTGTATTAGTGTGGAAAAAACACTTTTTGCACTTGTGATAGTGTTGAAAAACCACTTTTCGCAATTGTGTTAGTGTTGAAAAACCACTTTTCGCACTTGTGATAGTGTTGAAAAACAACTTTTCGCACATGTATTAGTGTTGAAAAACCACTTTTCGCACTTGTGTTAGTGTTGAAAAACCACTTTTCGCACTTGTGTTGGTGCAGGAAACCACTTTTGCACTTGTATTAGTGTGGAAAAAACACTTTTTGCATTTGTGATAGTGTTGAAAAACCACTTTTCGCACTTGTGTTAGTGTTGAAAAACCACTTTTCGCACTTGTGTTAGTGTTGAAAAACCACTTTTCGCACTTGTGTTGGTGCAGGAAACCACTTTTGCACTTGTATTAGTGTGGAAAAAACACTTTTTGCACTTGTGTTAGTGTTGAAAAACCACTTTTCGCACTTGTGTTGGTGCAGGAAACCACTTTTCGCACTTGTGTTAGTGATGAAAAACCACTTTTCGCACTTGTGTTAGTGTTGAAAAACCACTTTTCGCACTTGTGTTAGTGTTGAAAAACCACTTTTCGCGCTTGTGTTGGTGCAGGAAACCACTTTTGCACTTGTATTAGTGTGGAAAAAACACTTTTTGCACTTGTGATAGTGTTGAAAAACCACTTTTCGCACTTGTGTTAGTGTTGAAAAACCACTTTTCGCACTTGTGTTAGTGTTGAAAAACCACTTTTCGCACTTGTGTTCGTGTTGAAAAACCACTTTTCGCACTTGTGTTAGTGTTGAAAAACCACTTTTCGCACTTGTGTTGGTGCAGGAAACCACTTTTGCACTTGTATTAGTGTGGAAAAAACACTTTTTGCACTTGTGATAGTGTTGAAAAACCACTTTTCGCACTTGTGTTAATGTTGAAAAACCACTTTACGCACTTGTGTTGGTGCAGGAAACCACTTTTGCACTTGTATTAGTGTGGAAAAAACACTTTTCGCACTTGTGTTTGTGTTGAAAAACCACTTTTCGCACTTGTGTTAGTGTTGAAAAACCTCTTTTCGCACTTGTGTTGGTGCAGGAAACCACTTTTGCACTTGTATTAGTGTGGAAAAAACACTTTTTGCACTTGTGATAGTGTTGAAAAACCACTTTTCGCACTTGTGTTAGTGTTGAAAAACCACTTTTCGCACTTGTGTTAGTGTTGAAAAACCACTTTTCGCACTTGTTTTGGTGGAGGAAACCACTTTTGCACTTGTATTAATGTGGAAAAAACACTTTTTGCACTTGTGATAGTGTTGAAAAACCACTTTTCGCACATGTGTTAGTGTTGAAAAACCACTTTTCGCACTTGTGTTAGTGTTGAAAAATCACTTTTCGCACTTGTGTTGGTGCAGGAAACCACTTTTGCACTTGTATTAGTGTGGAAAAAACACTTTTTGCATTTGTGATAGTGTTGAAAAACCACTTTTCGCACTTGTGTTAGTGTTGAAAAACCACTTTTCGCACTTGTGTTAGTGTTGAAAAACCACTTTTCGCACTTGTGTTGGTGCAGTAAACCACTTTTGCACTTGTATTAGTGTGGAAAAAACACTTTTTGCACTTGTGTTAGTGTTGAAAAACCACTTTTCGCACTTGTGTTGGTGCAGGAAACCACTTTTGCACTTGTATTAGTGTGGAAAAAACACTTTTTGCACTTGTGATAGTGTTGAAAAACCACTTTTCGCACATGTGTTAGTGATGAAAAACCACTTTTCGCACTTGTGTTAGTGTTGAAAAACCACTTTTCGCACTTGTGTTGGTGCAGGAAACCACTTTTGCACTTGTATTAGTGTGGAAAAAACACTTTTTGCACTTGTGATAGTGTTGAAAAACCACTTTTCGCACTTGTGTTAGTGTTGAAAAACCACTTTACGCACTTGTGTTGGTGCAGGAAACCACTTTTGCACTTGTATTAGTGTGGAAAAAACACTTTTCGCACTTGTGTTTGTGTTGAAAAACCACTTTTCGCACTTGTGTTAGTGTTGAAAAACCACTTTTCGCATTTGTGTTGGTGCAGGAAACCACTTTTGCACTTGTACTAGTGTGGAAAAAACACTTTTTGCACTTGTGATCGTGTTGAAAAACCACTTTTCGCACTTGTGTTAGTGTTGAAAAACCACTTTTCGCACTTGTGTTGGTGCATGAAACCACTTTTGCACTTGTATTAGTGTGGAAAAAACACTTTTTGCACTTGTGATAGTGTTGAAAAACAATTTTTCGCACATGTGTTAGTGTTGAAAAACCACTTTTCGCACTTGTGTTGGTGCAGGAAACCACTTTTGCACTTGTATTAGTGTGGAAAAAACACTTTTTGCACTTGTGATAGTGTTGAAAAACCACTTTTCGCACTTGTGTTAGTGTTGAAAAACCACTTTTCGCACTTGTGATAGTGTTGAAAAACCACTTTTCGCACATGTGTTAGTGTTGAAAAACCACTTTTCGCACTTGTGTTAGTGTTGAAAAACCACTTTTCGCACTTGTGTTAGTGTTGAAAAACCACTTTTCGCACTTGTGTTGGTGCAGGAAACCACTTTTGCACTTGTATTAGTGTGGAAAAAACACTTTTTGCACTTGTGATAGTGTTGAAAAACAATTTTTCGCACATGTGTTAGTGTTGAAAAACCACTTTTCGCACTTGTGTTGGTGCAGGAAACCACTTTTGCACTTGTATTAGTGTGGAAAAAACACTTTTTGCACTTGTGATAGTGTTGAAAAACCACTTTTCGCAATTGTGTTAGTGTTGAAAAACCACTTTTCGCACTTGTGATAGTGTTGAAAAACAACTTTTCGCACATGTATTAGTGTTGAAAAACCACTTTTCGCACTTGTGTTAGTGTTGAAAAACCACTTTTCGCACTTGTGTTGGTGCAGGAAACCACTTTTGCACTTGTATTAGTGTGGAAAAAACACTTTTTGCATTTGTGATAGTGTTGAAAAACCACTTTTCGCACTTGTGTTAGTGTTGAAAAACCACTTTTCGCACTTGTGTTAGTGTTGAAAAACCACTTTTCGCACTTGTGTTGGTGCAGGAAAGCACTTTTCGCACTTGTGTTAGTGATGAAAAACCACTTTTCGCACTTGTGTTAGTGTTGAAAAACCACTTTTCGCACTTGTGTTGGTGCAGGAAACCACTTTTGCACTTGTATTAGTGTGGAAAAAACACTTTTTGCACTTGTGTTAGTGTTGAAAAACCACTTTTCGCACTTGTGTTGGTGCAGGAAACCACTTTTCGCACTTGTGTTAGTGATGAAAAACCACTTTTCGCACTTGTGTTAGTGTTGAAAAACCACTTTTCGCACTTGTGTTAGTGTTGAAAAACCACTTTTCGCGCTTGTGTTGGTGCAGGAAACCACTTTTGCACTTGTATTAGTGTGGAAAAAACACTTTTTGCACTTGTGATAGTGTTGAAAAACCACTTTTCGCACTTGTGTTAGTGTTGAAAAACCACTTTTCGCACTTGTGTTAGTGTTGAAAAACCACTTTTCGCACTTGTGTTAGTGTTGAAAAACCACTTTTCGCACTTGTGTTAGTGTTGAAAAACCACTTTTCGCACTTGTGTTGGTGCAGGAAACCACTTTTGCACTTGTATTAGTGTGGAAAAAACACTTTTTGCACTTGTGATAGTGTTGAAAAACCACTTTTCGCACTTGTGTTAATGTTGAAAAACCACTTTACGCACTTGTGTTGGTGCAGGAAACCACTTTTGCACTTGTATTAGTGTGGAAAAAACACTTTTCGCACTTGTGTTTGTGTTGAAAAACCACTTTTCGCACTTGTGTTAGTGTTGAAAAACCACTTTTCGCACTTGTGTTGGTGCAGGAAACCACTTTTGCACTTGTATTAGTGTGGAAAAAACACTTTTTGCACTTGTGATAGTGTTGAAAAACCACTTTTCGCACTTGTGTTAGTGTTGAAAAACCACTTTTCGCACTTGTGTTAGTGTTGAAAAACCACTTTTCACACTTGTTTTGGTGGAGGAAACCACTTTTGCACTTGTATTAATGTGGAAAAAACACTTTTTGCACTTGTGATAGTGTTGAAAAACCACTTTTCGCACATGTGTTAGTGTTGAAAAACCACTTTTCGCACTTGTGTTAGTGTTGAAAAATCACTTTTCGCACTTGTGTTGGTGCAGGAAACCACTTTTGCACTTGTATTAGTGTGGAAAAAACACTTTTTGCATTTGTGATAGTGTTGAAAAACCACTTTTCGCACTTGTGTTAGTGTTGAAAAACCACTTTTCGCACTTGTGTTAGTGTTGAAAAACCACTTTTCGCACTTGTGTTGGTGCAGGAAACCACTTTTGCACTTGTATTAGTGTGGAAAAAACACTTTTTGCACTTGTGTTAGTGTTGAAAAACCACTTTTCGCACTTGTGTTGGTGCAGGAAACCACTTTTCACACTTGTGATAGTGTTGAAAAACCACTTTTCGCACTTGTGTTTGTGTTGAAAAACCACTTTTCGCACTTGTGTTAGTGATGAAAAACCACTTTTCGCACTTGTGTTGGTGCAGGAAACCACTTTTGCACGTGTATTAGTGTGGAAAAAACACTTTTCGCACTTGTGTTTGTGTTGAAAAACCACTTTTCACACTTGTGTTAGTATTGAAAAACCACTTTTCGCACTTGTGTTGGTGCAGGAAACCACTTTTGCACTTGTATTAGTGTGGAAAAAACACTTTTCGCACTTGTGTTTGTGTTGATAAACCACTTTCGCACTTGTGTTAGTGATGAAAAACCACTTTTCGCAATTGTGTTGGTGCAGGAAACCATTTTTGCACTTGTATTAGTGTGGAAAAAACACTTTTTGCACTTGTGATAGTGTTGAAAAACCACTTTTCGCACTTGTGTTAGTGTTGAAAAACCACTTTTCGCACTTGTGTTAGTGTTGAAAAACCACTTTTCGCACTTGTGTTGGTGCAGGAAACCACTTTTGCACTTGTATTAGTGTGGAAAAAACACTTTTTGCACTTGTGATAGTGTTGAAAAACCACTTTTCGCACATGTGTTAGTGTTGAAAAACCACTTTTCGCACTTGTGTTAGTGTTGAAAAACCACTTTTCGCACTTGTGTTGGTGCAGGAAACCACTTTTGCACTTGTATTAGTGTGGAAAAAACACTTTTTGCACTTGTGATAGTGTTGAAAAACCACTTTTCGCACTTGTGTTAGTGTTGAAAAACCACTTTACGCACTTGTGTTGGTGCAGGAAACCACTTTTGCACTTGTATTAGTGTGGAAAAAACACTTTTCGCACTTGTGTTTGTGTTGAAAAACCACTTTTCGCACTTGTGTTAGTGTTGAAAAACCACTTTTCGCACTTGTGTTGGTGCAGGAAACCACTTTTGCACTTGTACTAGTGTGGAAAAAACACTTTTTGCACGATCGTGTTGAAAAACCACTTTTCGCACTTGTGTTAGTGTTGAAAAACCACTTTTCGCACTTGTGTTCGTGTTGAAAAACCACTTTTCGCACTTGTGTTGGTGCATGAAACCACTTTTGCACTTGTATTAGTGTGGAAAAAACACTTTTTGCACTTGTGATAGTGTTGAAAAACAATTTTTCGCACATGTGTTAGTGTTGAAAAACCACTTTTCGCACTTGTGTTGGTGCAGGAAACCACTTTTGCACTTGTATTAGTGTGGAAAAAACACTTTTTGCACTTGTGATAGTGTTGAAAAACCACTTTTCGCACTTGTGTTAGTGTTGAAAAACCACTTTTCGCACTTGTGATAGTGTTGGAAAAAGCACTTTTCGCACATGTGTTAGTGTTGAAAAACCACTTTTCGCACTTGAGTTAGTGTTGAAAAACCACTTTTCGCACTTGTGTTAGTGTTGAAAAACCACTTTTCGCACTTGTGTTGGTGCAGGAAACCACTTTTGCACTTGTATTAGTGTGGAAAAAACACTTTTTGCACTTGTGATAGTGTTGAAAAACAATTTTTCGCACATGTGTTAGTGTTGAAAAACCACTTTTCGCACTTGTGTTGGTGCAGGAAACCACTTTTGCACTTGTATTAGTGTGGAAAAAACACTTTTAGCACTTGTGATAGTGTTGAAAAACCACTTTTCGCAATTGTGTTAGTGTTGAAAAACCACTTTTCGCACTTGTGATAGTGTTGAAAAACAACTTTTCGCACATGTGTTAGTGTTGAAAAACCACTTTTCGCACTTGTGTTGGTGCAGGAAACCACTTTTGCACTTGTATTAGTGTGGAAAAAACACTTTTTGCACTTGTGATAGTGTTGAAAAACCACTTTTCGCACTTGTGTTAATGTTGAAAAACCACTTTACGCACTTGTGTTGGTGCAGGAAACCACTTTTGCACTTGTATTAGTGTGGAAAAAACACTTTTCGCACTTGTGTTTGTGTTGAAAAACCACTTTTCGCACGTGTATTAGTGTGGAAAAAACACTTTTCACACTTGTGATAGTGTTGAAAAACCACTTTTCGCACTTGTGTTTGTGTTGAAAAACAACTTTTCGCACTTGTGTTAGTGATGAAAAACCACTTTTCGCACTTGTGTTGGTGCAGGAAACCACTTTTGCACGTGTATTAGTGTGGAAAAAACACTTTTCGCACTTGTGTTTGTGTTGAAAAACCACTTTTCACACTTGTGTTAGTGTTGAAAAACCACTTTTCGCACTTGTGTTGGTGCAGGAAACCATTTTTGCACTTGTATTAGTGTGGAAAAAACACTTTTTGCACTTGTGATTGTGTTGAAAAACCACTTTTCGCACATGTGTTAGTGTTGAAAAACAACTTTTCGCACTTGTGTTAGTGTTGAAAAACCACTTTTCGCACTTGTGTTGGTGCAGGAAACCACTTTTGCACTTGTATTAGTGTGGAAAAAACACTTTTTGCACTTGTGATTGTGTTGAAAAACCACTTTTCGCACATGTGTTAGTGTTGAAAAACCACATTACGCACTTGTGTTGGTGCAGGAAACCACTTTTGCACTTGTATTAGTGTGGAAAAAGCACTTTTCGCACTTGTGTTTGTGTTGATAAACCACTTTTCGCACTTGTGTTAGTGATGAAAAACCACTTTTCGCAATTGTGTTGGTGCAGGAAACCATTTTTGCACTTGTATTAGTGTGGAAAAAACACTTTTTGCACTTGTGATAGTGTTGAAAAACCACTTTTCGCACTTGTGTTAGTGTTGAAAAACCACTTTTCGCACTTGTGTTAGTGTTGAAAAACCACTTTTCGCACTTGTGTTGGTGCAGGAAACCACTTTTGCACTTGTATTAGTGTGGAAAAAACACTTTTTGCACTTGTGATAGTGTTGAAAAACCACTTTTCGCACTTGTGTTAGTGTTGAAAAACCACTTTACGCACTTGTGTTTGTGCAGGAAACCACTTTTGCACTTGTATTAGTGTGGAAAAAACACTTTTCGCACTTGTGTTTGTGTTGAAAAACCACTTTTCGCACTTGTGTTAGTGTTGAAAAACCACTTTTCGCACTTGTGTTGGTGCAGGAAACCACTTTTGCACTTGTACTAGTGTGGAAAAAACACTTTTTGCACTTGTGATCGTGTTGAAAAACCACTTTTCGCACTTGTGTTAGTGTTGAAAAACCACTTTTCGCACTTGTGTTCGTGTTGAAAAACCACTTTTCGCACTTGTGTTGGTGCAGGAAACCACTTTTGCACTTGTATTAGTGTGGAAAAAACACTTTTTGCACTTGTGATAGTGTTGAAAAACAATTTTTCGCACATGTGTTAGTGTTGAAAAACCACTTTTCGCACTTGTGTTGGTGCAGGAAACCACTTTTGCACTTGTATTAGTGTGGAAAAAACACTTTTTGCACTTGTGATAGTGTTGAAAAACCACTTTTCGCACTTGTGTTAGTGTTGAAAAACCACTTTTCGCACTTGTGATAGTGTTGAAAAACCACTTTTCGCACATGTGTTAGTGTTGAAAAACCACTTTTCGCACTTGTGATAGTGTTGAAAAACCACTTTTCGCACTTGTGTTAGTGTTGAAAAACCACTTTTCGCACTTGTGATAGTGTTGAAAAACCACTTTTCGCACTTGTGTTAGTGTTGAAAAACCACTTTTCGCACTTGTGTTAGTGTTGAAAAACCACTTTTCGCACTTGTGTTAGTGTTGAAAAACCACTTTTCGCACTTGTGATAGTGTTGAAAAACCACTTTTCGCACTTGTGTTAGTGTTGAAAAACCACTTTTCGCACTTGTGATAGTGTTGAAAAACCACTTTTCGCACATGTGTTAGTGTTGAAAAACCACTTTTCGCACTTGTGATAGTGTTGAAAAACCACTTTTCGCACTTGTGATAGTGTTGAAAAACCACTTTTCGCACATGTGTTAGTGTTGAAAAACCACTTTTCGCACTTGTGTTAGTGTTGAAAAACCACTTTTCGCACTTGTGATAGTGTTGAAAAACCACTTTTCGCACATGTGTTAGTGTTGAAAAACCACTTTTCGCACTTGTGATAGTGTTGAAAAACCACTTTTCGCACATGTGTTAGTGTTGAAAAACCACTTTTCGCGCTTGTGTTGGTGCAGGAAACCACTTTTGCACTTGTATTAGTGTGGAAAAAACACTTTTTGCACTTGTGATAGTGTTGAAAAACCACTTTTCGCACTTGTGTTAGTGTTGAAAAACCACTTTTCGCACTTGTGTTAGTGTTGAAAAACCACTTTTCGCACTTGTGTTAGTGTTGAAAAACCACTTTTCGCACTTGTGTTAGTGTTGAAAAACCACTTTTCGCACTTGTGTTGGTGCAGGAAACCACTTTTGCACTTGTATTAGTGTGGAAAAAACACTTTTTGCACTTGTGATAGTGTTGAAAAACCACTTTTCGCACTTGTGTTAATGTTGAAAAACCACTTTACGCACTTGTGTTGGTGCAGGAAACCACTTTTGCACTTGTATTAGTGTGGAAAAAACACTTTTCGCACTTGTGTTTGTGTTGAAAAACCACTTTTCGCACTTGTGTTAGTGTTGAAAAACCACTTTTCGCACTTGTGTTGGTGCAGGAAACCACTTTTGCACTTGTATTAGTGTGGAAAAAACACTTTTTGCACTTGTGATAGTGTTGAAAAACCACTTTTCGCACTTGTGTTAGTGTTGAAAAACCACTTTTCGCACTTGTGTTAGTGTTGAAAAACCACTTTTCGCACTTGTTTTGGTGGAGGAAACCACTTTTGCACTTGTATTAATGTGGAAAAAACACTTTTTGCACTTGTGATAGTGTTGAAAAACCACTTTTCGCACATGTGTTAGTGTTGAAAAACCACTTTTCGCACTTGTGTTAGTGTTGAAAAATCACTTTTCGCACTTGTGTTGGTGCAGGAAACCACTTTTTGCACTTGTATTAGTGTGGAAAAAACACTTTTTGCATTTGTGATAGTGTTGAAAAACCACTTTTCGCACTTGTGTTAGTGTTGAAAAACCACTTTTCGCACTTGTGTTAGTGTTGAAAAACCACTTTTCGCACTTGTGTTGGTGCAGGAAACCACTTTTGCACTTGTGTTGGTGCAGGAAACCACTTTTGCACTTGTATTAGTGTGGAAAAAACACTTTTTGCACTTGTGTTAGTGTTGAAAAACCACTTTTCGCACTTGTGTTGGTGCAGGAAACCACTTTTCACACTTGTGATAGTGTTGAAAAACCACTTTTCGCACTTGTGTTTGTGTTGAAAAACCACTTTTCGCACTTGTGTTAGTGATGAAAAACCACTTTTCGCACTTGTGTTGGTGCAGGAAACCACTTTTGCACGTGTATTAGTGTGGAAAAAACACTTTTCGCACTTGTGTTTGTGTTGAAAAACCACTTTTCACACTTGTGTTAGTATTGAAAAACCACTTTTCGCACTTGTGTTGGTGCAGGAAACCACTTTTGCACTTGTATTAGTGTGGAAAAAACACTTTTTGCACTTGTGATAGTGTTGAAAAACCACTTTTCGCACTTGTGTTAGTGTTGAAAAACCACTTTTCGCACTTGTGTTGGTGCAGGAAACCACTTTTGCACTTGTATTAGTGTGGAAAAAACACTTTTTGCACTTGTGATTGTGTTGAAAAACCACTTTTCGCACATGTGTTAGTGTTGAAAAACCACATTACGCACTTGTGTTGGTGCAGGAAACCACTTTTGCACTTGTATTAGTGTGGAAAAAACACTTTTCGCACTTGTGTTTGTGTTGATAAACCACTTTCGCACTTGTGTTAGTGATGAAAAACCACTTTTCGCAATTGTGTTGGTGCAGGAAACCATTTTTGCACTTGTATTAGTGTGGAAAAAACACTTTTTGCACTTGTGATAGTGTTGAAAAACCACTTTTCGCACTTGTGTTAGTGTTGAAAAACCACTTTTCGCACTTGTGTTAGTGTTGAAAAACCACTTTTCGCACTTGTGTTGGTGCAGGAAACCACTTTTGCACTTGTATTAGTGTGGAAAAAACACTTTTTGCACTTGTGATAGTGTTGAAAAACCACTTTTCGCACATGTGTTAGTGTTGAAAAACCACTTTTCGCACTTGTGTTAGTGTTGAAAAACCACTTTTCGCACTTGTGTTGGTGCAGGAAACCACTTTTGCACTTGTATTAGTGTGGAAAAAACACTTTTTGCACTTGTGATAGTGTTGAAAAACCACTTTTCGCACTTGTGTTAGTGTTGAAAAACCACTTTACGCACTTGTGTTGGTGCAGGAAACCACTTTTGCACTTGTATTAGTGTGGAAAAAACTCTTTTCGCACTTGTGTTTGTGTTGAAAAACCACTTTTCGCACTTGTGTTAGTGTTGAAAAACCACTTTTCGCACTTGTGTTGGTGCAGGAAACCACTTTTGCACTTGTACTAGTGTGGAAAAAACACTTTTTGCACGATCGTGTTGAAAAACCACTTTTCGCACTTGTGTTAGTGTTGAAAAACCACTTTTCGCACTTGTGTTCGTGTTGAAAAACCACTTTTCGCACTTGTGTTGGTGCATGAAACCACTTTTGCACTTGTATTAGTGTGGAAAAAACACTTTTTGCACTTGTGATAGTGTTGAAAAACAATTTTTCGCACATGTGTTAGTGTTGAAAAACCACTTTTCGCACTTGTGTTGGTGCAGGAAACCACTTTTGCACTTGTATTAGTGTGGAAAAAACACTTTTTGCACTTGTGATAGTGTTGAAAAACCACTTTTCGCACTTGTGTTAGTGTTGAAAAACCACTTTTCGCACTTGTGATAGTGTTGAAAAAGCACTTTTCGCACATGTGTTAGTGTTGAAAAACCACTTTTCGCACTTGTGTTAGTGTTGAAAAACCACTTTTCGCACTTGTGTTAGTGTTGAAAAACCACTTTTCGCACTTGTGTTGGTGCAGGAAACCACTTTTGCACTTGTATTAGTGTGGAAAAAACACTTTTTGCACTTGTGATAGTGTTGAAAAACAATTTTTCGCACATGTGTTAGTGTTGAAAAACCACTTTTCGCACTTGTGTTGGTGCAGGAAACCACTTTTGCACTTGTATTAGTGTGGAAAAAACACTTTTAGCACTTGTGATAGTGTTGAAAAACCACTTTTCGCAATTGTGTTAGTGTTGAAAAACCACTTTTCGCACTTGTGATAGTGTTGAAAAACAACTTTTCGCACATGTGTTAGTGTTGAAAAACCACTTTTCGCACTTGTGTTGGTGCAGGAAACCACTTTTGCACTTGTATTAGTGTGGAAAAAACACTTTTTGCACTTGTGATAGTGTTGAAAAACCACTTTTCGCACTTGTGTTAATGTTGAAAAACCACTTTACGCACTTGTGTTGGTGCAGGAAACCACTTTTGCACTTGTATTAGTGTGGAAAAAACACTTTTCGCACTTGTGTTTGTGTTGAAAAACCACTTTTCGCACGTGTATTAGTGTGGAAAAAACACTTTTCACACTTGTGATAGTGTTGAAAAACCACTTTTCGCACTTGTGTTTGTGTTGAAAAACAACTTTTCGCACTTGTGTTAGTGATGAAAAACCACTTTTCGCACTTGTGTTGGTGCAGGAAACCACTTTTGCACGTGTATTAGTGTGGAAAAAACACTTTTCGCACTTGTGTTTGTGTTGAAAAACCACTTTTCACACTTGTGTTAGTGTTGAAAAACCACTTTTCGCACTTGTGTTGGTGCAGGAAACCATTTTTGCACTTGTATTAGTGTGGAAAAAACACTTTTTGCACTTGTGATTGTGTTGAAAAACCACTTTTCGCACATGTGTTAGTGTTGAAAAACAACTTTTCGCACTTGTGTTAGTGTTGAAAAACCACTTTTCGCACTTGTGTTGGTGCAGGAAACCACTTTTGCACTTGTATTAGTGTGGAAAAAACACTTTTTGCACTTGTGATTGTGTTGAAAAACCACTTTTCGCACATGTGTTAGTGTTGAAAAACCACATTACGCACTTGTGTTGGTGCAGGAAACCACTTTTGCACTTGTATTAGTGTGGAAAAAGCACTTTTCGCACTTGTGTTTGTGTTGATAAACCACTTTTCGCACTTGTGTTAGTGATGAAAAACCACTTTTCGCAATTGTGTTGGTGCAGGAAACCATTTTTGCACTTGTATTAGTGTGGAAAAAACACTTTTTGCACTTGTGATAGTGTTGAAAAACCACTTTTCGCACTTGTGTTAGTGTTGAAAAACCACTTTTCGCACTTGTGTTAGTGTTGAAAAACCACTTTTCGCACTTGTGTTGGTGCAGGAAACCACTTTTGCACTTGTATTAGTGTGGAAAAAACACTTTTTGCACTTGTGATAGTGTTGAAAAACCACTTTTCGCACTTGTGTTAGTGTTGAAAAACCACTTTACGCATTTGTGTTTGTGCAGGAAACCACTTTTGCACTTGTATTAGTGTGGAAAAAACACTTTTCGCACTTGTGTTTGTGTTGAAAAACCACTTTTCGCACTTGTGTTAGTGTTGAAAAACCACTTTTCGCACTTGTCTTGTTGCAGGAAACCACTTTTGCACTTGTACTAGTGTGGAAAAAACACTTTTTGCACTTGTGATCGTGTTGAAAAACCACTTTTCGCACTTGTGTTAGTGTTGAAAAACCACTTTTCGCACTTGTGTTCGTGTTGAAAAACCACTTTTCGCACTTGTGTTGGTGCAGGAAACCACTTTTGCACTTGTATTAGTGTGGAAAAAACACTTTTTGCACTTGTGATAGTGTTGAAAAACAATTTTTCGCACATGTGTTAGTGTTGAAAAACCACTTTTCGCACTTGTGTTGGTGCAGGAAACCACTTTTGCACTTGTATTAGTGTGGAAAAAACACTTTTTGCACTTGTGATAGTGTTGAAAAACCACTTTTCGCACTTGTGTTAGTGTTGAAAAACCACTTTTCGCACTTGTGATAGTGTTGAAAAACCACTTTTCGCACATGTGTTAGTGTTGAAAAACCACTTTTCGCACTTGTGATAGTGTTGAAAAACCACTTTTCGCACTTGTGTTAGTGTTGAAAAACCACTTTTCGCACTTGTGATAGTGTTGAAAAACCACTTTTCGCACTTGTGTTAGTGTTGAAAAACCACTTTTCGCACTTGTGTTAGTGTTGAAAAACCACTTTTCGCACTTGTGTTAGTGTTGAAAAACCACTTTTCGCACTTGTGATAGTGTTGAAAAACCACTTTTCGCACTTGTGTTAGTGTTGAAAAACCACTTTTCGCACTTGTGATAGTGTTGAAAAACCACTTTTCGCACATGTGTTAGTGTTGAAAAACCACTTTTCGCACTTGTGATAGTGTTGAAAAACCACTTTTCGCACTTGTGATAGTGTTGAAAAACCACTTTTCGCACATGTGTTAGTGTTGAAAAACCACTTTTCGCACTTGTGTTAGTGTTGAAAAACCACTTTTCGCACTTGTGATAGTGTTGAAAAACCACTTTTCGCACATGTGTTAGTGTTGAAAAACCACTTTTCGCACTTGTGATAGTGTTGAAAAACCACTTTTCGCACATGTGTTAGTGTTGAAAAACCACTTTTCGCACTTGTGATAGTGTTGAAAAACCACTTTTCGCACTTGTGTTAGTGTTGAAAAACCACTTTTCGCACTTGTGATAGTGTTGAAAAACCACTTTTCGCACTTGTGATAGTGTTGAAAAACCACTTTTCGCACATGTGTTAGTGTTGAAAAACCACTTTTCGCACTTGTGTTAGTGTTGAAAAACCACTTTTCGCACTTGTGATAGTGTTGAAAAACCACTTTTCGCACATGTGTTAGTGTTGAAAAACCACTTTTCGCACTTGTGATAGTGTTGAAAAACCACTTTTCGCACATGTGTTAGTGTTGAAAAACCACTTTTCGCACTTGTGATAGTGTTGAAAAACCACTTTTCGCACTTGTGTTAGTGTTGAAAAACCACTTTTCGCACTTGTGTTGGTGCAGGAAACCACTTTTGCACTTGTATTAGTGTGGAAAAAACACTTTTCGCACTTGTGTTTGTGTTGAAAAACCACTTTTCGCACTTGTGTTAGTGTTGAAAAACCACTTTTCGCACTTGTGTTGGTGCAGGAAACCACTTTTGCACTTGTACTAGTGTGGAAAAAACACTTTTTGCACGATCGTGTTGAAAAACCACTTTTCGCACTTGTGTTAGTGTTGAAAAACCACTTTTCGCACTTGTGTTCGTGTTGAAAAACCACTTTTCGCACTTGTGTTGGTGCATGAAACCACTTTTGCACTTGTATTAGTGTGGAAAAAACACTTTTTGCACTTGTGATAGTGTTGAAAAACAATTTTTCGCACATGTGTTAGTGTTGAAAAACCACTTTTCGCACTTGTGTTGGTGCAGGAAACCACTTTTGCACTTGTATTAGTGTGGAAAAAACACTTTTTGCACTTGTGATAGTGTTGAAAAACCACTTTTCGCACTTGTGTTAGTGTTGAAAAACCACTTTTCGCACTTGTGATAGTGTTGAAAAAGCACTTTTCGCACATGTGTTAGTGTTGAAAAACCACTTTTCGCACTTGTGTTAGTGTTGAAAAACCACTTTTCGCACTTGTGTTAGTGTTGAAAAACCACTTTTCGCACTTGTGTTGGTGCAGGAAACCACTTTTGCACTTGTATTAGTGTGGAAAAAACACTTTTTGCACTTGTGATAGTGTTGAAAAACAATTTTTCGCACATGTGTTAGTGTTGAAAAACCACTTTTCGCACTTGTGTTGGTGCAGGAAACCACTTTTGCACTTGTATTAGTGTGGAAAAAACACTTTTTGCACTTGTGATAGTGTTGAAAAACCACTTTTCGCAATTGTGTTAGTGTTGAAAAACCACTTTTCGCACTTGTGATAGTGTTGAAAAACAACTTTTCGCACATGTGTTAGTGTTGAAAAACCACTTTTCGCACTTGTGTTGGTGCAGGAAACCACTTTTGCACTTGTATTAGTGTGGAAAAAACACTTTTTGCACTTGTGATAGTGTTGAAAAACCACTTTTCGCACTTGTGTTAATGTTGAAAAACCACTTTACGCACTTGTGTTGGTGCAGGAAACCACTTTTGCACTTGTATTAGTGTGGAAAAAACACTTTTCGCACTTGTGTTTGTGTTGAAAAACCACTTTTCGCACGTGTATTAGTGTGGAAAAAACACTTTTCACACTTGTGATAGTGTTGAAAAACCACTTTTCGCACTTGTGTTTGTGTTGAAAAACAACTTTTCGCACTTGTGTTAGTGATGAAAAACCACTTTTCGCACTTGTGTTGGTGCAGGAAACCACTTTTGCACTTGTACTAGTGTGGAAAAAACACTTTTTGCACTTGTGATCGTGTTGAAAAACCACCTTTCGCACTTGTGTTAGTGTTGAAAAACAACTTTTCGCACTTGTGTTAGTGTTGAAAAACCACTTTTCGCACTTGTGTTGGTGCAGGAAACCACTTTTGCACTTGTATTAGTGTGGAAAAAACACTTTTTGCACTTGTGATTGTGTTGAAAAACCACTTTTCGCAATTGTGTTAGTGATGAAAAACCACTTTTCGCACTTGTGTTAGTGTTGAAAAACCACTTTTCGCACTTGTGTTAGTGTTGAAAAACCACTTTTCGCGCTTGTGTTGGTGCAGGAAACCACTTTTGCACTTGTATTAGTGTGGAAAAAACACTTTTTGCACTTGTGATAGTGTTGAAAAACCACTTTTCGCACTTGTGTTAGTGTTGAAAAACCACTTTTCGCACTTGTGTTAGTGTTGAAAAACCACTTTTCGCACTTGTGTTAGTGTTGAAAAACCACTTTTCGCACTTGTGTTAGTGTTGAAAAACCACTTTTCGCACTTGTGTTAGTGTTGAAAAACCACTTTTCGCACTTGTGTTGGTGCAGGAAACCACTTTTGCACTTGTATTAGTGTGGAAAAAACACTTTTTGCACTTGTGATAGTGTTGAAAAACCACTTTTCGCACTTGTGTTAATGTTGAAAAACCACTTTACGCACTTGTGTTGGTGCAGGAAACCACTTTTGCACTTGTATTAGTGTGGAAAAAACACTTTTCGCACTTGTGTTTGTGTTGAAAAACCACTTTTCGCACTTGTGTTAGTGTTGAAAAACCACTTTTCGCACTTGTGTTGGTGCAGGAAACCACTTTTGCACTTGTATTAGTGTGGAAAAACACTTTTTGCACTTGTGATAGTGTTGAAAAACCACTTTTCGCACTTGTGTTAGTGTTGAAAAACCACTTTTCGCACTTGTGTTAGTGTTGAAAAACCACTTTTCGCACTTGTTTTGGTGGAGGAAACCACTTTTGCACTTGTATAAATGTGGAAAAAACACTTTTTGCACTTGTGATAGTGTTGAAAAACCACTTTTCGCACATGTGTTAGTGTTGAAAAACCACTTTTCGCACTTGTGTTAGTGTTGAAAAATCACTTTTCGCACTTGTGTTGGTGCAGGAAACCACTTTTGCACTTGTATTAGTGTGGAAAAAACACTTTTTGCATTTGTGATAGTGTTGAAAAACCACTTTTCGCACTTGTGTTAGTGTTGAAAAACCACTTTTCGCACTTGTGTTAGTGTTGAAAAACCACTTTTCGCACTTGTGTTGGTGCAGGAAACCACTTTTGCACTTGTATTAGTGTGGAAAAAACACTTTTTGCACTTGTGTTAGTGTTGAAAAACCACTTTTCGCACTTGTGTTGGTGCAGGAAACCACTTTTGCACTTGTATTAGTGTGGAAAAAACACTTTTTGCACTTGTGATAGTGTTGAAAAACCACTTTTCGCACTTGTGTTAATGTTGAAAAACCACTTTACGCACTTGTGTTGGTGCAGGAAACCACTTTTGCACTTGTATTAGTGTGGAAAAAACACTTTTCGCACTTGTGTTTGTGTTGAAAAACCACTTTTCGCACTTGTGTTAGTGTTGAAAAACCACTTTTCGCACTTGTGTTGGTGCAGGAAACCACTTTTGCACTTGTATTAGTGTGGAAAAAACACTTTTTGCACTTGTGATTGTGTTGAAAAAACACTTTTCGCACATGTGTTAGTGTTGAAAAACCACATTACGCACTTGTGTTGGTGCAGGAAACCACTTTTGCACTTGTATTAGTGTGGAAAAAACACTTTTCGCACTTGTGTTTGTGTTGACAAACCACTTTTCGCACTTGTGTTAGTGATGAAAAACCACTTTTCGCAATTGTGTTGGTGCAGGAAACCATTTTTGCACTTGTATTAGTGTGGAAAAAACACTTTTTGCACTTGTGATAGTGTTGAAAAACCACTTTTCGCACTTGTGTTAGTGTTGAAAAACCACTTTTCGCACTTGTGTTAGTGTTGAAAAACCACTTTTCGCACTTGTGTTGGTGCAGGAAACCACTTTTGCACTTGTATTAGTGTGGAAAAAACACTTTTTGCACTTGTGATAGTGTTGAAAAACCACTTTTCGCACATGTGTTAGTGTTGAAAAACCACTTTTCGCACTTGTGTTAGTGTTGAAAAACCACTTTTCGCACTTGTGTTGGTGCAGGAAACCACTTTTGCACTTGTATTAGTGTGGAAAAAACACTTTTTGCACTTGTGATAGTGTTGAAAAACCACTTTTCGCACTTGTGTTAGTGTTGAAAAACCACTTTACGCACTTGTGTTGGTGCAGGAAACCACTTTTGCACTTGTATTAGTGTGGAAAAAACACTTTTCGCACTTGTGTTTGTGTTGAAAAACCACTTTTCGCACTTGTGTTAGTGTTGAAAAACCACTTTTCGCACTTGTGTTGGTGCAGGAAACCACTTTTGCACTTGTACTAGTGTGGAAAAAACACTTTTTGCACTTGTGATCGTGTTGAAAAACCACTTTTCGCACTTGTGTTAGTGTTGAAAAACCACTTTTCGCACTTGTGTTGGTGCATGAAACCACTTTTGCACTTGTATTAGTGTGGAAAAAACACTTTTTGCACTTGTGATAGTGTTGAAAAACAATTTTTCGCACATGTGTTAGTGTTGAAAAACCACTTTTCGCACTTGTGTTGGTGCAGGAAACCACTTTTGCACTTGTATTAGTGTGGAAAAAACACTTTTTGCACTTGTGATAGTGTTGAAAAACCACTTTTCGCACTTGTGTTAGTGTTGAAAAACCACTTTTCGCACTTGTGATAGTGTTGAAAAACCACTTTTCGCACATGTGTTAGTGTTGAAAAACCACTTTTCGCACTTGTGTTAGTGTTGAAAAACCACTTTTCGCACTTGTGTTAGTGTTGAAAAACCACTTTTCGCACTTGTGTTGGTGCAGGAAACCACTTTTGCACTTGTATTAGTGTGGAAAAAACACTTTTTGCACTTGTGATAGTGTTGAAAAACAATTTTTCGCACATGTGTTAGTGTTGAAAAACCACTTTTCGCACTTGTGTTGGTGCAGGAAACCACTTTTGCACTTGTATTAGTGTGGAAAAAACACTTTTTGCACTTGTGATAGTGTTGAAAAACCACTTTTCGCAATTGTGTTAGTGTTGAAAAACCACTTTTCGCACTTGCGATAGTGTTGAAAAACAACTTTTCGCACATGTATTAGTGTTGAAAAACCACTTTTCGCACTTGTGTTAGTGTTGAAAAACCACTTTTCGCACTTGTGTTGGTGCAGGAAACCACTTTTGCACTTGTATTAGTGTGGAAAAAACACTTTTTGCATTTGTGATAGTGTTGAAAAACCACTTTTCGCACTTGTGTTAGTGTTGAAAAACCACTTTTCGCACTTGTGTTAGTGTTGAAAAACCACTTTTCGCACTTGTGTTGGTGCAGGAAACCACTTTTGCACTTGTATTAGTGTGGAAAAAACACTTTTTGCACTTGTGTTAGTGTTGAAAAACCACTTTTCGCACTTGTGTTGGTGCAGGAAACCACTTTTCGCACTTGTGTTAGTGATGAAAAACCACTTTTCGCACTTGTGTTAGTGTTGAAAAACCACTTTTCGCACTTGTGTTGGTGCAGGAAACCACTTTTGCACTTGTATTAGTGTGGAAAAAACACTTTTTGCACTTGTGTTAGTGTTGAAAAACCACTTTTCGCACTTGTGTTGGTGCAGGAAACCACTTTTCGCACTTGTGTTAGTGATGAAAAACCACTTTTCGCACTTGTGTTAGTGTTGAAAAACCACTTTTCGCACTTGTGTTAGTGTTGAAAAACCACTTTTCGCGCTTGTGTTGGTGCAGGAAACCACTTTTGCACTTGTATTAGTGTGGAAAAAACACTTTTTGCACTTGTGATAGTGTTGAAAAACCACTTTTCGCACTTGTGTTAGTGTTGAAAAACCACTTTTCGCACTTGTGTTAGTGTTGAAAAACCACTTTTCGCACTTGTGTTAGTGTTGAAAAACCACTTTTCGCACTTGTGTTAGTGTTGAAAAACCACTTTTCGCACTTGTGTTGGTGCAGGAAACCACTTTTGCACTTGTATTAGTGTGGAAAAAACACTTTTTGCACTTGTGATAGTGTTGAAAAACCACTTTTCGCACTTGTGTTAATGTTGAAAAACCACTTTACGCACTTGTGTTGGTGCAGGAAACCACTTTTGCACTTGTATTAGTGTGGAAAAAACACTTTTCGCACTTGTGTTTGTGTTGAAAAACCACTTTTCGCACTTGTGTTAGTGTTGAAAAACCACTTTTCGCACTTGTGTTGGTGCAGGAAACCACTTTTGCACTTGTATTAGTGTGGAAAAAACACTTTTTGCACTTGTGATAGTGTTGAAAAACCACTTTTCGCACTTGTGTTAGTGTTGAAAAACCACTTTTCGCACTTGTGTTAGTGTTGAAAAACCACTTTTCGCACTTGTTTTGGTGGAGGAAACCACTTTTGCACTTGTATTAATGTGGAAAAAACATTTTTTGCACTTGTGATAGTGTTGAAAAACCACTTTTCGCACATGTGTTAGTGTTGAAAAACCACTTTTCGCACTTGTGTTAGTGTTGAAAAATCACTTTTCGCACTTGTGTTGGTGCAGGAAACCACTTTTGCACTTGTATTAGTGTGGAAAAAACACTTTTTGCATTTGTGATAGTGTTGAAAAACCACTTTTCGCACTTGTGTTAGTGTTGAAAAACCACTTTTCGCACTTGTGTTAGTGTTGAAAAACCACTTTTCGCACTTGTGTTGGTGCAGGAAACCACTTTTGCACTTGTATTAGTGTGGAAAAAACACTTTTTGCACTTGTGTTAGTGTTGAAAAACCACTTTTCGCACTTGTGTTGGTGCAGGAAACCACTTTTGCACTTGTATTAGTGTGGAAAAAACACTTTTTGCACTTGTGATAGTGTTGAAAAACCACTTTTCGCACTTGTGTTAATGTTGAAAAACCACTTTACGCACTTGTGTTGGTGCAGGAAACCACTTTTGCACTTGTATTAGTGTGGAAAAAACACTTTTCGCACTTGTGTTTGTGTTGAAAAACCACTTTTCGCACTTGTGTTAGTGTTGAAAAACCACTTTTCGCACTTGTGTTGGTGCAGGAAACCACTTTTGCACTTGTATTAGTGTGGAAAAAACACTTTTTGCACTTGTGATAGTGTTGAAAAACCACTTTTCGCACTTGTGTTAGTGTTGAAAAACCACTTTTCGCACTTGTGTTAGTGTTGAAAAACCACTTTTCGCACTTGTTTTGGTGGAGGAAACCACTTTTGCACTTGTATTAATGTGGAAAAAACACTTTTTGCACTTGTGATAGTGTTGAAAAACCACTTTTCGCACATGTGTTAGTGTTGAAAAACCACTTTTCGCACTTGTGTTAGTGTTGAAAAATCACTTTTCGCACTTGTGTTGGTGCAGGAAACCACTTTTGCACTTGTATTAGTGTGGAAAAAACACTTTTTGCATTTGTGATAGTGTTGAAAAACCACTTTTCGCACTTGTGTTAGTGTTGAAAAACCACTTTTCGCACTTGTGTTAGTGTTGAAAAACCACTTTTCGCACTTGTGTTGGTGCAGGAAACCACTTTTGCACTTGTATTAGTGTGGAAAAAACACTTTTTGCACTTGTGTTAGTGTTGAAAAACCACTTTTCGCACTTGTGTTGGTGCAGGAAACCACTTTTCACACTTGTGATAGTGTTGAAAAACCACTTTTCGCACTTGTGTTTGTGTTGAAAAACCACTTTTCGCACTTGTGTTAGTGATGAAAAACCACTTTTCGCACTTGTGTTGGTGCAGGAAACCACTTTTGCACGTGTATTAGTGTGGAAAAAACACTTTTCGCACTTGTGTTTGTGTTGAAAAACCACTTTTCACACTTGTGTTAGTATTGAAAAACCACTTTTCGCACTTGTGTTGGTGCAGGAAACCACTTTTGCACTTGTATTAGTGTGGAAAAAACACTTTTTGCACTTGTGATAGTGTTGAAAAACCACTTTTCGCACTTGTGTTAGTGTTGAAAAACCACTTTTCGCACTTGTGTTGGTGCAGGAAACCACTTTTGCACTTGTATTAGTGTGGAAAAAACACTTTTTGCACTTGTGATTGTGTTGAAAAACCACTTTTCGCACATGTGTTAGTGTTGAAAAACCACATTACGCACTTGTGTTGGTGCAGGAAACCACTTTTGCACTTGTATTAGTGTGGAAAAAACACTTTTCGCACTTGTGTTTGTGTTGATAAACCACTTTTCGCACTTGTGTTAGTGATGAAAAACCACTTTTCGCAATTGTGTTGGTGCAGGAAACCATTTTTGCACTTGTATTAGTGTGGAAAAAACACTTTTTGCACTTGTGATAGTGTTGAAAAACCACTTTTCGCACTTGTGTTAGTGTTGAAAAACCACTTTTCGCACTTGTGTTAGTGTTGAAAAACCACTTTTCGCACTTGTGTTGGTGCAGGAAACCACTTTTGCACTTGTATTAGTGTGGAAAAAACACTTTTTGCACTTGTGATAGTGTTGAAAAACCACTTTTCGCACATGTGTTAGTGTTGAAAAACCACTTTTCGCACTTGTGTTAGTGTTGAAAAACCACTTTTCGCACTTGTGTTGGTGCAGGAAACCACTTTTGCACTTGTATTAGTGTGGAAAAAACACTTTTTGCACTTGTGATAGTGTTGAAAAACCACTTTTCGCACTTGTGTTAGTGTTGAAAAACCACTTTACGCACTTGTGTTGGTGCAGGAAACCACTTTTGCACTTGTATTAGTGTGGAAAAAACACTTTTCGCACTTGTGTTTGTGTTGAAAAACCACTTTTCGCACTTGTGTTAGTGTTGAAAAACCACTTTTCGCACTTGTGTTGGTGCAGGAAACCACTTTTGCACTTGTACTAGTGTGGAAAAAACACTTTTTGCACTTGTGATCGTGTTGAAAAACCACTTTTCGCACTTGTGTTAGTGTTGAAAAACCACTTTTCGCACTTGTGTTGGTGCATGAAACCACTTTTGCACTTGTATTAGTGTGGAAAAAACACTTTTTGCACTTGTGATAGTGTTGAAAAACAATTTTTCGCACATGTGTTAGTGTTGAAAAACCACTTTTCGCACTTGTGTTGGTGCAGGAAACCACTTTTGCACTTGTATTAGTGTGGAAAAAACACTTTTTGCACTTGTGATAGTGTTGAAAAACCACTTTTCGCACTTGTGTTAGTGTTGAAAAACCACTTTTCGCACTTGTGATAGTGTTGAAAAACCACTTTTCGCACATGTGTTAGTGTTGAAAAACCACTTTTCGCACTTGTGTTAGTGTTGAAAAACCACTTTTCGCACTTGTGTTAGTGTTGAAAAACCACTTTTCGCACTTGTGTTGGTGCAGGAAACCACTTTTGCACTTGTATTAGTGTGGAAAAAACACTTTTTGCACTTGTGATAGTGTTGAAAAACAATTTTTCGCACATGTGTTAGTGTTGAAAAACCACTTTTCGCACTTGTGTTGGTGCAGGAAACCACTTTTGCACTTGTATTAGTGTGGAAAAAACACTTTTTGCACTTGTGATAGTGTTGAAAAACCACTTTTCGCAATTGTGTTAGTGTTGAAAAACCACTTTTCGCACTTGTGATAGTGTTGAAAAACAACTTTTCGCACATGTATTAGTGTTGAAAAACCACTTTTCGCACTTGTGTTAGTGTTGAAAAACCACTTTTCGCACTTGTGTTGGTGCAGGAAACCACTTTTGCACTTGTATTAGTGTGGAAAAAACACTTTTTGCATTTGTGATAGTGTTGAAAAACCACTTTTCGCACTTGTGTTAGTGTTGAAAAACCACTTTTCGCACTTGTGTTAGTGTTGAAAAACCACTTTTCGCACTTGTGTTGGTGCAGGAAACCACTTTTGCACTTGTATTAGTGTGGAAAAAACACTTTTTGCACTTGTGTTAGTGTTGAAAAACCACTTTTCGCACTTGTGTTGGTGCAGGAAACCACTTTTCGCACTTGTGTTAGTGATGAAAAACCACTTTTCGCACTTGTGTTAGTGTTGAAAAACCACTTTTCGCACTTGTGTTGGTGCAGGAAACCACTTTTGCACTTGTATTAGTGTGGAAAAAACACTTTTTGCACTTGTGTTAGTGTTGAAAAACCACTTTTCGCACTTGTGTTGGTGCAGGAAACCACTTTTCGCACTTGTGTTAGTGATGAAAAACCACTTTTCGCACTTGTGTTAGTGTTGAAAAACCACTTTTCGCACTTGTGTTAGTGTTGAAAAACCACTTTTCGCGCTTGTGTTGGTGCAGGAAACCACTTTTGCACTTGTATTAGTGTGGAAAAAACACTTTTTGCACTTGTGATAGTGTTGAAAAACCACTTTTCGCACTTGTGTTAGTGTTGAAAAACCACTTTTCGCACTTGTGTTAGTGTTGAAAAACCACTTTTCGCACTTGTGTTAGTGTTGAAAAACCACTTTTCGCACTTGTGTTAGTGTTGAAAAACCACTTTTCGCACTTGTGTTGGTGCAGGAAACCACTTTTGCACTTGTATTAGTGTGGAAAAAACACTTTTTGCACTTGTGATAGTGTTGAAAAACCACTTTTCGCACTTGTGTTAATGTTGAAAAACCACTTTACGCACTTGTGTTGGTGCAGGAAACCACTTTTGCACTTGTATTAGTGTGGAAAAAACACTTTTCGCACTTGTGTTTGTGTTGAAAAACCACTTTTCGCACTTGTGTTAGTGTTGAAAAACCACTTTTCGCACTTGTGTTGGTGCAGGAAACCACTTTTGCACTTGTATTAGTGTGGAAAAAACACTTTTTGCACTTGTGATAGTGTTGAAAAACCACTTTTCGCACTTGTGTTAGTGTTGAAAAACCACTTTTCGCACTTGTGTTAGTGTTGAAAAACCACTTTTCGCACTTGTTTTGGTGGAGGAAACCACTTTTGCACTTGTATTAATGTGGAAAAAACACTTTTTGCACTTGTGATAGTGTTGAAAAACCACTTTTCGCACATGTGTTAGTGTTGAAAAACCACTTTTCGCACTTGTGTTAGTGTTGAAAAATCACTTTTCGCACTTGTGTTGGTGCAGGAAACCACTTTTGCACTTGTATTAGTGTGGAAAAAACACTTTTTGCATTTGTGATAGTGTTGAAAAACCACTTTTCGCACTTGTGTTAGTGTTGAAAAACCACTTTTCGCACTTGTGTTAGTGTTGAAAAACCACTTTTCGCACTTGTGTTAGTGTTGAAAAACCACTTTTCGCACATGTGTTAGTGTTGAAAAACCACTTTTCGCACTTGTGTTAGTGTTGAAAAACCACTTTTCGCACTTGTGTTGGTGCAGGAAACCACTTTTGCACTTGTATTAGTGTGGAAAAAACACTTTTTGCACTTGTGATAGTGTTGAAAAACCACTTTTCGCACTTGTGTTAGTGTTGAAAAACCACTTTACGCACTTGTGTTGGTGCAGGAAACCACTTTTGCACTTGTATTAGTGTGGAAAAAACACTTTTCGCACTTGTGTTTGTGTTGAAAAACCACTTTTCGCACTTGTGTTAGTGTTGAAAAACCACTTTTCGCACTTGTGTTGGTGCAGGAAACCACTTTTGCACTTGTACTAGTGTGGAAAAAACACTTTTTGCACGATCGTGTTGAAAAACCACTTTTCGCACTTGTGTTAGTGTTGAAAAACCACTTTTCGCACTTGTGTTCGTGTTGAAAAACCACTTTTCGCACTTGTGTTGGTGCATGAAACCACTTTTGCACTTGTATTAGTGTGGAAAAAACACTTTTTGCACTTGTGATAGTGTTGAAAAACAATTTTTCGCACATGTGTTAGTGTTGAAAAACCACTTTTCACACTTGTGTTGGTGCAGGAAACCACTTTTGCACTTGTATTAGTGTGGAAAAAACACTTTTTGCACTTGTGATAGTGTTGAAAAACCACTTTTCGCACTTGTGTTAGTGTTGAAAAACCACTTTTCGCACTTGTGATAGTGTTGAAAAAGCACTTTTCGCACATGTGTTAGTGTTGAAAAACCACTTTTCGCACTTGTGTTAGTGTTGAAAAACCACTTTTCGCACTTGTGTTAGTGTTGAAAAACCACTTTTCGCACTTGTGTTGGTGCAGGAAACCACTTTTGCACTTGTATTAGTGTGGAAAAAACACTTTTTGCACTTGTGATAGTGTTGAAAAACAATTTTTCGCACATGTGTTAGTGTTGAAAAACCACTTTTCGCACTTGTGTTGGTGCAGGAAACCACTTTTGCACTTGTATTAGTGTGGAAAAAACACTTTTTGCACTTGTGATAGTGTTGAAAAACCACTTTTCGCAATTGTGTTAGTGTTGAAAAACCACTTTTCGCACTTGTGATAGTGTTGAAAAACAACTTTTCGCACATGTGTTAGTGTTGAAAAACCACTTTTCGCACTTGTGTTGGTGCAGGAAACCACTTTTGCACTTGTATTAGTGTGGAAAAAACACTTTTTGCACTTGTGATAGTGTTGAAAAACCACTTTTCGCACTTGTGTTAATGTTGAAAAACCACTTTACGCACTTGTGTTGGTGCAGGAAACCACTTTTGCACTTGTATTAGTGTGGAAAAAACACTTTTCGCACTTGTGTTTGTGTTGAAAAACCACTTTTCGCACGTGTATTAGTGTGGAAAAAACACTTTTCACACTTGTGATAGTGTTGAAAAACCACTTTTCGCACTTGTGTTTGTGTTGAAAAACAACTTTTCGCACTTGTGTTAGTGATGAAAAACCACTTTTCGCACTTGTGTTGGTGCAGGAAACCACTTTTGCACGTGTATTAGTGTGGAAAAAACACTTTTCGCACTTGTGTTTGTGTTGAAAAACCACTTTTCACACTTGTGTTAGTGTTGAAAAACCACTTTTCGCACTTGTGTTGGTGCAGGAAACCATTTTTGCACTTGTATTAGTGTGGAAAAAACACTTTTTGCACTTGTGATTGTGTTGAAAAACCACTTTTCGCACATGTGTTAGTGTTGAAAAACAACTTTTCGCACTTGTGTTAGTGTTGAAAAACCACTTTTCGCACTTGTGTTGGTGCAGGAAACCACTTTTGCACTTGTATTAGTGTGGAAAAAACACTTTTTGCACTTGTGATTGTGTTGAAAAACCACTTTTCGCACATGTGTTAGTGTTGAAAAACCACATTACGCACTTGTGTTGGTGCAGGAAACCACTTTTGCACTTGTATTAGTGTGGAAAAAGCACTTTTCGCACTTGTGTTTGTGTTGATAAACCACTTTTCGCACTTGTGTTAGTGATGAAAAACCACTTTTCGCAATTGTGTTGGTGCAGGAAACCATTTTTGCACTTGTATTAGTGTGGAAAAAACACTTTTTGCACTTGTGATAGTGTTGAAAAACCACTTTTCGCACTTGTGTTAGTGTTGAAAAACCACTTTTCGCACTTGTGTTAGTGTTGAAAAACCACTTTTCGCACTTGTGTTGGTGCAGGAAACCACTTTTGCACTTGTATTAGTGTGGAAAAAACACTTTTTGCACTTGTGATAGTGTTGAAAAACCACTTTTCGCACTTGTGTTAGTGTTGAAAAACCACTTTACGCACTTGTGTTTGTGCAGGAAACCACTTTTGCACTTGTATTAGTGTGGAAAAAACACTTTTCGCACTTGTGTTTGTGTTGAAAAACCACTTTTCGCACTTGTGTTAGTGTTGAAAAACCACTTTTCGCACTTGTGTTGGTGCAGGAAACCACTTTTGCACTTGTACTAGTGTGGAAAAAACACTTTTTGCACTTGTGATCGTGTTGAAAAACCACTTTTCGCACTTGTGTTAGTGTTGAAAAACCACTTTTCGCACTTGTGTTCGTGTTGAAAAACCACTTTTCGCACTTGTGTTGGTGCAGGAAACCACTTTTGCACTTGTATTAGTGTGGAAAAAACACTTTTTGCACTTGTGATAGTGTTGAAAAACAATTTTTCGCACATGTGTTAGTGTTGAAAAACCACTTTTCGCACTTGTGTTGGTGCAGGAAACCACTTTTGCACTTGTATTAGTGTGGAAAAAACACTTTTTGCACTTGTGATAGTGTTGAAAAACCACTTTTCGCACTTGTGTTAGTGTTGAAAAACCACTTTTCGCACTTGTGATAGTGTTGAAAAACCACTTTTCGCACATGTGTTAGTGTTGAAAAACCACTTTTCGCACTTGTGATAGTGTTGAAAAACCACTTTTCGCACTTGTGTTAGTGTTGAAAAACCACTTTTCGCACTTGTGATAGTGTTGAAAAACCACTTTTCGCACTTGTGTTAGTGTTGAAAAACCACTTTTCGCACTTGTGTTAGTGTTGAAAAACCACTTTTCGCACTTGTGTTAGTGTTGAAAAACCACTTTTCGCACTTGTGATAGTGTTGAAAAACCACTTTTCGCACTTGTGTTAGTGTTGAAAAACCACTTTTCGCACTTGTGATAGTGTTGAAAAACCACTTTTCGCACATGTGTTAGTGTTGAAAAACCACTTTTCGCACTTGTGATAGTGTTGAAAAACCACTTTTCGCACTTGTGATAGTGTTGAAAAACCACTTTTCGCACATGTGTTAGTGTTGAAAAACCATTTTCGCACTTGTGTTAGTGTTGAAAAACCACTTTTCGCACTTGTGATAGTGTTGAAAAACCACTTTTCGCACATGTGTTAGTGTTGAAAAACCACTTTTCGCACTTGTGATAGTGTTGAAAAACCACTTTTCGCACATGTGTTAGTGTTGAAAAACCACTTTTCGCACTTGTGATAGTGTTGAAAAACCACTTTTCGCACTTGTGTTAGTGTTGAAAAACCACTTTTCGCACTTGTGATAGTGTTGAAAAACCACTTTTCGCACTTGTGATAGTGTTGAAAAACCACTTTTCGCACATGTGTTAGTGTTGAAAAACCACTTTTCGCACTTGTGTTAGTGTTGAAAAACCACTTTTCGCACTTGTGATAGTGTTGAAAAACCACTTTTCGCACATGTGTTAGTGTTGAAAAACCACTTTTCGCACTTGTGATAGTGTTGAAAAACCACTTTTCGCACATGTGTTAGTGTTGAAAAACCACTTTTCGCACTTGTGATAGTGTTGAAAAACCACTTTTCGCACTTGTGTTAGTGTTGAAAAACCACTTTTCGCACTTGTGTTGGTGCAGGAAACCACTTTTGCACTTGTATTAGTGTGGAAAAAACACTTTTCGCACTTGTGTTTGTGTTGAAAAACCACTTTTCGCACTTGTGTTAGTGTTGAAAAACCACTTTTCGCACTTGTGTTGGTGCAGGAAACCACTTTTGCACTTGTACTAGTGTGGAAAAAACACTTTTTGCACGATCGTGTTGAAAAACCACTTTTCGCACTTGTGTTAGTGTTGAAAAACCACTTTTCGCACTTGTGTTCGTGTTGAAAAACCACTTTTCGCACTTGTGTTGGTGCATGAAACCACTTTTGCACTTGTATTAGTGTGGAAAAAACACTTTTCGCACTTGTGTTTGTGTTGAAAAACCACTTTTCGCACTTGTGTTAGTGTTGAAAAACCACTTTTCGCACTTGTGTTGGTGCAGGAAACCACTTTTGCACTTGTATTAGTGTGGAAAAAACACTTTTTGCACTTGTGATAGTGTTGAAAAACCACTTTTCGCACTTGTGTTAGTGTTGAAAAACCACTTTTCGCACTTGTGTTAGTGTTGAAAAACCACTTTTCGCACTTGTGTTGGTGCAGGAAACCACTTTTGCACTTGTATTAGTGTGGAAAAAACACTTTTCGCACTTGTGTTTGTGTTGAAAAACCACTTTTCGCACATGTGTTAGTGTTGAAAAACCACTTTTCGCACTTGTGATAGTGTTGAAAAACCACTTTTCGCACTTGTGTTAGTGTTGAAAAACCACTTTTCGCACTTGTGTTGGTGCAGGAAACCACTTTTGCACTTGTATTAGTGTGGAAAAAACACTTTTCGCACTTGTGTTTGTGTTGAAAAACCACTTTTCGCACTTGTGTTAGTGTTGAAAAACCACTTTTCGCACTTGTGTTGGTGCAGGAAACCACTTTTGCACTTGTACTAGTGTGGAAAAAACACTTTTTGCACGATCGTGTTGAAAAACCACTTTTCGCACTTGTGTTAGTGTTGAAAAACCACTTTTCGCACTTGTGTTCGTGTTGAAAAACCACTTTTCGCACTTGTGTTGGTGCATGAAACCACTTTTGCACTTGTATTAGTGTGGAAAAAACACTTTTCGCACTTGTGTTTGTGTTGAAAAACCACTTTTCGCACTTGTGTTAGTGTTGAAAAACCACTTTTCGCACTTGTGTTGGTGCAGGAAACCACTTTTGCACTTGTATTAGTGTGGAAAAAACACTTTTTGCACTTGTGATAGTGTTGAAAAACCACTTTTCGCACTTGTGTTAGTGTTGAAAAACCACTTTTCGCACTTGTGTTAGTGTTGAAAAACCACTTTTCGCACTTGTGTTCGTGTTGAAAAACCACTTTTCGCACTTGTGATAGTGTTGAAAAAGCACTTTTCGCACATGTGTTAGTGTTGAAAAACCACTTTTCGCACTTGTGTTAGTGTTGAAAAACCACTTTTCGCACTTGTGTTAGTGTTGAAAAACCACTTTTCGCACTTGTGTTGGTGCAGGAAACCACTTTTGCACTTGTATTAGTGTGGAAAAAACACTTTTTGCACTTGTGATAGTGTTGAAAAACAATTTTTCGCACATGTGTTAGTGTTGAAAAACCACTTTTCGCACTTGTGTTGGTGCAGGAAACCACTTTTGCACTTGTATTAGTGTGGAAAAAACACTTTTTGCACTTGTGATAGTGTTGAAAAACCACTTTTCGCAATTGTGTTAGTGTTGAAAAACCACTTTTCGCACTTGTGATAGTGTTGAAAAACAACTTTTCGCACATGTGTTAGTGTTGAAAAACCACTTTTCGCACTTGTGTTGGTGCAGGAAACCACTTTTGCACTTGTATTAGTGTGGAAAAAACACTTTTTGCACTTGTGATAGTGTTGAAAAACCACTTTTCGCACTTGTGTTAATGTTGAAAAACCACTTTACGCACTTGTGTTGGTGCAGGAAACCACTTTTGCACTTGTATTAGTGTGGAAAAAACACTTTTCGCACTTGTGTTTGTGTTGAAAAACCACTTTTCGCACGTGTATTAGTGTGGAAAAAACACTTTTTGCACTTGTGATTGTGTTGAAAAAACACTTTTCGCACATGTGTTAGTGTTGAAAAACCACATTACGCACTTGTGTTGGTGCAGGAAACCACTTTTGCACTTGTATTAGTGTGGAAAAAACACTTTTCGCACTTGTGTTTGTGTTGACAAACCACTTTTCGCACTTGTGTTAGTGATGAAAAACCACTTTTCGCAATTGTGTTGGTGCAGGAAACCATTTTTGCACTTGTATTAGTGTGGAAAAAACACTTTTTGCACTTGTGATAGTGTTGAAAAACCACTTTTCGCACTTGTGTTAGTGTTGAAAAACCACTTTTCGCACTTGTGTTAGTGTTGAAAAACCACTTTTCGCACTTGTGTTGGTGCAGGAAACCACTTTTGCACTTGTATTAGTGTGGAAAAAACACTTTTTGCACTTGTGATAGTGTTGAAAAACCACTTTTCGCACATGTGTTAGTGTTGAAAAACCACTTTTCGCACTTGTGTTAGTGTTGAAAAACCACTTTTCGCACTTGTGTTGGTGCAGGAAACCACTTTTGCACTTGTATTAGTGTGGAAAAAACACTTTTTGCACTTGTGATAGTGTTGAAAAACCACTTTTCGCACTTGTGTTAGTGTTGAAAAACCACTTTACGCACTTGTGTTGGTGCAGGAAACCACTTTTGCACTTGTATTAGTGTGGAAAAAACACTTTTCGCACTTGTGTTTGTGTTGAAAAACCACTTTTCGCACTTGTGTTAGTGTTGAAAAACCACTTTTCGCACTTGTGTTGGTGCAGGAAACCACTTTTGCACTTGTACTAGTGTGGAAAAAACACTTTTTGCACTTGTGATCGTGTTGAAAAACCACTTTTCGCACTTGTGTTAGTGTTGAAAAACCACTTTTCGCACTTGTGTTGGTGCATGAAACCACTTTTGCACTTGTATTAGTGTGGAAAAAACACTTTTTGCACTTGTGATAGTGTTGAAAAACAATTTTTCGCACATGTGTTAGTGTTGAAAAACCACTTTTCGCACTTGTGTTGGTGCAGGAAACCACTTTTGCACTTGTATTAGTGTGGAAAAAACACTTTTTGCACTTGTGATAGTGTTGAAAAACCACTTTTCGCACTTGTGTTAGTGTTGAAAAACCACTTTTCGCACTTGTGATAGTGTTGAAAAACCACTTTTCGCACATGTGTTAGTGTTGAAAAACCACTTTTCGCACTTGTGTTAGTGTTGAAAAACCACTTTTCGCACTTGTGTTAGTGTTGAAAAACCACTTTTCGCACTTGTGTTGGTGCAGGAAACCACTTTTGCACTTGTATTAGTGTGGAAAAAACACTTTTTGCACTTGTGATAGTGTTGAAAAACAATTTTTCGCACATGGGTTAGTGTTGAAAAACCACTTTTCGCACTTGTGTTGGTGCAGGAAACCACTTTTGCACTTGTATTAGTGTGGAAAAAACACTTTTTGCACTTGTGATAGTGTTGAAAAACCACTTTTCGCAATTGTGTTAGTGTTGAAAAACCACTTTTCGCACTTGTGATAGTGTTGAAAAACAACTTTTCGCACATGTATTAGTGTTGAAAAACCACTTTTCGCACTTGTGTTAGTGTTGAAAAACCACTTTTCGCACTTGTGTTGGTGCAGGAAACCACTTTTGCACTTGTATTAGTGTGGAAAAAACACTTTTTGCATTTGTGATAGTGTTGAAAAACCACTTTTCGCACTTGTGTTAGTGTTGAAAAACCACTTTTCGCACTTGTGTTAGTGTTGAAAAACCACTTTTCGCACTTGTGTTGGTGCAGGAAACCACTTTTGCACTTGTATTAGTGTGGAAAAAACACTTTTTGCACTTGTGTTAGTGTTGAAAAACCACTTTTCGCACTTGTGTTGGTGCAGGAAACCACTTTTCGCACTTGTGTTAGTGATGAAAAACCACTTCTCGCACTTGTGTTAGTGTTGAAAAACCACTTTTCGCACTTGTGTTGGTGCAGGAAACCACTTTTGCACTTGTGTTGGTGCAGGAAACCACTTTTGCACTTGTATTAGTGTGGAAAAAACACTTTTTGCACTTGTGTTAGTGTTGAAAAACCACTTTTCGCACTTGTGTTGGTGCAGGAAACCACTTTTCACACTTGTGATAGTGTTGAAAAACCACTTTTCGCACTTGTGTTTGTGTTGAAAAACCACTTTTCGCACTTGTGTTAGTGATGAAAAACCACTTTTCGCACTTGTGTTGGTGCAGGAAACCACTTTTGCACGTGTATTAGTGTGGAAAAAACACTTTTCGCACTTGTGTTTGTGTTGAAAAACCACTTTTCACACTTGTGTTAGTATTGAAAAACCACTTTTCGCACTTGTGTTGGTGCAGGAAACCACTTTTGCACTTGTATTAGTGTGGAAAAAACACTTTTTGCACTTGTGATAGTGTTGAAAAACCACTTTTCGCACTTGTGTTAGTGTTGAAAAACCACTTTTCGCACTTGTGTTGGTGCAGGAAACCACTTTTGCACTTGTATTAGTGTGGAAAAAACACTTTTTGCACTTGTGATTGTGTTGAAAAACCACTTTTCGCACATGTGTTAGTGTTGAAAAACCACATTACGCACTTGTGTTGGTGCAGGAAACCACTTTTGCACTTGTATTAGTGTGGAAAAAACACTTTTCGCACTTGTGTTTGTGTTGATAAACCACTTTCGCACTTGTGTTAGTGATGAAAAACCACTTTTCGCAATTGTGTTGGTGCAGGAAACCATTTTTGCACTTGTATTAGTGTGGAAAAAACACTTTTTGCACTTGTGATAGTGTTGAAAAACCACTTTTCGCACTTGTGTTAGTGTTGAAAAACCACTTTTCGCACTTGTGTTAGTGTTGAAAAACCACTTTTCGCACTTGTGTTGGTGCAGGAAACCACTTTTGCACTTGTATTAGTGTGGAAAAAACACTTTTTGCACTTGTGATAGTGTTGAAAAACCACTTTTCGCACATGTGTTAGTGTTGAAAAACCACTTTTCGCACTTGTGTTAGTGTTGAAAAACCACTTTTCGCACTTGTGTTGGTGCAGGAAACCACTTTTGCACTTGTATTAGTGTGGAAAAAACACTTTTTGCACTTGTGATAGTGTTGAAAAACCACTTTTCGCACTTGTGTTAGTGTTGAAAAACCACTTTACGCACTTGTGTTGGTGCAGGAAACCACTTTTGCACTTGTATTAGTGTGGAAAAAACTCTTTTCGCACTTGTGTTTGTGTTGAAAAACCACTTTTCGCACTTGTGTTAGTGTTGAAAAACCACTTTTCGCACTTGTGTTGGTGCAGGAAACCACTTTTGCACTTGTACTAGTGTGGAAAAAACACTTTTTGCACGATCGTGTTGAAAAACCACTTTTCGCACTTGTGTTAGTGTTGAAAAACCACTTTTCGCACTTGTGTTCGTGTTGAAAAACCACTTTTCGCACTTGTGTTGGTGCATGAAACCACTTTTGCACTTGTATTAGTGTGGAAAAAACACTTTTTGCACTTGTGATAGTGTTGAAAAACAATTTTTCGCACATGTGTTAGTGTTGAAAAACCACTTTTCGCACTTGTGTTGGTGCAGGAAACCACTTTTGCACTTGTATTAGTGTGGAAAAAACACTTTTTGCACTTGTGATAGTGTTGAAAAACCACTTTTCGCACTTGTGTTAGTGTTGAAAAACCACTTTTCGCACTTGTGATAGTGTTGAAAAAGCACTTTTCGCACATGTGTTAGTGTTGAAAAACCACTTTTCGCACTTGTGTTAGTGTTGAAAAACCACTTTTCGCACTTGTGTTAGTGTTGAAAAACCACTTTTCGCACTTGTGTTGGTGCAGGAAACCACTTTTGCACTTGTATTAGTGTGGAAAAAACACTTTTTGCACTTGTGATAGTGTTGAAAAACAATTTTTCGCACATGTGTTAGTGTTGAAAAACCACTTTTCGCACTTGTGTTGGTGCAGGAAACCACTTTTGCACTTGTATTAGTGTGGAAAAAACACTTTTAGCACTTGTGATAGTGTTGAAAAACCACTTTTCGCAATTGTGTTAGTGTTGAAAAACCACTTTTCGCACTTGTGATAGTGTTGAAAAACAACTTTTCGCACATGTGTTAGTGTTGAAAAACCACTTTTCGCACTTGTGTTGGTGCAGGAAACCACTTTTGCACTTGTATTAGTGTGGAAAAAACACTTTTTGCACTTGTGATAGTGTTGAAAAACCACTTTTCGCACTTGTGTTAATGTTGAAAAACCACTTTACGCACTTGTGTTGGTGCAGGAAACCACTTTTGCACTTGTATTAGTGTGGAAAAAACACTTTTCGCACTTGTGTTTGTGTTGAAAAACCACTTTTCGCACGTGTATTAGTGTGGAAAAAACACTTTTCACACTTGTGATAGTGTTGAAAAACCACTTTTCGCACTTGTGTTTGTGTTGAAAAACAACTTTTCGCACTTGTGTTAGTGATGAAAAACCACTTTTCGCACTTGTGTTGGTGCAGGAAACCACTTTTGCACGTGTATTAGTGTGGAAAAAACACTTTTCGCACTTGTGTTTGTGTTGAAAAACCACTTTTCACACTTGTGTTAGTGTTGAAAAACCACTTTTCGCACTTGTGTTGGTGCAGGAAACCATTTTTGCACTTGTATTAGTGTGGAAAAAACACTTTTTGCACTTGTGATTGTGTTGAAAAACCACTTTTCGCACATGTGTTAGTGTTGAAAAACAACTTTTCGCACTTGTGTTAGTGTTGAAAAACCACTTTTCGCACTTGTGTTGGTGCAGGAAACCACTTTTGCACTTGTATTAGTGTGGAAAAAACACTTTTTGCCTTGTGATTGTGTTGAAAAACCACTTTTCGCACATGTGTTAGTGTTGAAAAACCACATTACGCACTTGTGTTGGTGCAGGAAACCACTTTTGCACTTGTATTAGTGTGGAAAAAGCACTTTTCGCACTTGTGTTTGTGTTGATAAACCACTTTTCGCACTTGTGTTAGTGATGAAAAACCACTTTTCGCAATTGTGTTGGTGCAGGAAACCATTTTTGCACTTGTATTAGTGTGGAAAAAACACTTTTTGCACTTGTGATAGTGTTGAAAAACCACTTTTCGCACTTGTGTTAGTGTTGAAAAACCACTTTTCGCACTTGTGTTAGTGTTGAAAAACCACTTTTCGCACTTGTGTTGGTGCAGGAAACCACTTTTGCACTTGTATTAGTGTGGAAAAAACACTTTTTGCACTTGTGATAGTGTTGAAAAACCACTTTTCGCACTTGTGTTAGTGTTGAAAAACCACTTTACGCATTTGTGTTTGTGCAGGAAACCACTTTTGCACTTGTATTAGTGTGGAAAAAACACTTTTCGCACTTGTGTTTGTGTTGAAAAACCACTTTTCGCACTTGTGTTAGTGTTGAAAAACCACTTTTCGCACTTGTCTTGTTGCAGGAAACCACTTTTGCACTTGTACTAGTGTGGAAAAAACACTTTTTGCACTTGTGATCGTGTTGAAAAACCACTTTTCGCACTTGTGTTAGTGTTGAAAAACCACTTTTCGCACTTGTGTTCGTGTTGAAAAACCACTTTTCGCACTTGTGTTGGTGCAGGAAACCACTTTTGCACTTGTATTAGTGTGGAAAAAACACTTTTTGCACTTGTGATAGTGTTGAAAAACAATTTTTCGCACATGTGTTAGTGTTGAAAAACCACTTTTCGCACTTGTGTTGGTGCAGGAAACCACTTTTGCACTTGTATTAGTGTGGAAAAAACACTTTTTGCACTTGTGATAGTGTTGAAAAACCACTTTTCGCACTTGTGTTAGTGTTGAAAAACCACTTTTCGCACTTGTGATAGTGTTGAAAAACCACTTTTCGCACATGTGTTAGTGTTGAAAAACCACTTTTCGCACTTGTGATAGTGTTGAAAAACCACTTTTCGCACTTGTGTTAGTGTTGAAAAACCACTTTTCGCACTTGTGATAGTGTTGAAAAACCACTTTTCGCACTTGTGTTAGTGTTGAAAAACCACTTTTCGCACTTGTGTTAGTGTTGAAAAACCACTTTTCGCACTTGTGTTAGTGTTGAAAAACCACTTTTCGCACTTGTGATAGTGTTGAAAAACCACTTTTCGCACTTGTGTTAGTGTTGAAAAACCACTTTTCGCACTTGTGATAGTGTTGAAAAACCACTTTTCGCACATGTGTTAGTGTTGAAAAACCACTTTTCGCACTTGTGATAGTGTTGAAAAACCACTTTTCGCACTTGTGATAGTGTTGAAAAACCACTTTTCGCACATGTGTTAGTGTTGAAAAACCACTTTTCGCACTTGTGTTAGTGTTGAAAAACCACTTTTCGCACTTGTGATAGTGTTGAAAAACCACTTTTCGCACATGTGTTAGTGTTGAAAAACCACTTTTCGCACTTGTGATAGTGTTGAAAAACCACTTTTCGCACATGTGTTAGTGTTGAAAAACCACTTTTCGCACTTGTGATAGTGTTGAAAAACCACTTTTCGCACTTGTGTTAGTGTTGAAAAACCACTTTTCGCACTTGTGATAGTGTTGAAAAACCACTTTTCGCACTTGTGATAGTGTTGAAAAACCACTTTTCGCACATGTGTTAGTGTTGAAAAACCACTTTTCGCACTTGTGTTAGTGTTGAAAAACCACTTTTCGCACTTGTGATAGTGTTGAAAAACCACTTTTCGCACATGTGTTAGTGTTGAAAAACCACTTTTCGCACTTGTGATAGTGTTGAAAAACCACTTTTCGCACATGTGTTAGTGTTGAAAAACCACTTTTCGCACTTGTGATAGTGTTGAAAAACCACTTTTCGCACTTGTGTTAGTGTTGAAAAACCACTTTTCGCACTTGTGTTGGTGCAGGAAACCACTTTTGCACTTGTATTAGTGTGGAAAAAACACTTTTCGCACTTGTGTTTGTGTTGAAAAACCACTTTTCGCACTTGTGTTAGTGTTGAAAAACCACTTTTCGCACTTGTGTTGGTGCAGGAAACCACTTTTGCACTTGTACTAGTGTGGAAAAAACACTTTTTGCACGATCGTGTTGAAAAACCACTTTTCGCACTTGTGTTAGTGTTGAAAAACCACTTTTCGCACTTGTGTTCGTGTTGAAAAACCACTTTTCGCACTTGTGTTGGTGCATGAAACCACTTTTGCACTTGTATTAGTGTGGAAAAAACACTTTTTGCACTTGTGATAGTGTTGAAAAACAATTTTTCGCACATGTGTTAGTGTTGAAAAACCACTTTTCGCACTTGTGTTGGTGCAGGAAACCACTTTTGCACTTGTATTAGTGTGGAAAAAACACTTTTTGCACTTGTGATAGTGTTGAAAAACCACTTTTCGCACTTGTGTTAGTGTTGAAAAACCACTTTTCGCACTTGTGATAGTGTTGAAAAAGCACTTTTCGCACATGTGTTAGTGTTGAAAAACCACTTTTCGCACTTGTGTTAGTGTTGAAAAACCACTTTTCGCACTTGTGTTAGTGTTGAAAAACCACTTTTCGCACTTGTGTTGGTGCAGGAAACCACTTTTGCACTTGTATTAGTGTGGAAAAAACACTTTTTGCACTTGTGATAGTGTTGAAAAACAATTTTTCGCACATGTGTTAGTGTTGAAAAACCACTTTTCGCACTTGTGTTGGTGCAGGAAACCACTTTTGCACTTGTATTAGTGTGGAAAAAACACTTTTTGCACTTGTGATAGTGTTGAAAAACCACTTTTCGCAATTGTGTTAGTGTTGAAAAACCACTTTTCGCACTTGTGATAGTGTTGAAAAACAACTTTTCGCACATGTGTTAGTGTTGAAAAACCACTTTTCGCACTTGTGTTGGTGCAGGAAACCACTTTTGCACTTGTATTAGTGTGGAAAAAACACTTTTTGCACTTGTGATAGTGTTGAAAAACCACTTTTCGCACTTGTGTTAATGTTGAAAAACCACTTTACGCACTTGTGTTGGTGCAGGAAACCACTTTTGCACTTGTATTAGTGTGGAAAAAACACTTTTCGCACTTGTGTTTGTGTTGAAAAACCACTTTTCGCACGTGTATTAGTGTGGAAAAAACACTTTTCACACTTGTGATAGTGTTGAAAAACCACTTTTCGCACTTGTGTTTGTGTTGAAAAACAACTTTTCGCACTTGTGTTAGTGATGAAAAACCACTTTTCGCACTTGTGTTGGTGCAGGAAACCACTTTTGCACTTGTACTAGTGTGGAAAAAACACTTTTTGCACTTGTGATCGTGTTGAAAAACCACCTTTCGCACTTGTGTTAGTGTTGAAAAACAACTTTTCGCACTTGTGTTAGTGTTGAAAAACCACTTTTCGCACTTGTGTTGGTGCAGGAAACCACTTTTGCACTTGTATTAGTGTGGAAAAAACACTTTTTGCACTTGTGATTGTGTTGAAAAACCACTTTTCGCAATTGTGTTAGTGATGAAAAACCACTTTTCGCACTTGTGTTAGTGTTGAAAAACCACTTTTCGCACTTGTGTTAGTGTTGAAAAACCACTTTTCGCGCTTGTGTTGGTGCAGGAAACCACTTTTGCACTTGTATTAGTGTGGAAAAAACACTTTTTGCACTTGTGATAGTGTTGAAAAACCACTTTTCGCACTTGTGTTAGTGTTGAAAAACCACTTTTCGCACTTGTGTTAGTGTTGAAAAACCACTTTTCGCACTTGTGTTAGTGTTGAAAAACCACTTTTCGCACTTGTGTTAGTGTTGAAAAACCACTTTTCGCACTTGTGTTAGTGTTGAAAAACCACTTTTCGCACTTGTGTTGGTGCAGGAAACCACTTTTGCACTTGTATTAGTGTGGAAAAAACACTTTTTGCACTTGTGATAGTGTTGAAAAACCACTTTTCGCACTTGTGTTAATGTTGAAAAACCACTTTACGCACTTGTGTTGGTGCAGGAAACCACTTTTGCACTTGTATTAGTGTGGAAAAAACACTTTTCGCACTTGTGTTTGTGTTGAAAAACCACTTTTCGCACTTGTGTTAGTGTTGAAAAACCACTTTTCGCACTTGTGTTGGTGCAGGAAACCACTTTTGCACTTGTATTAGTGTGGAAAAACACTTTTTGCACTTGTGATAGTGTTGAAAAACCACTTTTCGCACTTGTGTTAGTGTTGAAAAACCACTTTTCGCACTTGTGTTAGTGTTGAAAAACCACTTTTCGCACTTGTTTTGGTGGAGGAAACCACTTTTGCACTTGTATAAATGTGGAAAAAACACTTTTTGCACTTGTGATAGTGTTGAAAAACCACTTTTCGCACATGTGTTAGTGTTGAAAAACCACTTTTCGCACTTGTGTTAGTGTTGAAAAATCACTTTTCGCACTTGTGTTGGTGCAGGAAACCACTTTTGCACTTGTATTAGTGTGGAAAAAACACTTTTTGCATTTGTGATAGTGTTGAAAAACCACTTTTCGCACTTGTGTTAGTGTTGAAAAACCACTTTTCGCACTTGTGTTAGTGTTGAAAAACCACTTTTCGCACTTGTGTTGGTGCAGGAAACCACTTTTGCACTTGTATTAGTGTGGAAAAAACACTTTTTGCACTTGTGTTAGTGTTGAAAAACCACTTTTCGCACTTGTGTTGGTGCAGGAAACCACTTTTGCACTTGTATTAGTGTGGAAAAAACACTTTTTGCACTTGTGATAGTGTTGAAAAACCACTTTTCGCACTTGTGTTAATGTTGAAAAACCACTTTACGCACTTGTGTTGGTGCAGGAAACCACTTTTGCACTTGTATTAGTGTGGAAAAAACACTTTTCGCACTTGTGTTTGTGTTGAAAAACCACTTTTCGCACTTGTGTTAGTGTTGAAAAACCACTTTTCGCACTTGTGTTGGTGCAGGAAACCACTTTTGCACTTGTATTAGTGTGGAAAAAACACTTTTTGCACTTGTGATTGTGTTGAAAAAACACTTTTCGCACATGTGTTAGTGTTGAAAAACCACATTACGCACTTGTGTTGGTGCAGGAAACCACTTTTGCACTTGTATTAGTGTGGAAAAAACACTTTTCGCACTTGTGTTTGTGTTGACAAACCACTTTTCGCACTTGTGTTAGTGATGAAAAACCACTTTTCGCAATTGTGTTGGTGCAGGAAACCATTTTTGCACTTGTATTAGTGTGGAAAAAACACTTTTTGCACTTGTGATAGTGTTGAAAAACCACTTTTCGCACTTGTGTTAGTGTTGAAAAACCACTTTTCGCACTTGTGTTAGTGTTGAAAAACCACTTTTCGCACTTGTGTTGGTGCAGGAAACCACTTTTGCACTTGTATTAGTGTGGAAAAAACACTTTTTGCACTTGTGATAGTGTTGAAAAACCACTTTTCGCACATGTGTTAGTGTTGAAAAACCACTTTTCGCACTTGTGTTAGTGTTGAAAAACCACTTTTCGCACTTGTGTTGGTGCAGGAAACCACTTTTGCACTTGTATTAGTGTGGAAAAAACACTTTTTGCACTTGTGATAGTGTTGAAAAACCACTTTTCGCACTTGTGTTAGTGTTGAAAAACCACTTTACGCACTTGTGTTGGTGCAGGAAACCACTTTTGCACTTGTATTAGTGTGGAAAAAACACTTTTCGCACTTGTGTTTGTGTTGAAAAACCACTTTTCGCACTTGTGTTAGTGTTGAAAAACCACTTTTCGCACTTGTGTTGGTGCAGGAAACCACTTTTGCACTTGTACTAGTGTGGAAAAAACACTTTTTGCACTTGTGATCGTGTTGAAAAACCACTTTTCGCACTTGTGTTAGTGTTGAAAAACCACTTTTCGCACTTGTGTTGGTGCATGAAACCACTTTTGCACTTGTATTAGTGTGGAAAAAACACTTTTTGCACTTGTGATAGTGTTGAAAAACAATTTTTCGCACATGTGTTAGTGTTGAAAAACCACTTTTCGCACTTGTGTTGGTGCAGGAAACCACTTTTGCACTTGTATTAGTGTGGAAAAAACACTTTTTGCACTTGTGATAGTGTTGAAAAACCACTTTTCGCACTTGTGTTAGTGTTGAAAAACCACTTTTCGCACTTGTGATAGTGTTGAAAAACCACTTTTCGCACATGTGTTAGTGTTGAAAAACCACTTTTCGCACTTGTGTTAGTGTTGAAAAACCACTTTTCGCACTTGTGTTAGTGTTGAAAAACCACTTTTCGCACTTGTGTTGGTGCAGGAAACCACTTTTGCACTTGTATTAGTGTGGAAAAAACACTTTTTGCACTTGTGATAGTGTTGAAAAACAATTTTTCGCACATGTGTTAGTGTTGAAAAACCACTTTTCGCACTTGTGTTGGTGCAGGAAACCACTTTTGCACTTGTATTAGTGTGGAAAAAACACTTTTTGCACTTGTGATAGTGTTGAAAAACCACTTTTCGCAATTGTGTTAGTGTTGAAAAACCACTTTTCGCACTTGCGATAGTGTTGAAAAACAACTTTTCGCACATGTATTAGTGTTGAAAAACCACTTTTCGCACTTGTGTTAGTGTTGAAAAACCACTTTTCGCACTTGTGTTGGTGCAGGAAACCACTTTTGCACTTGTATTAGTGTGGAAAAAACACTTTTTGCATTTGTGATAGTGTTGAAAAACCACTTTTCGCACTTGTGTTAGTGTTGAAAAACCACTTTTCGCACTTGTGTTAGTGTTGAAAAACCACTTTTCGCACTTGTGTTGGTGCAGGAAACCACTTTTGCACTTGTATTAGTGTGGAAAAAACACTTTTTGCACTTGTGTTAGTGTTGAAAAACCACTTTTCGCACTTGTGTTGGTGCAGGAAACCACTTTTCGCACTTGTGTTAGTGATGAAAAACCACTTTTCGCACTTGTGTTAGTGTTGAAAAACCACTTTTCGCACTTGTGTTGGTGCAGGAAACCACTTTTGCACTTGTATTAGTGTGGAAAAAACACTTTTTGCACTTGTGTTAGTGTTGAAAAACCACTTTTCGCACTTGTGTTGGTGCAGGAAACCACTTTTCGCACTTGTGTTAGTGATGAAAAACCACTTTTCGCACTTGTGTTAGTGTTGAAAAACCACTTTTCGCACTTGTGTTAGTGTTGAAAAACCACTTTTCGCGCTTGTGTTGGTGCAGGAAACCACTTTTGCACTTGTATTAGTGTGGAAAAAACACTTTTTGCACTTGTGATAGTGTTGAAAAACCACTTTTCGCACTTGTGTTAGTGTTGAAAAACCACTTTTCGCACTTGTGTTAGTGTTGAAAAACCACTTTTCGCACTTGTGTTAGTGTTGAAAAACCACTTTTCGCACTTGTGTTAGTGTTGAAAAACCACTTTTCACACTTGTGTTGGTGCAGGAAACCACTTTTGCACTTGTATTAGTGTGGAAAAAACACTTTTTGCACTTGTGATAGTGTTGAAAAACCACTTTTCGCACTTGTGTTAATGTTGAAAAACCACTTTACGCACTTGTGTTGGTGCAGGAAACCACTTTTGCACTTGTATTAGTGTGGAAAAAACACTTTTCGCACTTGTGTTTGTGTTGAAAAACCACTTTTCGCACTTGTGTTAGTGTTGAAAAACCACTTTTCGCACTTGTGTTGGTGCAGGAAACCACTTTTGCACTTGTATTAGTGTGGAAAAAACACTTTTTGCACTTGTGATAGTGTTGAAAAACCACTTTTCGCACTTGTGTTAGTGTTGAAAAACCACTTTTCGCACTTGTGTTAGTGTTGAAAAACCACTTTTCGCACTTGTTTTGGTGGAGGAAACCACTTTTGCACTTGTATTAATGTGGAAAAAACATTTTTTGCACTTGTGATAGTGTTGAAAAACCACTTTTTGCACATGTGTTAGTGTTGAAAAACCACTTTTCGCACTTGTGTTAGTGTTGAAAAATCACTTTTCGCACTTGTGTTGGTGCAGGAAACCACTTTTGCACTTGTATTAGTGTGGAAAAAACACTTTTTGCATTTGTGATAGTGTTGAAAAACCACTTTTCGCACTTGTGTTAGTGTTGAAAAACCACTTTTCGCACTTGTGTTAGTGTTGAAAAACCACTTTTCGCACTTGTGTTGGTGCAGGAAACCACTTTTGCACTTGTATTAGTGTGGAAAAAACACTTTTTGCACTTGTGTTAGTGTTGAAAAACCACTTTTCGCACTTGTGTTGGTGCAGGAAACCACTTTTGCACTTGTATTAGTGTGGAAAAAACACTTTTTGCACTTGTGATAGTGTTGAAAAACCACTTTTCGCACTTGTGTTAATGTTGAAAAACCACTTTACGCACTTGTGTTGGTGCAGGAAACCACTTTTGCACTTGTATTAGTGTGGAAAAAACACTTTTCGCACTTGTGTTTGTGTTGAAAAACCACTTTTCGCACTTGTGTTAGTGTTGAAAAACCACTTTTCGCACTTGTGTTGGTGCAGGAAACCACTTTTGCACTTGTATTAGTGTGGAAAAAACACTTTTTGCACTTGTGATAGTGTTGAAAAACCACTTTTCGCACTTGTGTTAGTGTTGAAAAACCACTTTTCGCACTTGTGTTAGTGTTGAAAAACCACTTTTCGCACTTGTTTTGGTGGAGGAAACCACTTTTGCACTTGTATTAATGTGGAAAAAACACTTTTTGCACTTGTGATAGTGTTGAAAAACCACTTTTCGCACATGTGTTAGTGTTGAAAAACCACTTTTCGCACTTGTGTTAGTGTTGAAAAATCACTTTTCGCACTTGTGTTGGTGCAGGAAACCACTTTTGCACTTGTATTAGTGTGGAAAAAACACTTTTTGCATTTGTGATAGTGTTGAAAAACCACTTTTCGCACTTGTGTTAGTGTTGAAAAACCACTTTTCGCACTTGTGTTAGTGTTGAAAAACCACTTTTCGCACTTGTGTTGGTGCAGGAAACCACTTTTGCACTTGTATTAGTGTGGAAAAAACACTTTTTGCACTTGTGTTAGTGTTGAAAAACCACTTTTCGCACTTGTGTTGGTGCAGGAAACCACTTTTCACACTTGTGATAGTGTTGAAAAACCACTTTTCGCACTTGTGTTTGTGTTGAAAAACCACTTTTCGCACTTGTGTTAGTGATGAAAAACCACTTTTCGCACTTGTGTTGGTGCAGGAAACCACTTTTGCACGTGTATTAGTGTGGAAAAAACACTTTTCGCACTTGTGTTTGTGTTGAAAAACCACTTTTCACACTTGTGTTAGTATTGAAAAACCACTTTTCGCACTTGTGTTGGTGCAGGAAACCACTTTTGCACTTGTATTAGTGTGGAAAAAACACTTTTTGCACTTGTGATAGTGTTGAAAAACCACTTTTCGCACTTGTGTTAGTGTTGAAAAACCACTTTTCGCACTTGTGTTGGTGCAGGAAACCACTTTTGCACTTGTATTAGTGTGGAAAAAACACTTTTTGCACTTGTGATTGTGTTGAAAAACCACTTTTCGCACATGTGTTAGTGTTGAAAAACCACATTACGCACTTGTGTTGGTGCAGGAAACCACTTTTGCACTTGTATTAGTGTGGAAAAAACACTTTTCGCACTTGTGTTTGTGTTGATAAACCACTTTTCGCACTTGTGTTAGTGATGAAAAACCACTTTTCGCAATTGTGTTGGTGCAGGAAACCATTTTTGCACTTGTATTAGTGTGGAAAAAACACTTTTTGCACTTGTGATAGTGTTGAAAAACCACTTTTCGCACTTGTGTTAGTGTTGAAAAACCACTTTTCGCACTTGTGTTAGTGTTGAAAAACCACTTTTCGCACTTGTGTTGGTGCAGGAAACCACTTTTGCACTTGTATTAGTGTGGAAAAAACACTTTTTGCACTTGTGATAGTGTTGAAAAACCACTTTTCGCACATGTGTTAGTGTTGAAAAACCACTTTTCGCACTTGTGTTAGTGTTGAAAAACCACTTTTCGCACTTGTGTTGGTGCAGGAAACCACTTTTGCACTTGTATTAGTGTGGAAAAAACACTTTTTGCACTTGTGATAGTGTTGAAAAACCACTTTTCGCACTTGTGTTAGTGTTGAAAAACCACTTTACGCACTTGTGTTGGTGCAGGAAACCACTTTTGCACTTGTATTAGTGTGGAAAAAACACTTTTCGCACTTGTGTTTGTGTTGAAAAACCACTTTTCGCACTTGTGTTAGTGTTGAAAAACCACTTTTCGCACTTGTGTTGGTGCAGGAAACCACTTTTGCACTTGTACTAGTGTGGAAAAAACACTTTTTGCACTTGTGATCGTGTTGAAAAACCACTTTTCGCACTTGTGTTAGTGTTGAAAAACCACTTTTCGCACTTGTGTTGGTGCATGAAACCACTTTTGCACTTGTATTAGTGTGGAAAAAACACTTTTTGCACTTGTGATAGTGTTGAAAAACAATTTTTCGCACATGTGTTAGTGTTGAAAAACCACTTTTCGCACTTGTGTTGGTGCAGGAAACCACTTTTGCACTTGTATTAGTGTGGAAAAAACACTTTTTGCACTTGTGATAGTGTTGAAAAACCACTTTTCGCACTTGTGTTAGTGTTGAAAAACCACTTTTCGCACTTGTGATAGTGTTGAAAAACCACTTTTCGCACATGTGTTAGTGTTGAAAAACCACTTTTCGCACTTGTGTTAGTGTTGAAAAACCACTTTTCGCACTTGTGTTAGTGTTGAAAAACCACTTTTCGCACTTGTGTTGGTGCAGGAAACCACTTTTGCACTTGTATTAGTGTGGAAAAAACACTTTTTGCACTTGTGATAGTGTTGAAAAACAATTTTTCGCACATGTGTTAGTGTTGAAAAACCACTTTTCGCACTTGTGTTGGTGCAGGAAACCACTTTTGCACTTGTATTAGTGTGGAAAAAACACTTTTTGCACTTGTGATAGTGTTGAAAAACCACTTTTCGCAATTGTGTTAGTGTTGAAAAACCACTTTTCGCACTTGTGATAGTGTTGAAAAACAACTTTTCGCACATGTATTAGTGTTGAAAAACCACTTTTCGCACTTGTGTTAGTGTTGAAAAACCACTTTTCGCACTTGTGTTGGTGCAGGAAACCACTTTTGCACTTGTATTAGTGTGGAAAAAACACTTTTTGCATTTGTGATAGTGTTGAAAAACCACTTTTCGCACTTGTGTTAGTGTTGAAAAACCACTTTTCGCACTTGTGTTAGTGTTGAAAAACCACTTTTCGCACTTGTGTTGGTGCAGGAAACCACTTTTGCACTTGTATTAGTGTGGAAAAAACACTTTTTGCACTTGTGTTAGTGTTGAAAAACCACTTTTCGCACTTGTGTTGGTGCAGGAAACCACTTTTCGCACTTGTGTTAGTGATGAAAAACCACTTTTCGCACTTGTGTTAGTGTTGAAAAACCACTTTTCGCACTTGTGTTGGTGCAGGAAACCACTTTTGCACTTGTATTAGTGTGGAAAAAACACTTTTTGCACTTGTGTTAGTGTTGAAAAACCACTTTTCGCACTTGTGTTGGTGCAGGAAACCACTTTTCGCACTTGTGTTAGTGATGAAAAACCACTTTTCGCACTTGTGTTAGTGTTGAAAAACCACTTTTCGCACTTGTGTTAGTGTTGAAAAACCACTTTTCGCGCTTGTGTTGGTGCAGGAAACCACTTTTGCACTTGTATTAGTGTGGAAAAAACACTTTTTGCACTTGTGATAGTGTTGAAAAACCACTTTTCGCACTTGTGTTAGTGTTGAAAAACCACTTTTCGCACTTGTGTTAGTGTTGAAAAACCACTTTTCGCACTTGTGTTAGTGTTGAAAAACCACTTTTCGCACTTGTGTTAGTGTTGAAAAACCACTTTTCGCACTTGTGTTGGTGCAGGAAACCACTTTTGCACTTGTATTAGTGTGGAAAAAACACTTTTTGCACTTGTGATAGTGTTGAAAAACCACTTTTCGCACTTGTGTTAATGTTGAAAAACCACTTTACGCACTTGTGTTGGTGCAGGAAACCACTTTTGCACTTGTATTAGTGTGGAAAAAACACTTTTCGCACTTGTGTTTGTGTTGAAAAACCACTTTTCGCACTTGTGTTAGTGTTGAAAAACCACTTTTCGCACTTGTGTTGGTGCAGGAAACCACTTTTGCACTTGTATTAGTGTGGAAAAAACACTTTTTGCACTTGTGATAGTGTTGAAAAACCACTTTTCGCACTTGTGTTAGTGTTGAAAAACCACTTTTCGCACTTGTGTTAGTGTTGAAAAACCACTTTTCGCACTTGTTTTGGTGGAGGAAACCACTTTTGCACTTGTATTAATGTGGAAAAAACACTTTTTGCACTTGTGATAGTGTTGAAAAACCACTTTTCGCACATGTGTTAGTGTTGAAAAACCACTTTTCGCACTTGTGTTAGTGTTGAAAAATCACTTTTCGCACTTGTGTTGGTGCAGGAAACCACTTTTGCACTTGTATTAGTGTGGAAAAAACACTTTTTGCATTTGTGATAGTGTTGAAAAACCACTTTTCGCACTTGTGTTAGTGTTGAAAAACCACTTTTCGCACTTGTGTTAGTGTTGAAAAACCACTTTTCGCACTTGTGTTAGTGTTGAAAAACCACTTTTCGCACATGTGTTAGTGTTGAAAAACCACTTTTCGCACTTGTGTTAGTGTTGAAAAACCACTTTTCGCACTTGTGTTGGTGCAGGAAACCACTTTTGCACTTGTATTAGTGTGGAAAAAACACTTTTTGCACTTGTGATAGTGTTGAAAAACCACTTTTCGCACTTGTGTTAGTGTTGAAAAACCACTTTACGCACTTGTGTTGGTGCAGGAAACCACTTTTGCACTTGTATTAGTGTGGAAAAAACACTTTTCGCACTTGTGTTTGTGTTGAAAAACCACTTTTCGCACTTGTGTTAGTGTTGAAAAACCACTTTTCGCACTTGTGTTGGTGCAGGAAACCACTTTTGCACTTGTACTAGTGTGGAAAAAACACTTTTTGCACGATCGTGTTGAAAAACCACTTTTCGCACTTGTGTTAGTGTTGAAAAACCACTTTTCGCACTTGTGTTCGTGTTGAAAAACCACTTTTCGCACTTGTGTTGGTGCATGAAACCACTTTTGCACTTGTATTAGTGTGGAAAAAACACTTTTTGCACTTGTGATAGTGTTGAAAAACAATTTTTCGCACATGTGTTAGTGTTGAAAAACCACTTTTCACACTTGTGTTGGTGCAGGAAACCACTTTTGCACTTGTATTAGTGTGGAAAAAACACTTTTTGCACTTGTGATAGTGTTGAAAAACCACTTTTCGCACTTGTGTTAGTGTTGAAAAACCACTTTTCGCACTTGTGATAGTGTTGAAAAAGCACTTTTCGCACATGTGTTAGTGTTGAAAAACCACTTTTCGCACTTGTGTTAGTGTTGAAAAACCACTTTTCGCACTTGTGTTAGTGTTGAAAAACCACTTTTCGCACTTGTGTTGGTGCAGGAAACCACTTTTGCACTTGTATTAGTGTGGAAAAAACACTTTTTGCACTTGTGATAGTGTTGAAAAACAATTTTTCGCACATGTGTTAGTGTTGAAAAACCACTTTTCGCACTTGTGTTGGTGCAGGAAACCACTTTTGCACTTGTATTAGTGTGGAAAAAACACTTTTTGCACTTGTGATAGTGTTGAAAAACCACTTTTCGCAATTGTGTTAGTGTTGAAAAACCACTTTTCGCACTTGTGATAGTGTTGAAAAACAACTTTTCGCACATGTGTTAGTGTTGAAAAACCACTTTTCGCACTTGTGTTGGTGCAGGAAACCACTTTTGCACTTGTATTAGTGTGGAAAAAACACTTTTTGCACTTGTGATAGTGTTGAAAAACCACTTTTCGCACTTGTGTTAATGTTGAAAAACCACTTTACGCACTTGTGTTGGTGCAGGAAACCACTTTTGCACTTGTATTAGTGTGGAAAAAACACTTTTCGCACTTGTGTTTGTGTTGAAAAACCACTTTTCGCACGTGTATTAGTGTGGAAAAAACACTTTTCACACTTGTGATAGTGTTGAAAAACCACTTTTCGCACTTGTGTTTGTGTTGAAAAACAACTTTTCGCACTTGTGTTAGTGATGAAAAACCACTTTTCGCACTTGTGTTGGTGCAGGAAACCACTTTTGCACGTGTATTAGTGTGGAAAAAACACTTTTCGCACTTGTGTTTGTGTTGAAAAACCACTTTTCACACTTGTGTTAGTGTTGAAAAACCACTTTTCGCACTTGTGTTGGTGCAGGAAACCATTTTTGCACTTGTATTAGTGTGGAAAAAACACTTTTTGCACTTGTGATTGTGTTGAAAAACCACTTTTCGCACATGTGTTAGTGTTGAAAAACAACTTTTCGCACTTGTGTTAGTGTTGAAAAACCACTTTTCGCACTTGTGTTGGTGCAGGAAACCACTTTTGCACTTGTATTAGTGTGGAAAAAACACTTTTTGCACTTGTGATTGTGTTGAAAAACCACTTTTCGCACATGTGTTAGTGTTGAAAAACCACATTACGCACTTGTGTTGGTGCAGGAAACCACTTTTGCACTTGTATTAGTGTGGAAAAAGCACTTTTCGCACTTGTGTTTGTGTTGATAAACCACTTTTCGCACTTGTGTTAGTGATGAAAAACCACTTTTCGCAATTGTGTTGGTGCAGGAAACCATTTTTGCACTTGTATTAGTGTGGAAAAAACACTTTTTGCACTTGTGATAGTGTTGAAAAACCACTTTTCGCACTTGTGTTAGTGTTGAAAAACCACTTTTCGCACTTGTGTTAGTGTTGAAAAACCACTTTTCGCACTTGTGTTGGTGCAGGAAACCACTTTTGCACTTGTATTAGTGTGGAAAAAACACTTTTTGCACTTGTGATAGTGTTGAAAAACCACTTTTCGCACTTGTGTTAGTGTTGAAAAACCACTTTACGCACTTGTGTTTGTGCAGGAAACCACTTTTGCACTTGTATTAGTGTGGAAAAAACACTTTTCGCACTTGTGTTTGTGTTGAAAAACCACTTTTCGCACTTGTGTTAGTGTTGAAAAACCACTTTTCGCACTTGTGTTGGTGCAGGAAACCACTTTTGCACTTGTACTAGTGTGGAAAAAACACTTTTTGCACTTGTGATCGTGTTGAAAAACCACTTTTCGCACTTGTGTTAGTGTTGAAAAACCACTTTTCGCACTTGTGTTCGTGTTGAAAAACCACTTTTCGCACTTGTGTTGGTGCAGGAAACCACTTTTGCACTTGTATTAGTGTGGAAAAAACACTTTTTGCACTTGTGATAGTGTTGAAAAACAATTTTTCGCACATGTGTTAGTGTTGAAAAACCACTTTTCGCACTTGTGTTGGTGCAGGAAACCACTTTTGCACTTGTATTAGTGTGGAAAAAACACTTTTTGCACTTGTGATAGTGTTGAAAAACCACTTTTCGCACTTGTGTTAGTGTTGAAAAACCACTTTTCGCACTTGTGATAGTGTTGAAAAACCACTTTTCGCACATGTGTTAGTGTTGAAAAACCACTTTTCGCACTTGTGATAGTGTTGAAAAACCACTTTTCGCACTTGTGTTAGTGTTGAAAAACCACTTTTCGCACTTGTGATAGTGTTGAAAAACCACTTTTCGCACTTGTGTTAGTGTTGAAAAACCACTTTTCGCACTTGTGTTAGTGTTGAAAAACCACTTTTCGCACTTGTGTTAGTGTTGAAAAACCACTTTTCGCACTTGTGATAGTGTTGAAAAACCACTTTTCGCACTTGTGTTAGTGTTGAAAAACCACTTTTCGCACTTGTGATAGTGTTGAAAAACCACTTTTCGCACATGTGTTAGTGTTGAAAAACCACTTTTCGCACTTGTGATAGTGTTGAAAAACCACTTTTCGCACTTGTGATAGTGTTGAAAAACCACTTTTCGCACATGTGTTAGTGTTGAAAAACCATTTTCGCACTTGTGTTAGTGTTGAAAAACCACTTTTCGCACTTGTGATAGTGTTGAAAAACCACTTTTCGCACATGTGTTAGTGTTGAAAAACCACTTTTCGCACTTGTGATAGTGTTGAAAAACCACTTTTCGCACATGTGTTAGTGTTGAAAAACCACTTTTCGCACTTGTGATAGTGTTGAAAAACCACTTTTCGCACTTGTGTTAGTGTTGAAAAACCACTTTTCGCACTTGTGATAGTGTTGAAAAACCACTTTTCGCACTTGTGATAGTGTTGAAAAACCACTTTTCGCACATGTGTTAGTGTTGAAAAACCACTTTTCGCACTTGTGTTAGTGTTGAAAAACCACTTTTCGCACTTGTGATAGTGTTGAAAAACCACTTTTCGCACATGTGTTAGTGTTGAAAAACCACTTTTCGCACTTGTGATAGTGTTGAAAAACCACTTTTCGCACATGTGTTAGTGTTGAAAAACCACTTTTCGCACTTGTGATAGTGTTGAAAAACCACTTTTCGCACTTGTGTTAGTGTTGAAAAACCACTTTTCGCACTTGTGTTGGTGCAGGAAACCACTTTTGCACTTGTATTAGTGTGGAAAAAACACTTTTCGCACTTGTGTTTGTGTTGAAAAACCACTTTTCGCACTTGTGTTAGTGTTGAAAAACCACTTTTCGCACTTGTGTTGGTGCAGGAAACCACTTTTGCACTTGTACTAGTGTGGAAAAAACACTTTTTGCACGATCGTGTTGAAAAACCACTTTTCGCACTTGTGTTAGTGTTGAAAAACCACTTTTCGCACTTGTGTTCGTGTTGAAAAACCACTTTTCGCACTTGTGTTGGTGCATGAAACCACTTTTGCACTTGTATTAGTGTGGAAAAAACACTTTTCGCACTTGTGTTTGTGTTGAAAAACCACTTTTCGCACTTGTGTTAGTGTTGAAAAACCACTTTTCGCACTTGTGTTGGTGCAGGAAACCACTTTTGCACTTGTATTAGTGTGGAAAAAACACTTTTTGCACTTGTGATAGTGTTGAAAAACCACTTTTCGCACTTGTGTTAGTGTTGAAAAACCACTTTTCGCACTTGTGTTAGTGTTGAAAAACCACTTTTCGCACTTGTGTTGGTGCAGGAAACCACTTTTGCACTTGTATTAGTGTGGAAAAAACACTTTTCGCACTTGTGTTTGTGTTGAAAAACCACTTTTCGCACATGTGTTAGTGTTGAAAAACCACTTTTCGCACTTGTGATAGTGTTGAAAAACCACTTTTCGCACTTGTGTTAGTGTTGAAAAACCACTTTTCGCACTTGTGTTGGTGCAGGAAACCACTTTTGCACTTGTATTAGTGTGGAAAAAACACTTTTCGCACTTGTGTTTGTGTTGAAAAACCACTTTTCGCACTTGTGTTAGTGTTGAAAAACCACTTTTCGCACTTGTGTTGGTGCAGGAAACCACTTTTGCACTTGTACTAGTGTGGAAAAAACACTTTTTGCACGATCGTGTTGAAAAACCACTTTTCGCACTTGTGTTAGTGTTGAAAAACCACTTTTCGCACTTGTGTTCGTGTTGAAAAACCACTTTTCGCACTTGTGTTGGTGCATGAAACCACTTTTGCACTTGTATTAGTGTGGAAAAAACACTTTTCGCACTTGTGTTTGTGTTGAAAAACCACTTTTCGCACTTGTGTTAGTGTTGAAAAACCACTTTTCGCACTTGTGTTGGTGCAGGAAACCACTTTTGCACTTGTATTAGTGTGGAAAAAACACTTTTTGCACTTGTGATAGTGTTGAAAAACCACTTTTCGCACTTGTGTTAGTGTTGAAAAACCACTTTTCGCACTTGTGTTAGTGTTGAAAAACCACTTTTCGCACTTGTGTTCGTGTTGAAAAACCACTTTTCGCACTTGTGATAGTGTTGAAAAAGCACTTTTCGCACATGTGTTAGTGTTGAAAAACCACTTTTCGCACTTGTGTTAGTGTTGAAAAACCACTTTTCGCACTTGTGTTAGTGTTGAAAAACCACTTTTCGCACTTGTGTTGGTGCAGGAAACCACTTTTGCACTTGTATTAGTGTGGAAAAAACACTTTTTGCACTTGTGATAGTGTTGAAAAACAATTTTTCGCACATGTGTTAGTGTTGAAAAACCACTTTTCGCACTTGTGTTGGTGCAGGAAACCACTTTTGCACTTGTATTAGTGTGGAAAAAACACTTTTTGCACTTGTGATAGTGTTGAAAAACCACTTTTCGCAATTGTGTTAGTGTTGAAAAACCACTTTTCGCACTTGTGATAGTGTTGAAAAACAACTTTTCGCACATGTGTTAGTGTTGAAAAACCACTTTTCGCACTTGTGTTGGTGCAGGAAACCACTTTTGCACTTGTATTAGTGTGGAAAAAACACTTTTTGCACTTGTGATAGTGTTGAAAAACCACTTTTCGCACTTGTGTTAATGTTGAAAAACCACTTTACGCACTTGTGTTGGTGCAGGAAACCACTTTTGCACTTGTATTAGTGTGGAAAAAACACTTTTCGCACTTGTGTTTGTGTTGAAAAACCACTTTTCGCACGTGTATTAGTGTGGAAAAAACACTTTTTGCACTTGTGATTGTGTTGAAAAAACACTTTTCGCACATGTGTTAGTGTTGAAAAACCACATTACGCACTTGTGTTGGTGCAGGAAACCACTTTTGCACTTGTATTAGTGTGGAAAAAACACTTTTCGCACTTGTGTTTGTGTTGACAAACCACTTTTCGCACTTGTGTTAGTGATGAAAAACCACTTTTCGCAATTGTGTTGGTGCAGGAAACCATTTTTGCACTTGTATTAGTGTGGAAAAAACACTTTTTGCACTTGTGATAGTGTTGAAAAACCACTTTTCGCACTTGTGTTAGTGTTGAAAAACCACTTTTCGCACTTGTGTTAGTGTTGAAAAACCACTTTTCGCACTTGTGTTGGTGCAGGAAACCACTTTTGCACTTGTATTAGTGTGGAAAAAACACTTTTTGCACTTGTGATAGTGTTGAAAAACCACTTTTCGCACATGTGTTAGTGTTGAAAAACCACTTTTCGCACTTGTGTTAGTGTTGAAAAACCACTTTTCGCACTTGTGTTGGTGCAGGAAACCACTTTTGCACTTGTATTAGTGTGGAAAAAACACTTTTTGCACTTGTGATAGTGTTGAAAAACCACTTTTCGCACTTGTGTTAGTGTTGAAAAACCACTTTACGCACTTGTGTTGGTGCAGGAAACCACTTTTGCACTTGTATTAGTGTGGAAAAAACACTTTTCGCACTTGTGTTTGTGTTGAAAAACCACTTTTCGCACTTGTGTTAGTGTTGAAAAACCACTTTTCGCACTTGTGTTGGTGCAGGAAACCACTTTTGCACTTGTACTAGTGTGGAAAAAACACTTTTTGCACTTGTGATCGTGTTGAAAAACCACTTTTCGCACTTGTGTTAGTGTTGAAAAACCACTTTTCGCACTTGTGTTGGTGCATGAAACCACTTTTGCACTTGTATTAGTGTGGAAAAAACACTTTTTGCACTTGTGATAGTGTTGAAAAACAATTTTTCGCACATGTGTTAGTGTTGAAAAACCACTTTTCGCACTTGTGTTGGTGCAGGAAACCACTTTTGCACTTGTATTAGTGTGGAAAAAACACTTTTTGCACTTGTGATAGTGTTGAAAAACCACTTTTCGCACTTGTGTTAGTGTTGAAAAACCACTTTTCGCACTTGTGATAGTGTTGAAAAACCACTTTTCGCACATGTGTTAGTGTTGAAAAACCACTTTTCGCACTTGTGTTAGTGTTGAAAAACCACTTTTCGCACTTGTGTTAGTGTTGAAAAACCACTTTTCGCACTTGTGTTGGTGCAGGAAACCACTTTTGCACTTGTATTAGTGTGGAAAAAACACTTTTTGCACTTGTGATAGTGTTGAAAAACAATTTTTCGCACATGGGTTAGTGTTGAAAAACCACTTTTCGCACTTGTGTTGGTGCAGGAAACCACTTTTGCACTTGTATTAGTGTGGAAAAAACACTTTTTGCACTTGTGATAGTGTTGAAAAACCACTTTTCGCAATTGTGTTAGTGTTGAAAAACCACTTTTTGCACTTGTGATAGTGTTGAAAAACAACTTTTCGCACATGTATTAGTGTTGAAAAACCACTTTTCGCACTTGTGTTAGTGTTGAAAAACCACTTTTCGCACTTGTGTTGGTGCAGGAAACCACTTTTGCACTTGTATTAGTGTGGAAAAAACACTTTTTGCATTTGTGATAGTGTTGAAAAACCACTTTTCGCACTTGTGTTAGTGTTGAAAAACCACTTTTCGCACTTGTGTTAGTGTTGAAAAACCACTTTTCGCACTTGTGTTGGTGCAGGAAACCACTTTTGCACTTGTATTAGTGTGGAAAAAACACTTTTTGCACTTGTGTTAGTGTTGAAAAACCACTTTTCGCACTTGTGTTGGTGCAGGAAACCACTTTTCGCACTTGTGTTAGTGATGAAAAACCACTTCTCGCACTTGTGTTAGTGTTGAAAAACCACTTTTCGCACTTGTGTTGGTGCAGGAAACCACTTTTGCACTTGTATTAGTGTGGAAAAAACACTTTTTGCACTTGTGTTAGTGTTGAAAAACCACTTTTCGCACTTGTGTTGGTGCAGGAAACCACTTTTCGCACTTGTGTTAGTGATGAAAAACCACTTTTCGCACTTGTGTTAGTGTTGAAAAACCACTTTTCGCACTTGTGTTAGTGTTGAAAAACCACTTTTCGCGCTTGTGTTGGTGCAGGAAACCACTTTTGCACTTGTATTAGTGTGGAAAAAACACTTTTTGCACTTGTGATAGTGTTGAAAAACCACTTTTCGCACTTGTGTTAGTGTTGAAAAACCACTTTTCGCACTTGTGTTAGTGTTGAAAAACCACTTTTCGCACTTGTGTTAGTGTTGAAAAACCACTTTTCGCACTTGTGTTAGTGTTGAAAAACCACTTTTCGCACTTGTGTTGGTGCAGGAAACCACTTTTGCACTTGTATTAGTGTGGAAAAAACACTTTTTGCACTTGTGATAGTGTTGAAAAACCACTTTTCGCACTTGTGTTAATGTTGAAAAACCACTTTACGCACTTGTGTTGGTGCAGGAAACCACTTTTGCACTTGTATTAGTGTGGAAAAAACACTTTTCGCACTTGTGTTTGTGTTGAAAAACCACTTTTCGCACTTGTGTTAGTGTTGAAAAACCACTTTTCGCACTTGTGTTGGTGCAGGAAACCACTTTTGCACTTGTATTAGTGTGGAAAAAACACTTTTTGCACTTGTGATAGTGTTGAAAAACCACTTTTCGCACTTGTGTTAGTGTTGAAAAACCACTTTTCGCACTTGTGTTAGTGTTGAAAAACCACTTTTCGCACTTGTTTTGGTGGAGGAAACCACTTTTGCACTTGTATTAATGTGGAAAAAACACTTTTTGCACTTGTGATAGTGTTGAAAAACCACTTTTCGCACATGTGTTAGTGTTGAAAAACCACTTTTCGCACTTGTGTTAGTGTTGAAAAATCACTTTTCGCACTTGTGTTGGTGCAGGAAACCACTTTTGCACTTGTATTAGTGTGGAAAATACACTTTTTGCATTTGTGATAGTGTTGAAAAACCACTTTTCGCACTTGTGTTAGTGTTGAAAAACCACTTTTCGCACTTGTGTTAGTGTTGAAAAACCACTTTTCGCACTTGTGTTGGTGCAGGAAACCACTTTTGCACTTGTATTAGTGTGGAAAAAACACTTTTTGCACTTGTGTTAGTGTTGAAAAACCACTTTTCGCACTTGTGTTGGTGCAGGAAACCACTTTTGCACTTGTATTAGTGTGGAAAAAACACTTTTTGCACTTGTGATAGTGTTGAAAAACCACTTTTCGCACATGTGTTAGTGTTGAAAAACCACTTTTCGCACTTGTGTTAGTGTTGAAAAACCACTTTTCGCACTTGTGTTGGTGCAGGAAACCACTTTTGCACTTGTATTAGTGTGGAAAAAACACTTTTTGCACTTGTGATAGTGTTGAAAAACCACTTTTCGCACTTGTGTTAGTGTTGAAAAACCACTTTACGCACTTGTGTTGGTGCAGGAAACCACTTTTGCACTTGTATTAGTGTGGAAAAAACACTTTTCGCACTTGTGTTTGTGTTGAAAAACCACTTTTCGCACTTGTGTTAGTGTTGAAAAACCACTTTTCGCACTTGTGTTGGTGCAGGAAACCACTTTTGCACTTGTACTAGTGTGGAAAAAACACTTTTTGCACTTGTGATCGTGTTGAAAAACCACTTTTCGCACTTGTGTTAGTGTTGAAAAACCACTTTTCGCACTTGTGTTGGTGCATGAAACCACTTTTGCACTTGTATTAGTGTGGAAAAAACACTTTTTGCACTTGTGATAGTGTTGAAAAACAATTTTTCGCACATGTGTTAGTGTTGAAAAACCACTTTTCGCACTTGTGTTGGTGCAGGAAACCACTTTTGCACTTGTATTAGTGTGGAAAAAACACTTTTTGCACTTGTGATAGTGTTGAAAAACCACTTTTCGCACTTGTGTTAGTGTTGAAAAACCACTTTTCGCACTTGTGATAGTGTTGAAAAACCACTTTTCGCACATGTGTTAGTGTTGAAAAACCACTTTTCGCACTTGTGTTAGTGTTGAAAAACCACTTTTCGCACTTGTGTTAGTGTTGAAAAACCACTTTTCGCACTTGTGTTGGTGCAGGAAACCACTTTTGCACTTGTATTAGTGTGGAAAAAACACTTTTTGCACTTGTGATAGTGTTGAAAAACAATTTTTCGCACATGTGTTAGTGTTGAAAAACCACTTTTCGCACTTGTGTTGGTGCAGGAAACCACTTTTGCACTTGTATTAGTGTGGAAAAAACACTTTTTGCACTTGTGATAGTGTTGAAAAACCACTTTTCGCAATTGTGTTAGTGTTGAAAAACCACTTTTCGCACTTGTGATAGTGTTGAAAAACAACTTTTCGCACATGTATTAGTGTTGAAAAACCACTTTTCGCACTTGTGTTAGTGTTGAAAAACCACTTTTCGCACTTGTGTTGGTGCAGGAAACCACTTTTGCACTTGTATTAGTGTGGAAAAAACACTTTTTGCATTTGTGATAGTGTTGAAAAACCACTTTTCGCACTTGTGTTAGTGTTGAAAAACCACTTTTCGCACTTGTGTTAGTGTTGAAAAACCACTTTTCGCACTTGTGTTGGTGCAGGAAACCACTTTTGCACTTGTATTAGTGTGGAAAAAACACTTTTTGCACTTGTGTTAGTGTTGAAAAACCACTTTTCGCACTTGTGTTGGTGCAGGAAAGCACTTTTCGCACTTGTGTTAGTGATGAAAAACCACTTTTCGCACTTGTGTTAGTGTTGAAAAACCACTTTTCGCACTTGTGTTGGTGCAGGAAACCACTTTTGCACTTGTATTAGTGTGGAAAAAACACTTTTTGCACTTGTGTTAGTGTTGAAAAACCACTTTTCGCACTTGTGTTGGTGCAGGAAACCACTTTTCGCACTTGTGTTAGTGATGAAAAACCACTTTTCGCACTTGTGTTAGTGTTGAAAAACCACTTTTCGCACTTGTGTTAGTGTTGAAAAACCACTTTTCGCGCTTGTGTTGGTGCAGGAAACCACTTTTGCACTTGTATTAGTGTGGAAAAAACACTTTTTGCACTTGTGATAGTGTTGAAAAACCACTTTTCGCACTTGTGTTAGTGTTGAAAAACCACTTTTCGCACTTGTGTTAGTGTTGAAAAACCACTTTTCGCACTTGTGTTAGTGTTGAAAAACCACTTTTCGCACTTGTGTTGGTGCAGGAAACCACTTTTGCACTTGTATTAGTGTGGAAAAAACACTTTTTGCACTTGTGATAGTGTTGAAAAACCACTTTTCGCACTTGTGTTAATGTTGAAAAACCACTTTACGCACTTGTGTTGGTGCAGGAAACCACTTTTGCACTTGTATTAGTGTGGAAAAAACACTTTTCGCACTTGTGTTTGTGTTGAAAAACCACTTTTCGCACTTGTGTTAGTGTTGAAAAACCACTTTTCGCACTTGTGTTGGTGCAGGAAACCACTTTTGCACTTGTATTAGTGTGGAAAAAACACTTTTTGCACTTGTGATAGTGTTGAAAAACCACTTTTCGCACTTGTGTTAGTGTTGACAAACCACTTTTCGCACTTGTGTTAGTGTTGAAAAACCACTTTTCGCACTTGTTTTGGTGGAGGAAACCACTTTTGCACTTGTATTAATGTGGAAAAAACACTTTTTGCACTTGTGATAGTGTTGAAAAACCACTTTTCGCACATGTGTTAGTGTTGAAAAACCACTTTTCGCACTTGTGTTAGTGTTGAAAAATCACTTTTCGCACTTGTGTTGGTGCAGGAAACCACTTTTGCACTTGTATTAGTGTGGAAAAAACACTTTTTGCATTTGTGATAGTGTTGAAAAACCACTTTTCGCACTTGTGTTAGTGTTGAAAAACCACTTTTCGCACTTGTGTTAGTGTTGAAAAACCACTTTTCGCACTTGTGTTGGTGCAGGAAACCACTTTTGCACTTGTATTAGTGTGGAAAAAACACTTTTTGCACTTGTGTTAGTGTTGAAAAACCACTTTTCGCACTTGTGTTGGTGCAGGAAACCACTTTTCTCACTTGTGATAGTGTTGAAAAACCACTTTTCGCACTTGTGTTTGTGTTGAAAAACCACTTTTCGCACTTGTGTTAGTGATGAAAAACCACTTTTCGCACTTGTGTTGGTGCAGGAAACCACTTTTGCACGTGTATTAGTGTGGAAAAAACACTTTTCGCACTTGTGTTTGTGTTGAAAAACCACTTTTCACACTTGTGTTAGTATTGAAAAACCACTTTTCGCACTTGTGTTGGTGCAGGAAACCACTTTTGCACTTGTATTAGTGTGGAAAAAACACTTTTTGCACTTGTGATAGTGTTGAAAAACCACTTTTCGCACTTGTGTTAGTGTTGAAAAACCACTTTTCGCACTTGTGTTGGTGCAGGAAACCACTTTTGCACTTGTATTAGTGTGGAAAAAACACTTTTTGCACTTGTGATTGTGTTGAAAAACCACTTTTCGCACATGTGTTAGTGTTGAAAAACCACATTACGCACTTGTGTTGGTGCAGGAAACCACTTTTGCACTTGTATTAGTGTGGAAAAAACACTTTTCGCACTTGTGTTTGTGTTGATAAACCACTTTCGCACTTGTGTTAGTGATGAAAAACCACTTTTCGCAATTGTGTTGGTGCAGGAAACCATTTTTGCACTTGTATTAGTGTGGAAAAAACACTTTTTGCACTTGTGATAGTGTTGAAAAACCACTTTTCGCACTTGTGTTAGTGTTGAAAAACCACTTTTCGCACTTGTGTTAGTGTTGAAAAACCACTTTTCGCACTTGTGTTAGTGTTGAAAAACCACTTTTCGCACTTGTGTTGGTGCAGGAAACCACTTTTGCACTTGTATTAGTGTGGAAAAAACACTTTTTGCACTTGTGATAGTGTTGAAAAACCACTTTTCGCACATGTGTTAGTGTTGAAAAACCACTTTTCGCACTTGTGTTAGTGTTGAAAAACCACTTTTCGCACTTGTGTTGGTGCAGGAAACCACTTTTGCACTTGTATTAGTGTGGAAAAAACACTTTTTGCACTTGTGATAGTGTTGAAAAACCACTTTTCGCACTTGTGTTAGTGTTGAAAAACCACTTTACGCACTTGTGTTGGTGCAGGAAACCACTTTTGCACTTGTATTAGTGTGGAAAAAACACTTTTCGCACTTGTGTTTGTGTTGAAAAACCACTTTTCGCACTTGTGTTAGTGTTGAAAAACCACTTTTCGCACTTGTGTTGGTGCAGGAAACCACTTTTGCACTTGTACTAGTGTGGAAAAAACACTTTTTGCACGATCGTGTTGAAAAACCACTTTTCGCACTTGTGTTAGTGTTGAAAAACCACTTTTCGCACTTGTGTTCGTGTTGAAAAACCACTTTTCGCACTTGTGTTGGTGCATGAAACCACTTTTGCACTTGTATTAGTGTGGAAAAAACACTTTTTGCACTTGTGATAGTGTTGAAAAACAATTTTTCGCACATGTGTTAGTGTTGAAAAACCACTTTTCGCACTTGTGTTGGTGCAGGAAACCACTTTTGCACTTGTATTAGTGTGGAAAAAACACTTTTTGCACTTGTGATAGTGTTGAAAAACCACTTTTCGCACTTGTGTTAGTGTTGAAAAACCACTTTTCGCACTTGTGATAGTGTTGAAAAAGCACTTTTCGCACATGTGTTAGTGTTGAAAAACCACTTTTCGCACTTGTGTTAGTGTTGAAAAACCACTTTTCGCACTTGTGTTAGTGTTGAAAAACCACTTTTCGCACTTGTGTTGGTGCAGGAAACCACTTTTGCACTTGTATTAGTGTGGAAAAAACACTTTTTGCACTTGTGATAGTGTTGAAAAACAATTTTTCGCACATGTGTTAGTGTTGAAAAACCACTTTTCGCACTTGTGTTGGTGCAGGAAAACCACTTTTGCACTTGTATTAGTGTGGAAAAAACACTTTTAGCACTTGTGATAGTGTTGAAAAACCACTTTTCGCAATTGTGTTAGTGTTGAAAAACCACTTTTCGCACTTGTGATAGTGTTGAAAAACAACTTTTCGCACATGTGTTAGTGTTGAAAAACCACTTTTCGCACTTGTGTTGGTGCAGGAAACCACTTTTGCACTTGTATTAGTGTGGAAAAAACACTTTTTGCACTTGTGATAGTGTTGAAAAACCACTTTTCGCACTTGTGTTAATGTTGAAAAACCACTTTACGCACTTGTGTTGGTGCAGGAAACCACTTTTGCACTTGTATTAGTGTGGAAAAAACACTTTTCGCACTTGTGTTTGTGTTGAAAAACCACTTTTCGCACGTGTATTAGTGTGGAAAAAACACTTTTCACACTTGTGATAGTGTTGAAAAACCACTTTTCGCACTTGTGTTTGTGTTGAAAAACAACTTTTCGCACTTGTGTTAGTGATGAAAAACCACTTTTCGCACTTGTGTTGGTGCAGGAAACCACTTTTGCACGTGTATTAGTGTGGAAAAACCACTTTTCGCACATGTGTTAGTGTTGAAAAACCACTTTTCGCACTTGTGTTAGTGTTGAAAAATCACTTTTCGCACTTGTGTTGGTGCAGGAAACCACTTTTGCACTTGTATTAGTGTGGAAAAAACACTTTTTGCATTTGTGATAGTGTTGAAAAACCACTTTTCGCACTTGTGTTAGTGTTGAAAAACCACTTTTCGCACTTGTGTTAGTGTTGAAAAACCACTTTTCGCACTTGTGTTGGTGCAGGAAACCACTTTTGCACTTGTATTAGTGTGGAAAAAACACTTTTTGCACTTGTGTTAGTGTTGAAAAACCACTTTTCGCACTTGTGTTGGTGCAGGAAACCACTTTTCTCACTTGTGATAGTGTTGAAAAACCACTTTTCGCACTTGTGTTTGTGTTGAAAAACCACTTTTCGCACTTGTGTTAGTGATGAAAAACCACTTTTCGCACTTGTGTTGGTGCAGGAAACCACTTTTGCACGTGTATTAGTGTGGAAAAAACACTTTTCGCACTTGTGTTTGTGTTGAAAAACCACTTTTCACACTTGTGTTAGTATTGAAAAACCACTTTTCGCACTTGTGTTGGTGCAGGAAACCACTTTTGCACTTGTATTAGTGTGGAAAAAACACTTTTTGCACTTGTGATAGTGTTGAAAAACCACTTTTCGCACTTGTGTTAGTGTTGAAAAACCACTTTTCGCACTTGTGTTGGTGCAGGAAACCACTTTTGCACTTGTATTAGTGTGGAAAAAACACTTTTTGCACTTGTGATTGTGTTGAAAAACCACTTTTCGCACATGTGTTAGTGTTGAAAAACCACATTACGCACTTGTGTTGGTGCAGGAAACCACTTTTGCACTTGTATTAGTGTGGAAAAAACACTTTTCGCACTTGTGTTTGTGTTGATAAACCACTTTCGCACTTGTGTTAGTGATGAAAAACCACTTTTCGCAATTGTGTTGGTGCAGGAAACCATTTTTGCACTTGTATTAGTGTGGAAAAAACACTTTTTGCACTTGTGATAGTGTTGAAAAACCACTTTTCGCACTTGTGTTAGTGTTGAAAAACCACTTTTCGCACTTGTGTTAGTGTTGAAAAACCACTTTTCGCACTTGTGTTGGTGCAGGAAACCACTTTTGCACTTGTATTAGTGTGGAAAAAACACTTTTTGCACTTGTGATAGTGTTGAAAAACCACTTTTCGCACATGTGTTAGTGTTGAAAAACCACTTTTCGCACTTGTGTTAGTGTTGAAAAACCACTTTTCGCACTTGTGTTGGTGCAGGAAACCACTTTTGCACTTGTATTAGTGTGGAAAAAACACTTTTTGCACTTGTGATAGTGTTGAAAAACCACTTTTCGCACTTGTGTTAGTGTTGAAAAACCACTTTACGCACTTGTGTTGGTGCAGGAAACCACTTTTGCACTTGTATTAGTGTGGAAAAAACACTTTTCGCACTTGTGTTTGTGTTGAAAAACCACTTTTCGCACTTGTGTTAGTGTTGAAAAACCACTTTTCGCACTTGTGTTGGTGCAGGAAACCACTTTTGCACTTGTACTAGTGTGGAAAAAACACTTTTTGCACGATCGTGTTGAAAAACCACTTTTCGCACTTGTGTTAGTGTTGAAAAACCACTTTTCGCACTTGTGTTCGTGTTGAAAAACCACTTTTCGCACTTGTGTTGGTGCATGAAACCACTTTTGCACTTGTATTAGTGTGGAAAAAACACTTTTTGCACTTGTGATAGTGTTGAAAAACAATTTTTCGCACATGTGTTAGTGTTGAAAAACCACTTTTCGCACTTGTGTTGGTGCAGGAAACCACTTTTGCACTTGTATTAGTGTGGAAAAAACACTTTTTGCACTTGTGATAGTGTTGAAAAACCACTTTTCGCACTTGTGTTAGTGTTGAAAAACCACTTTTCGCACTTGTGATAGTGTTGAAAAAGCACTTTTCGCACATGTGTTAGTGTTGAAAAACCACTTTTCGCACTTGTGTTAGTGTTGAAAAACCACTTTTCGCACTTGTGTTAGTGTTGAAAAACCACTTTTCGCACTTGTGTTGGTGCAGGAAACCACTTTTGCACTTGTATTAGTGTGGAAAAAACACTTTTTGCACTTGTGATAGTGTTGAAAAACAATTTTTCGCACATGTGTTAGTGTTGAAAAACCACTTTTCGCACTTGTGTTGGTGCAGGAAAACCACTTTTGCACTTGTATTAGTGTGGAAAAAACACTTTTAGCACTTGTGATAGTGTTGAAAAACCACTTTTCGCAATTGTGTTAGTGTTGAAAAACCACTTTTCGCACTTGTGATAGTGTTGAAAAACAACTTTTCGCACATGTGTTAGTGTTGAAAAACCACTTTTCGCACTTGTGTTGGTGCAGGAAACCACTTTTGCACTTGTATTAGTGTGGAAAAAACACTTTTTGCACTTGTGATAGTGTTGAAAAACCACTTTTCGCACTTGTGTTAATGTTGAAAAACCACTTTACGCACTTGTGTTGGTGCAGGAAACCACTTTTGCACTTGTATTAGTGTGGAAAAAACACTTTTCGCACTTGTGTTTGTGTTGAAAAACCACTTTTCGCACGTGTATTAGTGTGGAAAAAACACTTTTCACACTTGTGATAGTGTTGAAAAACCACTTTTCGCACTTGTGTTTGTGTTGAAAAACAACTTTTCGCACTTGTGTTAGTGATGAAAAACCACTTTTCGCACTTGTGTTGGTGCAGGAAACCACTTTTGCACGTGTATTAGTGTGGAAAAAACACTTTTCGCACTTGTGTTTGTGTTGAAAAACCACTTTTCACACTTGTGTTAGTGTTGAAAAACCACTTTTCGCACTTGTGTTGGTGCAGGAAACCATTTTTGCACTTGTATTAGTGTGGAAAAAACACTTTTTGCACTTGTGATTGTGTTGAAAAACCACTTTTCGCACATGTGTTAGTGTTGAAAAACAACTTTTCGCACTTGTGTTAGTGTTGAAAAACCACTTTTCGCACTTGTGTTGGTGCAGGAAACCACTTTTGCACTTGTATTAGTGTGGAAAAAACACTTTTTGCACTTGTGATTGTGTTGAAAAACCACTTTTCGCACATGTGTTAGTGTTGAAAAACCACATTACGCACTTGTGTTGGTGCAGGAAACCACTTTTGCACTTGTATTAGTGTGGAAAAAGCACTTTTCGCACTTGTGTTTGTGTTGATAAACCACTTTTCGCACTTGTGTTAGTGATGAAAAACCACTTTTCGCAATTGTGTTGGTGCAGGAAACCATTTTTGCACTTGTATTAGTGTGGAAAAAACACTTTTTGCACTTGTGATAGTGTTGAAAAACCACTTTTCGCACTTGTGTTAGTGTTGAAAAACCACTTTTCGCACTTGTGTTAGTGTTGAAAAACCACTTTTCGCACTTGTGTTGGTGCAGGAAACCACTTTTGCACTTGTATTAGTGTGGAAAAAACACTTTTTGCACTTGTGATAGTGTTGAAAAACCACTTTTCGCACTTGTGTTAGTGTTGAAAAACCACTTTACGCACTTGTGTTTGTGCAGGAAACCACTTTTGCACTTGTATTAGTGTGGAAAAAACACTTTTCGCACTTGTGTTTGTGTTGAAAAACCACTTTTCGCACTTGTGTTAGTGTTGAAAAACCACTTTTCGCACTTGTGTTGGTGCAGGAAACCACTTTTGCACTTGTACTAGTGTGGAAAAAACACTTTTTGCACTTGTGATCGTGTTGAAAAACCACTTTTCGCACTTGTGTTAGTGTTGAAAAACCACTTTTCGCACTTGTGTTCGTGTTGAAAAACCACTTTTCGCACTTGTGTTGGTGCAGGAAACCACTTTTGCACTTGTATTAGTGTGGAAAAAACACTTTTTGCACTTGTGATAGTGTTGAAAAACAATTTTTCGCACATGTGTTAGTGTTGAAAAACCACTTTTCGCACTTGTGTTGGTGCAGGAAACCACTTTTGCACTTGTATTAGTGTGGAAAAAACACTTTTTGCACTTGTGATAGTGTTGAAAAACCACTTTTCGCACTTGTGTTAGTGTTGAAAAACCACTTTTCGCACTTGTGATAGTGTTGAAAAACCACTTTTCGCACATGTGTTAGTGTTGAAAAACCACTTTTCGCACTTGTGATAGTGTTGAAAAACCACTTTTCGCACTTGTGTTAGTGTTGAAAAACCACTTTTCGCACTTGTGATAGTGTTGAAAAACCACTTTTCGCACTTGTGTTAGTGTTGAAAAACCACTTTTCGCACTTGTGTTAGTGTTGAAAAACCACTTTTCGCACTTGTGTTAGTGTTGAAAAACCACTTTTCGCACTTGTGATAGTGTTGAAAAACCACTTTTCGCACTTGTGTTAGTGTTGAAAAACCACTTTTCGCACTTGTGATAGTGTTGAAAAACCACTTTTCGCACATGTGTTAGTGTTGAAAAACCACTTTTCGCACTTGTGATAGTGTTGAAAAACCACTTTTCGCACTTGTGATAGTGTTGAAAAACCACTTTTCGCACATGTGTTAGTGTTGAAAAACCACTTTTCGCACTTGTGTTAGTGTTGAAAAACCACTTTTCGCACTTGTGATAGTGTTGAAAAACCACTTTTCGCACATGTGTTAGTGTTGAAAAACCACTTTTCGCACTTGTGATAGTGTTGAAAAACCACTTTTCGCACATGTGTTAGTGTTGAAAAACCACTTTTCGCACTTGTGATAGTGTTGAAAAACCACTTTTCGCACTTGTGTTAGTGTTGAAAAACCACTTTTCGCACTTGTGATAGTGTTGAAAAACCACTTTTCGCACTTGTGATAGTGTTGAAAAACCACTTTTCGCACATGTGTTAGTGTTGAAAAACCACTTTTCGCACTTGTGTTGGTGCAGGAAACCACTTTTCGCACTTGTGTTAGTGATGAAAAACCACTTTTCGCACTTGTGTTAGTGTTGAAAAACCACTTTTCGCACTTGTGTTAGTGTTGAAAAACCACTTTTCGCGCTTGTGTTGGTGCAGGAAACCACTTTTGCACTTGTATTAGTGTGGAAAAAACACTTTTTGCACTTGTGATAGTGTTGAAAAACCACTTTTCGCACTTGTGTTAGTGTTGAAAAACCACTTTTCGCACTTGTGTTAGTGTTGAAAAACCACTTTTCGCACTTGTGTTAGTGTTGAAAAACCACTTTTCGCACTTGTGTTAGTGTTGAAAAACCACTTTTCGCACTTGTGTTGGTGCAGGAAACCACTTTTGCACTTGTATTAGTGTGGAAAAAACACTTTTTGCACTTGTGATAGTGTTGAAAAACCACTTTTCGCACTTGTGTTAATGTTGAAAAACCACTTTACGCACTTGTGTTGGTGCAGGAAACCACTTTTGCACTTGTATTAGTGTGGAAAAAACACTTTTCGCACTTGTGTTTGTGTTGAAAAACCACTTTTCGCACTTGTGTTAGTGTTGAAAAACCACTTTTCGCACTTGTGTTGGTGCAGGAAACCACTTTTGCACTTGTATTAGTGTGGAAAAAACACTTTTTGCACTTGTGATAGTGTTGAAAAACCACTTTTCGCACTTGTGTTAGTGTTGAAAAACCACTTTTCGCACTTGTGTTAGTGTTGAAAAACCACTTTTCGCACTTGTTTTGGTGGAGGAAACCACTTTTGCACTTGTATTAATGTGGAAAAAACACTTTTTGCACTTGTGATAGTGTTGAAAACCACTTTTCGCACATGTGTTAGTGTTGAAAAACCACTTTTCGCACTTGTGTTAGTGTTGAAAAATCACTTTTCGCACTTGTGTTGGTGCAGGAAACCACTTTTGCACTTGTATTAGTGTGGAAAAAACACTTTTTGCATTTGTGATAGTGTTGAAAAACCACTTTTCGCACTTGTGTTAGTGTTGAAAAACCACTTTTCGCACTTGTGTTAGTGTTGAAAAACCACTTTTCGCACTTGTGTTGGTGCAGGAAACCACTTTTGCACTTGTATTAGTGTGGAAAAAACACTTTTTGCACTTGTGTTAGTGTTGAAAAACCACTTTTCGCACTTGTGTTGGTGCAGGAAACCACTTTTCACACTTGTGATAGTGTTGAAAAACCACTTTTCGCACTTGTGTTTGTGTTGAAAAACCACTTTTCGCACTTGTGTTAGTGATGAAAAACCACTTTTCGCACTTGTGTTGGTGCAGGAAACCACTTTTGCACGTGTATTAGTGTGGAAAAAACACTTTTCGCACTTGTGTTTGTGTTGAAAAACCACTTTTCACACTTGTGTTAGTATTGAAAAACCACTTTTCGCACTTGTGTTGGTGCAGGAAACCACTTTTGCACTTGTATTAGTGTGGAAAAAACACTTTTTGCACTTGTGATAGTGTTGAAAAACCACTTTTCGCACTTGTGTTAGTGTTGAAAAACCACTTTTCGCACTTGTGTTGGTGCAGGAAACCACTTTTGCACTTGTATTAGTGTGGAAAAAACACTTTTTGCACTTGTGATTGTGTTGAAAAACCACTTTTCGCACATGTGTTAGTGTTGAAAAACCACATTACGCACTTGTGTTGGTGCAGGAAACCACTTTTGCACTTGTATTAGTGTGGAAAAAACACTTTTCGCACTTGTGTTTGTGTTGATAAACCACTTTCGCACTTGTGTTAGTGATGAAAAACCACTTTTCGCAATTGTGTTGGTGCAGGAAACCATTTTTGCACTTGTATTAGTGTGGAAAAAACACTTTTTGCACTTGTGATAGTGTTGAAAAACCACTTTTCGCACTTGTGTTAGTGTTGAAAAACCACTTTTCGCACTTGTGTTAGTGTTGAAAAACCACTTTTCGCACTTGTGTTGGTGCAGGAAACCACTTTTGCACTTGTATTAGTGTGGAAAAAACACTTTTTGCACTTGTGATAGTGTTGAAAAACCACTTTTCGCACATGTGTTAGTGTTGAAAAACCACTTTTCGCACTTGTGTTAGTGTTGAAAAACCACTTTTCGCACTTGTGTTGGTGCAGGAAACCACTTTTGCACTTGTATTAGTGTGGAAAAAACACTTTTTGCACTTGTGATAGTGTTGAAAAACCACTTTTCGCACTTGTGTTAGTGTTGAAAAACCACTTTACGCACTTGTGTTGGTGCAGGAAACCACTTTTGCACTTGTATTAGTGTGGAAAAAACACTTTTCGCACTTGTGTTTGTGTTGAAAAACCACTTTTCGCACTTGTGTTAGTGTTGAAAAACCACTTTTCGCACTTGTGTTGGTGCAGGAAACCACTTTTGCACTTGTACTAGTGTGGAAAAAACACTTTTTGCACGATCGTGTTGAAAAACCACTTTTCGCACTTGTGTTAGTGTTGAAAAACCACTTTTCGCACTTGTGTTCGTGTTGAAAAACCACTTTTCGCACTTGTGTTGGTGCATGAAACCACTTTTGCACTTGTATTAGTGTGGAAAAAACACTTTTTGCACTTGTGATAGTGTTGAAAAACAATTTTTCGCACATGTGTTAGTGTTGAAAAACCACTTTTCGCACTTGTGTTGGTGCAGGAAACCACTTTTGCACTTGTATTAGTGTGGAAAAAACACTTTTTGCACTTGTGATAGTGTTGAAAAACCACTTTTCGCACTTGTGTTAGTGTTGAAAAACCACTTTTCGCACTTGTGATAGTGTTGAAAAAGCACTTTTCGCACATGTGTTAGTGTTGAAAAACCACTTTTCGCACTTGTGTTAGTGTTGAAAAACCACTTTTCGCACTTGTGTTAGTGTTGAAAAACCACTTTTCGCACTTGTGTTGGTGCAGGAAACCACTTTTGCACTTGTATTAGTGTGGAAAAAACACTTTTTGCACTTGTGATAGTGTTGAAAAACAATTTTTCGCACATGTGTTAGTGTTGAAAAACCACTTTTCGCACTTGTGTTGGTGCAGGAAACCACTCTTGCACTTGTATTAGTGTGGAAAAAACACTTTTAGCACTTGTGATAGTGTTGAAAAACCACTTTTCGCAATTGTGTTAGTGTTGAAAAACCACTTTTCGCACTTGTGATAGTGTTGAAAAACAACTTTTCGCACATGTGTTAGTGTTGAAAAACCACTTTTCGCACTTGTGTTGGTGCAGGAAACCACTTTTGCACTTGTATTAGTGTGGAAAAAACACTTTTTGCACTTGTGATAGTGTTGAAAAACCACTTTTCGCACTTGTGTTAATGTTGAAAAACCACTTTACGCACTTGTGTTGGTGCAGGAAACCACTTTTGCACTTGTATTAGTGTGGAAAAAACACTTTTCGCACTTGTGTTTGTGTTGAAAAACCACTTTTCGCACGTGTATTAGTGTGGAAAAAACACTTTTCACACTTGTGATAGTGTTGAAAAACCACTTTTCGCACTTGTGTTTGTGTTGAAAAACAACTTTTCGCACTTGTGTTAGTGATGAAAAACCACTTTTCGCACTTGTGTTGGTGCAGGAAACCACTTTTGCACGTGTATTAGTGTGGAAAAAACACTTTTCGCACTTGTGTTTGTGTTGAAAAACCACTTTTCACACTTGTGTTAGTGTTGAAAAACCACTTTTCGCACTTGTGTTGGTGCAGGAAACCATTTTTGCACTTGTATTAGTGTGGAAAAAACACTTTTTGCACTTGTGATTGTGTTGAAAAACCACTTTTCGCACATGTGTTAGTGTTGAAAAACAACTTTTCGCACTTGTGTTAGTGTTGAAAAACCACTTTTCGCACTTGTGTTGGTGCAGGAAACCACTTTTGCACTTGTATTAGTGTGGAAAAAACACTTTTTGCACTTGTGATTGTGTTGAAAAACCACTTTTCGCACATGTGTTAGTGTTGAAAAACCACATTACGCACTTGTGTTGGTGCAGGAAACCACTTTTGCACTTGTATTAGTGTGGAAAAAGCACTTTTCGCACTTGTGTTTGTGTTGATAAACCACTTTTCGCACTTGTGTTAGTGATGAAAAACCACTTTTCGCAATTGTGTTGGTGCAGGAAACCATTTTTGCACTTGTATTAGTGTGGAAAAAACACTTTTTGCACTTGTGATAGTGTTGAAAAACCACTTTTCGCACTTGTGTTAGTGTTGAAAAACCACTTTTCGCACTTGTGTTAGTGTTGAAAAACCACTTTTCGCACTTGTGTTGGTGCAGGAAACCACTTTTGCACTTGTATTAGTGTGGAAAAAACACTTTTTGCACTTGTGATAGTGTTGAAAAACCACTTTTCGCACTTGTGTTAGTGTTGAAAAACCACTTTACGCACTTGTGTTTGTGCAGGAAACCACTTTTGCACTTGTATTAGTGTGGAAAAAACACTTTTCGCACTTGTGTTTGTGTTGAAAAACCACTTTTCGCACTTGTGTTAGTGTTGAAAAACCACTTTTCGCACTTGTGTTGGTGCAGGAAACCACTTTTGCACTTGTACTAGTGTGGAAAAAACACTTTTTGCACTTGTGATCGTGTTGAAAAACCACTTTTCGCACTTGTGTTAGTGTTGAAAAACCACTTTTCGCACTTGTGTTCGTGTTGAAAAACCACTTTTCGCACTTGTGTTGGTGCAGGAAACCACTTTTGCACTTGTATTAGTGTGGAAAAAACACTTTTTGCACTTGTGATAGTGTTGAAAAACAATTTTTCGCACATGTGTTAGTGTTGAAAAACCACTTTTCGCACTTGTGTTGGTGCAGGAAACCACTTTTGCACTTGTATTAGTGTGGAAAAAACACTTTTTGCACTTGTGATAGTGTTGAAAAACCACTTTTCGCACTTGTGTTAGTGTTGAAAAACCACTTTTCGCACTTGTGATAGTGTTGAAAAACCACTTTTCGCACATGTGTTAGTGTTGAAAAACCACTTTTCGCACTTGTGATAGTGTTGAAAAACCACTTTTCGCACTTGTGTTAGTGTTGAAAAACCACTTTTCGCACTTGTGATAGTGTTGAAAAACCACTTTTCGCACTTGTGTTAGTGTTGAAAAACCACTTTTCGCACTTGTGTTAGTGTTGAAAAACCACTTTTCGCACTTGTGTTAGTGTTGAAAAACCACTTTTCGCACTTGTGATAGTGTTGAAAAACCACTTTTCGCACTTGTGTTAGTGTTGAAAAACCACTTTTCGCACTTGTGATAGTGTTGAAAAACCACTTTTCGCACATGTGTTAGTGTTGAAAAACCACTTTTCGCACTTGTGATAGTGTTGAAAAACCACTTTTCGCACTTGTGATAGTGTTGAAAACCACTTTTCGCACATGTGTTAGTGTTGAAAAACCACTTTTCGCACTTGTGTTAGTGTTGAAAAACCACTTTTCGCACTTGTGATAGTGTTGAAAAACCACTTTTCGCACATGTGTTAGTGTTGAAAAACCACTTTTCGCACTTGTGATAGTGTTGAAAAACCACTTTTCGCACATGTGTTAGTGTTGAAAAACCACTTTTCGCACTTGTGATAGTGTTGAAAAACCACTTTTCGCACTTGTGTTAGTGTTGAAAAACCACTTTTCGCACTTGTGATAGTGTTGAAAAACCACTTTTCGCACTTGTGATAGTGTTGAAAAACCACTTTTCGCACATGTGTTAGTGTTGAAAAACCACTTTTCGCACTTGTGTTAGTGTTGAAAAACCACTTTTCGCACTTGTGATAGTGTTGAAAAACCACTTTTCGCACATGTGTTAGTGTTGAAAAACCACTTTTCGCACTTGTGATAGTGTTGAAAAACCACTTTTCGCACATGTGTTAGTGTTGAAAAACCACTTTTCGCACTTGTGATAGTGTTGAAAAACCACTTTTCGCACTTGTGTTAGTGTTGAAAAACCACTTTTCGCACTTGTGTTGGTGCAGGAAACCACTTTTGCACTTGTATTAGTGTGGAAAAAACACTTTTCGCACTTGTGTTTGTGTTGAAAAACCACTTTTCGCACTTGTGTTAGTGTTGAAAAACCACTTTTCGCACTTGTGTTGGTGCAGGAAACCACTTTTGCACTTGTACTAGTGTGGAAAAAACACTTTTTGCACGATCGTGTTGAAAAACCACTTTTCGCACTTGTGTTAGTGTTGAAAAACCACTTTTCGCACTTGTGTTCGTGTTGAAAAACCACTTTTCGCACTTGTGTTGGTGCATGAAACCACTTTTGCACTTGTATTAGTGTGGAAAAAACACTTTTCGCACTTGTGTTTGTGTTGAAAAACCACTTTTCGCACTTGTGTTAGTGTTGAAAAACCACTTTTCGCACTTGTGTTGGTGCAGGAAACCACTTTTGCACTTGTATTAGTGTGGAAAAAACACTTTTTGCACTTGTGATAGTGTTGAAAAACCACTTTTCGCACTTGTGTTAGTGTTGAAAAACCACTTTTCGCAATTGTGTTGGTGCAGGAAACCATTTTTGCACTTGTATTAGTGTGGAAAAAACACTTTTTGCACTTGTGATAGTGTTGAAAAACCACTTTCGCACTTGTGTTAGTGATGAAAAACCACTTTTCGCAATTGTGTTGGTGCAGGAAACCATTTTTGCACTTGTATTAGTGTGGAAAAAACACTTTTTGCACTTGTGATAGTGTTGAAAAACCACTTTTCGCACTTGTGTTAGTGTTGAAAAACCACTTTTCGCACTTGTGTTAGTGTTGAAAAACCACTTTTCGCACTTGTGTTGGTGCAGGAAACCACTTTTGCACTTGTATTTGTGTGGAAAAAACACTTTTTGCACTTGTGATAGTGTTGAAAAACCACTTTTCGCACATGTGTTAGTGTTGAAAAACCACTTTTCGCACTTGTGTTAGTGTTGAAAAACCACTTTTCGCACTTGTGTTGGTGCAGGAAACCACTTTTGCACTTGTATTAGTGTGGAAAAAACACTTTTTGCACTTGTGATAGTGTTGAAAAACCACTTTTCGCACTTGTGTTAGTGTTGAAAAACCACTTTACGCACTTGTGTTGGTGCAGGAAACCACTTTTGCACTTGTATTAGTGTGGAAAAAACACTTTTCGCACTTGTGTTTGTGTTGAAAAACCACTTTTCGCACTTGTGTTAGTGTTGAAAAACCACTTTTCGCACTTGTGTTGGTGCAGGAAACCACTTTTGCACTTGTACTAGTGTGGAAAAAACACTTTTTGCACGATCGTGTTGAAAAACCACTTTTCGCACTTGTGTTAGTGTTGAAAAACCACTTTTCGCACTTGTGTTCGTGTTGAAAAACCACTTTTCGCACTTGTGTTGGTGCATGAAACCACTTTTGCACTTGTATTAGTGTGGAAAAAACACTTTTTGCACTTGTGATAGTGTTGAAAAACAATTTTTCGCACATGTGTTAGTGTTGAAAAACCACTTTTCGCACTTGTGTTGGTGCAGGAAACCACTTTTGCACTTGTATTAGTGTGGAAAAAACACTTTTTGCACTTGTGATAGTGTTGAAAAACCACTTTTCGCACTTGTGTTAGTGTTGAAAAACCACTTTTCGCACTTGTGATAGTGTTGAAAAAGCACTTTTCGCACATGTGTTAGTGTTGAAAAACCACTTTTCGCACTTGTGTTAGTGTTGAAAAACCACTTTTCGCACTTGTGTTAGTGTTGAAAAACCACTTTTCGCACTTGTGTTGGTGCAGGAAACCACTTTTGCACTTGTATTAGTGTGGAAAAAACACTTTTTGCACTTGTGATAGTGTTGAAAAACAATTTTTCGCACATGTGTTAGTGTTGAAAAACCACTTTTCGCACTTGTGTTGGTGCAGGAAACCACTCTTGCACTTGTATTAGTGTGGAAAAAACACTTTTAGCACTTGTGATAGTGTTGAAAAACCACTTTTCGCAATTGTGTTAGTGTTGAAAAACCACTTTTCGCACTTGCGATAGTGTTGAAAAACAACTTTTCGCACATGTGTTAGTGTTGAAAAACCACTTTTCGCACTTGTGTTGGTGCAGGAAACCACTTTTGCACTTGTATTAGTGTGGAAAAAACACTTTTTGCACTTGTGATAGTGTTGAAAACCACTTTTCGCACTTGTGTTAATGTTGAAAAACCACTTTACGCACTTGTGTTGGTGCAGGAAACCACTTTTGCACTTGTATTAGTGTGGAAAAAACACTTTTCGCACTTGTGTTTGTGTTGAAAAACCACTTTTCGCACGTGTATTAGTGTGGAAAAAACACTTTTCACACTTGTGATAGTGTTGAAAACCACTTTTCGCACTTGTGTTTGTGTTGAAAAACAACTTTTCGCACTTGTGTTAGTGATGAAAAACCACTTTTCGCACTTGTGTTGGTGCAGGAAACCACTTTTGCACGTGTATTAGTGTGGAAAAAACACTTTTCGCACTTGTGTTTGTGTTGAAAAACCACTTTTCACACTTGTGTTAGTGTTGAAAAACCACTTTTCGCACTTGTGTTGGTGCAGGAAACCATTTTTGCACTTGTATTAGTGTGGAAAAAACACTTTTTGCACTTGTGATTGTGTTGAAAAACCACTTTTCGCACATGTGTTAGTGTTGAAAAACAACTTTTCGCACTTGTGTTAGTGTTGAACCACTTTTCGCACTTGTGTTGGTGCAGGAAACCACTTTTGCACTTGTATTAGTGTGGAAAAAACACTTTTTGCACTTGTGATTGTGTTGAAAAACCACTTTTCGCACATGTGTTAGTGTTGAAAAACCACATTACGCACTTGTGTTGGTGCAGGAAACCACTTTTGCACTTGTATTAGTGTGGAAAAAGCACTTTTCGCACTTGTGTTTGTGTTGATAAACCACTTTTCGCACTTGTGTTAGTGATGAAAAACCACTTTTCGCAATTGTGTTGGTGCAGGAAACCATTTTTGCACTTGTATTAGTGTGGAAAAAACACTTTTTGCACTTGTGATAGTGTTGAAAAACCACTTTTCGCACTTGTGTTAGTGTTGAAAAACCACTTTTCGCACTTGTGTTAGTGTTGAAAAACCACTTTTCGCACTTGTGTTGGTGCAGGAAACCACTTTTGCACTTGTATTAGTGTGGAAAAAACACTTTTTGCACTTGTGATAGTGTTGAAAAACCACTTTTCGCACTTGTGTTAGTGTTGAAAAACCACTTTACGCACTTGTGTTTGTGCAGGAAACCACTTTTGCACTTGTATTAGTGTGGAAAAAACACTTTTCGCACTTGTGTTTGTGTTGAAAAACCACTTTTCGCACTTGTGTTAGTGTTGAAAAACCACTTTTCGCACTTGTGTTGGTGCAGGAAACCACTTTTGCACTTGTACTAGTGTGGAAAAAACACTTTTTGCACTTGTGATCGTGTTGAAAAACCACTTTTCGCACTTGTGTTAGTGTTGAAAAACCACTTTTCGCACTTGTGTTCGTGTTGAAAAACCACTTTTCGCACTTGTGTTGGTGCAGGAAACCACTTTTGCACTTGTATTAGTGTGGAAAAAACACTTTTTGCACTTGTGATAGTGTTGAAAAACAATTTTTCGCACATGTGTTAGTGTTGAAAAACCACTTTTCGCACTTGTGTTGGTGCAGGAAACCACTTTTGCACTTGTATTAGTGTGGAAAAAACACTTTTTGCACTTGTGATAGTGTTGAAAAACCACTTTTCGCACTTGTGTTAGTGTTGAAAAACCACTTTTCGCACTTGTGATAGTGTTGAAAAACCACTTTTCGCACATGAGTTAGTGTTGAAAAACCACTTTTCGCACTTGTGATAGTGTTGAAAAACCACTTTTCGCACTTGTGTTAGTGTTGAAAAACCACTTTTCGCACTTGTGATAGTGTTGAAAAACCACTTTTCGCACTTGTGTTAGTGTTGAAAAACCACTTTTCGCACTTGTGTTAGTGTTGAAAAACCACTTTTCGCACTTGTGTTAGTGTTGAAAAACCACTTTTCGCACTTGTGATAGTGTTGAAAAACCACTTTTCGCACTTGTGTTAGTGTTGAAAAACCACTTTTCGCACTTGTGATAGTGTTGAAAAACCACTTTTCGCACATGTGTTAGTGTTGAAAAACCACTTTTCGCACTTGTGATAGTGTTGAAAAACCACTTTTCGCACTTGTGATTGTGTTGAAAAACCACTTTTCGCACATGTGTTAGTGTTGAAAAACCACTTTTCGCACTTGTGTTAGTGTTGAAAAACCACTTTTCGCACTTGTGATAGTGTTGAAAAACCACTTTTCGCACATGTGTTAGTGTTGAAAAACCACTTTTCGCACTTGTGATAGTGTTGAAAAACCACTTTTCGCACATGTGTTAGTGTTGAAAAACCACTTTTCGCACTTGTGATAGTGTTGAAAAACCACTTTTCGCACTTGTGTTAGTGTTGAAAAACCACTTTTCGCACTTGTGATAGTGTTGAAAAACCACTTTTCGCACTTGTGATAGTGTTGAAAAACCACTTTTCGCACATGTGTTAGTGTTGAAAAACCACTTTTCGCACTTGTGTTAGTGTTGAAAAACCACTTTTCGCACTTGTGATAGTGTTGAAAAACCACTTTTCGCACATGTGTTAGTGTTGAAAAACCACTTTTCGCACTTGTGATAGTGTTGAAAAACCACTTTTCGCACATGTGTTAGTGTTGAAAAACCACTTTTCGCACTTGTGATAGTGTTGAAAAACCACTTTTCGCACTTGTGTTAGTGTTGAAAAACCACTTTTCGCACTTGTGTTGGTGCAGGAAACCACTTTTGCACTTGTATTAGTGTGGAAAAAACACTTTTCGCACTTGTGTTTGTGTTGAAAAACCACTTTTCGCACTTGTGTTAGTGTTGAAAAACCACTTTTCGCACTTGTGTTGGTGCAGGAAACCACTTTTGCACTTGTACTAGTGTGGAAAAAACACTTTTTGCACGATCGTGTTGAAAAACCACTTTTCGCACTTGTGTTAGTGTTGAAAAACCACTTTTCGCACTTGTGTTCGTGTTGAAAAACCACTTTTCGCACTTGTGTTGGTGCATGAAACCACTTTTGCACTTGTATTAGTGTGGAAAAAACACTTTTCGCACTTGTGTTTGTGTTGAAAAACCACTTTTCGCACTTGTGTTAGTGTTGAAAAACCACTTTTCGCACTTGTGTTGGTGCAGGAAACCACTTTTGCACTTGTATTAGTGTGGAAAAAACACTTTTTGCACTTGTGATAGTGTTGAAAAACCACTTTTCGCACTTGTGTTAGTGTTGAAAAACCACTTTTCGCACTTGTGTTAGTGTTGAAAAACCACTTTTCGCACTTGTGTTCGTGTTGAAAAACCACTTTTCGCACTTGTGTTGGTGCATGAAACCACTTTTGCACTTGTATTAGTGTGGAAAAAACACTTTTTGCACTTGTGATAGTGTTGAAAAACAATTTTTCGCACATGTGTTAGTGTTGAAAAACCACTTTTCGCACTTGTGTTGGTGCAGGAAACCACTTTTGCACTTGTATTAGTGTGGAAAAAACACTTTTTGCACTTGTGATAGTGTTGAAAAACCACTTTTCGCACTTGTGTTAGTGTTGAAAAACCACTTTTCGCACTTGTGATAGTGTTGAAAAAGCACTTTTCGCACATGTGTTAGTGTTGAAAAACCACTTTTCGCACTTGTGTTAGTGTTGAAAAACCACTTTTCGCACTTGTGTTAGTGTTGAAAAACCACTTTTCGCACTTGTGTTGGTGCAGGAAACCACTTTTGCACTTGTATTAGTGTGGAAAAAACACTTTTTGCACTTGTGATAGTGTTGAAAAACAATTTTTCGCACATGTGTTAGTGTTGAAAAACCACTTTTCGCACTTGTGTTGGTGCAGGAAACCACTTTTGCACTTGTATTAGTGTGGAAAAAACACTTTTTGCACTTGTGATAGTGTTGAAAAACCACTTTTCGCAATTGTGTTAGTGTTGAAAAACCACTTTTCGCACTTGTGATAGTGTTGAAAAACAACTTTTCGCACATGTGTTAGTGTTGAAAAACCACTTTTCGCACTTGTGTTGGTGCAGGAAACCACTTTTGCACTTGTATTAGTGTGGAAAAAACACTTTTTGCACTTGTGATAGTGTTGAAAAACCACTTTTCGCACTTGTGTTAATGTTGAAAAACCACTTTACGCACTTGTGTTGGTGCAGGAAACCACTTTTGCACTTGTATTAGTGTGGAAAAAACACTTTTCGCACTTGTGTTTGTGTTGAAAAACCACTTTTCGCACGTGTATTAGTGTGGAAAAAACACTTTTCACACTTGTGATAGTGTTGAAAAACCACTTTTCGCACTTGTGTTTGTGTTGAAAAACAACTTTTCGCACTTGTGTTAGTGATGAAAAACCACTTTTCGCACTTGTGTTGGTGCAGGAAACCACTTTTGCACTTGTACTAGTGTGGAAAAAACACTTTTTGCACTTGTGATCGTGTTGAAAAACCACCTTTCGCACTTGTGTTAGTGTTGAAAAACAACTTTTCGCACTTGTGTTAGTGTTGAAAAACCACTTTTCGCACTTGTGTTGGTGCAGGAAACCACTTTTGCACTTGTATTAGTGTGGAAAAAACACTTTTTGCACTTGTGATTGTGTTGAAAAACCACTTTTCGCAATTGTGTTAGTGTTGAAAAACCACTTTTCGCACTTGTGTTGGTGCAGGAAACCACTTTTGCACTTGTACTAGTGTGGAAAAAACACTTTTTGCACTTGTGATAGTGTTGAAAAACCACTTTTCGCACTTGTGTTAGTGTTGAAAAACAACTTTTCGCACTTGTGTTAGTGTTGAAAAACCACTTTTCGCACTTGTGTTGGTGCAGGAAACCACTTTTGCACTTGTATTAGTGTGGAAAAAACACTTTTTGCACTTGTGATTGTGTTGAAAAAACACTTTTCGCACATGTGTTAGTGTTGAAAAACCACATTACGCACTTGTGTTGGTGCAGGAAACCACTTTTGCACTTGTATTAGTGTGGAAAAAACACTTTTCGCACTTGTGTTTGTGTTGACAAACCACTTTTCGCACTTGTGTTAGTGATGAAAAACCACTTTTCGCAATTGTGTTGGTGCA